>NC_090939.1:590517660-591123910 GCF_040938575.1 Ambystoma mexicanum | reverse complement strand
CCTCTGACACAACATTGGTAGATCATGCCCATTGGTCAATGAAATGGAAAACATTTTAGACAATGGTTGGACCTCCACTATATTTGAATCCATCTTGTGGCATCGCAAGAGGTCATGTTCGCAAGCTTGCCCAGAACATGAGGTGTTTTTGGAATTCGCCAAACTGACAAATTCGATCCAACATTGTCACTAGCTGCAAGCCCCTAATCAAAAAGTGTGCAAAGAAGCTGGAGCTTTGGTATGACAACGAGTGACCTACAAACAGAAATGTTGTAGATCGGGGCTGCTGATGCTTTTAGACCTCTCAGCGGCCTTTGATCTTGTAGATCATTCCCAACTATTAATGCAAATTCAGGGAAATTGGTCACTGCTCTACCTATACAGTTAAGTGGTTTCAGACATTTCTTAGTAATAGAAAGTCTAAGATTGCTTGGGGAAATGCTTCATTCAGCTCAGAACATATTTTGTGCAGAGTCCCTCAGGGGGCTTGTTTGTCCCCTAACCTTTATAATATTTTCTGCTGACCACTATGCAATCTCTTGGACTCTATAGGAATTCGATCCACTCAGCTGTTCTAAGATGGAACCTGGCAGGAGATGTAACCCTAGATGGAGGTGTCCGGCAGGGATGCATACTAGCCCCATTATTTTTCTGTATTCACATCAACTCTGTTATCGAGGAATTAAGTGGGCTTGGTTTGGATTCTCTGTGGTCTTTGCGGACAGTGCTGTTTAACTGTTCACCACACCTTCAGGCCTGAGAACATCCTTGTCATGTTTTGTCAGGATGTGTTGCGACCTGGGGCTTGAATGAAATGTTAAGGTAGGTTTCCCAGTCTCACTGCGCCAACTCAATAATCACACTGGTACTGCTTAAGTTGCAGATTTATTACACAATCCAATGAACAGCCTGACACGTGTTTCGAGCAGTCTTTGCTCTTCCTCTGAGGCTGATACAGACCATATATATTAAATAATATAAAAAGTAAAGCAAATCAAGTTACAAACAATGAGTAAAAATAAGGAAATTTGCATTCAAAGTGATGAATTCGACAAATTTTAAATGATGATGTGATATGCCACACATATACCATGTGTACAGTATCACATGAATGATTGGATGAGTGGTATAGGGGCCCCGGCGGGCGGTATTACAACCAAGGATTCAAAGGGATGTTTCCGTTGGGGAATGCATAAGGACAAACATGGGTTAGCAATTGCACATAGAGTAATTTTTGCAATTCGCAACACAGCAAGTATTGTTCATAAGGGTACAATTAATCAAACGTTAGCAATTGCGCATCCATTTTGTGACAACAAAATGTTATAAATACCGTCATTTGGCCCGTGGCACAGATCATGTTGCACCAGATTGGTGAGATAAACAAACAATATCGGAGACAGGGAGGGGAGAAACAAAGCGATGACACTACATTAGTTCTCCATTTGGAGTGGTGTTGAAATGAACATTTCAGTGTGTGCAATGAGAAATGTATTCAAGTTGAATTATTAATAAGGTACCTTATAAGTGACCACTGCCCACTGGAATAACACGTCTGGGGCAAACTGCTGATTGTGTGGTGCTGAGAGGGAAGATGTAATGTTCATTTGCGAGGGAAGAAAAGTCTCAGAGTTGTATATGTGAAACCCTAATTCCTATTATATGAAATCCGCACAATGATGGAGGTGATGCACTTCTGAAAAGGTTCTTTTACCATGGATGTAGTTTTTGTATGCAAAATACACATATGCCACATGGCTAAGAAGACGCATTGTATCAGCAATATAGATTTGGTCTTGCTTTTATTATACTGTTTCATGAGACCATAATGTATGTCATATTTGTTTTATTATGTGTATTCAATGATTAGAAGAAAAAACAATTGCTGAAAATGACTGTCTTGGAGGATCCTGGGTTGGAATCTAGACGTTTTTATACATTGGATAAATTGTGATGTTAGCTTTGAACCTGATGACTTTACAGTCGAATAAAGGATTGACTGACTGATTATGTTGGACTGGTTATCATGCCACCACTATGTGTGAGCTCTCTAGGGCTCTTTATCTTTGATTTTGTGCAGAGAACCACCCTCAGTTTGGAATAGATCATATTGGTATGTATGTATTTGTAGTTTGTATTTTTATTTAATGATGCTCAAGTGTTTCAACAAGAATCACAAACAAAGTAGTACACTATAGTGGGGTCAATCCTGTGAGAGAGGGCCTTACAATGTGAACAATGAAATGGAAAAATAAGCAGAAGGTGCTAGCTGTTTTTTTTCAGGGCATGAAGTGAGACCAATAAAAATGAGCAAGATGCTGGGGAGGAGTATTTAAGGGGATGCCAAAATGGTTACATTGATGGAAGCGGATCGAGCTTAATTTGGGGAGATATGGTAGCATTTTGTGGTGGCCCCCTTCAGTAGCACGGTATGGCGTGTGCAAGCTATATTGAATACATTCATGTTGGTAGTGTTTTTGACCAAATGGGCTGTATGTTTAAGTGATGGATATTAAGGAGGAAGAAGGAGAAGCAATTATAAGCTGCTCAATGGGGACCAAGGACACAGGGCTAAAGAAGGGTGCCAAAGTTGAGGTTACACAATGGAGTGCGGCAGGGAAAAGAGGCCGTGAGGTAGGTTGCAGAAATATCTATTCAAAAAAGAGTAGTAGATATTTGTAGGTAAACCAGTTGATCAAAGAGCCAGCTGTCACTGAGTCACTGGGGAGAGGTTGGAGAGGAAATGGAGAGATTGTGCAGAGTAAAGTTTGTAGAATTATGTATTTTGGCCAGATTTTCAAAAGATCAGAGAAGAAGAGTAAATAGGAGGCTCCAGAAGTAATGTATATGGATGCTTGCAGAGACAGGGTGAGAATTATTGTGGAATGACGGATGAGAGGAGGACTGGTAGTCATTTTAAACATGTTTAGTTTATCAGAAGTGGCAGGCGAGGTAGAGGCAGTCTCCGGCAGTCTCTCTACCCTCTTTACTCTTTTCAGTTTGTGGGAGGACCCACATATACCTGTCTGCAGAGCGGAGCGGCGAGCGGAGCTAGAGGCGAGGTAGAGGCAGTCTCCGGCAGTCTCTCTACCCTCTTTACTCTTTTCAGTTTGTGGGAGGACCCACATATACCTGTCTGCAGAGCGGAGCGGCGAGCGGAGCGGCGAGCGGAGCTAGAGGCGAGGTAGAGGCAGTCTCCGGCAGTCTCTCTACCCTCTTTACTTTTTTCAGTTTGTGGGAGGACCCACATATACCTGTCTGCAGAGCGGAGCGGCGAGCGGAGCTAGAGGCGAGGTAGAGGCAGTCTCCGGCAGTCCGCGGTCATGTCCGCGGTTCATGTTCCACCAACTGTGTCTACACCCGCAGAAGGTCCAGCGACCCTTTTACCTATGGACTCACAAGCTACACAAGAAGAGCGCTCTGAGCTTATAGCAGAGCAAAGACTTCTTAGAAGCAATTATAAAACCTCTGGTATGAAGACGATGGCAACGCTAGCAACATCGGGCAAGCCTAAACCAAAGATCCCAAGGATCATAACGCTGACCCCGGCGACCAGTATAACTCCTGGCTATACCCCACCATTACGAAAAGCACGCTATGACTTTGAAAACCCTTATTCTGAGAATGATCATTCACCATGTTCCTCCCCTACGTCTTCATCGTCTTTACCGGTGCGGTCGAGCACTACCACAACGCTCCCCAAAACAGACGTTGAATCGCAGAATCCTCACCCCCAAGGAAAAAACCAGGATATACGTACCCTCGAGGTGCGCCCACGATCATCCGAAAAGAGCGGCGACACGGCGGTTTGTGCGGACCAGTTGGGATGTCAGGTGCTGGGTCTCCATGCAGCTTCTCAATCGTCTCCCTTGAGGGGCTCTATTTCCCTCTCGCCCTCCCGTGCCGGCATCCAGTCTGCTGAGCCTCCCCGCCATAACATGGCGAGAGCTGCGGTCGTTTCGGCGGTCGGAGGACCGCCGGCGCCTGCACCTGTGCTCTCGGGCCGGGTGCTCGGCCGAGAGGGGGCGGAGTCAACTGAGGGCTTCCAGTCTGGCGACAAAGGACTTCCTATGGCAAATACCACGAATACAGAAGCACTGAGGAAAGGACGTCTGCAGAGGTTTTTGCCTCCTGACAGCGCTTCGTCTGCGGTAGAGGAAACTTCCGATGTAACTGACGATCAAATAATCGATCTAACGGAGCTCGGTAAGAGCCCGAGGGAAAATATGAGAACTTTCAACACTCACCGGTCTCCGGTGGAAATTTCAGTCCAAATACATGCTTCCAGTGATGCTCCCCCGCTAAAGATTCAATTGAAAGAAAATATTCCAGATATCTACTCAGGACTTAAAAACTCTTCGATTCTTGGTCCATACAAAACTCGCAATGCCAATGCTTCAATAGATCACATTGAGGAGATAGCAGAAGAACTGCCAATGGAACTTCCCATACTTAAATCTACCCTCAAGATTCCAAATCCAGAGGACCACCTAAAAAAAATACCAAATTTGAAAAAAAAACACAAGAAAAAAGACGTAGGGAGAAAAGGCTTGCCCCGTCCTCTGCTATCATCAGCGTTAAAAAATTTCTTCAAAAAACAATGCAAAAGAAAACTGGAGGAAGCTAACGAACTTTCGGACGCAGAAATTTTAGAAGTGATACAAGACTTTCCCCCAGCAACCAAAGCGAGAAAAACTACATTGTTTCCTAAAAAAACTACGGATTCTCCAGGTAGTTCCAAAAACGACATACATGCAGACAATCTCCAAAATAAAGACATGTTGCCTATAAAACCCAAAGTAGGAAACACTCAATTGAACCTTAATGAAAGCACGCAGAACCTTTTCTTTAATCTAGGCAAGCCTGCTAAACAACAGCTACCAATTCTGATAAACCTTGATCAACCGGAATCACTAATAAACATTGAATCTGCGATACCGTCTAAAGAAAAAGATAAATTGAGCGGATCTTTACCTCAGCCTACCAATATACCTCCGGGGAAAAAAACGTGACAAAGACCAACCTGTGCCTTCTTCCCCAGACCTCACCAATCAAATTTTCCCAGAACCACTAATAAACCAGGATCAGTTTACCCAAACAGATGAATGTATATTTCCCGTGGAACAACCATTACACTCTTCTCCACGTTCTCGCTCGCCACCAAGAAACAGGAGATTCAGTGAAATAATTCCCCCTAACTCAAAAGACTCTCCTTCGAAAAAAAATGATTTGGCAACCATTATGTCGGCAATCACAATATCCTTAGCCCCCTTTGGGAAGCTTTATGAAAGCATAAATGATTCATTGAAGGATAGCATTACGGTGTCGGCAATGATGCATACAAAATTGATCTTCGTAGAAGGTTTTATCACTGCCTTGGAACAAACCAATAAGAATCATCGAGAAACCTGGGACGCGAAGCTATCAATCTTGGAAGAAAAGCTACGACAGCTTCAAACAATAAATCCTGGAAAAAACCCACACGTGAACAAAGAAGTTTCGACCTCACCACAATTAATTTCTACTAAAATAGCACCGATCTTTTCCAGTGAAAAATCTATTCCGTCAGACAGAACAGCCGATCCAGTAAAGTTAGTGACGACAAAAGCAAATACTAAAAAAACTCCGTTATCGTCGTGCCCTCAACCTTTACTGAAGCTAACGAAAATTTCAACACCAGACTGTCCCAAGAGGCACTTTGAATCTATAACAGAGCAAGTAACAACCGCCAGGGAGCTGTCTAAACAAACTAAAATATCATTAACAGATATAGAAATGGCATACGAAAAAGTGACCACTGACACAAACCAGCTCACCCGATCACCACGTTCGGTGGAGGATTTTATCTGCCAAAGTTCTTTGATGGATGTCTCTCAACACGAAGATTCGATCGAAGCGATTGAACTAGATCTGGTGACGGAAACCCACAACAGCTATCCGGAAAAAATAAAGTTTCCCCAAAAAAAGAAGATAGAAATACACCTACACTTACTCATAGTGGTAAGGGTGAAATTGATATAAAACAGGTCGCAGATTTGAGTATTGATCAGCTATATGAGAAGTTAAAATCTACCAATACTTCTACCTCGAACAGACCAATTAACAAGGATAAACAGGCTAAACTTATGCCTCGAGAGGAATCCTCTGTAAGAGCCAACGAAAAGATTCAAGACTCTGTGCGGCTTTTCAAGATTGAACAAGATCCAGCGGACGATCAATATATGATCCTGAACAGGAGAACCGTCCTTAAAATTTTGAAAATGGTCAATATACTCAACACGCTGAAGTCCGAGGATTTCGTGCTTATTGTGTCGTATCACAGAAAAAATCAAGCAAAGGCTTATTTACACATTAGGAACTCAGCGCTCCAGGTCGTCACTCAAGAGGCCTACGCCAAAGTGGCACAAGAAGGTTTCATCCTTTCGGAGATTATGCCTCAAAAACCTATTAACAGCCACCTGGAAAACAGTAAAACCCCGACACCAACAAAAAAGAAAACATACAGATACAAATCACAAACTGAAGATCTCTATAGATCGAAAAGAGGGGAGCGAACACCATCCCGCTGGGAAAAACCAGCCGCCCATGAAATTAGAACGCCGAGGACAGCCCAACCAAGATCATCACACTGGAGATACTACCGAAACGTAAACGAAAGAAAGGCGGATAGAAATGATCCGAAATACTGGAAGGACCAAAGAAGATCAATCTCGCCACCAGATTTTCCCCGCCGACAAAATAGACGACAAGCTTCGCCAGTGTCCATCATTCGGAAAAAACATGAGGTCGTCCGACCTGCTACCCACCGAGAAGAAACAACCATAAAGGACTCGTGGTCTTGGCTCCGAAATGTCTTTATGTCAGGACAAAAGAAATAGCAACAAAGAGGAGCTTCCTCTAACGTCGACTCGTGTCTCGACTTGACAAACGAAGAACAAACAAATGAAAGATTATCGATAGCGTCTTGGAACACGAGAGGTCATAAGCACCTGACCGAAATCGGCAGTTATAATCTGGGAACCCACGATATTATTTGCCTTCAGGAAACATGGCTCTTGAACAAACCTGCACTTGATGGCTACACGATTGCATTTTCGCCGGCGGTACAGGGCCCTTTTGGTAGACCGTCTTCGGGCCTCCTGACAGCTATCCGGTCTGGGTCCAATCTTCATCTTCTTAAGACCATTGTAGCCACCTAAGCCTTTTTGGGAGTGCTTATAAGAACGACCCATGAAAATGATTCTGCGCTTTGGGCAATTGTTAATACATATTGGAACCCCCAAAGAATGTCTACCGATAAATTCTGCGAGGAAGCTATCAGGATCATTGACGAAATTATGATAGTCTACAAAACTTCTAATATTCTCATCTGTGGCGATCTGAATTGTAATTGCAAAAAAGAAACTGAGTCAACACCCGCATTGAAAAGAGGCTCTAAGTGGCGCAATTTAATGACCTCTAAAAATCTACGCAATGTGGCGAATTCCATAAATCTCCCCACTATACCAACATGGGAGCGTGGAAAATCCTCAGCAACTCTGGACTATATTTTTGCCTCTGAAACCATTGATCGTAGTATCATGTCCTTCGAAGTAATCAGAATGGAAAAAAGCGATCATAATCTGCTCCATCTCACATGTAGAGCAAAGAGGGGCGACCAGCAATTCTACACTATAAACGTGGAGTTAAACATCCAACGCTCTCGCTTGCGTATGACGGCAATTGACGTCAAAAACCTAAGCAAGGAGTATGAAGCGCTTATCAGAGACACTGATTCGACCGAAGAAATATCCAAGAGTAGCTATATTCCACTGCTCCTGCAATTTAAAAAACCTAGGAAAAAAGTGGGCAAGCGCCCAGAGAACTCTACTCATACCTACAATCGGGCCTTAGTAGTCAGACGGCGCCTCCTAAGGAAACTAAAAAAAGAGGCATCAATGATGAACTCGACCAACAAATGGGAAGCATACCAAGCGGAGCTTAGATCCTACAAACAGTGGCTTAGAAGTAAGAGAGTTCTACTCTATCAAGCCGATGCGGAAACCATGATGTCTACTATAGCCAACAAAAAAACAGGGGAATTCTGGAAACTGATAAATGACACGAATTACAACTTGAACTCACCCATGATAAATGCTGTGTCTGAAGAAACTTGGCACAAACATTTCTACAAATTATTTGATTATCCCCCTTTGGTCAGCGAGAGAGTATTCTACCCAGTCATACTCAAAACGAACTGGATAGATTTGTCCGACCCTGACGATATTAAGGAAATCATAACGAATTTGAAATCTTCACGAGCACCAGGACCTGATGGTCTGGCTAACACAGACCTAAAGCAGCACCCAGAAGAATGGTCATCGCTCATTAGCCTGATTTTCAACCACTGTATGGAACAAAAAGCTATTCCCAGCTCATGGACGCGAGCAATTATCGTTCCGATATTTAAAAAGGGGACGAGGGAAGATCCCTCTAATTATCGCCCAATCGCCTTACTAGATGTTATCGGAAAAGTTTTCGCCATCTCGCTGTTGAAACACTTTCGGAACTGGCAAATAACATCACCAGCAAGAGACATATTCCAAACAGGCTTCCTAAAAAACGCTAGTATGGCGGTGAATTTAATGATTCTAAACATTCTAAAAGAAAAAGTCCTACTTGGTTCTCCAAAAATCTACCTTGCCTTTGTCGACCTCTCTCAAGCTTTTGACAGAGTAGACAGAGACAAATTGTGGGCCAAGCTGAATTTGTGGAAGTGTCCCAGTCAGATCCTCGATCCAATCATGGCTTTACATAGAGACACTGAAATATCGGTTAGACTTAATAACAGCGGCCTACTTTCTAAACCAATACCCGCAAACAGAGGAGTGAAACAAGGCTGTCCTTTGGCTCCAGCCCTCTTTATATCCTTTCTTGGAGATTTTCAAACTACACAAGATTTAATTAGATCGTTTCCTCCCAAAATAGGAACTACCAAGATTGCGAGACTCTTGTATGCAGATGACCTCATTATTTTAGACCAAACGAAAGTGGGTCTTCAACGACAATTAGATAACTTGCAAAAATACATGGATGAAAATAACTTGGATATGAACAACTCCAAAACCAAAATTCTGATCCTTCAAAAGCAAGGCTGTAAGAAAAAAGAATCTTTCAAGTGGTTCTTGAATCAATCTGAAATAGAAATAGTATCTTCATTCAAATATCTGGGAATCACCATCGACAGCTCAAAAAAATCGCTTAGTATGCAAAAAATTCTGTGGTCCAAAACCAAAAATTTAACAGCCCAACTACGTGCAGTAGATGGAAAGTTTGGCAAATTTAGCCTGCTCCCCGCAATTCAGTTTTACAAGACCAGAATAGTCCCAGCCTTGACATACGGTATGGATGCGAATCTTTCCATCCCCGCGTCCATATGGGCCAAGCTGGAAGGTTTTATCTGGAGAACAACCTTAGGTTTACCTAAATCTACACCAGTTGCACCGATAAGACGGGAACTCGGGCTGCTCTCTTTGGAGGTGGTGGTTGCCCAGAGTTCCATTCAGCTTTATAGAAAATTACGAATTCAAGACAGCTTAGAAATATATAAAGTAATATCTGAAGAAATATCCAACGGAACCAACAAAATCCTCTTCAAATGGGTAGAGAAACAAAAACATACGCTTCAAGAAATAGTCTGCTCAGAAGAGGAACTAATCCAGAACCCTATGCGAATAAAATCAAAAATGAAATGGTTAGACTGGATAAGGACAAATTATAGCGCAATCGCTAACAAGCTACTAACCCACCTGCCACCTATTTTGAATAAACTAAAACATCCAATGGAGTATTGCCTGAAATACCCGAATAAACGACTCATGAGAACCCTATTAAAAGCCCGGATGAATGTACTACCGACTCGAGAAATCTTGGCAATTCGGAGCGCATCGAAAGAAAAATCTTGCAGACTTTGTAATGATCCTAGAACCATAGAAAATATTAGACATCTTTTGATGACGTGCCCGGCGATTGACCATGAAAGAGAAGCCTATCTTGGACATATAGTTAATCCATCTTCTTATGCTGTTGACTATAATGCATGGTGGAACCGACTGATCACGGGGGCTAAAACCAGTTGGTTAATAGCAGCCTCCATGCTAATGAACATTGCGTTGGAAAAAATCTCGGTTAAATCAAAACAAAAACCTGAAATTGATGAGCACCAACCTGCAGTGGTTTGAACACTTCTTTAAGACATAGGAGTCTGTTCGTCTGACCTCTCCCTTGAAGTAAGAAAGATTTGATCGCGACTTTTGTAAAAATCTAATTTTGATTATATACAAATAAAAAAAAAAAAAAGAAGTGGCAGTGTAAATGATACATTTTGAAGCTTGAGATTCTTGTTGACCATTACCTTAATACTTCGAGACTTAGACTGGTTCTGGGACTGTCAGGGAAATATTATAAAGGGTAATCCTTAGCCAGGAACAAGGCAGCTATGGACATAGAAGATGTAAGCTTCGAACAGTGAAAAGCCACCCAACTGCAGATTACCAAGACATATTCAGATATCAAGGAAGAGAGGTACAATGTAAAAGTGGAAAATAAGAAAAATAACTCAGTGTCATTGATAAATAGGTTATAGATAAATCCATTGAAGGACTTGAGTGAACCAATGGTGCAAGTGTAGCAGCTAAAGAGTAGAGGTCAATGAGCAGACCCTTTATAAAAGTCCACTTGTAACGCACTGCCATACAAGGACTTTATATTTATTGAAATAGCAAATGATTGATTAGAGAAATAAGAGATAATCCAGGCAACTCATTGTCTTGTATGCTGAAGATGAAGAAGGTCATAAAGAGAGAGGAGTGGTAAACAATTAACAATGAAGCAGATATGTCAACGAGTATAAGGGACAAGGAGTGTATTTGATAGCAGGCAGTTGTTGTAAGAAAGAATCGTGGGTCAGGGCTATTTCAGTGGAATGGTGGCTGTGAAATTCCATTTTAAGGGTATCGAATTGTGTGTAAGATATCAAGTAACTGGCAATCCTGTTGAATAACACAGATTATACATTTTTAGGGCGACATTAAACAGATCAATTTTTGGCAAGGTTATTCTTGTCCAAGGAAGGTTTCATAAGCACAGGTAGAATAATTGCTTCTTTGAAACAAGCAGGAAAGCTCTCCTTAATACGTGAGAAATTGACTGAGATTAGAGGGATGGGAGCCTGTGTTGAGTGCTACATCTTTGAATGTTTGAGAAAAAAAGGATCAACCAAGTCACAGAATGCGTCTATTGTTGAGACTGAGAAGGAGCTGAGGCAGCCTAAAGTAAAGTTTAGAGGGTAAAGAAGGTACAATGAGCGGATTCTAGATCTTAAAATTCTTCAGTTAAAAGAAGAGTGCAAAGTAATCACTGTTTGAGTTGAGGAAACAAAGTGAGAATGAGGTGGACGCAGTTTACTTGGAGGGAAATGTACATCTGCAGGGGTGAAAGTGGTGATAGGAAATTAGTCTGGTAAAAAAGTCAGACTTGGGTGCATCCAGATTGAATCAATGTATGGAGGGAATTCTTTAAGTCTATTATGAGTAGAGCACAGGATTTCTGTGTAGGCGCATGTCAGTAATAAATTGAAGGAGTGTGGGGTTGATTCACAGCTGGTTGTAGAGGGAGTAAAGGTGCAAGCCAGATAGCGGTGGATGAATGGGTTTCTGAATGGTGATTAAAGTCATTAAATGCCTCTGCAATGGCGGATGTATGTGGAAATAAAAGAGCTAGGTAGGAGGACCAGACCTCAAGCAGGGATGCCCACCATCAGGTTTAAACCTGTGCTTGGTAAAAGTGGAAGTGGGAGACATGAGTAGGAATAGTAACATTGGAATGGACAAGAAAGGTGTCAGATGGGGAATGGTCAATAGTGTGTTGATAGGGAGGCAAGAGTGTCAAGATGCTCAAAGAGTGGCCATTGAGAATAACTGCATTTGGAGATGATGAGAGTCAGAGATTTACAGAGGGGTATAGTCTCCTATTAGAAACAGAGCATTGATAGGACGGGAATCAAGAAGTGGTATAGGTAATGGAGAAAGAGGTTGAAGAGTCAGGGATATGTAGACTGTGGTTATACCGAGGTGAGGATGATAGCAGTTAAATGAGTATGATCTCAAAGGTGAATGGGGGAATGTCAGACAGTAGGGTAGAAGCAGGGTTGAACTTCCTGATCATTTAGTCAGTTACCTCCTCTCTCAGCCATTTAGGGAGATGACATCAAGGTGGAAAATTCAGAATATAGGACAGCAAGGATGGCAGCCTCATGGGGACACTCCTTGATTCAGTATTTGTCAATTACAGTCATCTGGTATTTGTAAGAGTCAAAGTGGTTAAACTTAAGGGCACTTTTTGTACAGAGATTTAGCAATCCATGGTCCATGGCTAAAAGTAGAAAAAGAGACAGAGGAGGAATGGCAGGGCAGAATGTGGGAGAAAGTTTGACGGGTAGGTGAAGTTTGAGTGTGACTGACTGGGTAGGATGGATTAGGAGAAGAGAAGGAAGGACTCACTGTGAGTAGTACAAGAATGGGTCTGAAGGAGCCAGGAGAAGAGTATGTTGACAGCTGTGAGCAGAAAAATAAGAATGATGCCAATACGAAGTTGATGAGTAGAGTAGCACTTCTGGGCTATTAGTAAAGAGAAATACAAGATGGAAGTCAACAAGCTACAAACACGTAGAATAAAGGGCCCTTGGTAGTTGAAATAGAGCTTGTAGGGCCCAACAACCAGAAACATTATATTCAGTGAAACTAATACTTAGGATCTAGCGTATGGGGCTTCTAGTGACCAAAATACAGCATACAAGGACACTAGCAGACACAATGCAATAAATATGGCCCTTGCCACAAAATGACAAACTATAGAACTACTAGTGGTCACGCCTAAAGGATGCAGGCCCATTAAGGACTAATGTACTGTATACAGAGCTCCTAGTAAACATAATTGCAATATATAGGGCAACTATTGATCAACATACAGTATATAGGCCCGACCGGGATGAGACAAAAAGATGCAGGGCCATTAGTTACCACAATGTGATGGATACAGCCACTAGTGACCACAAAGCTGTATACAGACTACATGCAGACCACAATTACAAATTACAGGATTCCATTGGCAGGTACTTATGTCCAATTTAATTCCAATTCAAATACAGAATTCCAGTTGCAGCCTCAATCTTGAGCAGTGGCCTCATCCTTACACTGAAAAACGCCATTTGGATTCTTTTAGCATGTCCTAGCATTCGGGTCTGAGTGGTATATTAATTTCTGAGAGAGCTCCTAAAGTCCTTTGAAGTAAAGGCTTTCAGATATGATGACCATATAAACGATATGAGGACCTGCTTACCAGGTCATTAGGGGTTCAAGCCGGTGGTGCGGTATGTGAAGGCATCATGAAGTAGACACAGACAACTGAACTGAAGTTTGTGCTACAAACTGTTATTCTACAGAAAAGCGGGTTGGAAAAAGGCATAGCATGTCATATGCTTAATGTCTGTCTGAGTCCAAAACCTTATACTGGCCCTCATACAATGTATAGGGATGTCAGCATCAAAATGATAAGTGTTCAAATAACAGTTCAGAGCTTCATCTAGTTCTTGGTTTGTAAAGGGTTTCCTTTGCTCAAAGTTCAATAGTTGACAATGCAAAGAGGTTCCCTTCCCCAGGGTTCAAACTAGTTCATAATGCAAAGTGGCTCCCTTTCCCAAGCTTCCAAGTCTTTCAACTTTTCCAAAACATGCTTTTTTTGTGATATATCCTAGCTCCTCTGGTTTGGTTACATTTCACCACTTTCACAAAGTTCAGTTCTGTAATTTCAGTTCACACAAGTTTTCCTTCCAATTACAAGCTTCGTTGTTGGTATTTTAAGTGGCTTTTCCATAGGTGGGTGTATTAGGTCTATGCACAGTTTTCAGACCACATGGTCTACCCATTACAGGACACGCAACCGACACACCGTATTTGCCTCTTCTTCTTTGTATGCACGTTACCACTGTTTCAGCTCTACAGTGGTGCTTAGTTTGTTCTTTTTTCACTTTCGCGTGATGCTTCGCCATTGCTAATTTTGCTACTATTCACTTATTGCACTTTCACATATTCTTATGGCTCTCGCCAATGCGTGTTCTCTCAAGTTACACAGTTCCTTTATATTGTGAGATTCCACAACATCTGCTTTTATTCAGATCGGTAATCAACAGTACTTTCTTTCATTCAGATCGGTATTAAAAAGGCTTGCTTTCATTTAGATCTATATTCAAAAGTGCTTTCTTTCATTTAGATCGGCATTCATTAAAGTTCTAATAAGTCTGACATGCTCACTTGCCTTCCTGGTGTCCCCCTGCCTAGGATGACTCATTGGTTTAGTATTTTATTTATTTCTATAGCGCACCAGGCCCAGGGGCATCCGGGCGCTTAGCTTAGTTACAACAAGATGAAAGCATGACAAGGCAATGTGACAGAGTATTACAAGATTATTACAGGAAGATTTACAAAATTTACAACATATACATTCAAATGAATATCGATAAGGCAGTGATTTACAGGATAGTTAATAAGGGATGCCGAGTAGGTCAAAGTGCAAGTAGGGCAGTAAGCTGATGTTAGCAGTCTTGGGCGGATAGCCATGCTTTGGTAAGGTATTTGAATTTCAGGAAGGAAGGTTCTGCTCTAAGGTCATTGGGGAGTGAGTTCCAAAGTTTGGCTGCCAGGATGGGGAAGCTGGTTCCACCAGATCTTAGGAGATTAAAGCGCGGGATGACAAGGCAGTTGGCTTGGGCCGCTCTGCGAGGTCTGGTGGAATTGTGGAAAGAGAATCTGTTTGCCAGGTAGCGAGGGGCTTGGTTGTGGAGGCATTTGTGTGTGAGAGCCAAGGACTTCAAGGAGATGCGCTGTGGGATAGAGAGCCAGTGCAGGTTGCGCCTGGTGTCAGATATATGCTGGCGCCTAGGAATGTTAAGGGCCGCTCTGATCGCATTGTTTTGGACAATTTGTAGCTTATTTAAGTTGCGGAGATTAGTACCTAGATAGAGGGCATTACAGTAGTCAACCTTGGATAGAACAAGGGTCCTGGCCAAGGTTACGCAGTTGGCAGTGGTTAGGAACGGGCGACAGGCGGTAATGAGCTTGCAAGTAAGCGCTGCTGCAGATGAGACTGCGTTGGATTGTCTAGTCAAGGATAGGGTTGAGTCGATGTAAATCCCAAGGGTTTTCGTGTCCTTAGCAATCGGGATGGTATTCCCATCGATGGTGAAAGACTTGAAGGCAGGGTTAAGTTTAGTGAGTTTTTGTGGTGAACCAAGAATGAGGAGCTCTGTCTTTTCATCATTTAGGCAGAGGCCGTGCTGGGCCATCCACGCTTGGATGACCTGGTAGATGGCGTTGATGGCAAGGGAGTCAGTTGTGTAATCGCCTGTGATGGGGATGAGTATCTGTGTGTCATCAGCGTAATTGGTATACGTGACGCCCAAGTGATCCAAAATATCGAAAAGGGGTTTGGTAAACACGTTATATAACGTGGGCGAGATACAAGACCCTTGAGGCACACCACAGGCGACCGGAGCGGGTGGTGCGGCCGCAAGTGGGGAGAATACACGCATAGATCTATTATCCAGGAAGGATCTGATCCAAGTGGCGGCATTTTCTGAGAAGTGTGCGGCTGATTTGAGGTGATGGCAGAGAATTTTGTGATTGACGAGATCAAAAGCAGCAGAGAGGTCCAGGAGAAGTAATAATGCCAGTTTGCCTTTGTCTTTGAGATCTTCGATCTGCGTTTTTAAGTCAATAAGGGCGGTCTCAGTGCCATGGCGAGGCCGGAAGCCTGATTGCCTGAGTCCCAGAAGGTTATTAGATTCAAGGTATTCCTGAATTTGTAGGTAGGCCGCGCGGTCGAGGATTTTTAGTAAAAAAGGTACAGTGGTAATTGGTCTGTAGTTTGTGGGTATACTGGGATCGAGGGTAGGTTTTTTCAGAAGCGGGATGACCCATGCATCCTTAAGATTGTCCGGTACAATCCCAGAGCTAAAGGAGGAGTTGATGAGCGTAGTGATAAAAGGTGCTAGGTCATGAGCAGCTTCCTTGATAATAGGTGCAGGACAGAGGTCACCCTGACAATTGGACGGTTTAAGGCTAGTGATAATCTTTTCCACTTCGAGAATGGAGAGTGGAGAGAAGCTAAAAGGAGTCAGAGAGTCTGTGATAGAGGGGTTTGTGGTAGGTATAGGGATCTGTAGAGGGTTGGATTGAAGGCTAGATTGTTTGTTGTTAATTTTAATTTGGAGAGTGGCAATCTTACCTAGGAGAGCTTCTTGGATTTTGGAGCACCAGGTGCTATCTTTGGTACATGTGTCAGGTGGGGTAACAGGAGTTTCAAGTTCTTTTAGAATTTTAAACAATTCTTTGGTGTTAGATTTGGCTTGCTCGATGCGTTTGTTATATGTGTCTTTTTTTGCCTGGAATATAGCTTCCTTGTAGTTAAGGGTGGCCAGGAGTACGCGTGATTTGTTAGCTAGAGAGTGATTGCTTCTCCAGTGGGATTCTGCAATTCGTTTTTCTTTGCGTAGTGCTCTGAGATGGGGAGTAAACCAGGAGTTTAGGTGGGCTCGAGGTTTAGATTTTCTCAGTTTCGAGGGTGCAATGGTGTCTAAGGCTGTAAGCATGGCCCGGTTGAAGGTGTCGACCAGGGCCGTAGGGTCAGAGCATGTTGGTGCTAACAGTGATCCAGTGAGGCATCCGACCACCACAAGCTCTCTCTCATGTGGCACCTTGGTCTGTCTCCTCCGTGGCTCTCCAAGGCTTTGCTCCTACCACCGATGCATCTCTCGCAGCCTCGGCCTCTCTGTGCAGCTTTTCCAGGTCATGCCATTTCTTTTTCCATAGTCTGGCACAGGCCACCAGTTTACTTCAGCCTTGCTTCCTGCTGCATACACTCTGCACCTAACCTGGGTTCTTGATCACTCCATCTGCCACGTCGTCTTCCAGGAGAGATCTGCACTCCTCCAGCAGTCCATAGATCTGCTTCCACAACTGACCCAATTTTCACCATTCTTGCTGCTTTTAAAGGTCCCAGCATGTTGATTGGTCCAAAAAGGACTAGACAACTGATTGCCAGTTTGGAAGTTCTGCATTGCTCTTGTTTGCCTCCTCCTCGTTCCAGTACCTGACTGGTGTCTGTACATGTGTGAGTCAATAACAAGAGGATGTATTGCTCTGGTTAGTCTTTTCGTCATCCCAGTACCTAACTGCTTTTTAGTGGGGTATGATTTTCAGGATAAATAGGAAATGCACTGACAATAGCCTATGAAGGCATGGGGGATATCAAACTCCTTATGAAAGGGAAATGGGGGTTTCCACGTCCCACCCAATGGTGTTTCACCTACTGTCTGCATGTTTCCTCCACCCGGGTAGTATATCCACCTGCAGGGTCAGAATGCGATAGTTATGGCCTTTGCCTGCCACCTGGGAGGAGAATATCTTAGGGAAAGAAATCCAGACACCCTCAGATTCCTCGCAGGTAGCTGGGACCCTTCTGCTCATTGCCAAATGGCTCATGTATCAATGTTGATGGCTAATTAATAATGGTCACCAAAATCAGCACTCGGGAATCTGGTAGCTCTCTTTATTTTTCTAATACATAGACCAGGGTATGCTACGGTATTAAGGTCTTGCAGAGAGCTTTCGCTCCAAATCCCAGAAATCCCAATAGGGAGAGGGCAGTCATTTAGTATTCAGGAGGCCTTCACAGTATGTTGGAATGGACTTCATTTAAGGAACTTTTTGCATTTATTTGTTCATTGGTTCAAATTACTGCAAAGTAGCCAAGTACGGAAAGGTTTGGGGCACAAGAGGGTCTCAATGGCAGTGAGTTTTATCATCCACTGGGCAATCTCATAGAGAAGGATCAAGCTGGACCTTAATAACAAATTGACAGTGTATATAATATACCAGATGCATAAGGCAGTGGAACCGATAGATGCTAATTCAAGTTTCAAGGACCTCAGGAAACAGCTCACTAGCCAGCTGCTGAATACCATGTTTGTGACAGTAAGTTGTCTCTACAGTATATCTCTTGGATTTAGTCAGTCTTTGCCCCATTTTAGTGGAAGATATGTTAAGTGCTCAATTTTTTGGAGTATAAACATAGCTTATTGATGTAAAAACAGATTTACCCAACAGGATTTAAAGTTGATGGGTGGCTTGGTCATCAACTAATCACTGCCTTCTCTAAATGTTGACACTTACCTTGAGCCCCCACACCACAAACAAAATGCATTCCCCAGATTTCAGCACAGCAACAGATCCAAAGTCAGTCCTCAACTTAAAACACCCTCCAAACAATGAAGCAAACAATGCATTTTAATTGTGGGTCATTTGTATGGCATTTAAAAACATCAAAGTTTACATTTAACATAAAATGTAGAGCACAGGTGGAGAGGCTCAAACCTGCTCTCCCATTTTTTACTCAGTGAATGCTCTGGTACAGTTCTAAACATGCTTAAAAACCTCACGCTGTGTCATCACACACATACCAGGTTCCCCTGCATCCCTGATTCCATTCATGAAAAGTCTGTATCACTATTTTTATTAAGTATCCATAACTTAAATGATAAGGAGCTAGAGAATCCTCTTGCATTTGATGAAAATTAGACAGGAAGGCTTAATTGGGTGACCACATTTTTGTTCAGATGTTAAATATTGTTCTACAGAAGCCGTTTAATGAACACACATTATTTCAAATATTATTCTACTCATATGTGCATGATTATTTGCATTCTGCTAATTAAAGAAAAATGTTTTATTTATGTCAATGTGGCTGCAGCAGCTGAGGGCCTTTGTTGATCTGAGTGCTGGAAATGGTCTTTCAAATCGTCACAGTGAGTGATAAGGTTGGGTACCCCTTACAGAAATTATGCTTTTTGACTTTTTATTTGTTTGATATTTTTGTTGTTTTGTGTCCACGTCTTCTTTGTTTTGTAGTGAAATGTTTTAGTGTTTGTGAAGTTGGTTAAGAGTGACGTGAGGATTTATCAGAGCAGCCTGCTGGAGGGTTATTTCAACCAATTGCCACCAAGAGAAATGAATGCTGGACATGCATAGCCACAGTCACTTGGCAGGTGGCCACTCTGCTTTCACAAAGAATGCTAACATCAAATAAAGAGAATTGGTGGAATGGTTCAAACCCAGCTCACAAAACTGATGTCTCTTTCTTCAAAGTCCTTATCCACTCGTCTACAATACCGATTCTATGGTCATGTATAGGGATATGTGAAGTTCAAATACTTTGTGGTGCATAACTATGTTGTGTGCCACTGAGCATCTACGCTGCAAGACACCAGATAAAGGAACATGATGCATGTGGCTAAAACCGTGTGCAGTGCTGTGCAGTTTTGATCTAGAACCACAATGTGGAGAGAGTTGTGAGATTTCGGGCGTATCGACGATGGGGAAAAGAAAGAAATGTGTGAGAGATGGTTCACTTTGATAGAGAGTATTGTGTTGCGGCAAAGTTAAAGGGTGCAGGGTACAGGGTTTGTGTGTAGAATACAAATGTCAATGATAAGTGTTTTAGTAATCAGATGCAGGGTGTGGAAAAATGACCAGAGCAGTAAGCGTCTGCTTCAATCTCCTACATGAGAGCATTGGCAAACACATGATTATGTAAATGCAGAGAGATCTTTATAGGAGTTGAAAAGGGACGTGTACTCCTGCCCCCATCCAATAACACATGCCACGATATTGTCAAGTGTGCTACTGAGTCCCCAGGCCAGCTAGCTGGCGGTTGTTTACATTATTGTCCTATCTGATAACATAAGTGTCAGTGATCTGGGTTCATTGTACTAAATACAGTGTTTCTGTTCACTATAGAACAACTCTGGTAGTGTTTGCACCTTTCTGTGAAGAATATATTGATCATGTAACACACAGGGATATTATTAGACCAAAATGCCAGGGACAGCAAAAGTGACATCACACGATCCTTGACCTCAGATGACATCACAGGAAGTGATGGCATTTGACCCTACCCCAAAGTGCCATTGTAGGAAGTGATTTAACACAAGGTTAAACCTGTGACAAAACAGTAAGTGGCCTCAGATAGAATTGTTCCTAAATACACTACGGAACATGTTGTTGCAATATCACTGTAATGTCATATACATTTCATACAACAATGGATCACCATATGTATCGTTAAAATCAGTGTTTATAGGCCCATATCACCAAATTACTGTGAATGAATGCAGATGTCCAAAGCCGAATGATAATGATGTGTTATTATATAGCACTTACGCTTAAGCGCTTTATATAGAACAAACATTCATACAATATCACCCAACCTATGGTGGTACTCATTTATCAACCTCAGAAGGACGAAAGGCTGAGTGGGTCTTGCCGGGATTCGAACCTGCAACCTGCAGATCACACACACATCACATCAGAGAGCACTCAAACCACTGAGCTATCTTGCCAGCTATATTTATCTTACCGGCTATAGTAAAATGAACAATTACATGTGTGAAAGTTCTCAAAGTCAGAAAGCAAATTACACTCTGTAGTGGATACCATTAAACTGGTAACAGAGATTTAACAGCAGGCCAGTACATCTGCAGGTTTGGTGCAAAGTTGGCCACATGTCAAGCCTGGTTGGATCTACTTTTCAAGGTTCAGAAGTTGCCAAAATACATACCATTGGTAGTGTTCATAACTGTGTATTAAAGAATTTAAAGTAGCAAAGCAGCGCACTCACTCGGCATCCCGTACTATGGGCGCTCGTTACCTCATACATGCAAACAAACATCCTGAACAGCATGCCATGGCGATAGGAAAGATAGACACATTACTACAAAGCATTAATTGTTGCACAATAACATCAAGGGGCACTTTATCTTCTATATTCAAATACTTCTACACTGTACACAAGCTTTTGGGCAAAAGGATTTTGTCAAGTGACCAAAGACAGAGATGGAATGTCTTGTCATGATCGCAACAGAGACAACGCTAGAAAAAAACTTGCTATAACTGAAACTTGCGAAAAGTAAAATACATAGTCCGAAATGGATGCTTATTCTACTCTAAGTGCTTTTTGGAGGTTTTTGTCTGCATCGTGTATTTGAGGTGTTTAAGAACAGACTAAATCAGTGACTCGCCCCCTGAAGTGTGCCTGAAATAAACCTTTAATGAGTCTAGCAATTACTGTATAGAACTCCAGAAAGACAATTATTTGTTATTCCTATTATTTGTAATTTAGGGTCACTGCTCAAAGAGTTACACTTGTGGACCCCCTGTTTTTTAAGGGACTTGAGCAAGAAAGCCAGCCCTTCCATAAAAATGGGCAGCAAGGGAGACCATAGGGGTAACAAGGGAGACTTCAGGGGATGCAGGGGCGACCCCTGGCGACTTCCAAATGACGTCCCCGATGCCATAACCAAACTAAAAGCACATTTTAATAATTTTGAGTGTGACAGTGTGCAGAAGGCCTAGGAGATAGCTCAGGGCGTTAAACACTTGCTAAAGAGCTCTGTGTCATTTGCTAAATAACAGTAAGGACTCCCAGCAAAACAGACTTAGCCTTTTTTTTTCTCTCTGAATATCTTGTGTGTGTGGACTTTGGCAACAGAGCGTGTTAATCATAAATAACTAGGAGAGCATTAGTATGGTGCATGCATAGAGCGTGGTTCCTTCTAACAAGGGTTGTAACAAATGGGCAGCCATCCCCAAAGATGAGTATATTGCACCGGCAGGGAGAGGTGAATGGGCAACCAGATTCAAAATAGTTTTGTCAACCCTTCCATCCGGGATTTGCCACTGGATGATAATGTGATCCTTGATATATCATCTTATCTCAATTTATAATACCTTGAAAAGGTTTGCATTCTCATATTCCCATGTCATTGCTTGTCCCATTATTTGTGTTTTGTTTTCTCATGTTGATCTCTTGAGTGGAACGGTCCCAGAAAGGAAAACGTTGACCAAATGTCACTAGTCTCTGGCGAGCTTATCTTTTGGTCGACTTGTTTGACGCAAAACTTGTTTGATTTTTTTTGTACCATTTCAAATGTTCTTCTCATCATGAATGGCAATCTGCAACTCATTGTCAAACAATGAGTATCTGCAGGTAGCCATATCATACAGTTTGTTTTGTTGGGTGTACTTGAAGCTTCAAAGTACAGCATTAAAACACTGAAAAGATTGGTTAGGCTCACATCAATTGGTGTTCTGGTACTTGCATACTTCCTTTGATGAAGGAGAAAAACATACGGGCCCTCATTACGACCCAGGCGTTGGACCATGGTGCTAACAGCACCATGGTCCATGCCGGTAACTTACCGACTCCGCCATGGCGGAATGGGGAATTACTGCCCCATTCCGAGGTTGGCGGGGCAGTAATTCCCCATGCCGCCATGGCCCTTCCCCATTCCCATTTTTGCCCCATAGGGCTCAATGGTACTGGGGAAGGCGCTAATTACGGCACCATAAATTACGGTGCCGTAATTAGCACCAAGGTCCCTTTGCGGGTTGGCTTTTAAACGCCTGCAAAAAGCAGGCATTAAAGTGCCACCCGCAAAGGGACCTCGTAATCAGGCGTTAAGGGTTTAACGGCGCCGCCACCTTTTACAGCGTCGTTAACCCCTTAACGCCTGGGTTGTAATGAGGGCCACAGTGTCTCCTTGTACATCATTTGCTTTTTTCATGGTTTTAAATAAAAAAAAAATAATGTCACATTAGGATGGCATGTTATCTGTGTATTTCACTCAGGGCTTAAAAACCTGAAAAATAAAAACAGATGTAAAAAAAAAAAGAATTGCCCCTTTGTGTATGCCACTCTTGCTAAAATGTGTCCTGCAACTACAGAATCCTTGTTGTCGAAGGCTAATGTTGCCCTTGTTATCCCAACTATGTATTATCATTTTCCACAACAGTGAAAAAGATACAGCAGAGCTTGAAGGGAGCGCCAGCATTTATTTTGATCCTTTCCGGCCACCATATCAAGCTGAGTTGTGAATATGGCAACACGGTTGAAGCAACCAGAGATTCTTAAATACCTTAGATATTTGTTTTTTGGGGAACTCCAAATGTGTGCGTATACTCTGGGTCCCAAAGTACCTTACAATGGTGCCATGTGAATGCATGTTATGTTTCCTTTCCTATCCTGTGGCCACACAAACCATATGGGTGCTTCCTTCAAAGCTCTGAGTTTCCCATGTAACATCACTTCTGACATACATATTTTGAATTAATGCATTTTTTAGAGGCTGCCTTAAAAACATTTCAGAAAGAATTGGCAAAGTTTACACGATATGTTGTGTTATTTTCAAAGTGTCTTTGCATTTTCATTAATGAAATCATATAGGTGAACGCTTCGAAAATAAACAGCGCCTTAATATACTGTGATGCTTTTTCTTCGTCCGACTATTGTGCAGTAAAACATGTTCCAAGCCAAGCAGATTGGTAGAACAGTTTAATGCTGAGAACTTTGGAGTGCAAGATTTCTAAGTGAATTAATAAATACAGCTCAGCCCATTTGATTGCATTAAGCAGTTAGTTAGATGTGATGAATGAAAGTGCCGAGTTCCCCCGTGGGAATGATTCACTTGCTTAAGATGATTACATTATTTAAAATATTGCACCAGTCCAGATGTTATTTACTCGAAAAAAGTTACCATATCAGAGAAGAGAACATTTGCATTTTTAATGTGCAACTGACATGCCAGAAATAAACAAGACAAAACTGGTGTGTAGTAAAGGATGTAGAAAAGCACTAGGAGTGAGTGTTCGTGTATGACTATTTGGGGGGGGGGGTGGGGGGGAGGGGGGTGTGTGTGTGTGTGTGTGTGTGCGCGCGCGCGCGCCCCCCCCCCATAGGGAGGATACTCAGTGCCATAAATCCACAGCACACAAACTATATGAAAGCCAAATAAGCAAACAAGTTCCGAAGTGCCCCGTAAGAGTACAATGATGAGCAGTGGCTATTCCACTTAGTCAGTCAAACTTTTATTCGACGTAAACAACCTTTCAATTCAAAAATACATGATTAAAAAGACAAATTTCATACTGTGTTAAAAAAAAAGGTTTTGCTGCTGGTTATTGTAAAATGCTGCTGGTTATTGCAAAATCCTTCAAGTGCAAAAAGGTATTTAAGAATTTCATACAGAAAAGCTGTTTAAAGGCAATGGGCCTCATTCCAACTTTGGAGGTAACCACGCCGCTATTTGCGCCATGGTTGCCTCCAAAATCGTTCCGACTCCGCCCTGGTGAATGGAGTAATTACCGGTCCATTCCAAGGTTGGAGGGACCGGTAATTCCCCATTCACCAGGGCCCTTCCCCATTCCCATTTGAGCCCCATAGGGCTCAATGGGAAAGGGGAAGGCGCTAATAACGGTACCGTAAATTACGGTACCGCTATTAGCACTAAAGTCCCTTTGCGGGTCCCGTTCTTAACGCCTGCTAAAAGCAGGCGTTAAGGAAGGACCCGCAAAGGGAACTCGTAGTAGGGCGGTAAGGGTTTAACGGCACCGGTCTCATTACCGGTGACCGTTAACTCTTACCGCCCTACTCGGAATGAGGCCCAATGTATTTAGGAGGAAGTGTGCTAAAATCCTACAGCACGAATCAATTAAATTATTGAGAAACCATACGATAAGAAAGACAGGCAGTCAATGAACAATACAAGTGGAGGAGACACTCAGATTCAGAGGGTGGCAGACGTGTTGCTCTTCCCGCAGCAGTTACTTTGCGTCATCAGGGAGTATGAGATCCTTCCTCTGGGGAGAGCTTTACTTGCAACCTCACAGGAGCTGACTATGTGCAATGGGGACTGCCAATTCCTACGGTAACTTACATTGCCTGTGTGGGGGTATCCTCATTAATCACCTTGTTTCAGGTGGAAGTTTGTTTCAAGGCCCTCATTCTTTGTAACCTTGCCATGCTTGAGTGTATATGGCGCTGTTGCGATGACAAAGTGGGGCTGCATAGACTGTCTTTGAATCCCGGTATCCCTCAGAACAGGTTTCAAATAAGAGCGCCTCAGTTTTAATGTCATGGGGCACGTCAGAAGATAGTGTCTCATGGTTTCACTTGCTGCCAAACACATGCGGCACACCCCGATCCTGTATCGGACCATGATTTTGTGACGGATGCTTATTGCAGTATCCCCATCCTCAGGTGTACATATAGAGATTGTTTGTTTGGGGGGAAGATCTTATCGGATGTTAATACCGGCCATTGTCCTAAGCATGAGGTACTCTGGACCCAGTTTTAGATGCGCTGCTTTCACTTCAAGCACTTGCTCTTAGTCTTGCTTTTTTTTCGATCTCTTGGCAGCCAAACCTATTCGGTCCGTCAGGCCGTCCGATAAGCCTCCTACTCCTAGGTCAGATAGACGGCTCTTCCCATGTGTAAGCCATTTTGAGCTTTTACCCCATCCAATGAAAATATGTGGATCAGAGCATCTCGATATATCGCTAGGTGCTCTGTTTTCCAGGTCTTTCCCTATACAGGGTGGGCTTGAGAGCAACCAGATCTCTGATCAGGGTAACATCTAACTTGAGGTAAACCACTGCTGTGGGTGCACTATGGGGGATAAGAACCCAGTTTTTCAAAACGTATGTTCTAATGTGTCCTTCTTCTCTGAATTAGCATAGCCCCATACCGCTGAGCTGTGAGTAGATGTGGGCAATGCCTGTTTTGTATGTAAATCTAGTGCCGGGGATACAGCGCCACTACTGTGCTTAGTGAAAAAGGATTGGATACCCCCACCCTACTTCCCTAAAGTGATGCTTAAGTTATGTACCTGCTCTGTCCATCCACCTGACTCTTGGAACATAATGCCCAAATAGTCAAAGTGTTTAACCTGCTCCAGTTTCGTGTTGTTCTAATTTGATTGATAGGGCACTGCATTTTGTAAATTGTGGCTTAAAAGCCATAACCTTGGTTTTCTCTGTATTTAAGTCAAGACATAACTATTTGCAGTTATTCATAAAGACCTCCAATGACTTTCTTAACTCATGTGGCCAGGATAATTGCATCATCAGCATAAAATAATGCTGGATATTGCTCTGCCACCATCCCTTGGGTAATCTCGAACGTCCCTCGCCAGTTCATCTATGAGCACCCTGGATGTATATGCAGAAGAGCAGAGGTGCCAGTGCGCACCCCTGTCTCACCCCCTTGCTGACAGCAAAAGGTTCTACCTGCTCACACCCGAGGCCACAGCGCTCAGTGTCTTTCGCTCTCCAAACAGAGAAACTAGTTGTGGTGGGGCATTTCGAGTGGTCAAAATGTGCCATAAAATGTCCCTCGATACAGAGTTAAACACAGTTCTCAGATCCAGAGACACAGCAAGCAGCTTCATATTCTGTAGCACGGTATATTTCTGGATCATTATGAACAGCAGAAAGCAGTGATCAACTGTCCCCCAATTCTTTCAAAAACCTGCCTGGAGGTTGCTGATGATATGATTTTTGTGCTCCCATTATTGGAGATGACTAAGGATCACTTTCCCAAAGGTTTTTCCTGCGCTGTCAAGCAGGGATATTGGGTGGTAATTTTTGGGAGAATCCCTGCCTCCCTTTTTATATACAGGTATTATAACTGCTATTAGCCAGGATTTAAGAACCACTTCCTCAGCTCTCACACTTCTGCAAACCAAGAGTGATACCAATCATAAAGGTAAAACAGGCACAGTTAAGAGACATACCTCTGTTGCCATTTGTTGTGACATGGGCCGAGGGAAGGTTATACTATGAAGGGGTGTGTGAATCTGAAACAGTAGTAACCCAAAACAGAAAAGTGCACCAGTGCAAAATAAAGGAATTTCCAAACACGATTCTCTGAAAAGTGTTTGCTTTAATTAAGGACACCATAGATGCAATTAGATAGAATACACTGCAAAAACCCACTCCTGTGGAAATAGCTCAGAATAAGCAAAGATAGAAGATGCAGCAATCTGGGTAATGAAACAGGAACTCAAAGCAATGACATATTGATGTTTTTTTTCAAAAGGAAGCAGTCTCATGTAAAAAAGGAATTAAAAATGACCAAACGAGTCTCTAAGGCCCAAAGATGGACCATGTGTAGAGGAGGTGGCAGTTAGCAGTCAATAGTGCCTGCCCACTGTACTTGGCAATTCGAAAATCGATGAGGATTGGCAATAAAGAGGCTGGTGGTTTGAAAAGTGGTTTGAACACAGTGGTTGTCACAATTATCTTCAAGTTCAACTTAGGCAATGATGTTCTCGTCTAGTTAGGTGTGGGGGAATACTGATTCGAATGTGTGGCACATAGGGTTGAGTATCAAGTGAGTGCCAAAGGCAGCTACTGAGGGTCCTGTAGTTTTGATGGATTTTAATCACAGCTCACAGTAGGGTGATGGCCTAAACACATGAATCCTGATTGTCTGAGTTCACAGGACTATCAGGGTGCTGTGAGTCCAAAACCAATACAGAGGCTTAGGGTCAAGACACGTCATTGTTCCCTTTCTCCCAAACATGTGGAAGTCAGACACACACCTTCATGAGTCATTCACCTAGACTGAATTCCTCGGTAACGGTGTAGTGGTCAGAGACAGAGGTATTGTTCCAGCATCAGGTCACTCCCAATGTGTCCTGGAGATGCTTAGAGAGCAGAGCCTGCCTCTGCCTTGGACACTCAGTCTTCACTTCACTGGTAGAGAGCTTTGTAAAGTCAATTCTCCCAACAGAGGAACAATACCTTCCTCCTTAGGTGTTTGTCCACGAGTGGATCCAAAGGTGTAGGAGACTACTTTGTTTATAGGCAAATGTAAACAGGTGGCACGACTAAAGCAAGCCTGCTTCAAGTCGTTCAGTCACAGTTCTTCAGACAAGTGGTCTGCCTGGCCAGAATATACATAACTCTTTCACTGCTGAGTGGGCTCACATGGCTGACTCATGTATGAAACCAATTTGATGTGGCTTCAACAATTATGAGAGATACTAGCCACCATACTTTAAACTCAGGTATGACTCATTTTTAAAATGTACAACTGCCACCAGGATAGTAAATCTCATAGTTATGTGGTTAGGGAAGAGAGGTGCATATTGTAAATGCAGCCCCTCCACTGAAGTGACTTTGCTGTCACTGCACTGTCAAGGATGCACCAGTGACCTCTGAACCAGGGCATAATGCTTTTGACATGGAGTTTTATGAGAGTCCAGTAAGCAGACCACCCTCTCTGTGCTGCAAATACCATAATCATTTTATTAATTAAGAAACAAATAAAATATTTGAATCCATGTCAGGAGGTATTTCCTCACAGTAACATTAATGTATTTGTTAGGGACTTTTGGGGGACACAAAATATACATGACTATTTGGTAACAACTGACGTCTTAACTAAATGTTCAAATTGTACCAGTCAAAAAAGGCACATTTGCTTCTTTAAGCTGCTTAAAATGTATTCATTTTAAAACAGGAACTATTCTACAACGCTCTTAACTGAGGAAATGTTTTCATTGAAGAACTATGCTAATGAAAATCGAGATGTGTATCCAAATGTCTTTTCTAATCAGACCAAACATGCACTTAAAGACTCTTAATCACAAAAGTCAAGGTGATTAAAACAAGAACTGTGAGGATATACATTACCATAACTTACACAGAAACCACTTGCAGAGGCATGGCACCGACCATCAAAACTAAAAAGATAAATGTCAGCAGATACGAACTACAAATAAAATTCCAATCACAACTCAAAGTCCGATTAGAGATTCTCAACAGCAGATACTAATGCAAAATCCATTTTACAGTGCAGAACAATGATAATAAAGCTTGGATATGTTACTTCGAAGAAAACCTTGTGGAATTGGCTGGCTGGAGTTCTTGGAGAGCGAATGTCACAATAGAATTTGGTATCTATAACAACCCGGAAATATGGATTGCCAGCTGGAACACCAGAGGTTTTAAACCACTATTTATGGAATAAAGACAAGATCTATTGAAATATGAGATCATATGCATGCAAGAATCTTGGCTAAGGACTGTTCCAGTGTGTGATGCATATGAGTCTTTTTTAAATCCTGCAGGCAAAGGACTCATGGCTTTTAACTTTGATAAAAACCGACTCAATCTATCACGCAATCCAACATTACTCTCCTAATCCCTATATTCAGATCCTCCTGCTTCAAACAATTAGTAAATAATTCCAAAAAAAGGTGTTCTTATTAAATGTGTACTGGAGATTTAGTTCAAGTGATGCACTTAATTTCCTACATGCCCTATGTCATGAAATTGATCAAAGCACCACACATTGGCCGGATGTATGGATGAGCATGTGTGGTTACTTCAACATCCATATTCTTGACAACAAAGGCCTCCCAAAAAAGCAGAAAGATCTATCAGGGAATTGGTTCCACCAAGGATGCATAAGAGATCTACACATGCTTAATGGAAACACTGCTGGAGATACTCCAGGCCAGACCACTTGGGGCTGCGGAGATAAGAGATACTGTTTAGATTATTTCTTCGCATCATCAATTTAAAAAGAAGAATCAAGTTCCTGGAAGTTATTTCTCAACTCATAAGCGATTATGACTTGATTGCAATAGCTCTAGTAGTTGATGAGTCTGAAAATTGTCGAGAATACATGGGTCCAGTTCAGGTGACATGGGTTAAAAACGGATTACAAATTTGCAAGAATGATATAACGAAGATTTGGTAAAGGTTTAATCAAGCATTGCATGCTGACACAAATCAAATAAATTATACATGGATATTGTGAGAATTCTCAAAACCATGCAAAAGATACAAGATATCCCCAAAAAAAGCTTCATGCAGACATCCGAGCAATTAAAAAATCTAAATTGCGGGGATGGTGCGAAATGAGTCGCTTAAGGAAACAAAAGTTTATGAACTGGCTAATCGCCACAAAATCCCAACGCTTGCAATCTGAAGCAGAACAAATGCTGAAGACACATCGCACAGAGGAACACTCGAGATCTCTGGGATTTGTTGAATAACATCCAGACCTTTAGATCAGAAAACATGTTTGCACAAATTAGTGAGGCGAGATAGTGGGAACATCATACAACCATTTGTTTCAGTGACAGAAGTTCCTCTTCAAGAAGCTCCCCAAATTTTACAACAAGAGTGGAACATTGAATTAGACATCAATGACATGGAAGCAAGAATTGAGAAACAGAGCTTCTCGAGAGCTGCAGGCCCAGATGGGATCTCAAATCATCTCCTAAACAAAAACCTGAGGCATGGAGTAAGATCCTAATACAAATCTTTACACAAGTCATAACAATAAAACAAAAACAATAACAATAAAACAGGTGCCGCCATCATGGTGTGAAGCCATAATAATACCAATCTATAAAAAAAGGTGATAGGAATGATCCCCATAACTACCGACCCATACCGTTGTTGCTTCAATGGGGAAATGATTTGCCACACTTTTCCTAAGAGATCTCACTAAATGGGCGAAGAATGCAAAAATCCTGGACCAACGCCAAAGAGGGTTCATTAGAGGAGTCAGCACTTCACTTAACATCGTTATTCTAGGAATCCTTAAAATCAAATCTCTTCAAGCCAGCACAAGAATCCATATAGCATTCTTGGACCTAGAAAAGGCATTTGACTCTGTAAATCCCAAAAAACTATGGCTCAAACTAGAAAAGTGGAATTTACCTCGTTACTTGTTTGCAGCAATTCGAGCTTTGTATTCAAACACTTCAGTAAAAATTAGACTGTCCAATTCTCGAAAAATATCATAACTCAGAGAGGTTTGAAACAAGTATGCTCACTTGCTGCATTGCTTTTTAGTCTGCACATCGCAGAACTTGGCGCGTCACATGCGGAAGTACGATCTTTCCCTCCCAAAATCAATGGCAAACCAACACCATCGATACTCTATGCTGACAATATTGTTTTTCTGGACCTTGCTCCGGTGGGTTTACAACAGAGGTTAGATTGCTTCCACCAATATTTTAAAATAAATTATCTAACAGTCAATGTAAACAAATCAAAAATCCTACAGATGCCAGCTGCTCAAAATACGAATCTCAGAAATCAAAACTGGTGGATTAATGGAATAAAATTAGGTATTGTAGACTCAATATCTTACTTAGGGGTGCAGATCAATAAAAATGGTGACAAAAAAAACACTATCAGACACTTCGCCTCGATACAAACGTTTAGCAGCATATGGATCTAGGATCCTTCAAAAATATAGAAGGTTTTCTTTAGCACCCCTTATACTGTTCTATCGTCAAATAGTCGCCGCTATCCAGCATGTGGCACCAAAGGCCTTCTATGTCTATCGTGGAAGATCTGGCCACAGTTAGAGGGCCTATTTTGGTGGACATGCCTTCGTCTACCAAACACATTGAAGATGGCAATAATACAACAAGAATTGCGGCTCCAATCTTTCGAAAGCATAATATTATGGTTTACAATAACATTATATAGAAATATCAAGCTTGTTGAAGTTGATTCTCCACTTGAAATTCTCATCAATCAAGTTACAACCTATGACCCAATGCTTCAAAACTGGCGCTCTAAAATCGAGACGATAATGCTTGAGAGAGATTTGTGTGAAAAGGGACTGTAATCCTACGAAAATTAAACAGAGCAAGACTGGATAGAAACAGTTAAGAGGAGAAATGAAGACACGCTAAGACATTCACAAGAAGGAGAAACGAAAGGGCTAAATAATCTGCCATTATACCTTAAAAAATGTCCATCACCAGTCTACTGCTACGTGTGAGATTAAACATCTTACATACTAACGAAATAGCGCTCGAGAGGAAACAAATCATGCGAAATGAAGCAAATTGCAGATTCTGCAGAGTTGAAGAGACCATTGAAACCCTTGTACATTAGGTGACTGTGTGTCCCCAGTTAATCACCCTTCGATCGTCATTCTTGCAAAAAACTCACTCTAAGCTACACATGGACTTTGATCAGAACTAGTGGAACTGGTTAATCATGGGTGAAAGGATTAGCCTCTGTCTCGAAATGCTTACATTTATTGAAGCTATTCTATTAAAGATAGAAGCCGAGGCAAATTGGAGATGAGATAAGACACCTATTAAAGACTTCTCTAGGGGCTAACCTTGAACTCTGTTTATGCCACCCATATGCTTGCCTTTTCTTCATTCCCCAGCATTTTGTTCCACTGGACTCTCTCCCTATTGCTCAGACATGTTTCTTTAAAAGGATTTTTATCATAAATTACTTAATGAGATTGACACGGATAATGTAAATGGTTATTTTAAAATTGCCCAGCCAATTGTTGGTTTGTTCCATTTTTTTTTATTTAAAGCAATAAACATTTAAAAACAAATAAAACATATATATTCCACTAAGCTGTCAACTGTATTGCCTAGCCGTCCCTCATATCTAGATGAACTCTTCCCAAACTGTGTTAGCCACCCCATAAAGAACTAATAGCATTAGCTTGCGTTGCATCTAGACAGATTTGTGAATATTAGCATTGCGTCACATCTAAACAGAACTGCAAAGATTAGCATTGCGTCATATCTAGACAGAATTGTGAAGATTAGCATTGCGTCACATCCAGACAGAACTGGAAAAATTAGCATTGCATCACATCTAGACAGAACTGCAAAGATTAGCATTGCGTCACATCTAGACAGAATTGGGGGACGGGGTTGTGTCATATGTAGACAGAACTGCAAAGATTAGCATTGCGTCATATCTAGACAGATTTGTGAAGATTAGCATTGCATCACATCTAAACCGAAATGCGAAGATTAGCATTATGTCGCATCTAGACAGAATTGATTAGCACTGCAACACATCTAGACAGAACTGCGAAGATTAGCCTTGCGTCACATCTAAACAGAATTGTGGTACTGGCTTGTGTCATATCTAGACAGAATTTTGAAGATTAGCTCACTTCACATCGAGATAGAATTGTGGAGACTGGCATTGCGTCACATTTAAACAGAATTGTAATGGTGGCTTGCGTCGCATTTGGACAGAGTTGTGAAGATTAGCATTGCGTCATTTTTACATAGAATAGTAAAGATTAGCTTTTGTCGCATCTAGACATAATTGTGAATTTCAGCTTGCATCACATCTAGATAGAATTGTAAAGATTAGCATTGCATCGCAACTAGACAGATTTGTGAATATTAGCATTGTGTCACATATAGACAGATTTGTGAAGATTAGCATTGCATCACATCTAGTCAAAGCTACGAAGATTAGCATTGCATCACATATAAACAGAATTGTGGTACTGGCTTGCGTCATATCTAGACAGAATTGTGAAGATTAGCTCACGTCACATCCAGATAGAATTGTGGGGACTGGTGTTGCATCCCATCTAGACAGAATTGTAATGGTGGCTCGCCTCGTGTCTAGACAAAGTTGTGAAGATTAGCATTTCATCACAACCACATAGAATTGTAAAAATTAGCTAACATCACATCTAGAAAGAATTGTGAATGTCAGCTTGCGTAAGATCTAGATAGAATTGTAAAGAATAACATTGCATCATATCTAGACAGGATTGTGAAGATTAGCATGCGTCGCTTCTAAATAGTGATGCCACTAACCAACCCCATTAAACAAGACCACCCCTCTGCATACACACCTCACACTATACACAAACACAACCACACCTCCAATGCACCACAAACCGCACGCACTTCACTACATCACAACAACAAAACATAACACACATAGCCTCACAGAATAACACATGACAGCTACCAACTGAAAAGCACACCTAAGCTCAGTTAACAGTGTTAAACAAACTGAGGGTGCCAACAGAAGATCACAGCTCTCTTGCTCTTTTTCCCGCTCAACCTTACTAACCCATCCCACCCTCTTTCCTTTTCATATCTTCCAGAGCACCAAGGCGACCACTCCGGTGGTGATAGCGCACGGTATAAATATCCTTTAGCATAGATAACATCATGCTAATACAGTTAAATGATGAGAGATGTTTTGGACACAGAACTTACAGACTGTTGACTCTTGTTCGTTAAATGAGGTAATGGATTTCTTGAATAGTGAATCAATACATATTTGGGATTTCACACAAGTGTATGAATTATGTCTTCCAAAACTGTTAGTTGAGTCAGTTTGATGTATTACTCATTTAATTAATGTGAGTGTTCACAACCACACAAAATAACAATGAATATATATATATATGATTTGTTAAGGTGTTACCCATTTTTATTCTAGATAAACAGGAAATGGCATGCTCTACAATGTTTTACCCAATACTGCATGGCCCACAATGTTGTGCCTAATGTAAGCATGTGGTTACATTGGCTTTGAAGAGATAACTTGGCTTTTTTCAGTTGTTAACAACATTGTTGTATGATACTTTGAACCATTTTCATGATCTATTTTGTTGGACACTATTAAGATTATGTATGACAGTTGTTGAATGTGAATATTACATGTTTTTACATATTTTCTTTCAAGTAAAGTATTTTCCAGCATGAAATTGGGGATTGTAAAATATGTTACTTTATTATGAAGAGATAGCAGAAATAAGATTTTGTTGAACGAAACACATGTACGTGAGTGAGTTCTTTTCAGTTTCACGTAATATCCCAGGTAAAACTTTCAAAACGATATGCTATATATTCCCTAAATAGAAATATTTTTCAATATAAATATTGTCCTATACTAAAACTTGTATCAACATTAAACCTAAATCAAGTGTCAATGTAAATCCAGCAAAAGTGCACATGAAAAATGGTGTGCTCAGAACATCGAGCGTGTCTGTCAAAACTACTGTTGTGATAGTGAAACAATATTTGTATTGTGCAATTCTTATATGGGTACAGCCTGGAAGAACTACATGTTTCCTTTTCCAGGGGTGCATTTATGGACAGTTTTGTAGAGGAGCAGCTGAATGCCTCTTTAAGAAGTCCCGCCCATTTACTTCCTATATACTGGAAGCCAGAAACTGTGACATGCACAACACAAGTGATTGTGCATATTCCACAGAGAGCCTTCGAGATAAGGTATCCATTGAGAAGACCCTATATGCTGTATCCCAGTAGAGATGACAATCTCTTGGAGGAGATCCCCGAAGGAATATGATGATGAGAGAAAGAGAAGTCGGTGACGTCACTAGAAGAAAGCGTGACGTATCGATAAGAGTGGCTGAAAAAAAGGATATATAGACGTTATGGAATCTGATGACAAAATAAAGAATTGAGTTAAAGTTCATATGAAGATTGCATGTGTGAAGAGTACTGCAGAAAATCCAAGAGGTTTTATAACTGTACAAATGCAGAAATGCAAGTAGATTAAGTGATATTAAAGGCTAGCTGCCACCATTATATAGAATTCTGGACATCAGTGTCACATATTTAGTAAGCTCAGACCCACGGAGAAGGAAGGATCAGAAAGCTGTGTCGCAGCAACATGAAGCTAAGACCATGGAAAGGCCTGGAAGAGCTGTCTGGCCTGGTGTCAAAGGATTAAGTAGCCAAGAACTGCTTATCTATCCATAAAGAACGGGAACTGTGCGATGTTGAATCGTCTCATGTCAAGGTGCAAGGAAAGAACAAAAGGAGTGCCAACTTTGTTAACTGAAGACAATTAAATACTGCAAAACAGGCCAGAATACAGTCTCCTGTCACATGAGACATCCTAATCAAACATATCTCTGTGACTAACAAGGGAAATGGAATGAGGAGTAATGTGACACAACTACAGGTCCCATGATGCATCAACAATAAAGCACTGACTTACCCCAGAACACAAAATTAACTCATGTGAGTACACAAGACATCCTGGAATGCAAGGCAGCAAAACGTAATCAGGGCACATGAGACAAGGATGGAAAAAGGAGTTGGGCGTGCAGAACTAGAACTGTGATAAGAGTGTGCCTATACTCTCTTATATTCCCAGGGGCAAGGATACTTTGCAAGGTCAAGTTCAAAGACAATCTGAATGGCAGAAGGCATGATAGATAATGGGCTAATTGTGTGGGGAGACACGGTCAAAGTCCACCCACTGGCACCTAGGGTACCAGCTTAGGTGCTGCTAGTGAGCCAAATGTTCTTGAAGGGCATGAGCATGCCAACCAATTGTAGAGGGCCATATATAACGAAGGACCTTATACTTTAGAGCCAATGATATACCATGAACTTAATAACTATTGAAGATTACTTGCACTAGGGGTGGGCATAAGATGTCCACCTGACTGTAGAGACCCAATCAAAACCTGTCCCTATATAGAAAGTATAATTAGATGTTTCCTTTGAATTTATCAAAACCCCCCATAGGTTTGTATTGTTTGCCACATAGTAAGACGTCACGTATGATGAATTTGTTGTATATAAATGTTTTTTTCATGCTAAATATTTGAGAGGCCGAACAAACGTCCGTCGATGTCCATTGTAACTCCATGTTTTAGAAAATTGATAATAAAACAGTCAGACTTTTTGCCAACTTCCTAAGTCATTTTTATTATTGGTGTTAGATTTATTCTGCATACCATCCATGCATGATGTGTTACTGATTTAAGAACCCCCTGGGTTCAGTTTTGTGTTGCTGTAGACAATTTTGTGACTGCATGGGAGAAAGGATATATTTGTAGAGTATGTCACAAGTGGTCTGAAAATATCATGTTTGGTGACGGCTTTAAGTGCTTTCTGATTGCGCAATGGGATTCATGTGTTTATATCATATACATGCATGAACAGTGGCATGCTTAACACCTATTTTGTTGTTCTCCTGTGTTTGCTTGTTTTTGAGCTAGTGTCTCTTGCTGCATAGGATGTGAATGCTGGTGTCCTTTCAGACAATAACGTTTAGGACACAATAAAGCTATAGCAGGGAATTGTCAGTTATTCATAGTGACCATTGGCAAATATGTGTCTAAATAGACCCATTCCCGGCCTCTCCTTTATTCTCCCTGACCTTTGCATCTCTGTCCTATTCTCCCCCCATGATGACTAGTCCTCACTAATTGCCACGTGACCTAGACCAGAATGGTAAACATCCCCTGCAGTCTACGCTCGGAATACACAGTTGGCACTCTTTCCTCTGTGCCTGTGGTGAGTGTTTCTCAATAAACGGCATTAGTGTAATTCATTTTGTCAAAGCTGCACCACGCTAGGTCCATTACCTGCCTCTTCATTATGAATGTTAACTTTTAAACCTTGCTTCCATCATTTAGTTATGGTGATTGATCCTTGTATGCAGTCACATGACCAGGAACCGGAAGTGAAGCATCTCGATAGCATGCTCTCTAACCACACTGTTGCCACACTTTCTTCTTGGCCCACAGTCAGTGTTTCTCCAGTTGGGCCATTTGTTGCCTAGTCACCAAGGAATGGTCTAAAGATTAATTTGGCAAATTTATATCAATTCTGCCATAGTAAGATTAATTGAGGCATAGCCACATTAATTGTCATGTAGCCAGAGTAATGATTGCATATACTCAGGTTATTTGTAGCTTAGCCATATGTGCATTCCATACATTTTAGTTTTACTGTACATTATGGTTAGAGTGTATGGGTGGAAGCATTTGTGTTTAGAGTATGTCACATGTTTATAATATTCATCATTGTATGTGCTGGTGAAAAAGAGACTTCAACCTATAGACAAAATAATGTTCAATACTAAAACAGTTATTTATGTATTAACTATCAAATGTAGGTTTTTCAATAATATAATTATGAATTTAAACACATGCATTCTTAAATAAAATGTTAAGGTTCTTACAACACATCTTGAAATTCGAGGGAAACCACATAGAATACCATTCCATTGGCGACTATCAATTTAACTAAGAATTATATTTGCTCCAAATGTAGCACTTTTGTTATGTTGCTACTTGGGTACGCCATGACAATAATCCATGCAAAGTGAAAATTAGGAAGTGGCTTAGATACTTTAATGATATTTATTTTGAATTTGGTTACAAAATGTTGACGAATTATATTGTTTCAAAAAATGGTTAGAACAAATATATTACAATATCCATGATGTACACTAAAAGTTACATTACTTTTCTGGATCACTTGATCAAACGTTCAGATGGCAAATTAATAACAGAGTTATTTACTAAATCAACAGATAGTAACACTCTCCTCCATTTCCAAAGCTATCCCCAAGCTAGTTTTAGGTAAAATTTACCTTAGGGCAATTTCTATGGATTTGGCTTAATAGTGTGGATTTATTTCATTATGATTTACATGCTAACTCGTTAAAAACGAAACTTAAGCCGAACAATAATTAATTTAGCATATCATAGAGAACATCTTAGTAATAGAGAACAATTATTTGACTTTAAAGAAAAAGGCTATCAAGAGGACAAATGGTTTATGTAACAGCTTTCTAACAGGTAAGTGATGGCATTGTCTAAACCATGTACAATAATTGCATCTTGTAAGACTTGATAGAATATGTATACCAAAACAGCTATTTGCCTCTGAACTGGAGAACAACAACAACAACTGCAGGTGGACACATGTCTGTTATTACACACATTAAGTATGTAGGGTAACTATGCTGCTTCTAAGTGATAACTATAGAGTTTCTCATGAAGCTATTAGTTGAATGGACACATTCATTCTTCTATTAATTATCAAGTTCTATATCAATTGGAAGAGAACTTGACTTCAAGAAATTCAAGCTGTGGAACATATTTCCTAGTATTGAAGGCAAATTGAAAGTAACTGTTTAAAATTAGGAGAGCATTTTATGTGTTCATAACAATGAAGGTTTGGAGATATACAAAAATATAAATTCACAGGTTGAATGCTGAAATGAAATGCAAAGATTTAAACAGATAGCAATAAAGGATGTGTCATAGCATTAAAAAAAAACAAGACAAAGAGACAGTGGGCTTCATTACAAGTTTGCTGGTCTGGAAACAAGGGTGCTGGTAAACTCACCAGGACCCTTGTTTGCAGACTGGCAAACTACAAGTCTGCCTTCCGGGACTGCTGTGCGTGACAGGTCTGACCCTGCCGGGCACAGCAGCCATGGTAGGCAGACTTGTCATGGGAGCACCGACACTGTTGCTAACGCTGCCGGTGCTCCCGTGTCCCCACTCCCTTAGAGTGCCATGGGACTCTATGGGAATGGAGATTAACATATTTGCCAGCACCTGACCTTCCAGTCAGTGAACTCGCAATGAGCCGGTGGAACCGGGAGGTCAAGCGCCAGTAAATTATTCTAAGTCTGGCTGCAACCCACCGGTAGCACTGGCAGGGTTACTGCCAAACTCGGAATGAGGCCCAGTGACTCCTCATACCTTTGGCGGTGAATTATTTGCTTAATTTGGCCAATTTCAATGGATGTTGATAATGTTATCATTACATAAATATACATGATATAAAAACCTACCTACAGGTGAGGACTATCTGCCCCCAGGTTCAGATGAGGAAGACATTACAGGTGAATACAGGGCACCTCAGAGCATGTGGGGAGGTGAAGGAAAGATGAATGGTCCGCCAGGACCTCATGGAAAATGTCTTCTGGCTTCACACATATGGACTCCACATGTCACTATACATGCACTGAATGCACATGTATCAACATCATGGAATACACACTGTACAAATAATCAAGACTTAACAGTGTTTTATTTTCCAATCAACAAACCCTGACCTCCAACACAACCACCCACCCCATACCCTAACCCCTGCACAATCACTCACCCCACACCCTGACCCCCCACACAATCACCCACCACATATCCTGACACCCAACACAATCACCCACCCCACACCATCAGACTGTCCCATGAGCTGTACACTACTGCTTCCTCCCACATACCACCACTGCCGGGGACAAAGGCGAGACACACAACGCCCAAATGGGTATGATAGCTTGCCATGTGAGCAGCCCACAGACCCACTGCAGACATACTGTCACAGTCATCAACACCCGGTTCCAATCAACCTCACTCACCCGTGAGACATTATTCACCAGAATCGTTCCCCCTGCAAAGCCTCTCACCCTTGCATTCTTCCCCCTCACATTTGTCATCCTGCCATGGACTGCAATTCGAGCATTACCCCTCCTCTGGTGACCACGGCAATCCCCCCGGGCCCCATGTTGCAGGCTATCTAGGATCGTCAGGAGAGGATGGAGCAATGTCAGTCCAAAATGTATGCAATAGCACAAGAGCAATTGGGTCATTCCCAGACTATGTGTGAATTAATCCATGGGGCAGCAAGGCAGGTGTCCAGTTGCATCAATCGCCTGTGCTGGAGCACTGTACATAGCAACACCAGCAATAGCCTCATCAGCCAGAGGGTGAGGGAGCTGGCTGAACAGATATCGGCCTCGTGGATAGTTCGACTTTCTAATAGAGAGATATATTGAGTTGTAGGCCACTTATCATTTAGAAATTATGAATAGAACCTCAAGAATGACTTCCATCCGTTTTGTGTGAACAGATTGTGAGCATCAGGTGGAGGTTGCTGCTCCCCAACCCTTCCTCCTATAGTGCTTTAGTATGTGTACATGAAATCATGGTTGTTCTGTAATGGGTCCATCATTCACTCAGGTACTCACCGGATTTCCCCTGGCTGCTGGCAGGGGCATAGGAGACACATAAAATCTGGGGGGGGGGACAGGGGACATCTTGGGGACTTTGCTTTATTTATTTATTGTGTTTTAGTCAAAGAACTCATCTTTTCACAAAATTAGAATTAAAATAGCAGTACGTATTAAATTACAAATATCACTGTATAAAACAAGAGAAAAGAAGAAAAGAAAACAGAAGAAAATTAAAGGATGCAGTAGCAAAGAACATGTCTTTGTATGTTGCATTTCTGGATTTTTCATCTGACTATGAGCTCATGGTAAGAGAGAGGAAATAACAACTACTTCCAGTGGGCCACAGCTAGGAAGCCAGCTCGTTAAGAGGCAGATCACCTGTAAGTGGACTCCTGCCAAATAAAGGAGTTGAAGCCTTTTTTACCAACTGCAAGTTGCATTTTTTTGTGTGGGGCAAGGAGACGTGTGCGTCTCTTGGAATGGAAAGATGGGGGTTTCAATGAAAGAGGAAATCTTGTTTGTACTTCTGAGTAAGCCCTGTTATGGGGGTAGAGGGACCAGGTGTGTGATGTTGCTGCTTTGACTGTCCTCCGGGGGGGTACAGCAAACAAGGAGGATGAGCGATCGCAAGCCCACCCCCTTATAAGCACTCCCCAGGTCCGCGGCCAGATATGTCAGACCTGGGAGATGCCTGGTAGGTGGGGTGTATGTGGACCCACGGGGGTGGCCAGAGGGGCAGCCCGCTATGTGGGCTGCCCTTCTAGCACCCTGCGAGGGCCGGGCCAGCCTCTCACAATGAGTCTGGTCCCTCTTATTCGATCTCATGCTGGCTTCAGAGCCTAGCCTTTCTTTGCCTTTGTTATTCTGAATGCAGAGCTGGACTCTGTTCCTTTCTCGTTTAACATTTGCTGCAAAACCTGATCTATTTGATTCTCTCATATGTTACTAGGACGGCAGAGTGTGGGTCCTCTGCCCTGTTACATTATTCAAAGAGTCCTTCTGGCCTTTCTTTGCATGTCCCTTGTCTCACTGCTTGCTTGCTTAATACATACCTCCTTCCTTGAACGTTCAACATATTCTCCCTAACACAGCAATGGTGGATGCAGTCTGTCTTAGCATCTAATTGTTCCGTGTCTTGAATTTGCCTCTTATTTCCGCTTTTCTGACTTCAGGGGAAAGGCATTTGCCAGTCACTGCCATGATGGTTCTACCTGGCCATAAGAGGGCAATAGCTAGCCAATATTGGAAGAACATGGCATATTATGGCAGAGGCTGGTAACTGCCTTCCTAATGCCTACACAAGTGACACAACTCTTGCCTTTGTTTCTAACAGTAATTCAGTGGATGAAGAAACGCAAGAACACACATATTGCTTGTAAATGAAGGGGATGATGTCACACTTGGTAAAGACATTTTGATCATGCCAGGAGCTAATTTCCAGCTGCAATTAAGCTATTACCTTTTAGATTTCTGGCTTTAAATAATGTTAGTATCACATAGAAAGCACAGAGGTTGCTCATCAGGGTTCCTGAAGCACGAGGGGTACCCTACTCGTGGGCATGGATGATTGGAGGGCATTCTTGCCCTGGTTTGGAGCCTGGCCCCTACAGTCATGATGGGGGGAGGGGCCTATTACTTTTGGTTGTACGTACCCTTTGAGGGTGGGCAGACATTGCCTCCTGCTTTAGCCCACTAACAGCTCTGATTTGCAACTTTATCACACATACCTGTCAGGTGGAATGTAACTCAATGCTACTAATGTTATCAGCCTCAGAAGTCTGGAATCCTTTGCCACATCAACTAGGGTACAGGTCTGTCACCTAAGACTTATCCATGTCTGAGTAGGCATCTGTCGCCCTGTGAGGAAGACATACACAGAAAGAGCAGGGCACAGTGCCCTTGTGGGTTTTTCACACTTCTTCGTCAGGGTGGGCATAATTCACTCCGCAGAGAAAGTGGCACATGCTGGGCAACATTCTCCCACTTTGACAATGTCACCCAATGAGCGAAATTGGCCATTTGAAATACCTCTGTTGACTTATTATTGCGCAATCCTCACTGATGGGCTTAAGCCCCTGCTTAACGCGAGATGGCAATTAAGGGCATTTGCCAACGCACTCAAGAAGCACAGGACACCCTCTTACCAGCGACATGCCATGCTCACTCATTCTGATCACGAATTGGCATTTATCTGGGGTCATGTTAAATGTATTTATTTATTTATTACATGTGTAGCATCACGCAACACCCCCAAGCATCAGGGCGCAAAGTAAACTGCATGGAGTGGACCACTTCCATTGGCACACGTTTTTACTTTCCTGCCACAAAATGGAAGATTTTAGCGTAAAAGGCAGATGAAATCACATTGCTTTTCCACTTTGGAAGAGTGTAAATACCTTGCGCAATTAGCGATTGCTGGCGGAATTGACAATGGCTTCCTCTGGACTCCGCCCGCTTTTACCAGGTTTAATTTCCAAGCAGATCCCAGAGGAATCCCTTTCCTTATTTCCAGAATGAGAATCCATGCTGGCAGTAAGGCCACATTTGACTGGTGGAGCGGGAAATGCAGGGGGCCCTGGTGTGTCCACTCGGCTCCCGAACTCCACCCAGAAAATGCATGAAAATCTGGCCAATTAGAAAAAGCAACAGTAATAGTGTTTTCCACCACTTTTTCTGAACCAATTGATCTGGAAAATGCTGTGTTGCATCGGAAGCTGAATGCATTCACTCTGACTGTTATCCCACCGGAAGATTAAGCCAGGTGCTGAACACAGGTGTTACATATTCCTGTGCACAATCTGCATTTGGAGAATTAACTAGCTGAGCTACCTTACAAATGATATCTCCTCTGGGGCTTTACCGTCTTAACCCCTTAACTGCCATGGGTATTTCCCTCCAGTTCCAAGGCCTTTTTTGGTGAATTCGGTATGTTGCCATTCAAGCCCTTGTAACTTCTTTGTTAAATGAGATATCTCGGCCAAAGTTGGCCCCTTTTTTCCCACAGGTAGGCGGTCATAACGCCACCCAAGAATCCTAGTTTGCTGTAGGGGGGTGAGAGAAAATAACCAAAAAGGAGAACATTTGTTTTTTTTTCAGAAAATGACAATAAAATGTTGTACAAAGAAGCCACTGGTGTTTTCCTTGTAAGAGTTAGGAACACATGGTTTGCTGTACTGGATTCACCATTGCCTAGGCTTTCAAGAACAGATTGAGTGGAAACCAAAATAGCATATTTTGATGTGCTAATCAGCCGTTTTGTGAGAGGTAGGCGATTTTGGAGTTTTTTGTCCAATTGGAGATGCGTGGACGGAATGGAAAGCTGATTGGGAATCCAGAAAGGCAGACATTTCTGAAAAGTAGACAATGTTCCAAGTTTAGGAATGGGTGATTTGTGCAGGTCAGGCGACAACTGTGTAGGGAAAGATTCCATAGTTTGGGGGGAAATTAGGAAAATGACAGAAAAAAACCCACAATTTCCGCACATTTCACTCTGGTCACCCGCCGAAACACGCAGCCAACAACACATGGCCTACCTTCCCACGTTCCCACAGGTTTCCCGATGAAAACGGTACCTCACTTGTGCGGGTGCACCTACCTGGGTGCAAAGGGAAAAGCCTAAAACATTGGTAACCCCAAGTCTTTTCGCACAGCAGATTTTCAGGAATTTTGCTCATGTGGACAACCTACAGATTTGGGCCTAGGGTGTTGAAGCCACGAAGGAAAACAGGGAACCCCATGCATTTCCAAAATAAAGACACTGGTGGGAATCCACAGAGGTCTGACTTGAGCGAATCTCCCCATAAGTTATGACCCACAATCCCTGACAACGTCTGAAATTTAGTGGAAAAAACACAATTTTCATTTTGTCTGGGATTGTGGGAATAAATTCTGGGGCGATTTGCGCAAGTCAGACTTCTGTGGATTCCCACGGGTGTCTTCTTTCGGAAATGCATGGGGTGCCCTGTTTTCCTTCGTGGCTTCGACACCCTAGGCCCAAATCTGTATGTTGTACACATGAGCAAAATCTGCTCTGCCGAAAGGCTTCGGGTTACGAGTGGTTTAGCCTTTTCCCTTTGAGCCCAGGTAGGTGCACCCAAACATGTGAGGTATCCATTTGGGGTGAGGGGAGAGGGCCACCCCCCTTTCCACTTAAAACATCCATGGTGTTTCAGTGGCCCCTGTCACACCCACCCAAAACAAGTTATAATTTGTTGTATTTTTGTTTTGCCCCTTTCCTATGGGCAGAAGGGCACATGTGTGTGGCCATCTGCCCCAGAGGAGGGGATAAAACGTACTGCCCCAGGCTTGGGGGGTGGCTTTGCCAATATTTGCAGTGGCCTCCCCCTACCCGAAATGGATGGGGCCATCTCATCTACCCCTTCCTAGGGGCAGAAATCTGCCCCCAGGGAAGGCTACATAAGGTGCCCCCATCCACTTAGGGTGGGGGGAGAGGGCCACCACTCTTTCAAACACAAAAAATCCTGGTTTTCTAGTGGCCCCCCACTCCCACCCAAAACAAGTTATAAGATATAGCTTTTTGTTTTGACCTTCCCTAGGGGCAGATGGGCACATGTGTGTGGCAATATGTCCCCGGGACGGGGGGGTCAAAATGTACTGCGCCAGTCTTGGGAGGGGTGGCTCTGCCAATATTTGCAGCGGCCTCTCCCCCCACCCCAAATGAATGGAGGGCATCTCATGTACCCCTTCCTAGGGGCAGAAATCTGCCACCAGGGAGGGTTACATAAGGTGCCCCCATCCACATAGGGTGGGAGGAGAGGGCCACCCCCCTTGCAAAATCCCTGGTGGCTAGTGGTCCCACCCACACCCACCCCATCCAAAACTATGTTTTAAAAAAATAATCTTTTTTTTTGCTTGCCCCCCTCCCCTGGGGGCAGATGATCACCCATCTGCCCCCAGGGTATTGCCCCCATGCTTTGGAGGCCAGGTGGGAGAGGGCAGCTTACATAGTAAGCAGCCCCTCTCCCCGCTTCAAAAACAGATCCCTGCATGACACACCAAACACATATTCTGGGGGGGATAAATGACATTACATCCCCCCAATTAAAATTTTGGGGGGGATTTGTCCCCCCCATGTCCTACGCCCATGGCTGCTGGCTCCGATCCCAGCCAAGCCCACAACCTATATGCCCACCATGTGGAGGATGTTGCTGACCATCTCCTCCCAGGTGGGCAGCTGTAGTGGCTCTACAGTTCCTCCACCAATGGCAGCCTTGTCTCCCTGCGGTGGTTCACAATCACGCTGCAGACTCTGGACTTGAGGTAATTCCAGTATTATTTTCATGTCCTCTGTGTTGCATTGGACGTGTCCTACTGCCACCAACTTGTCCTGGATTTTGGCACAGATAGCATTTTTCCACTGCTGGCTGGTCTTTCTGTGTTGAGCCCTATAAAGTTCTTTGGAGTGTGTCACCACCTGCTCCGCCAGTACGGTGAGTTCCTGCTCATTAAATTTCAGCTTCCACATTCGCATATCTGGCACCCTCGGTTTGCCATTCCCTGCTGATATGTTTTCAGTTGTCTCTGGGACTGGATGGCACTCCTAAAGCCTGATTTTTGACAGGTTGTGTTTTTCAAACTAGCTGCTGCAGTGGTTCCTTTTCAAGCAATGGCGAATTTCCGCCCATGGAATTCTGCCAGCGAAACCAACAGAGATTCCATTGATATACCCACCGGTAACGGTAATTCCACTGATTATTGGTGGGATTACTAATGCTAGCTCCGTTTTCAGCGGACAGAATTGGAGTTACAGCCAATGGTGTGTGCACACGCCTGTCATGTTGTGATACGGCCTTCATTCCGCATACAAAATTAGTAATGGTAATTCCACGAAAGAAGAATTACTGTGAATTCTGTGAGAGATTCGTAATGAGGGCTGAGTTTTTTTTTCATGTGCACATACAGTGATTAATATTATGTACGTTAGAAAAGGCGATGTGCTAAAGAATTTGTGCAGCATATGCTGTGTGTAGTATAGTCCATGTGTACTAACATTGAGTATTGGGGATAACAAATGGGGGTGACATTGGGGACTAACATTTTTTTTCAGGATGAGTTGAGTGGACTAGATTTGTTAGGCCACAGAGTCTGAGCATACTCTCTTGTGCAGCAGGCACACAAATAACATGCTTACTGATCCTTGCCAGTTAGAGCAATAACGAAAAATGGAGAGCTGACACCATTTCTAAGCAAAGTAGAGCATGCAGTGCAATTGAAAAAAGGGCTTTCAGAAGAAATGTTCATTGTACTGAGCGGAAGAGAAGCAGGGAGAATAATGCAAAATCATGGCGAGGTGTTGTGCTGAATAATGTCCAAAGGTCATTTAGCAAGTGCTGGAAAGTTACACCTGCAGAGTCAGAGCGGGCATGATGAGTTCTGGAAAGTTCTGCCAAGTGGTACTAATGACATGAAAGAGGCTGGGAAATGATAAATAAAACATATGAATACATAGGTTGAGAGGCGGTTTACTGGAAAAAGTTTAGGGTGTGGGGGCAGAAGGTTGGGCCTTTGGCCGTTGGGCACTTCCTCATGAGAGAGAGCTGCTGGATGCTTTCTGTGGCTTCCTGAGTTCTTGCTGGGCTTCTGAGGGGAATTCTGGGGAGAGAGTGAGGAGCTGGCTGGGCTGGAGGAAAGGGTGGCCCTGCATAGCTGTCTCTAGAGACTGGTCTAGCTTAGAAGGGAGTCCCTGGAAAGCTGTACCGAGCTGGGGGCAGTGTTCTAGCAGAGACGGGCTGATCCTATTTGGAATCAAAAAGGGCCTGACGAGTCAGGTTTGTGCCGAAAAAGCAAAGAGGCTAGTCTAAGTATAAACAGGGTGCTACTCAATCAATCAATTAATAAGTTAGGACCCCTTTCTGCAGGGAAATGTAATTTGGCCTGTTGTCAAACTGACACAGAAGGCACATCTTCCCCTGTCTCTAAGGTACCGAGGTACCGATGAAGTAGCTTGATTCTAAATTTAGTAGCTGGGGGTTGATTCTTTCATGCAGAATGGATCACAAAATCATAATTTTGCTAATCCAGTGTGAAGGTATGGGAATAACTGAGAGCGTAAACTGTTTCATAGTGTAGTGCTTTCATGGCCAGAAGTACCAGTTAGGATGTTTCAGGCCAGAGAGAAGTCACTTATGTTTGAAATGCTATGCTGATTCACTGCAAACCATTTATCGATGGAGTGTGTTTTCCTGTTTTTTTCTCCCATGTTCATGCAAACGCCACCTATGGTTCTATGTTCACCACTATCCCAATCAATTGATTGTCTGTCAGTTTTCTCTGTTGATTTAGTGTAAAAGGGTCCAATTGTGAAAGCGTGTGGCGGTTATTATTGTGTCAAGTTTTTGGTTTGCATCTAGAGATAAATGCACAGTATAAAGTGTTTAGATGTTAAGCTACAATCCTGCATTATAATGTAAATGTGTGAAAAAAAAGAAAGTGTTAGGAATTATCCTACAGTACATGCTTTAATTTTTGCCTAAGAATTCTACCTCCCAAGTAGGATTGGGAGTACGCCAAATGTGGTCTCAAAATGTCAGTTGTGGAGATGGCCGTATATATGTTGTGTACGTGACATTTATGTTTTCACATCATATGCATGTATGAGTAGTGCAGGAAAATACCATTGTCTGATACTATACATGAAGTAACATATTTTGAGTTAACTAGAGATAACATATAGTTAATGGCTAAAATAATTAGTACATCTCACTGCATAGGATGTGGCATCAGTGGGTGTTGGTGGCCTTTGAGGCAGGAAATATTAGTAAACAATGGAGTTGTAAGAGACTTGCCTGTCATTCTTGGAGGAAGTGTCCATTGGAAACGGTGTGCTGTGCTAGTCCCTTCCCTACCTATCCCTTGTTCTCCCTGGCATTTGCACCTTTGTGCTACCCTTCCCCAGTGGCGAATGGTTCTCAATCAGTCAGGAGAAACTGATGGCCTGTGCTCTCAAATGATTTGAATGTTGTTTGAAGGGATTGAGAGTTAAAGAACTTAAACACAACTGAGAAAGCCTTCATTAAATGCAGAAAAATATTTCATGTTTTATTTCTAGATTGTAACTGTTGACAAGAACATCTTGTCCCTGCTAATTAAGATATTGCATTTTCATCAGTGACATAAAATACATAAGACAAAAAGGGTTATTTTCTATTTACAAACAACATTATTTGAAATATTAAGCATTGTTCTTAGTAAAGTACATAATGTTTTGCTAGGTTAAAAAAAACTGGGCACATGAACAAATTCCCTCAGTATTTAGTGCAACCAATCTTTTGAAATTTGTGACATAAAGTGACAACTAGCATTTTGTACACAACGATACAGTTAGATGACAAAAAACGAGCAATCCAAACATCCAAGGTCTAGACATAGCAGCCCTTTTTTTTACAACATAATGTGTTAATGACGTCTAAACACCTACCGTAAGTTTCAATTGGGATGGCAATTATTTAAGGCCATGCATTCCTCAGGACGCTAATTGATTGTTCATTGGCTCCAAGCAACAAGAGTTGAATTGGTCCTTCCAAAGAGTGTTTCCAGTGGATCCAATTAACTAATCTTCAGACATAGACATGTGCCTTCGTTACAAGGTGACCCTTATATTTCAAAAGTGTGCTGCATACTACAGCAGAACTGAAAAGAGTTTGTTCTTACATGTTGTGTTTAAAATTGTGATGAGCACCTCCAGACTTGCACGAGGAGAGCTACGGTGTGACCGAAGAGAAATCTTTGGTCTGCCGGCTCTGGTAATTCAGGCCATCGTGTTAAACATTCCCTGCAGTCTGCGCTCAGACTGTATAGTTAGGATACTGTTCTCTGTGTCTGCACTGACTGTTTCTCAATGTGTGGCCTTTGTGGCATTTTGTCTATTGTTCATGGCAAAGCTTCCCTGAACTACGTTCTTAATTATTTTCTCTGGTCTTTAAACCTTTGTCCTGCCATCCCCTAGTGGTGATCGGTCCTTGTGGAACGTCACGCGACCCAAACTGGAAGGTAAACATCTCTGCATTTGCTGCACTTTCCTTTGGGCCTGCAGTGAGTGTTTCTACATCTAGGGAATTTGTTTCTGCGCCATCTGGAAATGGTTTCTGGATTAATTTAGCAGAGCCAGATCAACTGTGCCATGGTTTGTTTTATAGTGTATTAATTGTTGAATAGCAAGAATAATTGTTGCAAAATCCAATTAATTGTGGCATAGTTAAATTAATTGGTTAATAGTCTGGTTAATTGCCACCTTGCCAGGTTAATTGCTGCATATCAAGAGTCAACTAGATTAATTTCTCACACATCTAGATTATTTAAGGCATATCCAGATTTAATTGTTACATAGATTACATTTTGCATAGCTAGAAACATTATTCCATAATCAGATTGATAATGCACAGCCAGACCAATTTATTTAAATAATAATAATTTTTACATAGGCAGACTAATTGTTCCATTCACTGTATTTCACACTTTGATTGTATAATAGTGTTGTTTTGCATTGGTAGCCTGATTGCTACTCTGCTAGCCTGATTATGCAGCTTCACTAATTTCTGCCCAACCCTACTCTTGTCTGCACCTCAATTGCATAATATATTTTTTTGCAATACTCGACTATATATGCCCAATGAGATTATTTATTGCCCAAACTGCACTTCGCTCTTGATTGCATAATATTGACAATATTATTAAATCTATTACTGCATGACTGGATCGACTCTACACTGATAGATTGGTTATTGTCTATTAGTATTGTGCTTTTTCTTGCAATAATATCAATTTCTCACAACCAGTGGCGTGTTTGGTCTTTCTGCCGCCCTAGGCCCAAATAAGTGTATGTGCACCCAAACGTTACTCCACCTCTGCCAGACTCTGCACCGTAACCAGATTTCATCCCTTCCACAAACTCTGTCTGCATCCACAAACTACACTCATTCACACCCATTTTGGCTACATAACATTATAAGGACAGTTTTAAGATTGCAAGGAATAGAAACATATTGCTTCCTCTCTATTAATACAAGCCTGTCATCTTCTATGTTATGTTAGTTGAAAGCGTGTTTTCAGATATCTGCTGCCCAAGATTTGGAGAAGGCAGTGTGTTCTACAGTTGAGTGCACTAGAGGTAATTGTTACGGCTAATTGTCTACTTTCAGTTAGGTCTGAAAAACATCTTTCAGAGGAAGTGAAAAGAACATAAGCTTTCTGGCAACTGAACACAAGTGAGAGAAGTTTGGAATGAGACATTTTGGTGTCAAGGCTAATATCTGGTTTCTTTCAGAAATTGCCTGCTGTCACTCTATGAGAATCACAGAGACTGGTCTGTAATATGAATGCAACAAAACTAAATGTCTATATCTGTTATTGGCAAATGGCAAAGTTTACATATTAAATATATGCAAGTGGTACAGGCCCATATTATTTATATTTTGAAAAGAACTCAACCCTCTTCTCATGGTTACAGCTCTGGTGTTAGCAGGGGCAAAATGGAAATAATGCAAGCAGCCAATCTACCGCAAATCCCAAATAATGTTTATAAGCTCTGACTAGGCATAAACACCTCGGAGTAAAGACAGTTGGAGAAGGTTCTTGGAATCTTTGGCTATGCATTCTCACAGTGGAATAATAGATAAAGGTGACCCTGAACATTCATGTGCGGGACACAAAGGCATTCCTCATAGCGGCACAATGCAGGCACCCTTTTAACAAATGAAGTGGAACATACAGTTTACATCATTGCCGTTTGTGCATTGGAACGGACGTTCCAGCACACTATTATTTTTGTGGGTGTGGTTTAGGCTATGGGTCTTGCCAGCTGGCGTTTAAGGTAATTTAAAATGTTTGTTAACTCTTGAGATTTGTGGGTATATATATAGATGTCCATTTGTCGTTTGAAGTACTGCTTCACAGTAAAAGCCCTACCTTATATTTAAAAATAATAATGAATGTAAAAATGATTTATAAACATCACAGTTATGCAATGTGCGACACACTTTGCAGTTGGCTTTCCTGGTAGTACTGAATGTGCAGCAGAATGCAATCAAAGACACATGATAAATCCAGCATAGATGCCGTTTGCCTGCTGAATATTTGGCTGAGCTTCTGGCTGAATGGATATCTTTATGAGACGCCTTTACAGGTTTGACACAGTGTGTACCTTTGGCACACAGCTTTTGTTCTTGCCCTTTTATGTCTTTGGTTATCCTTTCATAGGTTTCTTGATGCACTGTCGCATTCAAATTTACTCTTCGCCATTTTAACTTCTCTATGATCTATTTCATGCTTGCACCTTTTGAGTGGCCACAGACCTCTGAAATACACACATACAGGACAGGGAGCAAAATTAGTTCTTGCTTCTGAACATCATTTTAGTGCCACATGTGGGAACATTGTGCTTGAATTCAGCATGTGTTTAATATTATAAAAGGATGCATCATTTTTAACCTTTATTTTTCTGAAAGGAAACCCCTCATTTTTGCAACGGTTAAAAAATGCATGTCTTTTATTTGAATATAACAGTGATTGCTTAACACAGTGTATGTGTGTATTGATTAGAAAGAACTCCAAAGATAATGTCAAGGGCACCAGTAAAACCAATGAGGTTTTTGCTGTTTTGCATATTAAAGAGCATTTTGGGAATATGAGAATGGCCAAAAAGCTTTATATCTGTCATATATGTCTGTGAGAGTTTCATGACTGAATCACTAAATACCTAAAGCACACTGGTTTTGGAATGCATTGCCTTTTTTTCTTTTATTTTCAAACAAAAGTCACTCTAACCATAAAGCTTTTGTGCATATCAAGCATCTATACAAGTTTGGCCATCAAAAACCTTAGCTGACAGAGTGGAATGACTGCTAAAACTTCATAATTATCTGTGGATCAGCCAGACTTACAGAAACAAAGTTAGCATTATATTTATACAATGACAACCAGTAAAATAAATATAAATTGCAATACAATGCTGTTTCTCTAGGCCTGGGCCTAGTAGGACTTGTTGTAAATACATCTATGCTCACAACTTCTAAATTGATTCTGCATCCACCTGTACGGCACTTCTTGATTGCATAAGATGAATGAATTATTACTTTTCTAATACTCCATCACTGGTTACTCAACTGTTCTTTCCTCCTTGTACACCCCATTACATCTCTCTCCAGGCATCAATCTTGCTCACTACATCTCCTGCTCTCCCACTGTCCCACCTTTATGACATCAAACAAACTGTTATACCACAGAATTGACAGGATCTATGCCTAGATCTAACCACCTGGCTGCTTCAGCTTAGCTGATATTTCCTCTTTCGTTTGCCCCAATGCAAGATCAAGCTCTTCAATTAGACCAATCTCAAGGGTAAGTGCACAGCTCCTAGCCGCAGAACCTCACACCTGTTTGGCATGACAGAACAACCATAGCCAAACCATTCCAATGCACAGCAAGACCACATCAGCCCAAACGATGGCCAGGAAAGCCATATTGAGTAGAACAAAGATGTATATAAAGCAAAGGAGTGTGCTTTCACACATACAAGAAATCAATCAAGTGAAATTCTATCAATCCCCTTAAAAGTCCCCTGAAGACCTTTGTACCTCATCAAACAATCTCTTAAATGGTCACAGATGAATACGTTTTACATGTAATCAGAAACTCAATACATTGAGGAGCAGAACATAACAAAAGAAGTCACACTAACTTTCAAAGAACCCCACCCTCAACGCTAACCCTATACCACTAAACTGACCAACACTCACTCAAGGAGTAAGCACTAATTACACAGATCATCACACAACAATACCTCACCCTCACTAGGCCTAGTAAGAACAACCTGACACCAACAAGAACCTAATCAGCTTGTTTGAAGATGAAAGCAACAATCCACATTTTCTGGATGGCCACACAATAGAAACAAACAACCCAATCTTCTTTCTTCTGAACAACGGTTTTGAAAAGATACTGTTGAAACCAGATGCCTCCTCATCAACTTCATTTCTCTCACCAAACATCCTCCGCAAGGACAAAGTAGATTTACTCTTCATTTTAGAAAGCTGGCTTTCTGAGAATCCCTGAGTGGTTATACACAAAATCATTTTTACAAACTAGATGTTATAGTGTGCAAACAGATCAGCCAAGATAAGATGAGGAAATGCAGTTGCACATGGAGACTCCACAGTCAGGTGGGCAACTTATGCTCTCCCCTAGTGTAAGTCATCTTCAACAGTTATTAAGTACACAGCATATCATTGGCTCTCAAACTATAAGGCCATTTGTTACATGGGCCTCTACAATTGGTTGGCACGTGTGTACTCTTCTGGAATATTCAATTCACTAGCAGCATGCAAGCTGGTATCCCAGGTGCTGATGGGTGGGCTTGACTGAACCTCCCCACCCAATAAGCCCATCATCTCTCATCACTCATGCCTTCTGCCATTCAGTTTGTCTTTGAACTTGGCCTTGTAGTAGCTTCTCTTCTCTGGAAATATAAGAAAGTGTGAGCATGTTCTTATCAAGGTTCAGGTCTGCATGCCCAATTCTATTTCCATCCTGGTCTTACATGACAGGTGACTGAATCAGCCCATATTATTGCATTTAATTGTCTTGAATAAAGAAACTTAGCACTCGTATTGTTCTCTCTTTGCAACTTAACAAAGAATGCCTTGGCGTCTCGCATTCACTGTTCTTCAAGGACTGATAACCAGTTTTTGCTGCCTTATCGTTTGACACCAAACGAAACAGCCTTTTTTTGGTCCATGTTCGAGCTTTGGCTTATTTCTTTGCTGCGACACACCCAGAGCTATCAATCCTCCTCTCTCCACGGGTTGAGTTTGCTAAGGTTGTGACATTGAATATCCAGATTATATATATAAATATATATATATATTGGTGGCACCACCTGCAGTCTATTCACTACGTATAGCCAGCCTTTACAAATACTTACTCTACTTGCATTACAGCATCTTAATAGTTATAAAATGGCTTGCATTTTCTGCAGTGCTTCTTCACATGTGCAATCTGCATTCAGCACATGGAAGTATTCTCGATTCTTTACATTGCCATCCGATTCTATAATTTCTTTGTATTCTCTTCTTCGGTCATCATTCTCAGTGCGTCACCCTCATTTCTTGTGACATCACCAGTGTTCCTTTTCACATCTTCACGCTTCCTCAGGGATCTCCCTCAGGAGCCTGTCATCTCTTCAGGGATACATCATATAGGGTTTTCTCAGTGGATACCTTGTCTCAAAAACTCTCTATGGAATAGGCACCATTACTGGCGTTGCACATGTCGCTATTTCCGGTTTGCAACATATAGGCAGAATAGGGGCTGGACTTCCTGCAGAGGTATTCAGTTGCTCCTCTACAAGATGTTAAGGCATTATGATGGGGTTTGCTTGTATTTGCATTTATTTGAAGAACAAGGACACCATTTTAATCAGAAAAAACTTAAAATAACACATTTACAGACAGCAGAGCCAGTCCCCAATTGGGTATATGGACAACAGCACAACAATGAAAACATTTAGTGGGTAAGTGTATAATGGTGTAAACAAAGTGCGATAAAGGATCAGGATGCTTCATATTAAATAAAATAACTATACGATATTTACAATTACATTATTTAGCGACACCTGATTGAGTGATTGGGTAAGGCAATAATCATGGGGGAGAGGACAAGTAAATTAAGTTTCTGCAAGCTTTTAAGAGATCCACTGCTTAGCTGGCTTTGATTGTGATGGACAGCCTGTTTCAATGGAATGGAATGAGTAAAGAGAAAGAGTGGCACTAAAATGAGTGAGGTTGAGTGCAGAGAAGGAGCAAAAAGATCTAGACGGTGAATAGATAAAGATGCAATTAGACAGTCAAGTCCATTGTAACTTTCCAGTCTTGAACCGAAAAATGCAGTGGCTGTGCTTGGTGAGCCAACTAGCATGGTAATGGTAGGAATGTAGAGGAGAATCTCTGCAGCTATCCTCCTTGACCCAGAGGATAGCTCAGGGGCACCGCACTTGTCTTGGAAGCAAGACAATACAGAGTAACACAGGTTTGATCTCTGGGTCCGCACTAAGAATCCTCTCGGTATTAAGCGTGTTATAAATAACCAATTATAATTATAAAAGAGAGTGTTTTGTTGCATAGATGAGACCTTTGTCTAGAGGGAGGAAAAAGTAGAGAATCTGGCCAAGCAGCAGGCTTGAGCAGTAGTCATGTGTTCTGTGCACAAGAGGTGTGAGGGGGAGAAAGGTTTTCACAAAGTGGTGAGTGAGAAATGGATGCTGTGAGGAATTGCCATCTCACATGGATGGAAAAGGCCTAGTTTTCTTGATTTGTATTAAATAATACAATTGTGAATGCAATTTCATGTTATAAAGGGTGGCCTGCTAATCAGACCTCTCTTTTCAGAAAGCTCCATGCCAAAAGCATATTGACACCTGTGCATCAGTCTCCTGATATGCAGATGCTGGTCTCCAGTGGCACAGAGCAGGTTTAGAGGTCACATGCCCCTGTTTAATAGCTACTGCAACTACAAGTTACTGCAGTTCATATGCTGCATGTAAATCTGCATCTCTGTTCCAAAACCATATAAATGATGATAAACTCACACATGGTGGCAAAGTAATCTAGAAATATAAGCCACACATATGTTTTGGTATGGGGATGGTAGTTCACATACCTATTAAAGGTCACAGTGGATTTGCAGCATAAACATTTCAACAATTTGAGCCCGGGCAAATTTTGAAAAGGCAATGTGTACTCGAATCAGACTGCTCAACCAGCAGGACAACGGGAAGGATGATTGCGTCTATCTTTGATCCCTTGTGAGGTTGGGTAAGACCTCTCATAAATAGGGCAGCTCAGAGCAGGCACTTCCCTTGGAAGCAAACTTCAAATTCACACTTTAAATAAAAACAACGGCTAGCCTCACACCGGGGTGTTGCATACCAAAGGGTCTTTGAAGTGTTCCTCCATCTTGGTTTTATATAGGCTTCCTTTTCCTTCCTTTGTACTACATTTCCTGCACATGCAAAGCACTATGGCTTTGTTGCCAGAATGCAAATGTTACATGTTACCTTAACAAAGATTGGACCTCTTAAAACAGGCTTACTTGGGTGCAACCCCAATTAGCCTTCTGCCTTTAAAAGGAAGGGTCTCTCACTCATTTCTTGATTCATTTTGGACCTTCAAGAACTTCAAGAAGAATTAATTTGGACCTCCATTGGGTTAGCAGTCCTTTCCATCAGTGAGATGAAGAAAGTGTGTTCCAAGTGAGAGGCAAGCTTTGCTCCCTAACAATCCACAGGGAACATTGGGGATGTTCTGTTGCTGTAGACCTGACCTTCCTCTCTCTGCAGTCTGTACTAGTACCCAGGCCCTTCACAGAGATGACAACCTCCTGCAGGTGCTAGCATGCCTCCCACAATTTGGGAGTGAAGATAATAAGAAACAATCTTGTCATTGAGCCCCTGGATTTGGACTCCCATCACCCGATGAATCAAATCAACTGGTGTCCTGCATTCTACAGTGTTGAAACACCAGTAAATACTGATTCAGACATGCTTGACTAACTTTGTACCATTAGGACATGCCGTGCTGCTTTTAGCACTTCTTCAAACCTTCTTTAAAACGTTGTTGCTACTTCATTTAACTGGCTTGGCTGCCACATCATACCTGCAGAGCATATCACTGGTTGGACTTGAACACAAGCTCACCCCTGACGAGGACTTCAAACCATTGTTTCTTCAAATCTCACATCAGACCATCAGGATTAGAACTTTGTACTGCCTAGACCTTGACCCGAACCACTGTAAGCATTGCATCGCTCATCATCCCAACCCAGGTGTTACCAATGTCTTCAATCGTGGTGATCTCTCTGATTGACATTGTTAAATATCGCCTTTGAAAGCGACAGAACTCCACTTTGAACTGACCCATTGCCCATCTCCACCATGACTCTCTGCTTCTGAACCTAGCTTAACACACATCTACTTCATCTAGAAACCTGGTTCAACCCCAAACCACCTCCTAGCAATTGGAATCAGATACTATTGTAAGACCCTGTCTCTTTTATCCAGTTTTGGGGCCTTGCAATGTGGTCTTCTTGGAAACAAAAAGCCCATTCGATACTCAGTCCTATGCTTAAAAGCTGGAGTTTGGCATATAGCACTTTATAAATTACCAATTTAATTAAATTACATTTTAGAGACTGGTTATAGCACCTTTATCCTGAAGAACACATGCTTTTAGTGACATTGATGTTATTGATTTACCTTTCAACCCAGATACATTACCCAGAGTGGTTGTATCATCTACATTTTGCACTGTGCTCTTTCCACATGTGTTGGGTTCTGTTTGTGTTTTTTCTAGTATAGATATATTGAATATGGTGTGTTTAATTATTATACAAGACACTAATACTTGCTCCTTCAGAATGATGGAAAGTCTAGTGAAATTAGCAAAACTAGACAGGGACAAATTGATTGAAGACATCGAGGTGATGGAAGAACAACTTCCAACTTTGTATTTTGATGATCAAATCAAAATACAAGCAGCTCCACCAATCCCTTAGATCACAAGTCCCATTTTGTCAGGAGAAGAAGCAAGTAGTTCCGAAGTGGAGTTGGTAGATCCAGAAAAACTACCAATTCATTTGAATATGCTGCATCTAAACAGCAAAATGAAGAGGAGAGGGAGGGTAAGACAAAATCCAAAACAAGAGGACGAAGCAGCAAAGATGATGCATCAAAACAAGGAGGGGCAAACAATCCCGGAGCTAATATATTTCACGCAACCAGTTCAGAAAGAGTTCAGAAACAGAAGATTCATGGACGTTGGTGAATACAACTGACCTTGAAAATGTTCAACATCTCATCCAGAAAGATTCTAATGGCTTTAACTTTATTGATGCTATAATGGATCTCTACAAGTGTATACGCAAATTAAAATTGATAAAATTCTACACATTGCAAGTGGGCTCCAAACACGCTGAGGAGAAAGAAGTTAGAACTATACATCCCCTTGCAGTCAAAGATATGACTAGCCTGGCCTGTCTCTTCCATCTAGAAGACAAAGCCGATTGTGACACAGAAATGTGTCCACTATCTAATGAAACACTTTTCGAGAAATTTGGTAGTCATATGAATTTCACGTTGGAAAGTGGCTTGAAGAATAAAAGGGATAACACTCTTTATACAGGAGAAGTCATGAGACAATTGAGTGGCACAGACTGCCATATTACAGATGATGCTTTGAAGCTGGCTGATGCCCAAAAGAAATACCATGTTATTTTACACAGGATTGGGCAACCAAGCAGTTGGTGGATGAAGAGGAACACCATTTAATGAAATGATATTTCCCTGTGACTCCCCTTCATTACTTATTGCCAAAGGTGCATGAGGACATCCTAAATCCACCAGGGCATCCTATAGTGTCCTCTATGTCGGGTCTCCTGGAATCTACCTCCAAATACCTGGACTTCCACTTTTTACCATTTGCCCAAAGCTTAAATTCCTATATTCGAGATACTTCAGATTTATTGAATAAGGTGCAGAATATTTTGTGGTACCCTTCATACACTTCGGTCTCTTTAGATGTTGTCTCCCTTTATACTTCTATTGGACATGCAGCTGGTATAAAAGCTTGCAAATATGTTTTTGGAGACACGCTCAATTAGTTATAAAAAAAAAACAAAATGAAATGCTTATAACTATGCCTAAGTTTTGCTTGCAGCACAATTTCTTTATTTTTGACACATTGCACTACAGGCAGATTCAAGGCAACGCTATGGGTTTGTGTATGGCCCCTAGCAATGCAAATCTGTACATGGAGTGGTGGGAACAGACCATAGCCTAAATTGAAGATATTGATGAATTTGTAGAAAATGTTGCTGTTTGGTGTAGATTTATTGATGATCTATTTGTGATCTGGAATGATACACAAGAACATTGATTAAATATATATCTTGTTTAAATCATAAAGATTTGAATTTGCAATTAATCATGGCCACCAGCTCTACTGAACTGATGTTTTTATATATCAAGTTTAGGATTGTCAATGATCAACTTACATCAGAGCTTTATAGGAAACCTACCAGTGGCAACTCTTTACTCCATGCAGCTAGCCACCAAGAAGTGTCTTCAATGTGACTATCCCCCACACAATGTTATCAAAGCCTTTGAAAAAGCTAAATACAAGGACAGAAATGAACTATTGAAGTGTGATAAAGCCACCAGACCCAGAAAACATTCTAATTCTGAAGACATTTGCTTTATTACCACTTACAACCATCAATCTGACAAGATTTGATCTATTATTAACACATGCTGGCCAGCCTTGTTTACGGACAGCGACTGTAAGCAGGTTCTGCCCAATCACACCTTCTGAACCTTTTCTAATGCACCCTCACTTATTTCTATTTTAGTGTCCAACCAGAATTCTGTGGGCATTGATCAGAATGGTTGGTTAACTGGCATTGATCGACCAAATGGCTTTTACACCTGCAAAAAATGCCTTAACAACTAAAAATATTATCATACCAGTGGGTGCGATGTGAACTTCAGACATAGTATTACCTGCATTTCTAAATTTGTGGTTTACCTTTTAGAATGCACATATGGCCTAAAAAATATAGATTCTGCTATTGGTCAACTGACACTTAGAATACTTCAGCATGATAGAGCCATTAAAAATACTGATTTGAACTACCCGATGGCAGTGCATTTTCTTGAACATCACAATAAGGATGCAAGTGGCATGAGATTTATTGGATTAGTGCACATTCCTAAATTACTACGAGGTGGGATTAGACAGCTGAAATTAAGGCAATTTTCGAAACCCTCAAACCACTATTTAGACCTCTATATTATGGAATCTCTTGTAGATAACATAATAGAATACTATTACTTAGATTATTAAGATATCCAATGCTAACTGATTTTAACAGCTGTGTTTGTTGGTGCTATTTATACATTTTGAAGTACTGTGCATTTTTTGAGGAATTTGTTGATCATTTCTTGATCATATCTTGATAATTCTTTGAAAATGTTTTGATGATGTATTGATATATGTATTTTGTCTCTCTAGATACATTTGATGAAGAGTGTTTTGAATGAATTACTCAATATCCAATGATAAATTATTCTTAGGAATTTTAATAAGGTTCTATCCGAGTGTGATGCTTATATGCTATGTTAGATGCCTTTGCTACACATATATATTTTTTCTATCTTTTATTTTTCTAGACAATTTTTATACTTGGATTTTTTTGTATAGAATTGTAGAGGAGAATATTTGTTTGGAGTGACATTTGTAAAATATTAATTCGGCTGATTAACAGTCTACATAGTACTTGTGGCATTTTTGTAGTTCAGATATTTGTGTTGGAACTCTTAGTCCATCTTGGATATTTTATTGGTGTATTGCACTTGAGACAGAATTGTCACAATTGGATGGGTCAGGTTTACACCACTATTTTTCATTTGCACTTTAAAATGTGTTGACCAGTCCTGGCTATGCTGCTTTGTATTTTGTTCCACAAATTACCCATAATAGCATTTGTGGTGTGGAGTGACGGCACTCTTTATTTGTTTTACATTTTTGTTAGTTAGGGCACTGGCTGATGCAGGACATTGACTTCTTGTTCATGACAGGCTGCATAGGATTCCCTATTTCGACTTTCAACACTTGTTGATGAATTGACTCTATTTCAACATGTTCTTATCTTTAAATGGTGATCTTGCATTTGCGTTGAATGCTCAGGTATATTTACCTCAGCGACAAGACACTAGTCCAAGATGGTGGTTTTACTTACCACTGTGAGTCTTTTTTCTATAGTATTTTTCACAAACCTGCAGAGAACATGAAGTGAAAAGGCCTCATTACGAGTCAGGCGGAATGGGTTAACGGGGTCCGCTAATGGATTTACACCCGTTATTCCCATTCAGCCTGATTATGAGGTCCCCTCGCGGAACCCGTTAAGGATGCCTGGTAAAACCAGGTGTCGCTACTGGGTCCAGGACGCCTGGTAAAGCCAGGCATTGTTACCGGGTCCTGTGAGGGGACCAGGGAGCTAACAATGGGCTGGTCGTAATCGGCCATTTGTTAGCTTCCTGCACCCATTTCCATTGAGCCCTATGGGGACTTGAATGGGAATGGGGAAGGTCCGGGCCCGGGTTCCCTGAGGGAGTTATTACCGGGCCCTCCTAACTCGGAATGGCCCAGTAATTCCCCATTCAGGGGACCCAGACCCAGTTTTGGAGGCAGCCATGCCACCAATAGTGGCATGGCTACTGCCAAAGCCGTAATGATACCCAAACTGTCCATATCTTTACTTATACAAGCAAAGACAATACTTACACTGTTTACAAGCCTGAAGAAGTCCAAGTCACGGGTGGAACGTGTGGTGATTTTTCTCGCTACCTATGGGTAGGATTTTGCATTAGCCATGGTATTCAATTGCAGTTCTCCTACTGTGGACTGTCATTTTTACATGTTTAAATACATTTACAGCTGAGTGCTGTAATTTTGTTACCACACCTTACGTGTGCAAGGTTCCTTTTTTGATGCATTTGTGATACTGAACACGAACAGTATCAGCTAGACATCCTTTTGTCTGTATATATGTATATGTATGCATGTATTTATTTATTTATTTATTTATTTATTTATTTATTTAACCTTATTTGGACATTCTTTTATTTTGGACAGTTGCACTATTGCTGTTTGGGTTGCTACTATCACACATTGATATCCCTTCTAAGAGTATAGCCTTCCATCAACCCATGTTACCACAAAATGTGAAGGTGCTATATCTCTTGACTGTGCCTGTTTTACCTTTTTGATTGGGATCATTGTTGATTTGTACAAGTGTGAGGGTTGAGTAGAGGTTTAAGCCACTTCTCATTCTTGTAAGTCATTTGGTCAGAGACACATTTTAAGAATGTTGTGAAGGTTAATACGAGTGGCAGATGTGGCAGTAATGATTAATTGTTGAAGTGAGAGGACACTATCAAAAAGGACCTCATGATTGTGAACCTTGTGTAAGGGTGAGAAGGCCAGTTGGAAAGGACATGTGGGAGTGGAAGACAGGTATGGCTTTGGAAGCTGGGAGAAAGATGACTTCCATTTGTGATAAGCTGGGCATGAGTTTGCTGAGAGCCATAGAGTAATGGATTGCAGCAAGACTATTGATGATCTGTTTGGAGATGTCTGGGGTGAAGTAGGGAAAGAGGTGGTAGTGAATGGCAAATGACATGTTATGTCTTACTTAGTGCATAGGTATAGAGAGTGAGGAGCAGAGGTCCAAGGAATGATCCTCGGGGCTGGGGTTTGGATGGGGCCAGAGTATTGTGAGTTTCAGGAGATTTTAAAGTAACAACCTTGCAGGCAGTAGTCGATTGAGTCAAGCACAGATTTGCAACACCCATGGTCCTGGAGAGTGAGAAGGAGAGAGTGGTAGTCAACAGTGTCCACAAGGATGAGTGAGCATAGAAGAGAATTTAAAGTGGTCAGAATCAGAGAGAAAGTTGGAGACCTTAATGAGTGGATTGTTTATTACAGAAGGCAGATTGAAACCGATCTCCAAGGACATTATCCTCAAAGAACTTAGTGACCTGGTTGAAGACCAGTCACTTAAGTATCTTTGAATAATGTTATGTTATGTTGCAGGTCATTTATAACGCGCACTATCACCACTGGAGTGGTCCCCTGGTGCTCTGGCATTTCTGAAAGGCAAGCTGATGGGTTGGGGTAGTAGGTTAGAGTGGGATGAGGCTCAGAGAGAGCTGTGAGCTTCAGTCTTCTACCACCATTTGCTGAGCATAGGGACAGATTCTCTGTTGGCAGGTTGTCGTGTTCTGTTGTGCAAGTCTATCTCTGGCATGTTTTGTTGTTGCAGTGCAGTGAAATGTGTTCGGTTTGCTGTGCGATAGATGTGGTTGTGTAGAGTTTGAGAGGTGTTTTCAGAAGGTCAAGATTTTTGCAGTTGTGTTAGCGGGTTACATGATCTGACTTAATTGTCTATGCTTGGGCCTCATATTGTGATGTTTCATCTGGGTCATTCTCTGAATCCTAAAAAGTTTGTGCTTGTCTACAGGGCTATCTAACGGTCTATGTGACTAGATAGAAGATATGCCTACTTCACCCATCGGGCTTGTAGTAGTGGGTATCTGCAGCAGTTGTCTCTGCTAGTGTCTTGTATAATGGTGTATCATGGGGGTCACTTTGCAAATCCTGTACAGTTGTTTGCATGTCTGCAGGTTGTCTAACAGTATGTGTGTCCAGATAGAGCAGAAGTCTCCTCCACCCATCAGGCCTATAGTAGTGGGTATCTAAGGTGGTTGGCTCTGTAGTTTGGGTAGGCCCCCCATCATCTCCCAGGTCTACTGGAGTGGGGATTTTTCCTCTGATCGAGGGGTGTACCTTGAGATAAGGGGTAGAACATTTGGCCATTACGGTATAGCCTGGGGTTGTATTCCCTTAGCATGTGGGCATTCTAGGGCATTTCCATCCTATCCATGAAAGCCTTTGGTAGGGCCCTGCATCAGAATCGGGTGCACTGAGTTCCCTTCCCACTGGAGAATTCTCCTTCATTATGCGCTTTGTTGGGTGACGTGTCTATTTCGGAAATGGTGATTGTTATTCGCTTCTGTCTGTTTCTGTGGTGAAAAGCCTGGTTTTGAGTAGTCTTCTGAATTTGAGGTGATTCTTCGTGTTGTGTTGCAAGTCCCTCCTATAATGGGAAAGGAGGGAAACTGGCAATAGTTTGGAGGAACTTTTGGATATACAGAATGTTTCTTCGAAAGAAGTTGTATAGGTGCAGGTTTGAAGGATGTAAGGAAGAGTGTAGCAAAGGAAGAAAGGGTAAAGTGCTCCACCTAAGTCCTGACAGTTTGAGTAGCAAATGGTTAGATAGGGGCAAAAGATGTGTTGGTGCTGTGAAGGATGGGTGATAATTCAGAAGGAGAGGTTGTCAAGACCAGAAGAGGATATGGGAAAGATATGGAATATACAGAACGAAGGTGGGATGGGCTGAGGGGTGTGGAGGGCTCTGCAAATGTCTCAAATGTTATAGATTTTAGAGGAAAGTTATTGTGAAAAGCCATTAGAAGAATTGAAGGGAGGCAATGGTTATTGGTTTGGGAGGTGTTAGTAAAGCTTGGAGAATAGATACAAGTTCATGGGGCTCGCTGCTAAGTGATGATATTCGCTTTGTGAACAAGGAGGGTTTGAAAGAGTCCAGTACAGAGTTGAGGGCAGCAGGGACATTTTTGTTGATCACAACACGTTTGTTTTGAGTGACTGTATCTCAGAGGAGATCCAGGGCTGTTTGGACAGGGATGGGAAGGATAATGTTGGTCAAAGGGAATCATAAGTGCATAGTGAAAGTCAGAAAAAGTATGGGCAATCATGATTAGTGTACACACAAAGAAAACTATTTCCACTTCAACCTAGAAACCTCAAACTGTCTTGGCTATTCTGGTTAAAGGTGGGAAAAATCAAAATCTGTGCACCCTCTGATTTGACAGACATAGAAAGCAGTTAATTAAGATCCAGCACACAAATAATTGCATATTCACAACAGGAGAATAAAAACAACATGAGTTGGATTGTAAGGGTCAGAATTACAAAATATTTTCAGTGGAACCTTTCCATGTTAAAACATGTTTGTAAATCAGGTCCTGAGTCTCCAAAAAAGGCAAACACATATCAAAATACTATATTTGTAATCCTTGATAAAACATATTCAACCCCAAAGGGCAAGTGGTGCACCATTAGAGATATATAAAGATCTCTGATACAAGAGGCACCCTCCTGTATATCATTTTTTTAAAACAACTAGACAGATGTCCACTAAACCACCAAAAGGCACATATGTCATGCTATGTAACTAGCCTGTTCTTATTTGGTGCACATTTGTCCACTGGTTTTCTTGTTTTAGATGTTCAATTGAAGCACCTTTTCTATCTATGGAAAATGAATGGGTGTAGGGTGAAAACATTGATTGGTGCTTTTGTTTTCTTAATAACATTTCATCAGTTTCATCAGTTACAATATTTTCTCCAAAGTTTACAGTTTGCAGTGGGCCAGTCCAAGGACATTTTTGGAAGGTTGTATTCAAATATGTCCAGCGAGCCAACGGTTATTAGCTATAGAATGTTGGGAAAAGCTTATGCAAGCAAGTTTCAACTTAACTATATTGAAGACACTGACAATCTATTATCTGTGTGTACATATATGTACAGTACTTCAGAATGTTGTTCGTAACTACTCTTATCCATTTTAAAGAATTGAGAGTCAGGAAATGTTGCGGTAAATGACTATGACTACGTTTATGACTACTTGCCATTTTCTGCTTGTGTACCGCCCTCCTGGTCCCCAAAGTAACTTTCTTGAACGTTTCCCTGATTTACTGGCTAACCTCCAGGTGCAATATACCCATTTGTTGGTTCTCAGAGATTTCAATTTGAAATTTAACCAACCCAGATCCCCAGCTCTTGATTCACTCTCTGACAGTCTGTCAGATCTTGACCTTCGTCAACATGTGAAAAGTCCCACTCATAAATTATGCAACATGCTGTATCTGATTTTCACAAAGATGCATTCCTGACTGTTCAGTCAGTCGAACTTATACTGTGGTCAGACAACTTTCTGGTCTGTGTGCTGGGAGCTGTAGGTAGGCCATCCAAGACCCCAGTGGGTAGAATCTGGCAGCGCTCATGGCGTGCCGCAGACGCTCAAAGCATGATTTCCTCGATCCGTGCCAAGTGTAGTACTGACGCTGTGGCCTCGTTGGCCCTTCTCTCTCAGGCATTACTTGAGGCAGCTAATGTGGCTGCTCCTCTGTGACTGGTTCAGCCTCGTAGGCTTCCAACAGAGCCTTGGTTTATGGTCATCCTGAAAGATGCACGGCTTAAATTGAGACAGGCTGAACGCAAATGGCGGTAAGACTACAATCCTGCTCAGAAAATATTATATAAAGCATGCTCAGTAGCTTATTTTGCTGCCATTAAAGCTGCTAAAACATTATACCACACCACTAAAATGGAGTCCTCATTGTGTAATCCCAGGACTCTTTTCTCTGCAGTTAAGTCTCTCTCGTCTGCAGAGAAACTGACTCCTAATCTTACACCTACTCAGGAGCTTTGCAATGCTCTGTCGCAATATATTATATGAAGATTGAAACTATTCGATAGAACATCTCTATGAATGTTACTGCTGCCTCATCTACCGCTAACAACTTCACTCTTTCTGAGGCCACTACCAGCCTGAAGAATTGGTCAGTCTTTCCCAGGTTCTCTGAAGAGATAGCACTGACGACCATTCAAAAAATCAAATATTGCTCCCCTTCTGACGCTATTCCTCTATGGATTATGAAGGCTCTCTCCCGGACCTCCTTACGGAGATCACGGTGGCCATTAATGACTCATGTCAGTCAGGACTGGTACCGCAGGAAGTGAAGGCGGCAAGGGTGATCCCCCTTTTCAAGAAGACATAGAGATGTCTACTTTTTTATCTAATTTCTGCCCCGTCTCACTTCTTCCCTTCTTGTCTAAGCTTTTGGAGTCACTGGTGTCACCCTTGGTCTCCACATTTCTTGAATCATCCCATCTTCTAGACCTTGCTCATTCTGGGTTCCAACCTGGGAGAGGCACTGAGAGTGGTCTGGTTGCTGTCAAGGATGACATGACCAGGCTGGCGGACACAGGTGGAGTGGGTGCCCTTATTCTGTTAGACATATTAGCGGCATTCAACACAGTCGACCACCCCAGTCTGTTGTCCCGTCTTGCCCAAAGGGTTATATCTGGGCAGCTGCTGGCCTTGTTCACTTCATTCCTGGTGGATCGTACGCAGACCCTCTCCATTATGCCCTTTCTTTTGCTTCCTTGACACCTCAACTGTGGGGTGCCACAAGGCTCATCCCTGTCCCCAATACTATTTAATATCTATATTTGGACCCTTGTGTGTCGGATCCGCTCCTTCGGAGTCAGATGCTACTCGTACGCCGACAACACTCAGATTCTGATCCGATTAGATCTCGATCAGGCTTAGATGTCATTGGGCCTCATTACGAGTTCAGCGGTAATCGAGGCGGTAAAACTCGTATTACCATTCCACCTCCGAGATTCCCGGAATTACCGGGGCATTACAACCCCAGTTTTCCAGGAATCACGGAGGCGGAATGGTGTTAATCCCCATTTCCATTGAGTCCTATGGGACTCAATGGGAATGGGGATCATGGAAACACCGGCAGCATCTCGTAATGCTGCCGGTGTTTCCTCGTCCGCCTGCAGGAGTCGGGAACATCACCTCCCGCCTGCAGGAGTAAGGATCAGGCGGTCCGGAAACAACGGTGGCGAATGGGTTTACCGCCACCGTTATTTCCGGACCGCCTGATTTGTAATGAGGCCCATTGTGATTGTGGGAGTGTCTGGGGGCTGTGGGAGAGTGGCTGAACCGCAATTGGCTCAAACTGAACAGAGACAAAACTGAGGTGGTGGTGATGGGCTGTCCCCCTGATTCTACACTCTGGGTGTCCTCTTTCTGGCCTTCATCCCTGCGTCCTCTCCCCGTGCTGGTGGGAAAGGTGAAAAACGTGGGCGTAATCTTAACTGTGTCGCTATCTATGGATACGCAAGTTACTGTGGTATGTCAATCCGGCCACTTTCAGTTAAAAGTCCTAAAGAAAGTGCTTCCCATGATTCCCGCCCCAATGTGTCCTCCAGTGGTGGCAGCCATGGTGATATGACTTGAAACACTTGTGTATATGCGCGTTATAAATGCCATATCATATCATATCATATCCAATCATTCCCCTGACTAGACTACTGCAACTCTCTGTATTTGGCAGACCCGAAGGGCCAAATCCAACAGTTACAATGACTGCAAAATCTAGCTGCAAGTGTGGCTACAGCACGCCCCACGGAGCTCATATATCTCTGGTGCTCCGAGCCCTGCATTGGCACTGTGCATAGTCCATTGTACTCTCCATGACCAGGGTGCCGAGTTTGCCCACTACTATCCCAGCCGTAGTCTGTGCTCTGACTCGGCCGGCTGGCTGGTGGTGCCAACCTATAAGTGGGTACGAATTGGAGGACCAGCTTTCTCCATAGCTGCTGCGGTCCTGTTGAACGACCTTCCGCTGGCCATTAGGAAAATATCTAATTACTTAGCGTTTAGAAAGGCCATTAAAACATACTTATTCTAGGCTGAGTTGTGCTCAGGCCTTGGTTGCGGCTTCCTTTCCCTCAGCGCCAAGATACCTCAGGGTGACCAAGCGCTCTAGAAGTAAGCTTAACATGACACACCATAAGATAAGATAAGATAAGATAAGATAAGATAACATAACATAACATAACATAACATAACATAACACATTATAAAAAAGTATGTCTGTACAGACATATGCTGTGCAAAGATAGTGTAATGTTGCTTATATATTGTATGTTAAAATATGATCAACATGTAGCACCATATTGCTGTCTGTACTTACAGAAAACATGAAACATATGATGGACATGAGTGCTTCGTAGAGCTGTAGGCTGTAGGCAAACGTTTTAACTAGATGTCCGTAGGGGTTAAATTCTAACATATTTCAAGCAAGCTGTACGTTTGGCACACAACACATCAGGCTATGCATGTTTCTCACTGAATTTAAAGTATTTGGGCTTAATTAAAATAATCTGGGCTTAAAATGAAGCTTTGGCTTTGCTGCCTATTTTTGGTGCATATTTAGCAAGTGGATATAGCGGTACTTGCCTCTGCTTTCTTTATATAAAACAATAGTAAAATGCTAACCCTGCAGAACCCTGCTAAAAAGGTATCCTGAATCTGAAAAATTATGGACCTGTGAATTGCTTTTTTTGGAGCATAGAGAACATAGAAAAAACAAACCAAGAGCTCAGGGAAAACCAAGGACACTGCATCACTAATGGTGGTCAAGAAACACCTATCTAATCCTAAATCTAAAGATGGTAGCGAGCTATGACCATCGAATAATAATAACAAGGTCCTAGTGGTGTTCTGTCAAAAGAATAAGGCCTATACTAATAAACCTATTGCCAATCCTTACCCCTAAATAAAAATATAGTGTTCAAGAAAGGATATGTTGGCTCCCCTCCCCCATGTTTTCAGCACGGGACAAGGCAGCACGCTCAAGCTTAGCACACTCTCTGGCTTCTCTAGCATGAAGGTGCAGTTCAAAACTTCAAAATCATGGCCGTCTGTGCCAAAGTCTCTTTGCCATTCAAAGTCTCTTCTTTCCGAGGGCCTGATGCAACAAACAAACAATAAAGGTCCTTCCCTTTATGTATTTCACATCTACACAATTTTCTTAGGTGATTTACTATTCACCTCAGATCCCACTCTCCCGGGCTCAGATCCACTTTAAAACCATGTTCTCAGGATTTTCACGTATCCAAATTATCGGGTGCATCACGCTTCACCCCGGATCTCCCTCGACTGGGCTCAGATCCACTTTGCCACAAAATCTTCAATCAGTCTCCCTCTGTCAAAGGTATTGTATCCTGGTTTCAAAGTTCAATCACTCATCTGCAGTTCAACTTTACTTGCGTTGGTTATCACACGAGTTTAATACAATGTTCGTTCCAGCGCTCGCCATGCAATGTTGCTGCCTGCAACCTTGTTTTTGACACAGACTGGTCTTGTATCGATCTCTCCAACTCACCGGCTGTGTTGATATCACTGATGCTGCTTTGTTGTTGGAACCAAGAACAATAACACAGCAATTGGTGATTCTACCCACCATGTTTATCGACGCGGGAGGGCCCCGTGTACCTACAACACACAATGCAGGATTCCTCAGCCTGGTTGCCTGGTCTCACATATTCTATTCTCTAGGCTTCGTGAAAGTAATGGTTCCTTGTTGAAAAGGTCATGGGAACTTCCCTCCTTGCGATCCCCTTCTCTTTCGCTGTCTTTCTCCTCAAGATAAACTGCCATCTTGGAATTGCTGTTTCCTCATGTGCTTTGCCTTGCTCAGAGTGTGTTCTCAGGCTCTGCCTTTCATCTGTGTGGGGAAGTGTAATGGAAGTCAGGTATGTGTGATGGTCAGTAAATGCCTGACCTTGGATGACCATTGTATTGGGACAAGTCAGGAATACGGCTCGGGTGTGAGTCCGTTTTCTCTCTTCTCAGGATGTCTGTGAAAAAGTGTTTATGTTGTAAAAGGGGGGCGTATGAGTTCCTAAATATCCTGCATTGTAGGATGGGGTAAAGGTGTGACAGGGAAGGCGATACCGTGTCTCACCATCCAGTGTCCCACTCCCACTCCCCAAAGACCCCACACCCAGGTGATCCTCCCACAATGGTCCACCCTGAGGAACATGATCCAAAAGCGATGTCCGTGTTATGACCACATGGATGACAGATCCCCGGGGACTAGTGGGTGAGACACCTTCTGGTTTCTCAACCCATACAGTGTTCATCCACTGTCCATTTCAGTTCATACACAAAAGTATGTAAAATCTACTCATTCCCCATCTTCATAGAAAATACCAAGTAAACGTGGCCTAGCAGTTTCTAGGGCATGCATATTAGTTCCCTCAAAGTGTTTTATGGTTGCTGAGGTCCAGACACATAATGAAATGTTGTTTCCTGGGATATTAGAGATTGTTGTTGACTGTGGGGTGATTTAAAGAATAGGGATCACTAATCAGAGGGGCCCCACATGCTCTATGATCATCAGCGTCTCTTTGAATGGGTATAATAAGGAACATATGAATGAGACTACAATAACTTGTTTATTTTGACGTTTCTCTGGGATTGAAGATATGCAAATATTCCCCTTTTACCATCCAAGAAGTCAGAAGTATCTGAAGCAAACCACTTGAGTATCCACGAGAATATTGATTTATGCAGCACATGAATAAGATAGATGTGAAACAAGGCAATACAATGATAACGTATCATAATATCAATACAACTAGATAGATAAACTATTGATAATACCATTAGAAAGATTTGCTCAGGGGGTACTGTGACGAATTGGACAACTTTGTCACTGTGTCCCCAGAAGGAAGTCTCTTCTACGTGACTTTGGAAGGGTAGAGCTACTAGACTGCCAATCTGTGGGAGGACCATGTGAGAGAGGACACACTCCAGGGAGACCGAAAAAGACTGAGTAAAGACTTCGCTTCAGTCTACACTTTTTAGGATTCCATATGCCTTTACAATGCTCCTACATGGCTTACTGTGATATAGACACTTACTTTCCAGGTTTTTCCAGCACAGATCCACATTTATCTCCACACCCCTTTTTTGGTACTGGGACGAGGATGATGGAAGGTGTAATGAGGAAGAATAGTCTTTGGAAGCAGCAAACAAAGCCTGCAACATTTAAATGGAACACAGGTGAAACAAATGAAAAACTAGAGAGCCAGAGACTGGAGAGGCACCTGACTGGTTTGGAAGCCATGAAGGATGCAGATAGCTAGCAGACTGCAGAGTGCAGTGCAAATTCCAACTGACACGTTCTACTGAGGAACCAGCTCGGGGGAAGTTCATTGCTTTTCTGCAACGGGCCACCAGAGCTGCCGACCACAGACGAAGTCAAAGTGGGAAGCGAACAACTCGAAAGATGCACTCAAGCACAGGGAGCACAGACGCTGGGGAAACACGAGAAATGCCAAATATTCAACAAACAGCCAGCAATCCCAGTAAAAGTGAGCCGGTTACCAGTTGCTGCTGGGTGACTGCCATGTAGCGTGCACTACGTGAAAAAGCCTAGGTAAAGGATGTGCAATCATTACATACATTATTAAGAGAAAGTGCCTAAGTAAAGGCAATGTAATTATTAACGATACAGACATTTCTGAGAGAAAGAGCATATATAAAAGCAAAGCAATCATTACTGATACAGACAGTGTTGAGAGAAAGACCCTAAGTATACGCAATGCTATTATTATCAATCTGGACATTGTCAATTGAAAGAGCCAACATAAAGGCAGAGGGAGTATTACAAGTGCAAACAAGAGCTATCAGGAGGATAGCTCAGGGGCAACATGCTCGCCTTGGAAGTAAGACGACACGGAGCACCACAGGTTCGATCCCCTGGGTCTGCCCTTAGAAACCTCTGGGTATTAATCACGTTATGAATAACCTATCATATCATTATAAATAAATAACCTATCATAACATTGCTGAGAGTGAGAGCCTAAGCAAAGGCAGTGGAACTATTGCAGTCCAGAACATTGCTGAGAGCCTAAGGAAAGGCAGTGAAATGAATAAGAAAGAGTTGCTGAGCCAACGTTGGAGAAGTGTTGTAAGGTTGTTAAAGAGAAAGTGAAAAAAGAGCATAAATGCCCTGTCAAGGTAGTGAACCAGGCAAACAGTGAGTCTTGGACTGGCGTCCAAATAAGAAAGTGATGATACCTTGGCAGGTGAAGAAACCTGTGGTAAGAAGAAACAGTTATAAGAAGGCAATGCACATACCCCTTTTTGATTAACCAAATGGAATACTGTGGCAGGAGAGTATATCAGGAAAGGAAGACAGACTCTCTGGGGTCAAACCTCCCCCATATATGAAAGTGTGTAACAGAAAAGGGAAGACTCTTTCCCCTTTAAGGATTCAAGAGAAGTCTTTTTTGAACAATATTGTGATTCAAGGACAAGACTCCAGGGAAGAGTTTTCTCCTTTAGCAAGTTGGAACTATGTTGTGTTTCAAGTGAACTGTGTTCTGATGCAAGCAAAATGTGAGACTCAAGGGAAGAGTGCCCCCCCTTTAACAAGTTGGAGCTGTGATGAAAGCATATCAGAACCACTGGGAGGAAAAGCGAGAGTGTGAGATCAAAGCTTATGAAGCATTAAATGTGAATACGGGGGAACGAGGAAACCCCCTCATTTTGTTTTTGAATGACAAGTAAATCATCAGTGGAGGACAAGCTGAAAGAGTGAAAAGGCGAGGAGTGAAAAGGGGAAGAAACATTCTCTGAGGGAAAACCCATGGAGAACCAGGTGAAGCATAGTGGAAGGGAAAAAACGATTTCTCCTGGTTGAACTTTACTAATTTTCTTTGCTACACTTCAGTCATTTATGTTTGGAACTTTATTGAAACCCACATTCACGTATTGCATTTAATTGAGCATGCAAGGGTCAGTTAAGGACAGGACAGAGGATGCTTTATTTTGATTACCATCCTAACAAGGACACTCCTTAGTTGTGCTGAGGCAGGGAACCCCCTCTTCAGGTTAGGGACAACTATGACTTCTCCAAACCCCTTTTTCTGTAATGATAAATAAAAACTCAAGATTTACAGAAATAAAACTGATAATTTGTGTGACTCTTACTCATGACCGCTTACAGTATGCATAGTGTTACAGGCAGGGACCGCGTGAAAGCACTATAAAAGGCAGACACAGTCTGGGTTGGGCAATGTGAGCAGATATTTGATTTTATAGGATGCTCATTGAAGAAGTACTTTCTGGTGCTTTTTGGAATTGAATGATAAAAGGGCTGTGGTGAACCAGAAGGAGGAGTTGCATAACTTAGTCACATGCTCAAAAAGGATTTTATTTAGATTAAAAGAAAATTCCTTACTTGCACTATAGCTATGAGGGAAAGTCCCTACCTAAGAGAAGTAAAACTAAGGGTGCACATGAAGTGCAAAAAAAAGTTACCTCTGTACGAATCCTAAGTAGCTAATTGGCCCTACCACTGCAAGAAAATGGAAGGCTTCTATGCTAGCCTTGGTATTGACTCCTGCCTTTCCAACTTGCATTTGACTTGTTCTCAGTCTCACAGTTCTTGTAGATTATATTCACATTATTATTAAATCCTTTTGGAAAACTCACAAAGACCTTTGGTCTGGGTTTCGCTCTCTCTGATTTTTAAATGTTCCAATCCCTCCAGGACACCTTGCAAATACGCTTCTTTCTTTTCCAACTTCGCAGCATTCAAACTTCCCTTAAGTTGATTAAGTATGTGGTAAAAAGTTGTGTCTTTCAATATGCACATTTCTTAGGGTCCGTGTCCAGTCGAATAACACTGCCCCCAGTGATCTATGCACTGTGCTGTCCGTGTTATACAATATTCTACTTCTCCTCTACTCTGTCTCGACACAGGACTTTTATCTGTGTTTTCTTTGAGACGCTTTGCAGTTTCATCAACAGTTACTGTATGTTTTCCCACTCTTATTTAGTAATGACTGTGTGCCCGTCTTATTCTCTTATCTTGGCAGACTCAGTCGGCTATTCCAACCTTATTTGACATTGGTCATATGACTTTCTTCTATGGCTGGTGCCTGTTATGTTTACTTGACTGTTTGCCGTATTGGCGGCTACTCCAGTCTTTCAGTACAAGGTTCGTATTATTCACTCTCTCTTTAAATGGGGCCATGCACCCATTACATTTGCTCTGGGTTTTGTACCTGCATTGGTTTCTGTGCTCTTGGAAACCCACAGGCCGGTCTCTCCCTCGCATCCACAGGTCTGTAATGTTTCTCTCCGTACCAGTGCCTTTTGTTGAGGGAGAGACTCCTGTTGATTGCAGCTCTGGCTCTTCTTTCCTCTAGGATCTGGGCATTGGTTACTATGTGCCAAGCACACCACAGCTCTTCAGTGGTCATGCCACCCAGGAAGATTATTGTCTTTCCATCCTCTGTCTTGCTTTGACCAGAGCCTCTTGCCTGGGTAAGGCACCCACTGTCTAGCCTCCAGCTAGAGGATTTTTAATTCTGCTTGTCACTGCAGGCTCTGTGGCTCAATGTAGCTCTGCTCCCCCAGGACATATGTGCTCCAGGGGCTTGCCTCTGAGTAGCACTTGCTCTTCTCGCACAGTGGGAGTTCCCTCACCATTCACAAATGCTTACTGGCTTCTCATGCACATCATTATGATGAATATCAATCTTCCATGACTGTGGCCCTCAGGCGAGGTTCATCATAGTTGTGCCGATATCCATATGTGTAGAAAGGGTAGTTCGTACTGGGGGTTTCATGCTGTAATTGGAGTCTGTGTCACTCCCAGTGAGGTCCCACTTGCCCAGATCCCTAGAGAGGGTTTAGCGGCCTCACCTCAAAAGCCTCAAATTGGGTGCTTCCCCTCTTAACAAATTGTTCAGATTCATCACAGGGCCCAGTGTGATGTCATACTTATGGGATGCTTTTCTGGGTGTGTGCTTGCATGCCCTTTAAATTGTATGGACATATGAGGGCATGTTTAAATGGATTAATGTCTAAGAGTTCTTCGTAAAGAAAAACAATACCTTTCTATGTGAGGGGGCAGGATTGGGTGGTTAGTTATACAGTACTACTTTGCAAATTATACCATACAGATTAACCAAATTAGCAGATGGCAACATGAATAATCTGGAGACAATAATGCTGCTATAAATCCCACAAGGACCTTTTATCTAGTATACAAGCTCATAAATAGTCATTAGCCCAACAAGAATTTTGCAGAGTTTTAATATTCATAACCAGGGGGGTGTTGATGCTACTTATCTATGACTGGCTCCTGGTTCCCTTCTGAGTTTTACAGGGTCCCAGGACCCCTCTGTCCTGTCTGCTGCTCTTGGTACTCCCTTTTACACCGGCACTTCGCCCTCTCACCCTTCATTTCCCACCTCAGCCCCTATTTTGCACTGGCTGCCACTTCCCTCTTTCCTCGCACTTCTTGTTCTGTACTTGCACGATCTGAATGTCACAAGGCCTAGTAGGACTGTTATTGTATTTTTCTCCCTTGTCCCCTTCCCCCCTTTGTGTTGTCTTGTGGCGCCTTGAAACACCACTTGTTGTATAGGTGCCTTACAAATATCCAATAAATAAATAGCAATAAATTAAGTTTATAGTTACCTAACTCAATAGTACAAATTGTATCACTTTGGAAGGATGAAGGTCTGGGTGATAGCGATGGGTTTCAAATAGATGGCAATTCGGTCCAATACAGATCCCTGCAATGGATGCATTAGTCGGTTGAGCCAGGAACACATAGGTTACTCAAGAAATACCTTGTGGTTGAGGTGTTCACAGAGTCTAACATTGTCTCAAAAGTTTGGAACTCCTAATGAAAATCATTATTGTGTGACCATACGGAAATCAGTTATTGCATGGACTGGTTCATTTCGTGTAGCAGATTTCTACAATTACCTAGAAACCAATATAATTGCCTGAGGGGTAAGGACACTGCAGATATACTGAGGTTTGCTGCAGGGAAGAAACACAATCAATAGTACAAATGTACAGCTTTGTTTGTAGTTAATAACTACTGTGGCAATGGGGGGCGGCGATTGATTAGCAATAATGAGGACATTCACCAGTAAGCAAAATAATAAGTCTGTTTATTATTAGTTCTGCTTCAAGGAACCCCCAGGGCGTTGCTAAAACTTGCAATATCTGCAGCCAGTGTTGAAATGCCTCGCTGGAAATAGGTGAGAATAAGAAACTAAAGTAGCACATTTGCCTGTTATTTTACTTATTGTTCATACATATTGGTCAAGAATAAGCAATGGAGGCATCAGTAAAATGTGTCAAAACTGTGTGGCATGATGACCCTCAGTGATTGAAAGTCACAAAACAGAGCAAGACATATGTTTTTGCTAGACTGATTTCTCCAACAAACTACAGCGAGTATTGATTGAGATATTTGATGAAGCTCTGACTGCCAAGTGGATGCCTCATCGTAAATGAGCCTTCTGTTAGAAAGATGTTCTAAGCACAAACAAAGCAATACATCCTCTCCTCACTTCTGCTCATCCCACTATTCATCCAAGAAGACTGACTGAGTTGACAGAACAATATAGGGAAAGTGGTACAAAAAGGTACCTTCTGAGGAGTGGAAGAAGAGAAGGATGGACAGTAAAGGGGTTGTCTTAGGTGTCAGCACACTGTGCCACTGAGGCAACTAAAGGAACATGTCCGTGTATGGTGCAATGACGTGCCTTGTGGGACATAAAATGCAAATGGCAGCATACCAGCTGACCAATTCGACTGGAGCAGATTTAAGAGGTCTGCAAAGCCTTACTATATTGAACATAAGTCTACTCACCATTCCTTTTTGGCCGACATTCAATTCAGAATTGTACAGTTCACAATAAAAAAAATAACCATCCTCATTGTTTCCTTCACATGCAGCTTCTCCTTAAAGAATCCCGGAGGTCCTTGTTTGCCACATTGCAATTCCCCATTTTCACTTTGCTGAAAGTAACGGTATTGCCTAATATATTACTGTTAATGCATTTTGAAAGGAAACCATCAGCATCTATACACCTAGCAAATATCCCCTTTGTCAGGTGTCTTTGACAAGCCAACATTAAACTCTAAATGTGGATTAAAGGACTCAAATATCTGACCACTAGTGAAGAAGACTGGTGGAATGAGCTAATGAGTGGAGACTCCACGACCTTGACCGTGGCAACAGCCAGGTTCCTTGAAAGCTTGGAGTTGGAAGAAAAGTCAACGGGGAACGAATAGAAAACTGATGATTTTAAAGACAAAAAAACACATATTAGAAATGAATTGGAGGATACAAGCAAGCCAAATGAAACTTTTACCTTTGCCTTTAAACACGCAATCAAGAAAACATTTTTGTAAAAATTGTAATACAATTAAACACAAAAAAGCTTTAAAAAGTCATTGTAATGAGTATTTGAAACTTCATGGTAGACAACACACATATAAATAAATTACACATCAGATGTTAAGCTTCTATATAAAATAGCTTTTCAATACATTTTAAAACGTTGAACATTTAGTTAAATATCGGAAAAGGAAAACAGAAATAGGGGAACACGCTCAATTTGTGTGTCTCATCTTTCTCCCAGGGGGGTGGAATGCACACAATAGTTACCCCTCTCCTGTCCTACAGGGGTGGGGTAAGAGCCTCAATATTAACATCTCTCCTGTCTTGCAGGATTGGGGAGTTCACACTATGTTTTTATGTCTCTCCTGTCTCCCAGGGGTAAGGTCAAAGTCTCAATGTGTTTGTGTGTGTCCTGTTTCTCAGGGGTGGGCCATACATTCAATATTTAGATCTCTCCTGTCAGGCAGGGTTGGGTGCACTTCTGAATTGTTTTGTCCCTCTCAGGAGACATGAGCCTGAACAGAAAGGAGTGGCTTCATGAAATACTCTCAGGGCTGAGCTGAGTACCTAAAAGTGGTGAGACGTGTTGCAAAATATTATTATCAAGTCTCAGCTAGGCATACTGCACTGTTGCCATAGGGTAAACTCTCATGCATCTTAAATTATTCAGGTTTTGTTTGTGTTAATAAAGAAAACTGCTCCTGTGTACAGGCTCTTCCCCATGACAAATCAAAAAGAGGATAGGGACTATGGGCCTCATTACAAGTATGTCGGTCTGGTAAAAATGCCAGTACAAATGCTGGTAATTCTGGGGTCTCCATTTTTACTGTACCGGCACACTTCAAGTTTGCTGGTGGGGGCCACAGATCTCCTGGCAGGCCTGAAATGCCAGGAGTTCATGCCCCACACCGGGAAACAAATGCCTGAATCACAGGCACCGTTACTAATGGTGCCGATGATTCAGTAAATCTCATCCCATGGAGTCCTATGGGAATGGGAACTTAATGGCACTCTGCCGCCCATAATATCCCGGTAACACCATAAGCGCAGTTTGTACCGGCCAGTAATAAGGGCAGGATACGAGCAAACTTTTAATCAGCCCCTATGTCTCAGTGAGTGTCATCAGTTTCCAATCCCATTATAAAGAATTCCATCCTAAATCGGTAGCATGCCTGCTTTTCAAAATGTTACCATAAATTGAATGTTTACACTTCAACAGCCAAAACATTACATAAAACTAAATTGAACAAAGTTTAACACCTCAAATGTGTATGTATTTATCTTTTGGTTTTCCAAATTTTTATTTCAAAGGTTCATCTTTTGTAAATGTTTTGTTATTGTTATTTTGAAGTGAGGGACGAATACAATGAATACAACATAAATAAACCCCCTCCAGAAAGAAACAAAACAAAATATATTTGCAACATTCACCTTTGCCATGCCATCACAGCAAAACTCACAGCATTTTTAAATGTGCTCAGGTTGGTGCGTCTAAAACTTAAGCTGTCTACTGGTCCTCTTCATGTTCCAATTGTTCCGTGCTGAAGATGTGCACGCTATAGTCCCAATTTGCTGGGCAATGTTATCCATAGCACTGCCGCCTGGGACATTGATCCTGTAGCCCACCCTGGAATGGCACCTTGGATTGGCTTGACCCTTCACTGAGTATGTGTCAACATGTCAATGTATGAGCAGGATAAAAAGAATAAATCCATTGGGTCTCATCACGAGTTGGGTTTTAACCCTTAAATCTGGTAGTTATGGTACTGGCGCTGGTATTAGCTGCTGCCAATTAACCCATATGCCAGGAATCAAGCCATAGGTGGACACAATGCACAATAGATGGCTACATAAGACCCACCCAGGCCCCAAACAGTTTCCAACACCATGCTGACTGACACGCAGCTGCTCAGGCTGCACCTGGACCTTTAGATGCGGAACAACCACGCTAGGGCACACAGAGTACAGGGGGGGATGGAATGAGGGGGAGGAGGAGGAGGAAGAGGAGAGCAGCCCCAGCAAGGCGAGAACCCATCCCTAGGGACAGGCCATTACCCTGGGCCCTCAGTGACACGCAGTTAATAATTGAGTACCATCTGGAAAGAGAGACCATCACTGAGCTGCTGGCCACAATACATGAAGGAATTGGGAGAAGAATTAACATCTGTACAGCTGTTCCCCCACTGTTAAAGCTGGAGGCAGTCCTGCAGTTCTTGAGGACGGGAACTTTCTAGCACTCTGCACCCACTAGGGCCCTTTAAGACGAGGTAACAGTATCTGAGATGGATGGGGATGCAGATCATACACATACATCAATAATCAGACTGACTCAGGAAGTTGCAAACAGTATCTGTTTTAATAACAAGTCTTTAAAACAGGGAGTACAACGGACATCAAGGGACGCTGCACAGCATGCTCAACGAGTTCTCAAAAACTTTTCATAAAAAACACAACTTTATACTAAAAACGTTTCACAAGTGACGTCATACTAGGTGGCAAAAAAAGAAAACCTACTAGGCCATGTGATAGGCTTAAGGGGACCATCTACATATACTTTGTTTGGGGTATTGGGTCGTGATTGGATCTCTAAGATCAGGTGGACAACTAAGCCAATCACAAGTGCAAGTCGTCTTCCATGTTAGACTAATACGGAATATACTATTGGATTCTCAAACTATAGGGCTCCTTAATACGTGGCCCTCTACAATCGGTTGGCATGCTTATACCATTCTGGAACAGTCCACACATTATCAGCATGCAAACTGGTACCCCATGTGCTCGGGGTTGGCCTGGTCATGCCTCCCCACCCAATTGGTCCCAACATCCGTCATCACTCCTGCAGTCTACCATTCAATTACTTTGTTTGAAGTCGGCCTTGTGAAGACTCACTGTGCCTGAGAATAAAAGGGAGTGAAGACATGGTCTTATCTTCTGGTCTCATTGTAGCTCGCCCCAAAGTCTTTTTTCATCTGACCATGTGACTAGAGGTGACGTTTTGAGCTCCTGTGTCGTATTAAATACTATTAAATGAAGAAATCTTTGCACTTCTAGTGTTTTTCTGTTACACCTCAAACATGAGCTCAACTCGCTCGCTTCTCATGTTCACTGTATCTTTTCGAATAGATAACCAGGCTCATGGTGGTCCGACTCTTGACACTGTGCCAGACAGGCCTTCTCGAATCTTCATTCACTGGGCCTCATTACGACCCAGGCGGTAAGGGGTTTACGGCAGCGTAAACAGCGCCGACCCTTACCGCCTGAGTACGAGGTCCCTTAGCGCCATGGAGCTTTTAACACCTGCTTTTAGCAGGTGTTAAAATCCATGGCGCTAAGGGACCATGGAGTTAATTACGCCACCGTAATTTACGGTGGCGTAATTAACGCCTTCCCCACTCCCATTATGCCCTATGGGGCAAAAATGGGAATGGGGAAGGGTAAATGGGGATTGGGGACTTACCGCCCCGCCGACCTCCGAATGGGGCGGTAAGTCCGCCTACCACCATGGCGTAAACGTAGTTTACGCCATGGTGGTAAAGTCACGGCCCAGGCGGTAACTTACCGCCTGGGTCGTAATGAGGCCCACTGTCAGCTATTTTATTCAACTGTGCCACACTTCCAGCCCTTTCATTCACGGGGTCCAGGTTTGCTGAATGTTGAACATCCAGATTCTATACATTCCCATAAATATACATTGACAGCACCACCTGCAATCTATTCACTACATAGCCAGCCTCATGATTACTTTATCTACTTGCGTTACTGCATCTGTACATTTGTAAAATGGCTTTGCATTTTCTTCACTGCTTCTCTGCATGTGCAACCTTCATTTCGCTCCCAAAATGTTGCTTACTTCGCTACTTTGTCATCAGATTCTATGAAATCCATATTCTTTCTACATTGCCATCTCTTCTAGTTGGGTCATTTCAGTTTCTTGTGACATTACCATCTTCTGTTTCACTAATTTTCACGCTTCTTCCGGATCTTCCTTCAGAAGACCATCATTTCTCTGTGGATACATATAGGGTTTTCCCAATGGATACCTTGTATCAAGGACTCTTTGTGGTATAGGTACCATTATTGGCTTTCCACATGTCAAAATTTCCAGTTGCCAATATATAGGCAAAAAGGGGGCAGGACTTTCGGTACAGGTACTCGGCTACTCCTCTACAATTCCATGGCCATGACGCATGGCATGGCACAGACAACAACATGTTCAGTCCTGGACCAGCTGCTGGATGCACTTCTGTGCCATGTCAACCACCACCTCGCACTGCCCACTACCTAGGCCCAGGTGAATGACATGAAGGCACACTTTTATGCCACTGTACAACTGCCCAACATGATAGCAGCTATCAACTGCACCCATGTTGCGTTGGTGGCACCTTAGGCACATGTGTTTATCTACAGGAACCGCAAGCACTGCCACTCTGTGACCATACAGGTGACCTATGGCCTTGACCTCATCATACCCACTGCTGTGCCAACTACCCAGGATCCACCCATGACTCCATGGTCCTACGCAACAGCACGCTGCCGGGATACATGGAGAGGAACAGAGGGAAACGGACCTGGATTGTGGGTGAGTACACACTCCGCCACATATGCACGTTGAAGCACAATTAAAAAAAGGGCGTGATAGCCGCAGGAATCAGTGCATGTCAAGAGGAGGCACTGGCAGCACCAGTGCAGCCCCTGCATCATTGATGGGGGGCATCCAAGGGTGCATGCACATGTTTTATGCACCTGGACACAATGGTGATGAACACACACCGTTACCATCACAATGACACACCAGACCACATGTACCACAATACATCTTGAATGTGGGAATGCACATGTTGACACAGCAGCACCCAACAGCATGTCCACCCATGCCACAGCCATCTGCCCATGTGCAGTCAACCTGGACACGCCACAGAACACATGCCACAAATTCACTGTGTGCATGTACAGGACATGTATTTCATGGCATAATATACACATTATGCACAACCATTACACATATGCATTGCATGGCCCAGATTCACACAATAATGCTCACAGCTAGCAATTGCCATTTAATTTGAGACTACTCATCCATGCATGAGACAAATGACTGATGTCTCTATTACACCTCATGCAGGTGACTCCGGATATACACATCTGGTGTGGCTGATGAGCTCTGTGCATGACTCACATACTCCCCATGAGACCAGCTACAACCATACCCACAGTCAGAACCACATTTGCATAGAGTGCACATTTGGACTCCTGAAGCCACGATTCAGGAGACTAGACTGCAATGAAGGGGCCCTGATGTATTCCCCTGACAAAGTAGGAAAATAGTCTTGGTGTGTGCTATGCTCCATAGCATTTGCCTAAGGAGAAATGTGGCCCTACTCCCCGACGTTGATAGGCCACACCCCAAGGAAGATGGTAATAACGACCATGTGGCAGGAGCCATGGCAGACACACACAGTGATGAGGTGAGGGAAGGGAGAGTGGCCCGACAGGCACTAATAGACAATTACATTTAGTTTGTTGACCTGCCCCAGTACACAACCTGCACAGTGTGAATAAAGAGCACAAGAACGCAATCATGAATGTCCTTGCTTTTCATTTGTTCAACCCATGTTTATGCAACTGTTTCGAACTCACTTCCCCTCCCCAACCCACCACAAACACTCCAGCACACTATCCCCCTCCCCCACCCACCACCAACACCCCAGCACATGATCCCCCTCTGCACACCCACCACCAACACCCCAGCAATCTGTCCCCCATGCCCCTACCCACCATGTCGCCTGGCTGGGATGGCAATTGGGGAGCCATAGGAGCTGGTGTCAGGGTCTGGTTCTGGGTCTGTGCACTCTGCCGGTGTGCTAGTCCCAGTGGTCTTGGGGTGTGCTCAATTTCCCAAACTGGGCTCTCAGGTGTGTTGGGTGGTGGTGGGCGGTGAGTATGGCTAGGTGTCGGGGGCACTGCTGCATGCTGACCATCACTGCTGCTGTTGCTTGCCCCTTGTCCCTCCTGGGTGGTGGCTGTCGGAGCTGTGTCTTCCCAGGCAGCCTGGACTGCCACGCTGTTGTGCTCACTATCAACAGGTGTGCTCCTGGCCGGGTGGGCTTCTGCTGTGGGCGAGACCCTGCTGCGGTGGGATGTGGTGGGGGTGGTGTCTTGTGCCTAGGGGTAGATTTGTGCCCCTTTGTGGGGGGTGGTGCTGGTGGTGGCATGGGAGGCCGGACGTGAAGATGGCCTCTCTGCATCCTCATCCCCTGATGCCTCTGGTGATGCTTATGTGCCTGTAGGGGGCATAGAGGATGGAGTTAGGACACATTAAATGTGTTTTGTTATACCTGACAGTTATTGGTGTTGTGGGTCACGGGGCAGAGCTGTTGAACTGATGCACAGGCCTGGCATGCTTGCTTCTGGTTGTGGTTTGCCAACAAGGTGATCATGTGCTGGAAGGGGGTACCTGGGGGATTGCTACTTGAAGTGGTGGCATGGCAGGGGTACATTGGTGGCCTAGCTGTTGCTTGACTTGCATGCATCTGATCCCCATGACCTACTTGGCTGGTACACATGATGATTGTTTGGGGGGGTGGTACTTGTCACTGCCAGGTCCCAATGGGACACTGCTGCGCCCCCACAATGGCTTTGTGGTGCATGGCGCTTGGATGTGTCCCTTGTATGGCCACCCTATTGCTCTGGCTTACAAGAGTGGCCTTGGTACACTGGCACATGGGTGCTGACGTAGGTGCCTGTAGTGACTCCCACACACTGCCCGCAGTCGCAGTGCCTGACTCATGGGTAGTTACACTGGGAGATCCGGTGCTGGGCTGTTGTTACATTTGGAATAGGAGGGTTTGACTCATTTCAGCTTCCTGGGTGGCAGCGCCCACCTCGGCTTCTCCAACTCCCTTAATCCCCACCATGACGATCATTGTACTACATTTTTCCTCCCAGGGTGCCAGTTCCAGTACAGGTGGTGAGCCTATCCCTGTGGCGATGCTCTCTTGTTGATGGTGGAACAGGATTCCCTGGACACGCAGGTCATTCCAATGCTTGTGGCAGTCTTCCCCGAACCGGGGGGTGCGACCGACTGCCGGCACCTTCTGGCTCACCACCTACCAGATCTGGGTGCGGCACTGGGAGGATGTATTCTTCTGCCTGGCTTCATATAGCTCTGCATGGTGGGCCACAACCTCATCCATCCACCAGAACAATGAGTTCTGCCTCTGTGAACTTATGTTTTTTCAAATGATCTTGGCTGCCTTGTCCCTTGCCATCTCTTGAGGCATGTTGGATGGTCTGGAAGTGTGGATGGATGCCAGGGGCTATGAGTTTAGAAGGATTGTGATTTCCAAAATGGCCACTGCACTGTTTCCTGTTCTGGCGGTGACGCATTTCCTGCTGGCTAATAGAGTACTCTAATAGTGCACGATAATTGCGCCAGAGCTCAGCGGTAGCGCTATTAGTGCTGTGTTTTTCGTGCAGTAGCACCATTTTGAACGCTGTTTCCGGCAGGTGCAATTAGCGCTACCGCCGGGATGTGTGTGCATGCACGCATACTTGTGATGCAGTGCTATTTGCAACATGGTTCCTGGTGTTAACACTATTTCCGCTCGGCAGAAATAGCACCCGGATGTGACCAACTTGTGAAGAGGCACATTGGCCCTCATCATAAGGTTGGCGGAATGGGTTTACCGGCACTGGTAAAGGTGTCGGTGCTGGTAAACCCATTCTGCTCTACCACAAGGTCTCCTTGCGGGACCCGCAATGGGTGCCTGGAAAAACCAGGTGTCCATACCGGGTCCCGCGAGGACACCAGGGAGCTAACAACGGGCCCGTCATTAACGGGACCGTTGTTAGCTCCATCCCCATTCCCATTAAGCCCTATGGGGGCTCGAATGGGAATGGGGATGGACCGAGTCCGAGTTCCTCGGACGGGGAATTACTGGGTCCGCCAAGGTTGCGATGGCCCAGTAAGTCCTCATTCGAGGGACCCAGGCCCGGATTGTGGTAAGGAGGCAACCATGCCACTAAAAGCGGCATGGCTACCACCAACCTCCTGATGAGGGCCATTGTCTTTAATAGGTAACCCCTAATGCACTCCTATGGGACTAATCCCAAAACAATGTTAAAGGTAAATGTCACTAGAAAATGTGAAAGTGTGATTATAAGTTCCTAGAAAAAAGCACTATGCTCAAATTCAAAAGACATTTAGTGCAAGAGCAATATATTTAGTTGAAAAAACAACTTATGTTCATATGTTATCACAATTGATACACATGAATGAAACAATTAGGGAAAAGGTATCTTCCTAACAATGTCCAATGTCCATACAAGTACAAAGCGCCTTCAATCAAGTTATTCACAGATTCAGGGGTCACAATCCTTTGATGGGCTCCTGCGTATTCACCCGAACCTTGTGATTGAGCCTGCAATGAATCGCCGAGGTTTTTGGGGAGGTGTAGTCCACACCTTTGTCACTAATCTGAACTCACCAATGCAACATGGCTTTATTCCATCCCAGGTCCTGGCACACTGAGCACATAACCATTGTATTAGCCTCAATAGATATGACCCAAACTGAAAATATTGACATGGGGATGATATGTCTGACCACAGAAATGTGGTTTGATTGTGAAACCTGGGACAATATATCGGCCACTCATATTGAATTATGGCTTGACTCAGAACTATGGATCTGCCCATTAGGAAATGTATACAGCTCCCACAACACACATTTCTGTAAATGTGGCTTTCTTTGAACATGTCTTCACCCATAAAAAGGGATGAGACAGGGATGCCTCCTTTTCGCCGTTCAGGTTTGTTCTGTATTATTTAATAATTTCCATTCCACCAGAGATAATTAATAACTGCTCTGACATAGCACTAGAGCATGCTGACGACAATGCAATCTGCAGAGTGAATCCCAAACAGGTGATCATGGAGGTAGCTCGGATTGCCTGCACAAGTGGTTCTCTTTTGCAACGTCAATTAAATACGCACAAAAAAGGTATTCTAAATTCAGAATAATCAAACATCTATTAACCTCTGTGTCAAAGCAGTTGCATAATTAGGGGTCATTCTACCTGTTAACATGTAATTGACACTGAAGCACAATTATGATATAGAGAGAACTACCAGCACATTTAATCCATGGATGACATTTCCCTTATCTATCATCAGAAGAATACATGTTTATAGAAAAGGATGATACTGCCTAGATTTCTCGTTTTATTCAGAACTGTCCACATACATGTACTACAGGCTATATCTACAGGTTTAGAAGTAGGCACATGTCTACAATTGACACGTACCAAAGGAAGCATAGTTTGCCAAGCTTTCAATTGTACGATTGGTCAGAGATGAAAGACAGCCTCTTGCACCTGATCATGGAAACTGCAAATGGCTTCTATATGCATAATCTCTGATTTCGAAAAAATGAACAGTTCAACATTGGACATCACATGGACACGCTACACATGCTGGCCTTGTACAGCCATGTAGAAGCCAATTGGGGTGCAAGCTTCTTCAACTTCAGTGGCTGTTAGAAACAATCATATACATGTTCACTTGAAACAAAGTCATATAGAAGCTTTAAATAGTTGCAGAGCAAATACAGAAAATATTGTTAAGAAGAAGAGCTCTAGCTTCCGGATCTTGCAGGGACTATTGCTAAACATAACAATATTACATTGCATTGCATTTTTCAATGGTTTGCATTATTCAGGCCACTCCTAGCCTTCCAAATTGGTGACATTTTTCGAATGAACCTTGAAAAATGTCCACTGTTTTTTTGTGTGCGTCTTCCTCTTTCTCGTCGCTTCTTTATGAATCCCCATCTATGTGTTCTTGCATTCACTGTAATGTTGAGGAAATGCATCCCAATATGTATGTGTACACGAACGAAATGCGGCAAAACAACTTTCAAGAATATACATGTTGGTGAATTGTCACATTTTCAGAATTGTAATTGCGGTTGTGGTTTCAAATCCCAATTTCGAGGTGTTTGTTAAAGGTAAGTACACTCCAGTAAGGACCTACGACTAAATAGTTCACACAGAGGTAACAATGCCATTGCTTAAAATTGTACACGTGAAGTGTTAATCGACCCAAAACATGCAATGGCATGACATACTCTCATGGAAGGACTGCTACTGATTGCCATGCAGGACACTTCCTGTCATAAAACCGTATTGGCAACACACTGCATTGCAGTGCCAGATAGTGCCTTCAGTGGCATGGCCCCACAGGCCCTTTTGTTATATGGGGCAACATTCCACATGACGGTGGCTGCACTAAGCACGGCGCTCTGGACACTGCACAGATTCTGGACTGGATCTGACGGGTTGGTTCTGGGTTGCAGCTATCTGGTTACAGCTCTGCTCTACTGGTTTGGATCTCTGGATTCTATCAAGAGTTCTTGGCGAGAAAGCAGAATCAACACAGCTAGCTGTTCTTTTTGTTGTGCCCTTTGGAAGTCTGGGGTAAAATCAGGATTCAAGATTTTAAAGGCCAAGCTGAGAAGGGTTCAGCTTTATAATTGGGCCTCTCTGCTTTCAAAGTTATGGAGTCTTGGATATGGGTTTCTCCTGCAAAGTGCTTCACCAGTAATCAGTTGATGGGTGAATCTGTGTGTTTCTCTAGGTCCTAAGCTGTCCCTATTTATGTATTTCCCAAAGGGGTGGGTAGGCTGAATTATACTAGGAACACCCTCTAGGAATCCTATTGGTTAGGGTCTGTCCTCTCTCCTGATTTGAGAAGGAACTCTGGTGCCATGATGATGTTGTATTTTACAATCCAGGGAAGACGTCCTCTTTGTTCCTGCACAGTAAATCTATTTTTTGAATAAATCATATTTACAATGCAACCAACTTGCTAGCAATACATATTTACATCACAGATTTAGTAGAGCAAGTATCCGTTCAAGCCCCATCTCAGTGAGAGCTTATTTCAGATTTGACCGTTTTTCGCGCTTTTGGTTGGGTACCCAATGTCAGATTTGTCCACATTTTTCTACATATCTGCAGCTGCCATCTGGGCATAATCCTGTGAAGTTTCATATTTCTAGAATCATCACAATTGCTACAAAATCACAATTTCTGTAGTCCTGTCTCTGAACATAGCACAGAGTCCAGAGTAGTTTCAAACTTTGAGCAGAATTTTCATGTCAACAACCTATATTTTACAGATTTTTACAAATTTTGAACAGTTCTCTGTGAGTCTTTTTCAAAAGATACTTTCTTGTGGTTTACAGATACACATATCTGTCTGGTCTCGCCCCCAAAGTTTTGCTGGTCCAAGAGCAATCCAGGCCTCTCTTCCTGCTGGCAGTAGTTTCTGTTGACACTTGAATTTGCATTACCTTCCAATCCAGGAAGCCTATTGCCTCTCCCCACAGAAGCAGAGCAAAATCTCCTCATCCTTTCATTAGCATCTAACTGAGAGTTCCTGGCTTTGCTGAGAAGCAGGAGAGCTGCCTCTGTTGGAGCAAACTGTGGAATGTGCTTTGAAGTCCTCTGGCTGGTATCAGTTCACTTTAAAACCCAACTTGTTTAAATTTGTCTTTGATAAAATAAACGTACATTTCAAAATAGGCAAACAGATCTCTAATTCCAGCCTTTTTAAAACATAGAGACTAAATAGCGGCAACCAATATTGCTTTTGATGGTGAGTCACTTCTTTTCAACAGTTTGATTTTAATGCACAAGTTTTAAACTGCCAGTCTAATTAAATGACAGCTTTGACACAGGCGGCTAGCGGTACTGCACCCATATTCTGACAGATTTCCACAAACAAGCACACTTTTTAATGTGGAGATTCTCTGATAGATTCTGCTTTTCCTGACGTAGTGCGCTTATGTGGATTCCTTAAATAAGGTGATGGTTAACACCCATCAAGGATGTTGGATCTTTTCTGATGTTTGGGAACCATGATTTTGCAATTTGAACAGCCAAGGAAAAACGTTTGTGTCTCCGACTCTCATTCAACAATATTCATATGTGGATCAGTTCCTCTATTGAAGCATGGGGTCTCTGACCCTCTTTCAACAATATTTGTATGTATATCTGTTCCTCTTTCCATATTCTCTGGGATTACCAGGCGGTTTTGGTGGTTCTCATGTCACTTCTTCTGCTTCTCTCCTGGTCCTCTGACTAGGCCTGGGTACTGTCAGCTGGTCCATCTTTGATTTGCTTTACTTCACTCCGGGCTGCTCCTGCAGACTATGATCACCAGGTAGTTGGCTATCTTCAGTTCGGTCTCCATTCACACCATCCGTCTTCGCCTCCGCGTTGCTGCTTTCAACATGCTTGTTTCTGGCATCCTGATCAGTGTCAGAACAAGTTGCAGATAACCTCTGCTTCTGCTACTTTCTTATTCTGATCAGATGGGGTAGTTTTAAATGGTATGCAGTGATTTAAACAAATAGAAAGTAACGAACAACATGTATAATCTAAACATTTGTAATAAAAAAATACTTTATTATTTTAAATATATATATGGGTGGTGGGGTAAAGTGTTAAAATGGGTGGGAAGGGTTTGGGGCGGGATTATAAATGGAGGGAAACAGGGGGTTTGGGAGAACCCACTCCCAAATAAAAAAAATATGTTCATATTTTCGTAAAAAATGTTTAGCTAAAAAAGTGTTCATTATTTTTCTGTTGCTTTAAATGACGTGTAACTGATTTAAACTTCCTGGCATTAGTCAGGACTCTCCAAAGACTATAATGTAGCATTGGCTTACTGTTTCTAGTCATCTTCACTGCTCCATCTCTATTCCTCATCTCAGTACTAAAAAGAGGGGGGGGGGGTTAAATGGGGAAATTAGATGGGAAAACCTGGAATGTATTCCTCTACATTACAGCAAGTGATACATGCCTGTTGTAAAGGTATATGGATGTCATATGCAATTCAGACTGTCAGGTTATTTTGGTCTATCGTTTTCCTACCTCTCTCTCTGGAGTTTGTCTTCCCCAATGTAATCCTCCCACAGATAGCCACCCCCAGGGTCAGAGTCAGGTAGCTTCTGCCTTTCCCCGGGCCACATAAGAGAAGCTTCCCTAAACAGAATCAGTGATGATATTGCTAGATTCATCACAGTACCCTCAGTCCACCTTAATGGCCATTATTGTACTTGGGTTCATTGAGTACGACTGTCTTGGCACCTAGTTACAGGGATTTATATGACAAACATGTGGAAATACTTATTAGCACCCTTGAAGGGACACTGGGCAATCATATTGCTCGGAACATGGGCTGTATTGTCAGGTACAAGGCTGCAATCCACGCAGTCTGGGTGCTGCTATCCAACACCCCCTTTCCCACTCCTGCTTCCCTTCCCTCCCCTCTTCTCACCCTCACCTCTTAGTACCTGTGTAGTCAATACACAGGTGCTAAAAGTGTTTATTTTAAGAAAAATAAAACATAACTTGTGGTGGGGTGCCACGCCGTACAATAGTCTGTTTCCTTGTTGATGATGTCACTTTCATCAACATAGAATACGGACCTCAGGAGCAACGGAGTGTCACTGCGCTGCACCACAAGGTATATATTTTTTTTTTAAAATAAACCCCATTAGCACCTGTGTATGGAAATACTCAAGTGCTAATTGCAATACACAACTCGGCAGTAGTCTTCGCTCAGGCCCTCAACTTGGGTGGCGAGCTGTTACCGACAAGGTCGCCCCGCTGCCTCGCTAAATATCACACCAATAAGTTCTGCTGTTTGTCTCTCAGCGTTCTGCATCAGTGATTAGTATCTGATTTAGCCAACAATCCACCTTAACAATGTTCACTCCATTGTTGCAAGTAATTTCATCAACTGATTTCTTTTTGCTTTAACCCTTTAAAGGGATAGTTCCATATTATAAGGGCATTACAGCATTAGGGTGAGTGGTCTTAAAGGTCTACTTTTCCTTCACGCTTGTTGCACACGCTCCGCTATGCCTTACCCTCATCACTCGCATGCAGGTCAATAACACCTACTACAGACTTCTCCCCTGGGCTGTAATGCCACATTATGCTGTCAAATATGAGTTTACGCCTGCATAATGCTAACATCACAATGCCCCATGCAGTTTACTGTCTAATCCTAGTGCCTAAGCATATAATCTATGTGTCATTATTTTTCATTATAAACAATGACAGCAAATACAAGCAGTTAATACACATTTCCAATATGAATGCCACAGGAGTTGTCATTAATCTATTTCATGCAATGCAGTATGCACTCATACTAGATTACAAGTGCGCATCATGACATGTGTAACTGCTCATTTGTACATGGAAATCGCAGTTATAGAACAACACACACTAGCGTTAGCCTACGAAAGCAAAGTATGTGCATAGCCTCTTAATGCTACTTTTAAAAACAAGCATTGGCAAAGCCAATGCTTAATTTGTGGGGGTGGTTGCCACTGCCCAACACCGGCACTCTTTTTTGGGCACCCGAACTCATGCGGGGCCAGCGCACGTGCAATTGCTTTATTTGTTCTTCCACTTCACTTTTCTTCGATTATAAATCATTGGGATTTGTCATTTTGATCTCGATCTCTCTCGTGCTTGCAGGTTGAAGGCCATGGCTGGCTGGTCCTGGGAGGGGACAGCAATAGGAATGAACAACAAACTGTTACAAACAACAGCCAATGAAAACTACCATTCTGTTGTTATTATGGAGTATTTGATACATTCTGTATAGTAACACAGAATGTGCTGTTTTCATTGGCTGTTCTTCTGAGCCAGTGAAATTACACGGTGACGTGTTGTTGTTGCCACAGGAGGCAGCGCGGCGCCACCTTCATTTCACGAGTTACTGTGAAGTGAAGGTGTCGAGGCGTGGCGTTGTCAGTCCTGACTTGTGAGAGAGACAGCCTGCCCTGCTGCACAGCGTGGTGCGGCCTAGTTGCTTCCTGGGGCCCCCTCTGCCTGCTTTTTCATTTGTGCGGGTGCCAGTGTGCGCACCCGCCCCCCCCACCCTGAGGCCCGACAGGAGACCAAGTCCCAGCCAGCAAAGCAGGTAAGTCACTTGTTGTTGCGTGCGGTGCAGCCTGAGCCTGTCACAGTCAAGTGATTGGGCAGGGAAGGCCCAGGTCAGGGCCCAGGTGGCGGCACAGTTCCCTGGTGGTGTCCTGACTGCCCAGGAGTCAGGACCCCACCAGGAGCCTGTCTGCGCCCGGGCTTCTGTCTGTGTGACCTGTGTGCAGTGTGCTGCTGACTGCAGTCAGTGCCAGTGCATTTCTGTGACCAGGTGCTCGCGGCTGCCGCAGACTGAGTCGGATGACCCTGCCGCGGGCAGCCGGGCCCAAGGATTGTGCCCAAAAGTATGTTTTTTACTTTTTTCTTTGAAAACCTGACCTTCCGTGTGGCTGGTGGCCGTGGCCCTGCCCCACGGAAGATAGTTTTTAAAAGAAATAACTTATTTTGAGTGGCGGCGTGGCCCATCACTTCGAAAGTGATGGGCCCCAGCCACCTAAATATACGTTTTTTTCTTTTAAAATCTTACCTTCCGTTGGGCCGCTGCACCGTGCACTTATTTTTGGCATCATCAGGCTCAGCATGGCAGTGGCAGTGGTGGCCCCATGGAAGGTAGCCTAAGTGATTGAGGCAAGGCAGGGCAAAGCCCAGGACTGGGCGGGGCACGGGCTCTACGTGCTCCCACTAGTGTCTGTCACAAAAGGAATGAATTGTCATTTGCAACTTTGGCCACTTTTTCATTGGTGCCGAGCCCGACTCGAGACAATTGTATGCCCCAGTCTGACCCTGGATAGCATTCATCTAAACGAAACATGAACTGTGAATTTGTGCCTGGGTGTTTCCATTCTTCCTTTTAATGTTATCGGCCTCATTAGTTCACAAACAAGCTTCAGCGAGGGGACCTGGAACGGTGCACGTATTGGGCCGCAACCGAACCAGCTGTACTTTGCGAGAAAACCCCATGCAAAGACGAACTTCTGAAATGCCTTTTCAGGCTTAAAGATACATACATGGAAACTAGACGAGGATAAACATGGTGCATGTGCCCACTAATCTGTCATCATAAATAAAAGCACTAGTTGAGTATTCGTGTATAATTCTCAACCGTCTTTTGCTGTCATTTTTTTACATAATTCCAGCGCATGTATTCTATCCTGATGTGTGGTTTATACACCAGATGTGGCCCCTTAACCTGGGTGCTGTACGCTCCGAGCATGTGCTCTGAATGAGAGCACATGCAATCCTCAGATAGAAATCCTCAGATAGGGAGGTGGGTGTCTGTTACACCCCGCAGTTTAGTGAAGTATGTCAAGAACATGTTAGTGGGAAGGAGATATCCGAATATGCATTTAGTTTTTTAATATGTGTTAAGGTGGAAAGAGGCCCTAAAGCAGAAGTAGCACAGGCCGTTGATTTCACAACAATGGGCCTCATTACGAGGCTTGCGCTCCCGTAATGAAGCGTGCTGGTACCGGACCGGCACCTTTCATTACGGGATGCGCAATTACGAGGTTCCCTTTGCGGGACCCGGACCAAACGTCTGGTAAAATCAGGCGTCTTTTCCGGGTCCCGCGAGGGGAAGAGGGAGGTAATAACGGGCCATTCGTAATGTGCCTGTTGTTACCTCCCTCCCCATTCCCATGGGAATGGGAATAGTTCCTTCAAGGAGGAATAACCGGGTCCTCCAATGTTGGAATGACCCGGTTATTCCACATTGAAGGAACCCGGTAATGGAGCCCGGTTTGGAGGCAGCCATGGCTGCCTCCAAACTCGTAATGAGACCCAATGTCTTGCAGAAATGACTTTTTCCAAGTTATACAACACCATTAAGGAAGGGTGAAGGGGGGTGCATTTATGAGATGTGATGACTGATAAGGTCTTGAGAGTAAATTGATTACACAGAACACCTGGATGAGATGACTGAAGAACGGGGTGAGGGGAGGGTGCTATTCCTGGAGGTAACCGACTAACAATACTTGGTGTACTTTAACAGACTGTCAGATGGGGCAGAAGGGGTAGAGACAAATAAAGTGCAACAGTGACTGAAAAAGAATGCTTTTTTTTATTTATTTGCATTTTTAAAGCGCTCACACAGCCTGGGGGCATCGGGGCGCAGTTACAGGAGGAGCATGTCTTAGTTGCGTATTTACTACTAGCCTGTGCCAGCAGTTGCTGCAGAGCCAAACATGTGACATGGAGCAGCAGCAGTGTGATGGGCTGGTGGTGGACCGATCTAGGTAAGTCTAGCACTGAACTGATGCGGCCGGCGCGCCTACGCTGAGGGCGGCGCCGTGCCCGCAGTGTGTGTGGCACGGCGCCCAGCATTATGGGAACAATACTTTTTGGGCACTGGCACTTATTTTTTTACAAATTAAGCACTGGGCAAAGCTTAACGTTTTGGGTTTTATTTAGGCATGGACATTTCATGTTCCAGGCACTGCCAAAATGGCAATATCTGCCATGAGATGGCAACAGCTGACACATGGAGTTCGCAACTCTGTATATCTCTATATTATGTCAGTGCCTGTCTGCTCTCTATTCATGAGACAAAACTATTGGCATTGGCAATGCTTGCTATGAACAAGAATGCAGTGTGCTTAACAGATGCAAGAACACAAAGATTGATCATATATAAAGTATCTGCAGGCACACGTCATTGACATATTTTTAGTACACCAGTATCTGGTTTAGAGTTGCACAAACGCCATTATCACACAGAAAGAAGACTGATTAGAAACAACACAGGCTTCTCTTTAAAAGCACAGTGTTAGCTCTAAGACATCCTGGTGGAAAGGTGTGTTGGATGCAGAGGGGCAGACAGTAGGTGAGAATAGTCAGAGGGACTCGAATGGCCGTGGGTGGTCAATGGGTAGATACGAATCCAAATCAATAGCCACAGCATGTGCGTCCCAGCCCTCAAACTGCATATCCCTCCTAGCTTCACTTCCCATGTCAATAGTTGCATCTTATTAGCATAGCTTCGGGCACCACTTAATTGACAAACCTTGAAAATGTTTGGCGAATCATACCCTTAATCCTCTGTCTTATTATTGTGCTACTTTTAAAACTTGTGATTCCAGAGCTCTCAAGTAGTGGTGTAATGAATGTCGGCTGTGATTGAGGGCTCAGCCGAAGTTCGGCTGAAATCCAGCTATTTGGCTTTAGCCAAATATTTTCTGGAACACTCTCTGGAAGCTTTCTACGATTAGCTATCTTCTCTATGTTTGGGAGATAATAGCCACTCACTTACAGTGAGACTGCCTGGATAAGACTGCAGCAGCCAATACACAAATAGTTTATTGGCTGCTGCAATGGCCACCTTCGATGGTGTGCTGAATTTATTTTGATACAGAGGGCCTCATTAGGACTCCAGCAGTAGCTGGGCAATTACCGGGGCATCACAGCCCCGGTGGCCCCGGTAATTGCCTATTCCCAGGCGCTGTAAAATATTACTCCCCATTCCCATTCGAGTCCCATTGGACTTAATGGGAATGGGGAGGTCAGATGCACCGGCACCATTTGTGAATGGTGCCTGTGCATCCGATATGGTCTGCTCGCGGGTGCCAGTCCGCCCGCCAGGTCAGTCCTGGCGGGCGAAAAGGCACCCTCTCGCAGACCTCGTAGTTTGCTGGTCCGGTAACAACGGTATTGGAAAGCTTACCCGTACCGTTGTTACTGGACCGGCAAACTTATAATGAGGCCCAGAGTATCTTCAAAAGAATCCATTGTGGAAACTTTGTGAGCAAAATACACTGATCACACCAGTGAAGGTGGGATTTACATAACATGCCTCATGTTGAGGCACATTATGTAAATACTACCTTTGCTTGTGTGCTGAATGTATTTTGCATACCAATGCTCTCCAATGCTAGTCAGTGAGCAAAATGCATTAAGCACATCAGTGAAGGTAACACTTCCCTAATATGCCTCCAGCAGTATATCAAAGTGTAACATACTGCTGGAGGCACTTTATGAAAATGCCCAGCATTTTCCTATGGAAACCAGCACATTTTTAGTTGTGTTTTTTTATTAAACCCATCAGGAAATGTACTTGTATCTCTAGAAAAATGCTGAACCATGTCCATATTCGTGCCTCAAGGATCAAATTTTATACTGCGTGAGGCACGTTTTGGAAAAAAGAAATTTCGCAGGTGTGCACAATGTATTTTGTTCATGGTTGGTCTCCAAGAATTTCCTTTGGATATGTTCAATGAGCAAAATAAGTTCATATATGCAGGTAAGATCGCTCAGTGGATTGAGCACTTGCTACTGCGATCTGTTGGTGATCTGCAGGTCGCAGGTTTGAATCCCGGCAAAGTCAACTCAGCCTTTCATCCTTCCGAGGTTGATAAATTAGTACCGTCTTCATTTGGGAAATATCTTATGTAAATACATTTTATGTAAAGCGCTTTGGCAAAAGTGGCATACAAATAACACATCATTATCATTCAGCACACCAGTGAAAGTGGCATTTTCATTTCATGCCTATGCTCTTCTGCAGGAATGGGAAAGACATTATCCAGGCACTGCCATAATGGTACTATTTGGACATGATATGACAACAGTTGGCAAATGGAGTTAGGGCCTGGGTATATTATGACAGTTTCTGCTAGAGGCACGTTATGTAAATGCCTACTTTGCTGGTCTGCTGGGTGTATTTTGCTCATGGAGCAAATCCAAGGATTTGCTTTGGCGACACTCTGTGAGCAAAATACATTCATGTCAACAGCAAAGGTGACATGTATATAACGTGCTAAAGCAGTATATGATATATTTCTTGAGTCACTTTATGGGAAATGGATCAGCATTTTTCTACAGATACACACATTTTTTCTGCTTGGTGAGGCTTTGTGCCAACAGCAGTCACTCCCGTGTTTCTCTGTGGATAGTTAGGGGACAGGATTCTCCCCTGCCTTTGGATGCCTTTTGGCAACAGTGGTCCAGATGAATTCTGGTTGTTCTTGGGAAAGTCCAGAGATGAATCAAATAATGAGGGCTGCCACCCTTCTTTTAAAGGTACACTGCCACAGGTCATTGGTCCAAAACAAGCCAGCTCGAAGAGGTTGAAGCACTGTTGTAGTAACAAGTGCCCTTTGCCATATGAAATCATAGCCAAAGTATGTAGCTTGCAGTACATGGATGGGTCAGAAAAGTAAGACAACCTTATCACAAATGAAATGGTGGTACCCTTCTCCAGACCTACCTTCCCTCTCTGACTAGTCAAGCCCCACCCTGTTACTATGCCTGCTCACTTCAAAGGAACTCAAGAGTGCAGCACCCTGATCTGAGGTGGGCTTTTTTATCTCAGTTCTACCATTCCCAGGAGACGTCCTGGGGGACGTTTCTATGCCCCAAGGAAAGGTCTGACCCTCTCCGTTAGATAACCAAAGCGACAGCATCCTGGCTATTGTTCCACTTGGCAAATATGGAGACAATCAGCCTAGACTCCAATATACATCAGTCATGCCATATGTAAGTCCTGCTCATAGAGCTGACACTGGTATGATATCAAAATGACATGGTTGTATAATTATGTGTCATTAGCAGTTCCCATGCCAATCCAGACATGGCTTATATTAAAAGATGTATATGCCACCACACTGACTAAGACATACAATTATCAGAATTTAGATCAGTGTTGCAGACAGTCAACATTACATCTCTGCCTTCAGGGTTTTTGTGTCCCAGCAGCTGTCAGGGATGCATAGCTGACATGTATACCTACTCTGAGCTGCAGAGCTCGCACTGTAGATGTCAGTAGACAGGTTACAGCAAGACACATGTGTGCACTTCAATTTTAACCAGGAGCATTTTTAAAAGAGGGTTTGATTACCAGACCTCCCTTTCATAAGCAGAATTACGTGCATCATCGGAGGTTAATACAAATAAAAAATAAATCCTGCTATCCCACCGTCACAAATGGTATTCTGTCACACTTCCCTTCACTATTTCCTTTTGTTTGGCACATCAGCAACCTTCCTTTTACATTGCTGCCCACTAACAAATAAAAATACCCTGCCCATTACAATTCATACCACTATCCACCTCCGTGGGCAGTATCGAAAATAAACCATGCTGAAGACTCTCCAGCACTGGCACACACCCCTGAAGCATGTATTTCATGCCCTCTGGCACAGGTTAAACCTTTCCAGCACTGCTAGTGTATTAAATCCCTTGTGAGCATAAACATGGTGGAAGCAACAGCTTCCACATCAACCCAAGCAATGGCATAAAATGCAAAGCAAAACACATCCCTTGTGTTGTGACACGTCTCTTCGTTTAAAGGCATGTTTTGCAAGCGCTCCAAATTGATCCTGGTTGAAAAAGTTAAAACGGTAAAAAGGAAGCTTCGGGCCGGATGATATGTGTCCCTTGGTGTATGGATACCCAGCTGCATCTGCATTCACCCTGCATCGGAAAGATATATATGTCCTCTGTCCAGTGTTCTTATATTGCCCCATCATGGCTTCAGCTGCTCATCTATTCTGGGCTTTACAGCACCAGTCCACTGTCATTGCAGCCTTGAGCTCATGGGCTTTTATGACGTAAGGAAAACTGCAGCCAAGGGAATGAAAAGTAGAGTGAACTTAAACGTAAGAATTGTTCCAGGTTCAGCTCTTGACCTGGGACAGTGTTTTCATTGACCATGGGCCTTAAGGAGCCCAGGCGCCCAGAAATTACAGGGAAGCAAATCCACAGTGATTACAAGCCATTTCTGATCTGTAATCGTGTTCACACTGCCAGAGGTGTTGCTAGGTCTGGAAAAGACCCGGGGCTATGCTGATGTTAGAACTATTGGGACTGGGGGCTAGCTAGCCTTTTGGCTGTAGCTCCTGAGATTCTATCCGGGGCTACAACCAAAAGACCAGGGGCTATAGCCCCCTTAGCCCCCCCCCTAGCAACGCCTCTGCACACTGCTTCATTCCTGTCTGTATGTTGTGCAGACAGTGTTTCTGTCGGGCATACAATTTTCTGACGGGTTCATACATCTGCATTGAAATGCTCTTGTGCAGTGTGGCAGACAGGGCACGCTAAGTATTGGGATATCTGGCAAATCCCCCTAAAGAACGGACTATAAATCCTAAGGCGTTTTATTCAGAAAACAGTGCCGTAAAATGCACTACTTTAACTTATTAATAAAACTTTTGTTTTGGTGGAACGGCTGCTGGGCTTGCTCATGTCTGGGGTGGTTACTTGCATTGCCCCAATTCAAAGGTTAACAAGCAACCGCCAACGATAACAGTTTTCTTAAATCTTACAACCAATAAGTAAGGGACAACAAAACCTTGGCACCTAGGGACCCATTGCTGGGTCTTAATCCCACCTGAAATTACCTCTCTGAAGTTATCGCTGTTATTTATTTGATTTTATTACACATTTGGAAGGCGCCTATACACAAGTGTTTCCAGGCTACGCAAGACAAAATAAGGGCGGGGTGGCATAGAGAAAACAACAGCAGTAACATTGTCATAAGCATTGTGAAATTCTTACTGTGCAAGTGTAAAGAAAGAAGTGCAGAGGGTTGAAAGTAAGGGGGAGGGTGGAACGGCGTGAAGTACAGGAGTAGGAGCCCAAGGGAATGAGCAAGTGCCAGGGGAGCCACAAGGGCAAGTGCCCGTGAAAATTGGGAGAGGAAGGACAAGTGCAGTGGAACAGAGTGGACCAGACTTCTAGTCCGGGAAGGGTGCCCAAAGGCAAGTGCTGGTAGAGGTTCTGGCTGAGACTGGATGGGTAGGGCCAAGCCCCCATAAAACTGATAAGGGACCAGGCACTGGTCACAGCGGAAGAGGGAGATTAGCAGGAGAGGGGGAGAGGGAAGGGGCAGGAGAAGATTAAGGTCTTGAGGAGTTTCTGGAACTTAAGAACATTCAGCTCAAGTCTGAGGGGGGCAGGGAGGCCATTCCAGAGGGAAGCTCCTGCCAAGGAAAGAGATCTACCTCCCACTCTCTGCTTGGAGAAGTGTCTGACCAGCAGAGAGTTGGTGCTAGAAGATGGAGGAACTCTAGCAGGGAGGTATTTAGGGAGAGAAAGCTGGATGTAGAGAGGTCCCAGTCCCCAGACAGCATTGTGGATGATGCAATGGGTCTGAATCTGATCCTTGTGGTCACTAGGAGCCAGTGTAGAGAAGTTATGGCTAGAGAGATGCAGTCTGTGGGCTAGGGTTAAGTCTTGCAGTCCTATTCTGAATTAGTTGAAAGGGATTAAGGGAAGAAAAAAGCCAGATTAAGGAAGAGGCTGTTGCAGTAGTCCAGCCTAGAGAGAGCCAAAGTTCTGGAGACATTGAGCTTCTGGGGGAAGATGAGGAAAGGGAGTATACCTCTGAGGAGGTCAAGCTGAAAGTTGGACTTCTTGGCAAAGTCTGTGGTGGGCGGGGAGAAGGAGCGAAAAGAGTCAAAGATGACCGCAAGCTTTTTTGCATCACAAGATGGGGAGGGGAGGGGAGCCAAGGAGGGTGGCTAGAGAGAGGGTGGAAAACAGGGAGCAGTTGTCTCAATGAGAAGGATCTCTGTCTTATCAGCATTAAGGTAGTGATCATCAGCAGAGCCCCATATCTGGATAGCAGTCAGGCAGTTACATATGAGAGAGGAAGGAGAGGAGGTAGAATGGAGCTTAAAAGAGAGCTCTGTGTCATCAGCATAGCACTGGGAGTGAGGAGAGAAGGTGGCGATCAAGTGGGTAGAGGGGCAAGAGGGGTAGGGTAGATATTGTAGAGCTGTGGCAATGGGATAGAGGCCTGAGGGATGCCACAGGTCGAGAGTTAGGTGAAGGATAGGAAAGGGCCCAATTGCACTTGGGAGGGTCGGTTTGATAGGAAGGAGGTCAGCCTCAGCATTGCCCAGTCCGTGAGGCCAAAAGTATCATGGAGACGATTTATGAGGATGACATGATTGACCGTGTCAAAGGAAGAAGAAAGATCAAGAAGGATCAGAGGGAGAGTTTGAATCCAAGTTTGAGAGCAGGTCTTCACAGGTGTTCAGGAGAGCAGTTTCCATGCCTCTGGATGCTCTCAAGCCAGACTGGTGGTCATGGAGGCAAATAGCCGATTCGGTGTGGTGGGTTTATTGGGAGATGATCAACTTTTCCATGTGTTTGCCCAAGAAAGGGGTGATAGAGGTAAGGTGATAGTGAGCCGGGCATGGAGGGTCTGCAGACAGTTTTTTAGGAGAGGGTGAATAAGAGAGTGCTTGAGGGGTTGCAGGAAAGAGCCAGTGGCAAAGGAGTGGTTACAGAGGTCAGCAAAGGAAGGAGCGAGGGAGGAAAATTACCTTGAAGGACTTTGCTAGAGTTTTAACGATGACATTGAAGGCACATAGAGGTCAACAACATGGCATACGTCCTCTATCAAAAGCATTCCAAACATGTGCCTTGTCAAGGACTGCAAGCCACTATTACATGAGCAGTGATATTATATACAGCCTAAACCCATTGAATAATAACAATAAATGGCATTACTTGGGAGGTAGATCCATCTACAGTTAAGTGCAATTAATCTCAGAAATATCAACCCATTCAACAATAGGATCTTGCCATATTCTCAGGAGATCCCCAATCAATTTGTAAGAGAAAGTGTGAATATAAACAATTTCACTGGGTATTAGGCACATTTTTGGTCATTTTAAAAACCTATCTGACATTTATTTTTGGGTGGATTGACAACCCAGCACTCCCCAAAATGGAAGTCACATATATAAAATGGGCCACTAATATATTAAGAAACAAGAATGCTTACACCAAAGTTCAGCTTGAGCGCCAAACTCTTTCTCGTGCATTCATGAGCAGTCACTGCGTGAGGCACGTTTTGTAAAAGCCACTTTCGCCGGTGTGCTCAATGTATTTTGTTCATGGATGGTCTCCAAGAATTGCCTTTGGATATGTTCAATGAGCAAAATAAGTTCATATATGCAGGTAAGATAGCTCAGTGGATTGAGCACTTGCTACTGCGATCTGTAAGTCCTGCTCATAGAGCTGACACTGGTGTGATATCAAAATGACATGGTTGTATAATTTTATGTGTCATTAGCAGTTCCCATGCCAATCCAGACATGGCTTATATTAAAAGATGTATATGCCACCACACTGACTAAGACATACAATTATCAGAATTTAGATCAGTGTTGCAGACAGTCAACATTACATCTCTGCCTTCAGGGTTTTTGTGTCCCAGCAGCTGTCAGGGATGCATAGCTGACATGTATACCTACTCTGAGCTGCAGAGCTCGCACTGTAGATGTCAGTAGACAGGTTACAGCAAGACACATGTGTGCACTTCAATTTTGACCAGGAGCATTTTTAAAAGAGGGTTTGATTACCAGACCTCCCTTTCATAAGCAGAATTACGTGCATCATCGGAGGTTTATGAATAAAAAATAAATCCTGCTATCCCACCGTCACAAATGGTATTCTGTCACACTTCCTTTCACTATTTCCTTTTGTTTGGCACATCAGCAACCTTCCTTTTACATTGCTGCCCACTAACAAATAAAAATACCCTGCCCATTACAATTCAAACCACTATCCACCTCCGTGGGCAGTATCGAAAATAAACCATGCTGAAGACTCTCCAGCACTGGCACACACCCCTGAAGCATTTATTTCATGCCCTCTGGCACAGGTTAAACCTTTCCAGCACTGCTAGTGTATTAAATCCCTTGTGAGCATAAACATGGTGGAAGCAACAGCTTCCACATCAACCCAAGCAATGGCATAAAATGCAAAGCAAAACACATCCCTTGTGTTGTGACACGTCTCTTCGTTTAAAGGCATGTTTTGCAAACGCTCCAAATTGATCCTGGTTGAAAAAGTTAAAACGGTAAAAAGGAAGCTTTGGGCCGGATAATATGTGTCCCTTGGTGTATGGATACCCAACTGCTTCTGCATTCACCCTGCATCGGAAAGATATATATGTCCTCTGTCCAGTGTTCTCATATTGCCCCATCATGGCTTCAGCTGCTCATCTATTCTGGGCTTTACAGCACCAGTCCACTGTCATTGCAGCCTTGAGCTCATGGCCTTTTATGACGTAAGGAAAACTGCAGCCAAGGGAATGAAAAGTAGAGTGAACTTAAACGTAAGAATTGTTCCAGGTTCAGCTCTTGACCTGGGACAGTGTTTTCATTGACCATGGGCCTTAAGGAGCCCAGGCGCCCAGAAATTACAGGGCAGCAAATCCACAGTGATTACAAGCCATTTCTGATCTGTAATCGTGTACACACTGCCAGAGGTGTTGCTAGGTCTGGAAAAGACCCGGGGCTATGCTGATGTTAGAACTATTGGGACTGGGGGCTAGCTAGCCTTTTGGCTGTAGCTCCTGAGATTCTATCCGGGGCTACAACCAAAAGACCTGGGGCTATAGCCACCTAAGCCCCCCCCAGCAACGCCTCTGCACACTGCTTCATTCCCGTCTGTATGTTGTGCAGACAGTGTTTCTGTCGGGCATACAATTTTCTGACGGGTTCATACATCTGCATTGAAATGCTCTTGTGCAGTGTGGCAGACAGGGCACGCTAAGTATTGTGATATCTGGCAAATCCCCCTAAAGAACGGACTATAAATCCTAAGGCGTTTTATTCAGAAAACAGTGCCGTAAAATGCACTACTTTAACTTATTAATAAAACTTTTGTTTTGGTGGAAGGGCTGCTGGGCTTGCTCATGTCTGGGGTGGTTACTTGCATTGCCTCAATTCAAAGGTTAACAAGCAACCGCCAACGATAACAGTTTTCTTAAATCTTACAACCAATAAGTAAGGGACAACAAAACCTTGGCACCTAGGGACCCATTGCTGGGTCTTAATCCCACCTGAAATTACCTCTCTGAAGTTATCGCTGTTATTTATTTGATTTTATTACACATTTGGAAGGCGCCTATACACAAGTGTTTCCAGGCTACGCAAGACAAAATAAGGGCGGGGTGGCATAGAGAAAACAACAGCAGTAACATTGTCATAAGCATTGTGAAATTCTTACTGTGCAAGTGTAAAGAAAGAAGTGCAGAGGGTTGAAAGTAAGGGGGAGGGTGGAACGGCGTGAAGTGCAGGAGTAGGAGCCCAAGGGAATGAGCAAGTGCCAGGGGAGCCACAAGGGCAAGTGCCCGTGAAAATTGGGAGAGGAAGGACAAGTGCAGTGGAACAGAGTGGACCAGACTTCTAGTCCGGGAAGGGTGCCCAAAGGCAAGTGCTGGTAGAGGTTCTGGCTGAGACTGGATGGGGAGGGCCAAGCCCCCATAAAACTGATAAGGGACCAGGCACTGGTCACAGCGGAAGAGGGAGATTAGCAGGAGAGGGGGAGAGGGAAGGGGCAGGAGAAGATTAAGGTCTTGAGGAGTTTCTGGAACTTAAGAACATTCAGCTCAAGTCTGAGGGGGGCAGGGAGGCCATTCCAGAGGGAAGCTCCTGCCAAGGAAAGAGATCTACCTCCCACTCTCTGCTTGGAGAAGTGTCTGACCAGCAGAGAGTTGGTGCTAGAAGATGGAGGAACTCTAGCAGGGAGGTATTTAGGGAGAGAAAGCCGGATGTAGAGAGGTCCCAGTCCCCAGACAGCATTGTGGATGATGCAAAGGGTCTGAATCTGATCCTTGTGGTCACTAGGAGCCAGTGTAGAGAAGTTATGGCTAGAGAGATGCAGTCTGTGGGCTAGGGTTAAGTCTTGCAGTCCTATTCTGAATTAGTTGAAAGGGATTAAGGGAAGAAAAAAGCCAGATTAAGGAAGAGGCTGTTGCAGTAGTCCAGCCTAGAGAGAGCCAAAGTTCTGGAGACATTGAGCTTCTGGGGGAAGATGAGGAAAGGGAGTATACCTCTGAGGAGGTCAAGCTGAAAGTTGGACTTCTTGGCAAAGTCTGTGGTGTGCGGGGAGAAGGAGCGAAAAGAGTCAAAGATGACCGCAAGCTTTTTTGCATCACAAGATGGTTCGGGGAGGGGAGCCAAGGAGGGTGGCTAGAGAGAGGGTGGAAAACAGGGAGCAGTTGTCTCAATGAGAAGGATCTCTGTCTTATCAGCATTAAGGTAGTGATCATCAGCAGAGCCCCATATCTGGATAGCAGTCAGGCAGTTACATATGAGAGAGGAAGGAGAGGAGGTAGAATAGAGCTTAAAAGAGAGCTCTGTGTCATCAGCATAGCACTGGGAGTGAGGAGAGAAGGTGGCGATCAAGTGGGTAGAGGGGCAAGAGGGGTAGGGTAGATATTGTAGAGCTGTGGCAATGGGATAGAGGCCTGAGGGATGCCACAGGTCGAGAGTTAGGTGAAGGATAGGAAAGGGCCCAATTGCACTTGGGAGGGTCGGTTTGATAGGAAGGAGGTCAGCCTCTGCATTGCCCAGTCCGTGAGGCCAAAAGTATCATGGAGACGATTTATGAGGATGACATGATTGACCGTGTCAAAGGAAGAAGAAAGATCAAGAAGGATCAGAGGGAGAGTTTGAATCCAAGTTTGAGAGCAGGTCTTCACAGGTGTTCAGGAGAGCAGTTTCCATGCCTCTGGATGCTCTCAAGCCAGACTGGTGGTCATGGAGGCAAATAGCCGATTCGGTGTGGTGGGTTTATTGGGAGATGATCAACTTTTCCATGTGTTTGCCCAAGAAAGGGGTGATAGAGGTAAGGTGATAGTGAGCCGGGCATGGAGGGTCTGCAGACAGGTTTTTTAGGAGAGGGTGAATAAGAGAGTGCTTGAGGGGTTGCAGGAAAGAGCCAGTGGCAAAGGAGTGGTTACAGAGGTCAGCCAAGGAAGGAGCGAGGGAGGAAAATTACCTTGAAGGACTTCGCTAGAGTTTTAACGATGACATTGAAGGCACATAGAGGTCAACAACATGGCATACGTTCTCTATCAAAAGCATTCCAAACATGTGCCTTGTCAAGGACTGCAAGCCACTATTACATGAGCAGTGATATTATATACAGCCTAAACCCATTGAATAATAACAATAAATGGCATTACTTGGGAGGTAGATCCATCTACAGTTAAGTGCAATTAATCTCAGAATTATCAACCCATTGAACAATAGGATCTTGCCATATTCTCAGGAGATCCCCAATCAACTTGTAAGAGAAAGTGTGAATATAAACAATTTCACTGGGTATTAGGCACATTTTTGGTCATTTTAAAAACCTATCTGGCATTTATTATTGGGTGGATTGACAACCCAGCACTCCCCAAAATGAAAGTCACATATATAAAATGGGCCACTAACATATAAAGAAACAAGAATGCTTACACCAAAGTTCAGCTTGAGCGCCAAACTCTTTCTCGTGCATTCATGAGCAGTCACATTCGGCGCGAGTAAAATCTCTTCAAACAATCTGCAGTGGAAAATCCTTGATTACCAGGCTAAAGTATTCCTTTGAAATCCCTGTCGCCAACAATGTTAACATCAATATCCCTTCAGATGAACAATTTACCTAAGCTACTCTCTCAAGAGTGGATGTTGCAGCAGGGAATACTTAAACTGCTCAGCAGTTGGTCTTGTTAAAGGACTTTTTAAATTGGCCTTTTTGGCTGTCAATTTCTGCAATAATTCCAGCATGCCGCGTTGCCTAATGAACAGTACCCGTACAGCACCATGCCATGCAATGACTGGATGAAGGTGTCTGTGGAAAATCAATTTTCAGAAACCAAAACCTAGCAAGTAGGTTTTTCCTTTCAGAATAAAGGATATATTTGAAAGTTATCCATTTAAGAAGAAACATTATAGCATAACTAGAATTGAATCTGCTTTGGCGATGGTTTAACTATGTGACGCTTCAATGTAAGATTGTTAGTGCTTCAATGGTAAGTGGGTTCAGCAAAAGACAGTGTTACTATAGATGATGCATCATGGGAAGTTTGGTGCCCAAAAAGACCAATACATTCATGTGACCCAGAAGGTCTACTTACCTCAGTGTATACAATATTTTCCCGTCATTCCATATTCTTAGAAGTTGGTTGGGTGTGGTAATCCAATGAGCTTCAGCTGTTTTAGAGTTTCTGAAAATCGTGTCTGGTATCCAAATCAGGCCCACCATGTTGCTGTTGAGAGTCAATATCTTCATGGTGCTGTTGAACCTCAAGCGACTGTCAGTCCACGTCTGAGCAAAAAATATATCAATCTGGTATTCCTGTAAGAAAGAACAAAATAACAGGAAGGTGATCAAATGATGTCATCTGTGTGCAGTAGAGGTTTTCAGTTTGTTGGGTTTACAAATGACAATGCATATGTTCTCATGCCTGCAATCATCATAATGCGTGATAGAGCAATTTAATGGGTAATAATGATCTGCAGGTTGGGGATATGCAAAGTGTGATTGTACTTGTGGTTAACAGCATGTCCTTAGAGTAGGTCACCTGACCCCCATACATTATTGTGAACCCTGTGTCAATTTCCGTGATGGCACGCATCTAGCCTAGAGCATGCCCTAGCCCTGAATGATCGAGACAAAAGAATGAGGTCAGGACACTAAAGAAACCCATTCGATGAGCAAGTGCAGTCGAGATTTCAGCTAGCGAAAAGATAAGATCGACACGAAATATATGAATTCATTTTTCAGTCAGTCATGTGCTGGCAAGCACATGTAGATGTGCGGAAACAGAAGAGATGGGTATCCCCTTCATCGCTGACAAGAGGGAAGAACTAAGACAACATTCAAAGAGGGATAGATGTGCACCAGCACGTGTCCTGCAAACAGATACCGTTTGTAGAAATTATGTTTTTCCCTACATCAATGGTAGTGAAAATACACCTTATGCACAGAGCCAGCACTGAACTATTTTTGTGTTGTCCAGTCCAATTGTGACACAAAACTCATGCAGCATACTCAACAAAAGTAGATGTTGTAGTGTGGATGGGGCGCTAATTTCTCGCGCTCTCTGTGGCATTGAATAGTAGTGTCAAAACATTGAAGGTGGACCTAAACATTTGGCAGAGCAAGCTTTGTGAACATACTTTAGAGCACCGTTCTCTCAGTTTCAGTCCTGTTCTGAAGTTTTTGACCACGATTTCAGAATAGCCAATTACAAATTGGTGAGGATACTATGAAAACATGGAGTGAATCTGACTCTTGTGTACCGCATTTGGACCCCCCCCAATCCCATTTAGGGAGCCAACATCATACATGTGTCTTGTGGAAAAGGCCTGCTCAATATACCCAAAAATAACCTTCCATGGAACACTGTGCATTTTTTTGCATGGGTAAGGCCACCAGTTTATAACATCCAGTGCTAGGTAATCGCAAAAGAATCTTAAGAGAATAGCTCGGGAGCATAGTTTAGGGGCAACGTGCTCACTTTTGAAGCAATACGACACAGAGCACCACAGGTTTGATCCCCGGGTCTGCGCTTAGAAACCTATGGGTATAAATAATATATCATAGCATAAGACATTTTCACAACTAATCTTGAGTGAGTCAATATAGGTACTGGCCAACTGTTGGGAAATGAGAAATCATGTGTGTCAGCTGTGAAGCTTGTGGTGTTTCAAAAGACCTTCTGTAAATGGGGGTAAAACCCTTGTTTTTATTTGGAACAGCTAATTTAGGGAAAGGGGATTGTTTGTGGTTGTTGGGAGGGGGGGCGAGGCGGACCATTTCATTGACCCAAATAATCTTACTTTCAAATGATGTATTGGAATTTATTTGTGTTAGAGCCCTCTGCTTGCTATCGCCATTCGTTCTATGCGACTCACATTTCATGAAAATAGAGAGCTCAAAGTCTCTGCTTGCACAGACACCATTTCATCACCAAAAAGGGTGTATTATATGGACACTACTTTTTTAAATGTTCAAATGACACCACTATGTACCCTCATAGAGGGTCTGTATAAGGAACAGCACAACAATCCCTTTGATCTCACTGCTTAACAGTAAAAAAAAAAGAAAATAACAGGATATTAGTGACATTACAGTATGTCTGCCAACCAATGACAGCAGGATGTTGCAGCTATAAGTATACATGAAAACCTTAAACAGCCCCTAACTTAAGCAAATGTTCTGGTATCCAAATCCTCAAGCTTCAGTGTGAAGGCGAAACAGCAGTCTTCACCTTCTGACGGGTGGGTCTTAATTCAACGTCACATGATGGTAGTGTTAATGTATTAAAACAGGAGAACCTTGCTTCTCATTGAATCCAGTGATCTGTTCTCTAAAGCTGTGTCTCCTTTCTCTATGACATTGAGCAGCCATATACTGTATGACACCAAGCTACCTTGCTTTTCAAAAGACATGGGGACCACTCGCACTGTCTCTGATTAAGAACTGGGCAAAGTTTTCACAGCTAATTGTGAATGTTCCTCACAAAGCACATCTCCCACATCAAACATTGATTAGTGCAGTCACCCTCAATTAGCTTGTTGTGCACTCCCCATTAATCCTGTGTGAAATTTGAGAAAATACATTTAAACACACTAATAAAAACGATATTACAAATAAAGTGATTGAGTTCATCAAGGATAATTCTTGGTTAATGTGTACCTCCGTAAACCACAATGAAATTACATCATATTGCTCTTTAGTGGAGAATTGTAAATCAATTACAACACAATCCACCTAGTGGTTTATACTTTAAATTGGTTGAAGTTATTACATAAGATTGATACTAATCCATTACATTGAATATTGCATTATTTAATCCGCAAGCGAGTAGATGAGAATGATAACCCTGAGCAGACCAGAAATCTAACTGCCCCAATGATGCCTCGAGCATCCCCTTTTCTGTGCCAAGTTTCCTCCAGCCCATCACTTGGCTCTGTTGCTTACTTCTACCTGGGTACAGGATCACAGCATCCTTGGGAATCAGCACACCAAAGAAGGACTAAACTCTAACATGGCATGGCTTATGAATTGCTGCCAGACTCTCACATGGCAGAGTATCACTGGCACCTCGAGCCACAGAATCCAGGGCATCTAGCTCAGCCAAGGGCAGATGGTAAATGACATTCCCTATGTGCTTGTTTGTTGGCTCCCCCTACTCTCCATCTTGCCGGCCTCTAAGCAGTTCAGCATCATGCCAAGTGCGGCATTCACTCAACAACTATATGCCAGTAAGTTATGCTGCTTGTCCAAGACCTTCATTCCATTGACTTTCAATGAGGGTTCTATGAATACATCACTCGGTCTGGGATAGTAAGAACTACCCTCGATTAATGTTCTCTGTTGACCACTATTATGCAGATAATTGGTGTCTATGTTCATACCACCACTCCCATCACTTAAAATCATCTCTCGCTCCGGATGTATTTGTGTCTTACCATTGCTATATCTTCTCTAATGACATTCCCAGACCTGGGATATATCAACTGGCCTGTTGTCCTTACTTAACCCCTCCAGTCTTTCTGACACCTACAGTACTTTTCTCCCTTGTGTCTTTCTCCCTCAAAGTCAGCTATGAGGAATCCCATGATGCTGTTACTGCTTCGGAAGTAGGCGTCCCTACCTTTGAGGACAGTATGGTGAGGCTGCTACCCTATAGTCCCCCAGGAGGTGGTACACATGACCCCAGTGAGCCTTTCCAAATGTACCCTGCCTTTTCCTCCCCCATTCCTCTTTACACTTACATTCACACTCCATCTACTTTGCTAAGGCAACTCCAATAGAGAACATTGAAACAAGAAAGAGGACTAGTGAGTTATCATCCCAATACTCAATATCGAGACAAGGAAGACGACTAGTGAGTTACCATCTTAATACTCCTTTAGTACTGGGATTAGGAAGAGGACTAGGGCGTTCCCATCTCAAGACTCACGTAGGACTGAGACGAGGAGGGAATGGGGAGTAATACCGACTCCCCGTTGGAACCACTATCAGCAGTCATGCTTCAGGATTGGCCAGAGCAAGCTAAAAACTAATGAAGGACTTGACAGTGTGTCATGCCCTCCCAAGAGGAATTGAAAGAGAAAAGTTGAACCAAATGGGCAGATGGCCACTGACAGAGATGCCGTGCAAGGGAGAAGAGGATCTGGGACTGATCAAGGATGGCATGATGGCATGGCCCAGAAGTGGAACAAGTCTCCAGGTGTCTCAGAAGTCAAGGAAATGCAAAGGCAAAAAAGCATGGCAGTCTCAAATTGAACTAACCTGCAGAGCCACTGCAGGGGGAGAGAAGCTCTCGAAAGGTACAGGAGTACCACGAGTGAGCCCTGTTGCCTCGAGGGAGTCAGCACTCACATATACCATGCTTCAGGGTACACATGAAGCCACAGAGGCTTGCAGTCTGCAGAGAGACTCTTACAAACACCGTGAAGATGAGTCTGGGACTCATACCCACACAGTACACAAAGTTGTGGTAACGCTTGGCAGGAGAGTGAACCAAGTCTACAGAAACTGAGGATAATGACGGAAAGGCGAGTCTGGGACTCACACCAAGACAGTACACAAAGTTGTACTTAAGTTTGGCAGAAGATTGAACCAAGGCTACAGATAGTAAGGATACCACCGGAAAGCCAAGTCTGGGGCTTTCACTCAAGAAGCACACAGACTTACAACAAAACTTGGCAGGGGAACAAACCAATCCCACAGGAAATGAGAATACAGGCAGAAAGTCGAGTCTGGGACTCACACCCAAAATCACACAGGACATTGTATTAAGGCTTGGCAGGGGAGTGAACCAGGTCAACAGCTTGGAGAGGACATCCAGTCAACACGTGGAGAGTGCATCACTTAGTAAGAGGGAACCAGGTCAGCACCCAAGGGTCAAGGGCCGACACAGCTTGGAGAGAGCAACCAGGCAACACATGGGCAGTGCATAACTTGGTGAGAGGGAACCAGGTCTTCATCAATGATCAAGGACCCACACAGCTTGGAGAGAGCATCCAGGAAACACATGGACAGTGCATCACTTGGTGAGAGGGAACCAGGTCTGCACCCAAGATTTAAGAAGTAAGTCTATGGAAGACTGGCGAAAGAGAGACATTTCTTCACCAGCTAAGGAGTGGATGGAACTTAGATGAACAGAATCTAACACGAACTGCCACTTGTGCTGGATGAAGAAGACTCCTTCTTTTTGTTTAGGTATCTTATTGTGTAATGAACAGCGTTAGGATTTCGACACTGGACAGTGGGACATTTACTTTGGATATTCTGACACTATTTATTTCTTTTGATGCAGGAAAACCCCTCTTAGGGTTAGGGTGGTTTAGGGTTAATTTTCTTTTTTCAGCTGTTACTATAGGTTTAAGAGTGAGGTTATATCCTTAGAGAAACTTTTACTAGGGAGTAACAACCGTGATTTCCCAGTTGCAGGAGTTTCCATCCCAGATAGTTGCCCGGCCCACACAAGACTAACCCCTTTTAAAACCTCTAGTGACTATGATAGTGACGAAGAGACCACAGAGGTAACAGATGCACTAGCTGCCAAAATGAGTGTGAACGCTTTGGAAATCCTGATTGAACGCCTGGTCAATAGTCAGATTCAGGCAGATAGATGACATCAGGATGGGGTAGATGGATTAGCTCAGCATCAGCAAAAGCCAATCCTCCCACATGGCATGTTACAATATAGACACAAACTGCCTTTTTTCCAGGGGAAGGGAGACATCCCTCTGGATACAGAAGACACTTTCTTTTTGTTTAGTTAGCTTAGTGTGTAAGGGACAGAGTTAGGATTATGACACTGGACAGAGGGACTTTTACTTTGGACATTCTGACACTAGTTAATGCTGCTGAGGCAGGGAACTACCTCTTAGAGTTAGGGAAAGTTAGAGTTTCTTTTTCTTTTACAGATGTTAATAAAAGTGTATAGCCATTCCATGACCCCTCCGTGTCAGAGTCTTACTTCTGCCCCCTTACACAGGATATGTAATGCAGACTCCTAGACTAGTTGTGAGTGCCACCCTGACCTGTTTGCTCTCTCCGAACCCTCAACTCTACCTACCTCCTTTCCGCTAGCCAGGGCCTGGAATGCACCTCTCATGGTGGCTTGTGAACCTCCTCTGATCTATTCCCTCCATCCTCACCCTCAACTCTCCTTTTATCCCTCCCACCAGGCAGCATCTGGAATGCATCCTCTGGCTTGTCAAAATCCGCTGATCTGTTCCTTCTCTCCTTTCCCTTCATATCTCTATATTCTACTCTCCAGTCAGGATCTGGAATGCAGCCTCCGGGCCATGCTGTGGTTGTCCCGAGACAGCCCCCTTCGACACCTCATGCTTTGAAGACATATTGTTATTGGAGTGTAACAAGTTGTAAAAACCAGATTGTAAGAGGATTCAATTCAACACTACAGCTAAGTCAATGCCTAGTCTGGGATACTGAATAGAAACCCTTATTGATATATCTTTATGTCCAGTTCATGAGTTCTGGATGACTACCCCTACATAACACCCCTCTCTTAGAATCCCCCTGACCCCACTGAGCCAAGAAGTAGTTCTGTTTTGCAAGTTTAAAAGGTTTATTTGAGAAATAAAAAAAATATAGATACCACGCTTTTATAATAAATTAATAATCGATATCGCCCTTATAAATATAATGTTAATCAACAATGGGTAATCTGACACTAGCACACTTCTTTATAATCAATGAGAAGTTAGTATAGGATGGATAAAGTAGCAAAAAAACCTTTATGATTTCAAGGGAAAAGCAATGAGGAATAAAATGCAGTACAGAAATACTTGATATGATTTTAGCAAAAGATAAGATAATCACTTTTTCTCTGGCAATTCACCCCCCTCCCCTATGCAATGTAAGAAATGGAAGGAGATGGAAGTAACACACACAGTTCTCAGAAATGCAATCAAATACAATACGAAATTCAATTCCCACCCCAGCACGCTTAGAGAAAACCTGTATGAGTTTTAAAACACAGGCCCAAGTGCTTTGAATGTGGTGGCAATGAAGTGAGAAATATGCTGAAAATGCTTTTAATTCCCTTTAGGAGGTTCAGGGTGAGTGAGAGATACTTGTGATGAGCTCAGGCTCACTTTAGCAATGATTCAGGGATGGTTATTAAGAGGCAAACACATTTTTAGCAGAGGAAAGCAAAAAGCTGCTATCTTTTTACAGGTAAACAAATCAGGCCAAATCGCAAATCGCGGCAAAATTCGCGAGTGCGTGAATCGTGATTACGGCGAAAGTATAAGGTTCTAGATCGTTGGAAAGCTGAGATTGTAAGCTTTCAGAGGAAAGTTAAATTTCGTTCCTAGCCCAAACGGTTCCAGAGATATGAACGATTTTGTAAAGGTCGTTTTTCGGATTTAAAGTAAACTCAACATGACAGGTGACAGCTTGCAGCTGCAGAATTGACAGGTGACAGTTGTGCAGCTTTAGAAATGACAGATGACACGATTTCTAGGAGGCAGTTATACTTAGGATAAAATAGTTTGGATAAGATTATTTTAACTAAGAGATTGGTTCTGCACAGTTCTGCTAGGTACTCACAAGATATTTTGTGCAGGAATGGGCCTCGCCACGGATCTGGTCAGGGTTTGGACTGGACTCCGGTTCTGGTCTCGGCACTTCACAGCGATCTGGGTCACTGGTTCTGCTCACAGCGGTCTCGGTCAGCTCTGCTCTGCTGGTCTAGCCTCTCTGGATTCAGCTGCCTCTGGTTCTGGATACTGCTCTGCTTTCCGGTCCGGATCAAGTGGATTCTGGATGTAACACTGCTTTCTGGGTACTGGCAAGAGTTCTTGGCAAAAGAATTCAGACAGCTCGCCCGGCTGTGGAAGAGTTTGCAAATGATTTTGAGGCCTGCTGACAAATACTTTCGCTTGCAGTGGGCCTTCTTGGTTCAAAGTTCTGTAGTCTCTGTTTAGCTTGGAAGTCTAAGTGTTGGATCTCTGGATGTGAAGTCGTCGGTCAGCATGCTCCGCAGCAAATGGAATTGAATGTCTCTACCTGTCCCAGCAGTCTCTTTTTATGTGTTTTGAAAATGGGTGTGTGCCTGGGCCTAGCTAAGCCTGCCCCTCTCTACTTGTAATTGGCCCAATTCTCCCCTCTCCCATGATTGGGGGAAGGAAATGGATTGTCAGCATGATGAAGTCTGTTTATGGGTCAGAGGATCCTCCGCTGGTCAGTTTGCCCACAAATCTATATTTGATTCAAATACATCCTTCCCAGATATACAATTTGTTGAAATTACATGTGCACATTATATATTCCTTATGGTCCATGCTTGTTCGCCTCTGATCTTCCTGGGGGCTTGCATTCAAAAATGACAACATTTTGCGCTTTTTAACTGGTTTTGCAATATCGGACATTTACCCAAAATTACACACATGTGCGCAAGGAGTATGGACATTAATTGATGAAGTGTCAGATTTTTAACATGCAGACATTTGGAGTGAGACCCTATTTTCTGCTAGCAACACCCCAGAATACACCACAGGGTCCTAACGCCTCTCAAAATGTTCACAGAAAAATCACAAAAATAATGATATTACTTATATAATTCTGACAAGTCCGCACTATGAGTTATCTATCTTTTTAAAATTATGCCCTGGTCAAAAAGGGGTTGGCTTCCCACATCACAGGGTGGAATAACTGGTTTATCCACTTCCCCCAAGCTCAGCTGCTAGCAGAGGCACTGCCCCTCCCAGTTTCCCCTAAGAGGAAGCCACTTTACGACGCCCCCAATATAACATTTGCCTGAGTCCAGGACAGGCCTTTGTTCAACTCCCTGTAGTTTCCAGCTGCTCCACCCCTAATCTAATCAGAGAGGTGACAACTCCTTTTGGCAAGGGGCAGCAGGATGCAGCTAGGCCTGGGAAGAGTGGCTGAACAGGTTTCTCTTGTCGGGGGTAGTTGTCAGGCAGAATCCAGTTTCTTTAAGCCAGGTTTCAGCTACATGTCACTTTTTGTTCCCAGTTTTCTACATTCAAATCAAACTGACAATTTGTACCTATACATTAAATAATTACTTCCTTCAAGTCATTTCAGAATATAGTTTTACATTGTATCCACCTCTTAGCAAGTCTTTCCTTGGTCTGGTTTTGTTTCATTTGTTCAGTTTTACACAAAAGTCTGGTGGTTTTAAAACGCCGGCTTTCTGATAGTGGTGAGTACTGGTAATGCAACCATTTTTGGGATTAAGAAAATGAATTCCCGACAGTTCTGGGTTGCTTTTGGCAATCAGCATTGCCATTGCCAATGGTTTCAGGCTACTGTGTGTGTAGCCCAATGGTGGCTTTAGGCAGTGCCCTCCTGTGCTCACAACATAGGCAAAAATGGGTGGCAGCCTATTCTTCATGTTTTCCCTGTGCACTCTCTGGGGAGTTCTGGCCATCATGATGTTTTCCATGCCAGTACTGCACAGTTTTATTGTAGGGCTTGGATGCATGGGTAAAAACATCCCACAAGCTCCATAAACAGATGAATGATGAATAAATTAATGCATTGAGGCATGAATGAAGGTTTTATATTGTGCAGCGGTGGAATCACAATTATCAGACAGTGCTTTCTGGATAGAAGAGAGAGTTTTCACTTGTGATTCATCAAAGATAAGAATGGTTTTAAGATATTTTTTTACTGAATGTGTTCTGAATTGTCCCACGGAGGATAGTCATAATTATTGTACTCCGTAGCTTTGGCCCTTGAAACACAAACCATTTCTTTTTCCTTTTGAGCCACAGTTCTTTGTTACATATTCCCAGAAAGCATCCAGGTGTATAGTGCTGGATTGGGATGCTCTGTCATGCTGCGGCTTATTCATTTATTTGTTTTCAATGTTTTGACTTACTGGCTGTTTCTTTTTTTTTGGGGGTTTTCCATTCACACTCTCCTCACTACACTCCCCTTCCGTGTAGCAGGACATCACAATCACAGCTTTTCTTGCCTGTACGTGTAGGTTGTCTACCTTCAAACAGATCTTCACTCTACCTTGTTTGTGCACGTGCTCATCCATCTGTCGCCCTTCATATTCTACCCCCCTCAACCTTCCAATCACTCTTTGCAGCTCCCGTCCTCTCCCAAATATTAATTTCCCTAAACCCTTATGTTCAGCCCCTTCCCTAGTCACAATGTTCGGTTAATTCTCAAGGCTTCTGGGGCGTTGCCAACCTTCCGACCTTATGACTACAGATCTTCCCCTCTACACTGGTCTCCCTGAGCTCTTTCCTGCTGTCTTGTCCATGCATCCCAAAGGAATCATAATGAAGGGATTTGACGAAAGGTGACTAGCAAAGAAAGAGGACCCAGTGGACCACATGATCTGATCAGAGAGTGGGGTCTCAACATCAATCTATTAGGGGGGCCTAATGCGTATGCTTTCCAGAGTTCACATAGTATATAAAGATGGCAATTTATTTTAATTGAACTCTGCAAGTTTGATGGTGATTCAGAACATATGCAGTTATTCAGCCATTGAAAGGAGCCAGTGAGATATGTTTTTAGGATAAGAGAGACAGAGGTTTCTGTATGGCTACCATTTTGACTTTGGCATTCTGGAGTACCAGGATGCAGGTGGTGTAGGAGAAATATTGCCTCCACAGGATAATGGGGATTCGGTTGGTGTAGCAGAGGTGCCTACCTTTTCAGCGTCGTACCATGGTCCATTCTCAAACGTGTTTCACTATATTGCATGGAAGGGCTTGCATTTCCCTACTGTATATTAAAACAACGTTTTTTTTTCTTCTTTTAAATGAGCCAATTTGTCATTATTATCTTGACCTCTGCACTGGAGGTACAAATAGACAGACTTTCTGATGAATAGCCGTTTGCAATACCAATGGCATTATTTTGTGAACTCAGAATTGGGTGGATGGTAAATTCAATTCACCACAGGTACCCCAATTGTAATCTTGCCCATTGAGAAATCAATGGGAGCACACTAATGACTCTACAGAAAATAGTCACCAAAATTGATGGAAGGCTTCGGAGCTGCAAAGTGAATAGTACACAACAAAAGCCTTCATTGAATTGTCAGCGAGTTACAGGGGTTATTGCCAAAATTTTGGGTAAGTGGATTTGCTTTGTACTCTTCAATGTTCCACACCAAGCGTTAATGTGGCAATCACTCCCCAGTGGATGGGCGTATATGTCCGGTAACTGCCAGCCAGCCTGAGGCTAGGATGGCCCAAGCGAAGCACATACCTCAGTGAGGGATGTGGGCCGTTACCAGCCTGTGCATGGGCTACCCGGTTTGCAAATCGTTTTTTTTTTTTTTAATTCCAAGGAAGAGGGGCTACCCACTATGACACAGACCCAATCTCACGAGAGAAAAAAAAAAAGATGGCTGCCACCAATGGAAAGGGGACTTAGTCCCTTTTCCATTGCCATGGTGGTGGCCGGGGGTGGGAGGAGTGCCAGGATAGGAGAACAAAGCTCTAATGCAGCAGGTAAGTAGCAGGGTGTAGGAGTAGGGTGGGTCGGGAAAGGGTATGTTTTGTTTTTAGGGATAAAGAAGAGAGGGTGATTAGGCAACAGGAAGAGGCTCCCTGCTGCATCCCAACATAAAGAAAAAAGATGGTGCCACCTGGGAAAGGGCCTTGGGTGGCTGGAAACAGTGGGTGGTACACTGTGTATTCCCTCCCACTGTTCCAGCCACTTGATTGGCTGAGTACGCTTCCCTGAGCAAGAATATACATTAAGAGAGCATTCTCAGTGTTTATGCACAATGCAGATGCAATCCTCGTTAACATGTTTCTTATGGATAACAGTAGGTTTGAAGCCATCACTATGAGCGCTTCATAGTAACTTCTTAAACATTTCGCCTGCAACATCTTTGCCTTTAATGTGCTATTCACACTCGCCTGTCATTTTCACATGGGCTTCCTCTGAATTCTTCCATCATCTGTCTAAGCTGTTCAGCGCCACAATCCTCATTGTGAGTCAGATTGTCTCGTTTCGTAGCCTACAGCCAGGGCCTGACCCACTGACATCCATCTTTCCATAATCTCTCCTTTTGGTTTTTCAATCAGATAGGTATTTCAGACACAGCTATATCCATCCCACCCCATTTCTCCATTCAAAAATGTTCAGGTTCTGTACACTTTCAATTTCCCCGCGAGGATGCAACGTTTGCTTGTGTGTCTGTGTGAAACATTTCTGTACATGGCCCCCTCTTAAGCTCTTAGACAACTGGATTTAATATCAGCGTACAATATTTGTCTTCACCAAGGCCAGCATATGCTTGCAGCTACAGCAGGTCATGGGAGATTAACTGGATATGACTGCCAGACATGTAGCACTCGTATCAATCATCTGGCTGAGCCAGAGCTATAAAAAGCAAGTAGTTAGTCAAGGATGGAGTTTTCTTTGGACGTGGGTCAAAGGATGCTTTTACAGGGAGGACACACAAGGTGAAGACAGATCTGCCCCATTCGCACTTTGACAACCACAATATAATCAACCATGTGAGATGTGTTTTCCAAGGTGCCCTTAGGGTCAATGTTCTCCCTTTCTTTACACTGGTGCAAATAGAGGCCCTTTGTGAACAGTTGCATGTTGTGCTCCCTGACACTTTTCTGTGTGGCTCCCGGGAGAGCACTTTAGTAAGTGCCAGGAGTGAATCAAGTGTTCACCAAACCACATCTCATGAACATCGTGACATAATGAATGCTGGAACATGGGATTGAGCATTCCTAGCGTGATCCCTTGACACATTCATATAATGTGTACATATACTGCAAGCTTTGCAATTACATACAGCAAAAGTAGTAGACGCCACCTCTGTAAGTGCAGCACATGTAGGGTGGACAAGGGCTATATCATAAAGCCTTGAACATCGTTTTCATTATAATTAAACACATGACTCATTCATCGTAGAATACATTTGTTAACATGACTGTGGGCCTCATTACGACCCAGGCGCTAAGTGGTTAACGGCGCCGTAAAAGGCTGCGGCGCCGTTAACCACTTAGCGCCTTACTACGAGGTCCCTTTGCGGGACCCGACCTGAATGGCTGGTCTGGACCAGCCGTTAAAGTAGGGAACCGCAAAGTGACCTCGCAGGCAAATACGGTACCGCAATTTGCGGTACCGTAATTGCCGCCTTCCCCATTCCCATTAAGCCCTATGGGGCAAAAATGGGAATGGGGAAGGGCCATGATGAAATGGGGAAATACCACTCCGCCAACCTTGGAATGGGGCGGTATTTCCCCATTTCACCATGGCAGACTCGTTACAACACCGGCACCAACCATGGTGCTAATAGCGCCATGGTATAGCGCCAGTGTTGTAATGAGGGCCTGTGTGTATACTAAGTTGCTCCCTTCATGGGAAAAGGTTTCTAGTTACTAGAAGAATTTCACATAATGTTAATCCTTCTATAATCAAAAAACTAGGCGTTGGTGGAACCAGCGGTTTGAGATGAGGGGTGCTCCCCTGGACCAGTCCTCAGCCCTGCCACTTTCAATCACAATTATAGTTCAGCTCTTAGCCAACCAACAAAGTACTACTTCTACTGCACCACCACCTTGCCCTGAATCCGTCTGGCCTGCTTAGACCTGAAAGAAAACTGAAGTAGATCACTGCGTTGGAATAATGTGATTTTCTTGTTTTGTTTTCAAGTGTTTGAATGGTTGCATGTTTCAAATGTTTTGGCAGATGTGTGTGGGGTATTGCAATATTTTGAATGAGCATTTGTGTTTGTTAATGTGTGAGTCTGTGTATGTGCCTATGCATGTGTAAGTGTGTGTGAGAGTGAGACTGTGAGTGCATGACTGTGCAAATGTGAATCAAATTGCATGTGTTTGGCAGGGTAAGGGGTTGCATGCATTGTGAGGAATGTGACCATCCGTGCGGTGGGTGTGGGCTTGCCTGGACTTTTTTGAATTTTTTATGAAATTGAATGGTGGTAGATCAACCTCCGGAAAATGTGTTGGGCTAATTCACACACTTTTTCCTATGTTCAACAGCATGACATATTCATAGATCTGTTTACTCTGGGTGGACACAGCCTCCAAGTGCAGTCCCCCTGCCATATTTAGTTGGGATATGACAGGAGGAGTACACAAATCATCTCCAGAAGGGGGTGGGTAGCAAACATTCCCCCTGTCATTGGAAGCCTAATTAACTATCAGAGGCTCTGTGGATCCACCATGTCCTTGTGTTGGGCCATGTAGCTGGTGGCAGCAATTTGCATATAATTCAAAGGGTAATTCCAAAAGGCCCACATGGGGTCTGACTGCAGAGGCTAGCAAAGGAGAGAGGGTACCCCAAAGACCTTTCATACGGACTGTGTCAAAATGAAGCCAGCTCCCACCCTCAATATCAACTGACACTGTACTGTCATGTCTGGGACTGTCTGGTTACAGTAGTTTTCCCTCCAGTGGGACCTCATTCATGACGTACAAGAATGTGGTTTGCCAGAGACAGAAAGTCTGGTTGTTCCACAGATTCACAACCTTTCAGAGATAAGCATGCTGTTCCGTCCATGTTATCAAAATTGGACAAGCAGGCTTATTATTTTCTTGTGTTTCCAACCTGTTCTGATCCCTTCTGGTGTGCTATAGGTTTGGGGCTGATTGATGGTTTAGGAACCAATATTCATCCCTGGTCACCATGCACTGGAAGTTGATTTGTCTCATTCACCAACACATCATGGAAGAGTTTAACAGTGGGAATGCTGGTGACCTCTACATCATGAAGGATATTCCAGGGCAATTGTAGTAGATATTGCGGCTTAAATCATGAACATTATTTACAGTAACAATGTGGCAATATAGTGTGGAAACAGCATCATGAAAGGATGTTTTGCAACAACCATGCCTTAAAAAAGCAAGCTTAATTTCAACCCTTTATAATAAACATATACTCAGAGGAAGAATACCCCAAGACATTCCTACAACACTTGGGGTAGGCTCGATATGCTTGCTCGGTCTCTCAAAAACAGGGGAAATATTACTGAGGCACCACTAAAAATACCACCACTGACATTTAATTGGTCAGAATACTGATGCCCCTTCAGGTGCCACAAACTAACTGGGGCGCGAAAAGCTACCCTGCACTGCTGTATTGATTATGGCGAGCACACTTATTGATGATATTTGTCGTCATGATAATGCCAATGTTTGCAGTTTTTTGTTATTTTTGTATTAAATGTATTTTTAATGTCTATGTTTCTAATTAAAGAGAATGATCACATTTAAAATCATTGTTTTCTTTCAATGTTAAAATAATGTCGAACTGCAAATCATATGCAGTTTCTTTAATATTTGTCACCAGATCTGGATGTTATTGTACTTTAATACATTTGAGAACAACACACTATAATTCATTAAAAAATAAATGTGCCATGAGGATACTTACATGTGGATTAGTCCTCGTGTGAGTGAAACACGAGTGACAGCCCTACACCATGGTATGCTGGACACACTTAGGCAGAAAAGGGACCAAAGGGCTCATGTAAACAAACAAAACAAACACCTGTGTACGAGATTATTGTAATAGAGGCACCTGAAAGAAGGGAACAATACATCAAGACTGAGTTGTGCTCGCCCCTGCACTGAAAGAGCAAGCAAGGAGCAGAGGCAATCATTCTATATGTTTCCCATTATGCAGCGTCACAGTCCCCTTGCCTCCCAGTTTCTCTTAGACACATTAGTTTAGTTTGCAGACTGAAGTTGATTTATTAAATTGAGCATATTTGAAGGACAGCCTGCTATACCCAACTTATAGAATAAAAGGGTCCTGCTTACAGAATCAAATGCCGACTTAAAGTCCACAGAAGCCATATATATATATAGGTTGTTTCGATTTTTCTATATGATGTTATATGGCTGAGACTGTCTCCGAGCTTTAATTCTCTCAGTTGTTATTTGCCACTTTGGTTCTTGGAGAACAACATCCAGAAAGCTGTGTTTGCATTTTTGAGGACACCCTAGTTGTGGACTGTGGAACTGGGGCCAGTAAAAGCCCCCAACTATGCAGGCCACCACTCGACAGGGTAGACGAAGAATATACCCCAGAGTTCCCCCGCGTGTGATGCATTAAAAAGTGTCTCCCTAGAAAAATGCATCAGAGAGAAACACCTCATGATGTGCTTGGGATTTAAAAGCCATAGTCCCATGCTGCAGATTGTGTAGTTTTGTACATTAAACCTACAAAATGGCATTTGAGGATGGACTTTGCCTTTTATCATTTTCACACAGGCGCAATTCAGCCTTTTCCTGCACCTGCTTGGGCACTTCGCACACGCAAGTATGAGCCTGTGCAAGCAGATAGAATCATCACACTTAGTTTTACATTCAGAATAAAGGCATATTTTGTGCAAATAGGCAACTTCAAAGAGCACTGGAAAATGCTCGTGTGTGATGTTGGCAACTTATCATCCTTTTGCTGTTTTTTTCATCTGATAACCTGCAGAACCAATTGTCAGCTGTATGGCTTCTCGTCCAATTGCTAACAGTTTAAAGCCGCATAAAGCACCAATTGACCATACTGGGCCTCATTTTCAATTCAATGGTAATTGAATGGAGAGGACCACCCATGTTTTCAGGTACAAAAGCGTAGATCTCCTCCATCCATCTATTACATTTTCCATATTTGGAAAACATCAGCATGAAAATAAAACGTAATCAGATATTATTAGATCCAGGGGTGGACTGGCCTATAGGGAACTCTGGAGATGTCCCGGTGAGCCTCTGCACCCTGGGCTTCTTTTGTATTTTATTTCCAAATGTTCTCATAGGAGAAGACTTGGACTTGCTGAAAATGTGTAATATTGGGCCACTTTGAACATTATTTCCAGGGCTTCTTTTGGTTCCCAGTCCACCTCTGATTAGTTTGTTCCATGCCCCCACCGTGCCAGTAAAAAAAAAAAAACATCCAGTAGATAAAATATAAAACAGCTGCAAAACCTGACGTACTGCTTTGCTGCCAGGTTTGTAGACCCCTGCAGATTTGGAAAACGATCCCCATTATTTTGTTTCTGTGGGGTAGGACCCCACAAACTCACCTTAGGAGTTTGTGTTCCCTGGCCATGCTCATTTACTCATCTTTATTATTCGACATGTTGACACCTTTCCAGTCGAAAAAGTCACCACCTTCCAGTACACAAAATAACAATGGATGCTACACAACACACAGGATGTAGTACCCACACATCGTTCCTTTGATACAGGTTTTGGAATAAGAAAGTGGCTATGAAAAGGAAATGCAACTAAACATTGTTCCCGGACCAGTTTCAAAATATGTTGCATTTTCAGATCAGCTGAGATTGCCATTTGTAGAACTTGAAAATTCCAGGGGAAAAACGAAAAGTGGCACATTACTTTGATTTCTGCTCTAGTTACAAGAACCTAACAGTAGGGGAGGGTCACATGTCTTCTGTGGAAACTGTCTGCTCTATGATTCCACAGTACATGGCAGAAGCACCCACTGCTTGTCTGATTGAGTAGAGTCAAGCCAATCAGAGGAGATAAATTCCACGTGATGAGAGGACATCCTGCCTGTCAATGGTATTGTATTTGCCAATCAGCAGGTTGGAATGTTATGTCTTGTCTGACTCACTGGAACCCAGCCAATCAAGCTGCAGCGAAAAGACACACCTCCTGGTTGGCTGATATTTCCATGGCGCCAGCCACAATTATCGTGAACTGGGCAGGGTTACACCCAGGTGGGTTGTAGCCACAGTTAGCAGGATTTCCTCAGAGAAGCAAACAGAAGCATGATGAGAGGAAACACCTGCCTCCTCTGCTTCGGAGCCAGACCTTTTACCCATCCCCACATTAGTGTCCATGAACAAATGTAAAGTAAGGTGACAAAATTGATAATGAGTAATTTTCATAGCACAGCTGGAAGAAGTCGATTATAGTACCCATATTTAGAAAGGGAGATCGTAAAACCCTGAAAGCTATCGTCTGATCGCTTTATTAGATGTTCCAGGGAAACTGTTCTCCAGGCTGATCCTGAGGGACTTAACCGCATGGATCAATCAAGATAATCTGTTTGATCCCTATCAGACGGGTTTCATTCCGGAGATGGGCACTTCGATTAATCGAGTTACAGTCTCAGCCATACAACAACATATAGAAAAATCGAAACAACCTATATATATGGCTTTTGTGTACTTTAAGTCGGCATTTGATTCTGTAAGCAGTACCCTTTTATTCTATAAATTGGGTATAGCAGGCTGTCCGTCGAACCTGTTGAATTTAATAAAAACAACTTCACACTAATACTTCAATTAAGGTTCGGTTATCTGCGGATGGTAACCTCTCGTCTTCAATTCCAACTGAACGAGGTCTTAAGCAGGGGTGTGCACTTGCGTCTATATTGTTTAATTTCTTCATCTACAACATGAGCAATTCATTTGCTTCTATATCTACCGCATTTAGGGCCTTTTCCGGTAGCCTGGTTATTCTATGCAGATGATTTGCTGCTGTCTAAAACACCTATCAGTCTTCAAATGATTTAGGAATCTATGCTCAGTCAAATCATCTTGAAATTAACATTGCAAATACAAAGGTGTTAATAAGTGCAATGGACAAACAGAAATGCTCATATAAATGCAAACTTAATGGAAATGAACTTGAACAGATATACCAGTATAAATATTTTGGCAATAATATAAGGGATCGAAATTCAGATCTTCTTTACTTTCAAGATCTTCAGGAAAAAATGCGAACTGCAAGATCACAGGCGGTTCTTCTAAAACATAATTATTGTAAGTGTTATTATGCGCTGCTGATAACCTTTTATTCACAAAAGATAACTGCCATCATCTACTACGGTTCAGACTCTAAAAGTCCCAAGATGTATTAGTTTTGGACTTGTTTGGAAAGCACATTTTGGAAAACAATCTTGGGCCTACCACAGTGTTTATCGATGTCTGCTATCCGTCATGAATTGGGACTGTTATCCCTATATGCCATGTATTGCTGGAAGGTGCTAAGCCTTTATAGGAAATTACTTATGACACCTTCTGGTGAATGTTTAATCTGTGTTATAGCTGAATATATGCTTGCACCTGACCATCCATTTCCGTGTCAATGGTGCTTACTTGCAAAAACTGTAATGGATATGGCAGATATCGCTGCAGAGACGCTCATTACAAATCCCAACAAAGCAAAAATCAAATTGTGGCATATGGATTGGATACGTACCATTGAACAATGCAAAAAATCATACCATCTATCATGACATCGTAAGGATAGAGAAGGCTTTTAAATCTACTGAGCAATATTTGCTGAAATTTCCTTCACCGGAAATCAGACAAATCTATTTGAGGTTTCAGTTTAATATGATTAAGACTAAACATATAATGTCACAACGCCGACAAATAAAAGAAGAGCAGTCGTGCTGCAGATTCTGCAATATTCCAACATGCAAGGAGATGTTATGCCATTTACTCACAGAATGCAACATTTTAATGATTAAGCGATGGTTGCTAACTAAACCTTTATTTCAACAAAACACCAACCTATCACCACAAGATCTGTGGGAAAGATTGTTTTACTCAAGTTAACTATGGTTCAAGTGGCAGTCGCCAAGTTCATAAAACAACTTCAAATAGAAACTTGTTAAAAATGAATAGACACATGCACTTACAACTTGAATGTTAACAACATCAAAGTGTCATTTCTTTTTCTTTTTCTTTTAATTTTATTTTTCAAGGTTCAATGTAAATTTTGTATTCTTTTGGAGACGAGTTTTTATCAATTGTTAAATTTTTTTGATTTTATCACTAAAGATAGTGTATGTAATTTGTGAAAAGTTCTTATGGACTAAAGCACAATAACAATAATAATAATAATAAAAATAGCACAATCACATGTTACCAGTGTCTGTACTGCATGACCAAGTCCACAGTGGTATCAAGCTGGAGGGTGCACACCGTTTTTTTTTGTATGTTCATGATGTTTCATAGAAATTGCAATTTAGGTTAACAACATTTAGTTGGCAAATAGTGCTTCTTGAATTATGTCTGATTACTGAATAAGGGAACAGAAAAACTCAAATTTACAAATAAAATAAATAAGTCTTAGTTCTACTATCACTGTTTTATAAATGTTAGTAAAATCCTTAATGGAAATGAAAACTGTACAATACAAGACTGAATTGCAGACTTTTCCAAACATCTATAATTCAGAACAATCAATGTAAATGGGCCACTTCCTATTGGCTCAGGGCAATATCACTCAATGACGCCAAAGCCCCATTTTGTCATTTGCTATGCAGTTGGATTATGTGGGTCCAAGCACATTTGAAGCTCGGCCTATCTTGCATACTACCATTTCCAACTACAAATGTTGTTTTCGTTTCAGTATATGGATCCCATTAAGGGCCATTTTGTATCAACCAATTTGATGTTTGTTGGGATAGAGAGACATGTGTGCCAGGACAAGCAATGCAAGATATGGGATACCACTTACACCACAATAATGGCAGGTGGGTGATAGAGGGCCGGTGTGCATTAACTGAGCTTATTGAAACCCAACCTGTACTGCACCAAACACAATTATGCTCTGGCCAAATGAATCACTGTGTTGCAGTCACATGGTGTAACCTGTTCCATTCACATGGTGCCACAAGTTCAACATAACAACTCACTGCAGCCAGAATCCGTAACGTAAGGTGACAGTCATCAATGCTGCTGAAATACTCTTGGCCATTTTGATTGACTAGTCAATGGCATTTGGGTTGTATACAACTTCAAAAGACTGAGGTTTGAAGTCATGCTACTTTCAGCATTAATACCACTCTACAGTAGTGTAGCCTCGAACACAGTACACTAATACTGCCACCCAGTACTCGTGGAAGCCCCAATATCAGGGCACCCTGTATCAAACACCCAGACCCCATGTGCACTGCAAAGGGGACCCTACATCAAAGGTTAGTTAATGCAGACATTAGCTTACTTGCACCAATTGCACCAAACATACACCTAGGAGTCACCAAATACCACAAATGGGATCATGTGTGCCAAGCAATAGAACAGGATGTGCACTTCAATGAGGGATAACCTTCAAGTCTATCCTCAAAAATAGGGAAAGGCCTGTCCCACCACAGACTACCGATAGCACGATGAAGTTGCAAACATGGTGAATCTAAACCTTCAGAACATACATACATTTTGTGTCCCCCTTTCTTAAAATGCATTTTCATGAGTCATCAGCCACTCGTGGTCCCTACACGAGCCTTTTGTATACATAACCAAAGTAAAAACGATCTCCTCTCGCCCAACCTTCAACATACAGCAGAAACACGCTTGGGAGGATAAAGTCTAGAAAGTCGTCACCATTAAACGCGTTGTTTAAGTAGAAAGTTCTGCCTGATGGCTGTGGCTAAATATGACCCCCTTTTTAACATATTGAAGATGTCATGGAGTAGCACCTTCATTTAAAAGGGAAATTGCAATCATTAATGAGCCGTCTTGTCAAATTGGTCTCCTTTACACCAAAAGCTCAAACGCTATGTAGTTCCAACATCTAACAATTCATAGAAATGGCTCCCAGCACACAGAAATCAATTGTTTTTTTTTTTCTTTCAGCATTTGATCATTATCTCTTGATAACATACAGCTTGCAGTTACTCAAAAGTCATTTCAATAAATGGTGAAAGCTGTTGGAGGGCACATGGTAGGGAGACTTTGACGCCAGTCCATCTCCCCTTGGTGGCATTCCGTCCTTGGAATGTTCAGAACCAAGCATTTTTTTATTTGGTCACAGATCTCAGAGCTGGTAATGATATCATATGGTTTGATGTGGCATTTATAACGCACCAATACACAAGTGTTTCAGGGGCGACGAGGCAAGGGAGGGGGAACAGACAGCGATCCTACTAGGCCAAGCGTCATTCAGATCGTGCAAGTGCATGGCAAGGGGGAAAGTGCAGGGGAGTGGGAAGAGCTGGGGGGATGGGGTGCAGGGAGGGTACAGTGCAGTACATGGGATACTAGAATATAACAATAATAAAAGTACGGCCAGCAGGTGGCAAGTGCAAGGGTAAATGCAGACATCAGGTGTCAATTGCTGGTAGTTGGACTGTAGGGATACAGAAACAGTCCCCAAGTTCGGGGGTTGCCAGGAAGGCAGTGCAGGTGTGTTTGACTGGTGGGGGAGGGACCTGGGCCCTAGATCAGAGGGTGGCCAGGTAACCAGTGCAGTTTCAGCCAAGAGGTCAGCAGGGGAGAGGGGGAGAAAAAGCAGAAGCAAAGAGAAAGGTCTTGAAGTGCTTCCGGAATCAGAGATGATTCTCCTCAAGTTTCAGGGAGGCAGGGAGGCAGGGAGGCTGTTCCAGAGGGAGGCCCCAGCCCAAGAAAGAGATCTACCACCAACTTGTTGCTTGGAGAAGCGACTGACCCTGAGGGAGTTGGAGGTGGATGAGCGAAGAGCGAAGAGCTCGAGAAGGAAGATCTATTAGGACCCAATCTATTATTGATAATGATCACGTGCAGCCTTTCGAGACACTGTTTAGAATTTCACCACTCAGTCGCTCCTTGCCATTTAATGGGAGTGAGAGAGCCTATTCCTTCCTCTAGTAGCCCTCACCATAAGCACAACGTGAGTGGGAGGAGAGTGTGATGTCCAGGAGGTAGAACGCCTACTTGGTTTACTTTTGATAGGCTTGGGAAGAGGGTATAAACTGGCTGCATGGTTGGGTGAATGACTCATCAATTGGTTGACCCCCCTCAATCCATCAACTGGGCAGCTTGATTCAATCCGCTGTTGCTAGGTTAAGTTGTTTGTTAGTTCCAACATTTGCACCTGCTGCATTTATTAAGCATGTTCTTTGCCCGGTAAGTCATTTGGGAGTAACCAGGGGGACCTGCAACCCCTGAGGCGTCCCTTGCTTCCCCTGTGATCTCCCTTGCTAACCCCTAAAAAAAACATTTTTTAAACAATTGAATCTCCTGGGCTGTAGCCAGCACAATGTGGTTCTTTGTTTCTGGAGTGGCTGGCTTTCTTCTTCGGGCCTCTTAAAAACAAGGGGTTCCACAAGTGTAACCCATTGAGCAGTGATCCTAAATAAGAAAGAATAGGAATAACAAATAATTTGTCTTTCTGGAATTCATACAATAATTGCTAGACTCATTAAATGTTTATTTCAGGCACACTTCAGGGGATGAGTCACTGATTTAGTCTGTTCTTAAACACCTCAAATTCACAATACAAACAACGTCCACAAAGCATTTGTTGTTTCTGATATGATCATCACAAGGCATTCCATCTCAGTCTCCTCGGTCACTTGACAAAATCCTTGTGCCTAAAAGCTTGTGTTTGACCATAGCACATAAAGTGGCCCTTGATTTCATTGTGCCACAATTAATGTTTTGTGTAATGTGTCTATCGTTCCTATCTCCCTGGCATGCTGTTCAGGATGTTTGTTTGCATGTATGAGATAATGAGTGCCCAGAGTAGGGAATGCCATGTCAGTGTGATGCTTTCCCTGCACTACTCGAAATTAATTCTCATTCATGAACCCTCTCAGTGGTATGTATTTTGGCTACCTCTGAAGCCTGAAAAGTAGATCCATGTAGACTTGAAATGTGGCCAACCTTCCCCAGACCTGCAGATGAACTGGCCTGCTGTTAAATCTTGGTTACGGGTTTAATGATATCCACTGCAGAGTATAATTTGCGTTCTGACATTGAAAACATTCAGACACGTAATTGCTCATTCTACGATAGCCAGTAAGATAGCTATAGCAGGCTAGGTAGCTCAGTGGGTTGAGTGCTCCCTGTTGTGATGTGTGTGTGATCTGCAGGTTGCCGGTTCGAATCGCAGCAAGGCCAACTCACCCTTTCATCCTTCTGAGGTTGATAGATGAGTACCTACACAGGTTGGGGGTTATTCTATGTATATGTGTTCTATATAAAATGCTTAAGCGTAAGTGCTATATAATAATGCATCATTATCATTTGACCTTGGACGTATGTTTGCACTCACAGTAATTTGCTCATATGGGCCAATGCACAGTGATATTAATGATACATAAGGTGATCCATTATTATATGGAATGTATATCACATTACAGTGATATTGTAACCATGTTTTTCCTAGAGTACTTAGGAACAATGAAATGTGATGCTACTTCCCTTTTGGTCAAGGGGGGAAAGGTCATGTTCCATCACTTCCCGTGATGTCACTTTGGGGTGGGGTAAAATGACATCTCTTCCTGTTATGTCATCAGAAGTCAAGGGTCCCGTCAAGTTACATCCGCTACCCCTGGCCTTTTGGTGAAATGACGTCCCTATTCATTGTTCTTTCTGGCTTAGATTGCTCCCCTGCGTTTTTCATATATTTTCACTGGAAATATAATAGAGATATTTTAGGACATAAAACTGAAAATCCAAAACTAATTTACAAAAAGGCCCAAAGGCCCATATCAAAAGGCTTTGGCAGAGGCAGGGTTCACACTCAGTACTTGCCAATGGACATGAACGCTCTCGCTGCTTCCCAATTAGCACTGTGATGATGAAGAATTAAGAAGTGTAAATGAGCTTCAATGTATCCTCCATAGGTCACAATGTATTTGGCTACAACGAAGCAATGACTTTTCAGCACTCTATGTTATGGTGCAGTATAATGTGCACACACCCCACATCACAACACTCTCTGCCAACGCATTCAACACAGTTGTTGAACTTTACACTTAAATAAACCATCACTAAGGAGGTGGCACACACGTCTCTTACTATCCACTTATCATGGTTCAACGACATTTGAATCACCAGATGTTTTGGCCTACTGCTCACATCTGCCCCAGTCACCATGGTCATTTCTGAGGTCCATTGGAGTTGTGGAACAATACTTCCATAGAGGCACAGGTTAAAGACATATCATAGACATCTGTCGCTATGATATATGCTTTCAATGAAATGCATACATTAGGTACTGGCTTGCAACCCTTGCATTCCTGGCCTTCGTCATGGGAAATCCAGTTTGGGATTCCCGAGTTAGAATCTGCAAAATGCAATGTTGGGTACACAGCTGTCATACTGCTGAGGGGAAGAGGATTAGCAGCATATCCTGTCCTGTAAAGACATGTACAGTAATGTCCCACTGCAATCCGCTCAAACTGATAATCGATCTCCCCAATTCAAATCTAGTGTTGGTTTGAATATTAACAGAGCACAGTGTGTGTGCCAGTGCATAGGAGAGATTGCTGAATGACATAGTTCCATGTCTGCTATTTGCTCGTTCAGGAGGCATGACTGTCCTTCAGGTGTAGAGCCCACAGAACAATGCAATGGAATACCTCACCTGTCTTGCAATAGACAGAACACAGAATAGAACATAATCTGTAAGAACAGACACCAACTGTCCCAGTGTTACCCCAACCAAAGAAGAAGGCTTACTCACAATCATTCCTCACATCATCCTCCACTTCCCCATCCCACATTTGAATTTTTCACCCGGTGAGTGGTGTCACAATTAGCATTTGACTGGCTGTCTGGCTTAATAATGGCCATGGTGTGTTTAGAAGATCAAGCACTATTCCAATGTATCACCATTTTACTCATTTCTGTACGTTAGTACTATCCAACCCTGGAAGCAATACACTGTTTCAAAACACATGCCCTGCCATTCAAAGTCTGTTTTTTGTACAGAGTTTGGAGGTCATTCCTGCCTCTCAAGCTCAAATGGGCCCTGATGCAAAATGCCCTACAAAGCTGCTTGCCAAACCTGCTGAGGTGGCATGGAAGAACAAGTTGCTTGGCCTTGAACAGAGTCAGTATGGTATCATACCCTAGCTGTGACTTAAAAATGTCACCCATTACTAGAACTGTGCCTTTGCACAGTACTAAAATCCTAACCCCCCCATTACCCTGACTAAGGGGAGCAGGGCTGTGTGAGCGTCCCCTGCCCCCCTTAGTCAGGGTAATGGGATTTGGGGGTTGCAAGGGTGTCCCCCACAGCCATTAGATGGAGAACATAGGACAAGAACATTTTAGAAGAAAAAGACATGGAAAAAAGGAACCTGCGACCCATGCAAGAAGTTGGAGACTGACATTGCAGGGATAGAGTGGAGTCGGTGGCACACTTCTCTGTGTTTCCCGCCGAGAAGGTGTGTTCGGGGATGCGGGGGGTAGGGAATGCAGGGCACAGTGATTTATCTGATCACTGCGCCGCAATAGAAGTGAACATTTTCATGGTCGACATTACTGGCGGAGAAGTGATCACATAGATCTGTCAATACTGTACTATGTTCAGTGTATATCACACAACATTTACAATGCCAACGCCTGTCTCTCAATATCTTTTTGCTTCTCTCTCTCTCTCTCTCTCTCTCTCTCTCTCTCTCTCTCTTTCTCTATCTTTTCTCTCTCTTTCTTCTCTCTCTTCTCTCTCTTCTCTCTCTCCCCCTTTCTCTCTCACACACTCTTTCTCTTTCTCTCTATCTCTCATGCTCTTTCTCTCTCTCTCTGTCTGTCTCTCCCTCTGTGTAGCATTCTACTTAACTGATGCCTACTAAGAGGCTCTACAGTTTGAGAATGAAGCAGAGAAGGTGGTGCTCTACTCCACCATAGAGAAGGAGAGATTGCCACTCAAACTGTCAAGTGGACCAAACCGTTCTACTGGCAAAAAAAACACATCTAGTATTACGCTTTTGCAAACTTCAGTCCCTATCATGTACACAATCAGGGATATTTGAGCCATGCTGATGATGAGTAGGTTAGCAGGTTCGTGATCCCACTGATCATGAGGGTCTGATTGGAGCTCCCATTCTTGAGTCTCCTCCTTTCTCCTCACCCATGCTCACCCTCTCAGTACCTAACTTATCCTTTCCCACATACACTCCCACTCCTGCAGTCACTGCCTTCCAAATCAAAAGCAGCACTCACTTTCTGACTTCTCCTCATCCACACCACCCATGCAGACACCTCCTTCTCCTCGGCCACCCTATCCTCATTTTCCCTACCTTCTCTTTACCCACAGCCACCCTTGTATTCCCACTCACTCATTTGGCACCCTTGATGTGCACCCCCTTTCTGGTTTGGTGTCCCATATGTCACATAACCCACCACTATGCTGTGGCTCAGTGGGAAAAGACTGTTGGCCCCTTGTTGTCTTGAGTATGCACTCATAGCCAATTAAGCAGAGGATGAGCAAATTATAACTAATAACTGTACTCACAGGCACGGTGATATGGTATGCATACTGTTCAAAGACGTGATAACTTTTGAGCAGTATGGGTAGTGGTGCAAGATAATGAACTTTAATTGATCATGCAAAACGTAAGCCTTCTGGTCTTCCTAGAACTTCCACCCTTGCCTTTGAGCATTCAAGGTTTGTGGGTGAATACACACCTTTGTAAGAATAAAATAAACACATTCTTGCAAATGAAAAGCTAGAACCCGTGGCCCTCCCTGTCCCCTACCACTCCTGGCCCACCAACCCACACTAAACCCATTAACTTTCCCTTGTGTGCCCCACCCACCACGTCTGTGCTTGATCACTGAATCTGCCAGAACTCAACGCTGTCAAATCTGACTGTTCCTTCCTCCTCCCCTCCATCAGTTTCACTGATTAGATAACTCTTTGCTTTCACTGAACACTTAAGCATATACATGCAATATACATATTGACATCAGTTGTAGTACTGTGTGTGCTTCTTTAGTGCACGGAATTTACTGGATCAATGGTGCATTATAAAAGGTGAGTGTATGCGTAAGATAATATAATGTACAATCATTCAGAGGGGGCAATATTACAGTGTATTGCTATGTTAGTTGCTGCCCCATTGCTCTCGACGACCACATGGAGTATGCAGCTTCTTTGTGTGGTTTAATGTCATTGCACATGTATATGTACCAATTACTTGGTCCCAAATCTTCTAGATGCTCACAAGAGTTCTGCCTTTTTAGTTATCTTGTGGACATGCTTGAGATACCTCCTGTGGTATGCCCATATCCACTTAATTGAATTTAGAGCAGTCAATCCGTGAAGTGTTTTCACCCACGTGCGTGTCTGTTCTGCCTTGAAGGTTTTGGGTCATTGTCATTTATGATGTGTCATTTGTGGTTGATCTCCAGGTCAGGGGCATAGGAGACACATAAAATCTGGGGGGGACAGGGGACATCTTGGGGACTTTGCTTTATTTATTTATTTATTTATTCTGTTTTAGTCAAAGAACTTGACTTTTCACAAAATTAGAATTAAAATAGCAGGACGTATTAAATTACAAATATCACTGTATAAAACAAGAGAAAAGAAGAAAAGAAAACAGAAGAAAATTAAAGGATGCAGTAGCAAAGAACATGTCTTTGTATGTTTCATTTCTGGATTTTTCATCTGACTATGAGCTCATGGTAAGAGAGTGGAAATAACAATTAGTTCCAGTGGGCCACAGCTAGGACGCCAGATCGTTAAGAGGCAGATCACCTGTAAGTGGACTCCTGCCAAATAAAGGAGTTGCAGCCTTTTCTACCAACTGCAAGTTGCTACTTTTTTTGTGTGGGGCAAGGAGACTTGCGTGTCTCTTGGAATGGAAGGATGGGGGTTTCAAAGAAAGAGGGAATCTTGTTTGTACCTCTGAGTAAGCCCTTATACGGGAGTAGAGGGACCAGGTGTGTGATGTTGCTGCTCTGACTGTCCTCCAGGGGGTGGTACAGCAAAAAGGGAGGATGAGCGATCGCAAGTCCTCCCCCTTATAAGCACTCCCCAGATCCGCAGCTGGATTGTCGGACCCGGGGGATGCCTAGTAGGTGGGGTGTATGTGGACCCAGAGGGGCAGCCCGCTATGTGGCCTGCCCCTCTAGCACCCCTGCGAGGGCCGGGCCAGCCTCTCACAATGAGTCTGGTCCCTCTTATTCCATCGCATGCTGGCTTCAGAGCCTAGCCTTTCTTTGCCTTTGTTATTCTGAATGCAGAGCTGGACTCTGTTACTTTCTCGTTTAACATTTGCTGCAAAGACTGATCTATTTGATTCTCTCATATGTTACTAGGACGGCAGAGCATGAGTCCTCTGCCCTGTTACATTATTCTTGCCCTGGTTTGGAGCCTGGCCCCTACAGCCATGATGGGGGGAGAGGCCTATTACGTTTGGTTATACATACCCTTTGAGGGTGGCCAGACATTGCCTCCTGCTTTAGCCCACTAACAGCTCTGCTTTGCAACTTTATCACACATACCTGTCAGGTGGCATGTAACTCAATGCTACTAATGTTATCAGCCTCAGAAGTCTGGAATCCTTTGCCACATCAACTAGGGTACAGGCTTGCCACCTGAGACTTACCCATGTCTGAGTCGACATATGTCGCCCTGTGGGGAAGACACACACAGAAAGAGCAGGGCACAGTGCCCTTGTTGGTTTTTCACACTTCTTCCTCGAGGTGGGCACAATTCACTCCGCAAAGAAAGTGGCACATGCTGGGCAACCTTCTCCCATTTTGACAATGTCACCCAAAGAGTGAAATTGGCCATTTGAAATACCTCTGTCGACTTATTATTGCGCAATCCACACTGATGGGTTTAAGCACCTGCTTAACGCGTGATGGCAATTAAGGGCATTTGCCAACACACTCAAGAAGCACAGGACACCCTCTTACCAGCGACATGCCATGCTCACTCATTCTGATCACAAATTGCCATTTATCTGGGGTCATGTTAAATGTATTTATTTATTACATGTGTAGCGTCACGCAAAACCCCCAAGCAACGAGGCGCAAAGTAAACTGCATGGAGTGGACCACTTCCATTGGCGCACGTTTTTACTTCTCGGCCACAAAATGGAAGATTTTAGCGTAAAAGGCGGGTGAAATCGCATTGCTTTTCCACTTTGGAAGAGTGTAAATACCTTGCGCAATTAGCGATTGCTGGCGGAATTGACAATGGCTTCCTCTGGACTCCGCCCACTTTTACCAGGTTTCATTTCCAAGCAAATCCCAGAGGAATTCCTTTCCTTATTTCCAGCATGAGAATCCATGCTGGCAGTAAGGCCGCATTTGTCTGGTGGAGCGGGAATTACAGGGGGTCCTGGTGTGTCCACTCGGCTCCCGAACTCCACCCAGAAAATGCACAGAAATCTGGCCAATTAGAAAAAGCAACAGTAGTAGTGTTTTCCACCACTTTTTCTGAACCAATTGACCTGGAAAATGCTTTGTTGCATCGGAAGCTGAATGCATCACTCTGCCTATTATCCCACCGGAAGATTAAGCCAGGTGCTGAACACAGGTGTTACATATTCCTGTGCACAGTCTACATTTGGAGCATTGACTAGATGAGCTACCTTACAAATGATATCGCCTCTGGGGCTTTACCGTCTTAACCCCTTAACTACCATGGGTATTTCCCCCCATTGCCAAAGCCTTTTTTGATGATTTCGGTATGTCACCATTAATCCCTTCTAACTTCTTTGTTACATGAGATATCTCGGCCAAAGTTGGCCCCTTTTTTCCCACATGTAGGCGGTCGTTACGCCACCCAGGAATCCTAGTTTGCTGTAGGGGGGTGAGAGAAAATAACCAAAAAGGAGAACATTTGTTTTTCTTCAGAAAATGCCAATAAAATGTTGTACAAAGAAGCCTGTGGTGTTTTCCTTGTAAGAGCTAGGAACAAATGATTTGCTGTGCTGGATTCGCCATTTTCCAGGCTTTCAAGAACAGATTGAGTGGAAACCAAAATAACATATTTTGATATGCTAATCAGCCGTTTTGTGAGAGGTAGGCGATTTTGGCGTGTTTTGTCCAATAGGACATGCGTGGACGGAATGGAAGAAAAGGGTAGGAAAGCTGAATGGGAAGCCAGAAAGGCATACATTTCTGAAAAGTATACAATATTCCAAGTTTAGGAAGGGGTGATTTGCGCAGGTCAGGCAACAACTATGTAGGTTAAGATTCCATAGTTTGGGGGGAAATTGGGAAAATTACAGAAAAAAAACACAAATTCTGCACCTTTCACTCTGGTCACCCACCGAAACACGCAGCCAACAACACATAGCCTATCTTCCCGCGTTCCTACAGGTTTCCTGACGAAAACGGTACCTCACATGTGTGTGTGTGCACCTACCTGGGTGCAAAGGGAAAAGCCTAAAACACTGGTAACGCCAAGTCTTTTTGCACAGCAGATTTTCAGGAATTTTGCTCTTGTGGACAACCTACTGATTTGGGCCTAGGGTGTCGAAGCCACGAAGGAAAACAGGGAACCCCATGCATTTCTGAAAAGAAGACACCTGTGGGAATCCACAGAGGTCTGACCTGCGCTAATTGCCCCATAATATATGACCCACAATCGCTGACAAAGTCTGAAATTTGGTGGAAAAAACACAATTTTCACTTTGTCTGGGATTGTGGGTAATACATTCTGGGACGATTCGCGCAAGTCAGATTCCCACGGGTGTCTTCTATTCGGAAATGCATGGGGTACCCTGTTTTCCTTCCTGGCTTCGACACCCTAGGCCCTAATCTGTAGGTTGTCTCCCCAAACCCTTTGGGGGTTACCAGTGGTTTAACCTTTTCCCTTTGCCCCCAGGTAGGTGCACCCACACATGTGAGGTACGCGGGAAGGTAGGACTTGTGGTGTGGGCGGCGTGTTTCGGTGGGTGGCAAGAGGGAAATGTCTGAAAATTGTAGGCTTTTTACCACATTTCAGACTTTGCCGAGGATTGTGGGTAATACATTCTGGGGTGATTTGTGCAAGTCAGACCTCTATGGATACCCACGGGTGTCCTCTTTTTGGAAATGCATGGGGTTCCCTGTTTTCCTTGGTGGCTTCGACACCGTAGGCCCAAATCTGTATGTTGTCCACATGAGCAAAATCTGCTCTGCCGTAAGGCTTGGGGTTAATGAAAATGAGACACCCGTGGGCACCCCCCTTTCCACTAAAAACATCCATGGTGGTTTAGTGACCCCCACACCCACCCAAAACAAGTTATCATTTTTTTTTATTTTTGTTTTTGTTTTGCCTCTTTCCTAGGGGAAGATTGTGCTAGCAATCTGCCCCCAGGGAGGGCTACATGAGATGCCCCCCATCCATTTGGGGTGGGGGGGAGAGGGCCTCCCCCCTTTCCACTAAAAACATCCTTGGTGGTTCAGTGGCCCCCACACCCACCCAAAAAAAAGTTATAATTTGTTTTATTTTTGTTTTGCCCCTTTCCTAGGGGCAGATGGGCACATGTGTGTGGCCATCTGCCCTGGGGGTTGGGGCAAAACGTACTGCCCCTGGCTTGGGGGGTGGCTCTGCCAGTATTTGCAGTGGCCTTCCCCCAACCCAAATGGATGGGGGCATCTAATGTACCCCTGTCTATGGGCAGAAATCTGCCCCCAGGGAAGGCTACATAAGGTGCCCCCATCCACTTTGGTTGGGGGGAGAGGGCCACCCCGCTTTCAAACACAAAAATCCTGGTGGTCTAGTGGCCCCCCCACCCAAAACAAGTTATAATATATATATATATATATATATATATATATATATATATATATATATATATATATATATATATATATATATATATTTGTTTTGCCCTTCCCTAGGGGCAGATGGGCACAAGTGTGTGACCATCTGCCCCCAGGGGGGTGGCAAAACGTACTCCCCCAGGCTTGGGGGTGGGGAGGCTCTGCCAATATTTGCTGTGGCCTCTCCCCTCACCCCAAATGGATGGGCGCATCTTATGTACCCCTTCATAGGGGCAGAAATCTGCCACCAGGGAGGGCTACATAAGGTGCCTCCCATCCACTTAGGGTTGGGGGGAGGGCCACCCCCCTTCAAACACAAAAATCCTGGTGGTCTAGTGGGCCCCCCACCCAAAACAAGTTATAATATATATATATATATATATATATATATATATATATATATATATATATATATATATATATATTTGTTTTGCCCTTCCCTAGGGGCAGGTGGGCACAAGTGTGTGACCATCTGCCCCCAGGGGGGTGGCAAAACGTACTCCCCCAGGCTTGGGGGTGGGGAGGCTCTGCCAATATTTGCTGTGGCCTCTCCCCTCACCCCAAATGGATGGGCGCATCTTATGTACCCCTTCATAGGGGCAGAAATCTGCCACCAGGGAGGGCTACATAAGGTGCCTCCCATCCACTTAGGGTTGGGGGGAGGGCCACCCCCCTTTCAAACACAAACAATCCTGGTGGTCTAGTGCCCCCCCCACCCCCACCCAAAACAAGTTATAATATATATATTTTTGTTTTGCCCTTCCCTAGGGGCAGATCGGCACAAGTGTGTGGCCATCTGCCCCCAGGGGGGAGTCAAAATCTACTGCCCCAGACTTGGGAGGGGTGGCTCTGCCAATATTTGCAGTGGCCTCTCCCCCCCACCCCAAATGGATGGAGCGCATCTCATGTACTCCTTCGTAGGGGCAGAAATCTGCCCTCAGGGACGGCTACATAAGGTGCCCCCATCCACATAGGGTGAGGGGGAGAGGGCCACCCCCCTTGCAAAAATCCCTGGTGGCTAATGGTCCCACTCACACCCACCCCACCCAAATCTATGTTTTGTTTTGTTTGCCCCCTTCCCTGGGGGCAGATGATAACCCATCTGCCCCCAGGGTATTGCCCCCATGCTTTGGGGGCCAGGGGGAGAGGGCAGCTTGCATAGTAAGCAGCCCTCCCCCACTTCAAAAACAGATCCCTGCACGACACACCAAACACATATTCTGGGGGGGATAAATGACATTACATCCCCCCACTTACAATTGTGGGGGGGATTTGTCCCCCTGTCTCCCCCATGTCCTACGCCCATGCTCCAGGTACTTCTTCCTTCAATTTAGCAATACCCTCTTCTTTAAACAAGTCTGTCTCTACTATGCATTCAAATTTAATCAGGGGCTGCATCCCTTATTGGGGATGCTGTCCTGACATGTACTTCAAATGCTTCAATGAAGGCTGACTTGAAAAGTGCCCTTTCCTCCTGAATGCCATCATTTTGAATCATTCCCGGGTAACTGGAGTCTCTTTCAAGAAATGTACATCCTTGAAGTCTTCCATCTCTCCATCAAGACCTGCTCGTGAACCATCCCCTTTACTTTATTGATGTCATGGATCATAGGGAAGAGCCTTTGGAGCATGAGAAAGGCATGTTTATTGTAATAGAAATGGATGCGAGCTTTGGATAGAATGGTTGAGGTAGAGTGTGTGAAGTAGATGTGGTGAGATTTTTACAGTATAACATGCTAGGAAGGGTGGGTAAGTTGGATAATGGACAGAGGATATGTAGAATTAGGAAAAGCGTGAGGTGAGTTGTCTGGGTTTAGTGGGTGAGGTATAGTGGGTGAGTGGGAAATGGCATAGTGAGTGAGGAAGAATGGATGAGTGAGGTGAGGTACTGTAGGTGTGTGGGGTAAGGATGAGTAGGTGTGAGGGGTGCGGTGGAGTGGGTGAATTTTAGTTTGGTTAGGGAGATTGGGTGAGTGTGTTAAGGCAGAGTTAGGCATAGTGGGTGAGTTGGGGGAGGAACACTATGTGAGTGAAGTGAGGATGGTGGGTGATGTAGAGTGGGTGTGCAGGTTGAGGAATAGTGTGTGAAGTAGCTTGAATAAGTCAGGAGTTTAAAAGTGGGCAGTGAGATAGAGTGGGTGAGATAGCATAGGAGTTAGGGGTCACGGAGAGTGGGTGAATGGGTGAGTCAGGGTGGTGGAGGTAGAGTAGGTGAGTGCGGTGAGCACACATCTTTGAGTGTGCAAGGCCAGAATGAGTTTGTTCGTGTGGATGAGTGTGACATAGTAGAGTGGCTGAGGAAGAGTGCATGAGTGGGACAAGGAAGAGAGCCATGTGTAGGATAAGGAAGAGTGGGTGAGTATGGTGAAGTAGATTGGATCTGGTAGAGTGTAGTGGATTTGTGTAGTAGTGTGGGTAAGTGGGTTGACATACTCTTGGTTAGTGATGTGAGTCGATGCATAGAGGATTTCTGTGTGGGTGGGGTGAGGAAGAGAATGGGGTGGGGTGAGTGGAGTGGGTGAAGATTAGTTGTGAGCATGGGTGAGGAAGGGTTGGTGTGTAGGGTTAGGAAGAATGATGAGGTAGAGTGTGTGAGTGGTGTATGATTGAGTGAGTGAGTGAATGAGTGGGATTAGGTACACTGAGTGAGTGGGTTGGGTCAACATGTGTGAGGTACAGTGGGTAAAGGGTGTGAGGAAGATTGTGTAAGTGGGTGAGGTACAGTGGGTGAGATATAGTATGGTACATTAACTGAGTTTACACCCTCCACTGTAATAAAACATGGGCAGATTTCCAGCAAACTTGTGTAAGGAGCATTGGCGAGGACGTTAAATCATGGTTTTGAAAATATGCTCATAATATTACTTTTTGACAAGTGTCATAATGAAGGTACAATAAATAGTGATATAACTTTGGTGACTGAGGTATAAGGTCATGACCTGGGCAATCTGGCTACTGGCCATGACCACGAGGTACGAAAAATTGGATTAAAGTGGCCATGTCCACCCAGGACTGGCTATGTGGTAAAGTTATTCGAAAGTGGAATAGGTTTGAAAGGGAAAAGAATGTGCTTGTGGTAATATAGTCATAGGGTTCTCTCTTCGCCTTCTGCAGGCTACCATGAAAAGGGAAGAGGGGCTCTGTTCGGAGCCCTGCCTTCTCTTTCCATGGTGGTCATCTTGGAAAAGTATTTTCCTTCCTACGGCGGGACACCACAGGCATCCCGGTGTGGGAAGAAAAATCCTTTTTTTAGAACCCCGTTTTCCCGCTTTGCGAACCGGGGTGCTAATTACCTTCATCCCCCATTGCAGGCGCAGGAATGGGGGATAACTTGGGCTGCCCGGCTGTTATCCCATGTTCCAGTTCCAGAACTTCTTCCAGCAATGGGGGATGAACACCACATTATTCCCATTAGCATAAAACAAAATGCTAATGGAAATGTTGGAAAATCTTATTGAGTCTATGCACTTTACTGAGAAATGTAAAGTAGATGGAGTCTATAAGATTTCTTTTTAGTTCTATTTTTTAACTGTGAAAGATGGTTTCTAAAGAAACCTTTCGTTTGTTGTTTTTTTATGTATTTTCTTTTTTTTGCAGACGTTAGAAAGTAAGGTGGGGAGAGAAATGAGGGAAGAGGCACTGGGCACTAATATGGAGGGGCAGTTTGTGCACGGGAAAATGTTGCGTGTGTGTTACTTCTAAGGTAGGGGGCAGTGTTTCTCATGCTCCTTGATTACAGCCTCAAAAGAACAAAAGAACTTTGAAATGGCTTCCCCCTGCAGAGTAGTATGTTGTAGTATATACAGAGGACTGTTGTCTTCGAAAGATATGGATCATTAGCCTTTTTTTATTGCTTGCAAGGTAGCTGGTTTGATTTTGTGTCCCACAGAAGTCGACTGTGTGGTTACAGTATTGGTTTAGGAAGATGAGGTGGAGGAAGACAGCCTACTACTTGCTAAGAAAGGAGCAACCTTTCTGAGAGCATTGCAGTGGCTGGATTTGGTGCGGCGGTGCATGGAGCTGGTGCCATAGGTGTATTGTGATTACTGTCCAGGAGACCGCGACTGAGTACAAACACTCTGGTAGCTTCAACCTTTGGTACATTCCCCATAGTGGTAAAGAACTGCCACACCCATGATTCTCTCTGGGTGCTAGAGGTAGGCACATCCTCTACCTCATCTTCTTGGTCCTCTTCATTGTCTCTGGTTGTACAGCATTTTTTTTGTTGTGTAGGCCCTCCAGCTGGTTGTAGACACTGCCACGGCTCTTGAGGAGGAGGGATAGCAATAGCGGATGCCATTTTTAAGATAAATAGCAGTTTTGCTAATATTCTTCAAAGTGTGTGTTTTGTACTAGATTGTTAATGGATAATGAGAAAGAATAGGTGTAGGAGCTGTGCAAGAGAACATTTTTAGCTTGAAAGTTCCTAGATCAGTAGAAAATGGAGTTCTCAACTGTTCTTGAAGCACTGACCCAATCACAAAGTGTGGACGCGTTAGTGGAAAAGTCATCATGGCACTGTCCGGAAGGTCCTCGGTGATGTCAGATGTACGCGGACGTCAACAGACTCAAAAACAGTAGAAAAAGTTGCAAAAAGTGTGTAGAAGTATTACAAATTATGCTAGAAGGTGGGAAATGCCAGGTGAAACTTTGTTGCTATATTGGGGTAACTATGATATTAGTAAGTTGTAGGAAATTAGCATGCACTGGTAAAAAGCCATGAAATTCATTGACAAAAACTTTGTTAAAGGGATGTTATGGTTAAGTTGCACTAATTAAAAACCTATGAAATCCATTGAAAAAACTTTGCTAAAGGGACGTTACTGTTACAAGTAAAACCAAAAAAAACCTCAGAAATTCACCAGTTATGCTAAGTTAAGCAACCATAACTCGCGCCACCACTGTGCACTGCTACGACTAACACCCAGGACATCAAATATGACATCACCAATGTAATTGATGACATCATTGATGACATCACATATCTGGGCCACTTGTTTTTGTTCACTGACGTATCTAGGCCAGGTAATTTTGTTAGCTGACAGTCAGAATATTAAAATTCAAAAGGTACTACATATCTAGACGTTAACCTTATCATATGTTCTTAAAGTACCTAGTGACAAGTTGGCGTTAAAGTTCAAAGTGGTGTGGAGAAGCCGGGGTCAACCGGACGAGCGCACGTGGAGATCACGGACATTCATGTAGCATCATTGGTATTTTGAGTGGGTATACACCATGTTTTTCATTCAGTTTAAGAGAACACTGTTGCTTTACCATGGCATTGTGAAATGATGGGTTTGGAACTGAAGGTGAGGTGTTCCTTGGACAATTGGACACTTTCTGGAAACAATGCCCCACCACCCCCAAGGTTAATGAATGCATATCATTGCAATTGAAAAGAAGGTGGGTTGGCCCTGAGAAATGACAAGTAAACACTATGATGTCATCACATGTGCTCCACACCTGACAAACTGAGTTTAAACAATCTTTTACGCAAGTCTTCTCCTTCTGTCCTGTTACAAAGTCACATTTGTATTGTCCAAGCCCAAGACACGAGAAACAGAGCCTTTGATGTAACTGCTGTCAAGGTATTGTAATGTTTGACTGCACAAGTTAATTGCTGTTGAGCATCGCTTGCGTCCAATTACTGCGAACTGCAATTAATGCAGGGTGAAAAATGAAAAATGTCAACAGATGCGCATATCTTTCCCTAGTTGACTAGAGCATATTTTAACAACTTGATATAAATCACTGATTATAAATGTAAAATTTGACAGCATAGCTAAACAATAAATAAACAGAATATATTGTGACAAACCTGAGGACAAGTCACTGAGAAAAGTATGTCAAAGATACAGCATATAACTTGTAGACTGAAAGAAACACACTAACAAGGAAAGACAAGAGCGTTGACAAGTGAATGTCAATACAGCCAAACACACATGGAACCTTTGTTTTCTAAAACCCATTATTATGCAGTCATTGGTATTAAAATTTGAAACACATTTAGCAATCGAAATGTCTAGCAAAACTGATTACAAAGAGAGGGTCCTCTAAAAAGCTATACCTAGATGTAATTAACCCTGACCGATAATACAAGGGTTGAAATATACACAGCAACACAGCACATGGAAGGACTGGGTCAAACACTCTGCCAGTAGAGGTCCTAATGCAGTCACCACCGTCCAAAACCATAGACTCCTGTCTACACCTCTCGTGCATTCTAAGACTTTCATTTTGGCAATAGCATTCCATGGCCGCCACTTCCGCACGTTGTCCTGGGCAGTGTCCCGAGGTGCCCCAAGCAGAACACTAGGGGAATTGCTTTGTACTTCAACTCTCTGTCAGTCACCACTGATGGTGTCATGTTGGATGGGGTTGGGCCACCATTAAAAACGTGAAAAGTACGTGGAGATTGTGTGTGGGTGGAGATATCTTCATTCAGATGATCATGTTTACCACCTGTGTCTTCTTGACCCTCTCAGTAGCCATGACCAATTTCCACATCTTTTTCATTGTACTTAAGCTTCATGTTGTCGGTAGGTAACCCTGCACTCAGTCTAGTATACTGTGTTTTATTGGTGGGTGTGCATGCTGTTCATGGTCTTTTTGAAGCCGGCGATTAATGAATGCACCGTTCCTCTGTTGTGGAGGTTCACACAATTGCTTATCTTACACTGCGTCAACTCTCCAATGAATGAGATGCATGTTTGTGACGCACAGAAAGTTAGAATACCTGCATACTATTGGTGCTTAATTTGTAATCTTTTTTTGGTATAGGTAAAGGGATTGAGTAAGGGACCATTTAAAAAATCAGGAGGTGTCTGATGATTTAGCAAAATAATGATGGTCGCTTCCTGAAAAGTTATGACAAATATATCAAATTCTTTCCTCCAATGTCTTTGGACTTCAATGTAACTGAGTGATCAGGTTCTTGTTACCATTTCTCCCAGTTGTGATGCCTTTTTGGGAAAATACTCTTGTGGTGTTTCAGTGCCTGAAAGAAATAGCGCAAGACTTCCTACCTGGCAGTTTTCCTCGTTCCTCAAGAATGTTGTTCTCCCATTGGTCGTCTGCTAGTGCATTTTTAGAACCAGAGTGCCTAACATGTGGTTATCTTCATTATTAGGCAATTCAGGTTTTCTGATAACCTATAGCTTATCAATGCCATTTCTCAATGAAGAACTCATGAGTTGGTGGAAGTGGAACTCCCAACATACACATTTTGTTGGTAGTGTTTGTCTTGCCTGTTATGCAATATTTCTGGGTTGTAGGAATCAGAAGTCACAGCAAACAATCTTTCTTTGTTCATCATTTATGGTCAACGCAGTCTCTGTTTTACTTTCAGACACAACGCAAAATAAATAATTCATCTTCATTCCCCATTGCTACTCAGCACCACCTGCAGTCCACATTTTAAAATGTTATGACCACGACTCACAACAGGCAATGATTTTTTTATTTTCTCTCATTGTGAGTGACACATGTGCTCTGTTTTGGGTTGTTACAGTCATAACTCAACATGACATGTTTAATCATTCTATTCATGCCCTCCTGCACTCAGCTTTTGGAGGTTTACCACCACACTTCCCAACTTGCAAAGCCTTTTGGTCCTCATTCTCTGCTAATCATTACTTGCACTGATATTTTGGATTATCGCAACCACAATTCACACCATGGAATGATCTTTGATTCTATTATTCTTATCACTGCCCCCTGCACTCCCCTTCTGGAGTATTTGAAACAGAACTCTCAATGCGCCATGCTTTTTCCTTCTCTTTTGCTCAAGACTGCATCATGCACTCAGCTTCTGAAGTGTTAGAACTACAACTACCAGGTTATTCAGCTCTCTTTCAATTTTCTGTGGCACCTGCCTCAGTCTTTGCAGTCTATTCCCAACATGCACAATTCTAGCGCTTTCCTACATTTTTCAGTCATTGGTTTTCTTTTACTATGCAGCACTACATATGCTAGGCATCTAGCATGGCAGAACAACATCTCCGAATAGTTTGCATTTTATTTGTGCATTACCCTTCCTCTTTATTGGAGTCAACCACCGCCTGTTGAGTTATCCTCTGCCAACTCAATGCTCTTTGGTACTTCACTGCAAATGCTTACCAATTCTTGCTATTATCTCATGTATGTTTTGTATCCCATCAGTGTTTGAATTGTTTTGGTGGCAGCTTCTTCTCCCTGTTACAGGTGGGTGCTGGCTGGACTTCCATTCCCCCCGATTATTTCGGTAGCCCTCACTCACTTGTCAGAGGCTTCAATTTTGGTCAGGCATTCCAAAATCCTCTACCTTCAATTCCCTTAAATGGAGGTAGCTCATAAGTTCATTGGCCTGATCACTAGCCCTTGCATCAACCTTTCCATGATGGGAAGCTCTCCTGCCTATCAGCTCAGATCAGCTTCCTTGCTTTCTTAACGCGCCTCTGTCGGTTATGTACCCCCGAATTACTGTAGGAGTCCCTGTTTTTTCCTGCCTTCTTTTGTTTCTCAACCCAGCAGTTCCACAGGTCCAATCCGCTGGGGATAAAACATAAAGAAAGACTCAGGAATGGGGCTAATTGTTCCCAATTCCTCACTCCTGCTACACAAGGCAGTATTTGTTATTCTTATTGTGAAGAGCAGAATCTCCCCGAAGGGAGCAATATCCTTTAGCATCGCCTACTTGCCGAAGTCCCTCCAGTGTTTAGGTGTTTCTTCTTTCAGGGCCTGATTCACAGAGCATGTTTCAATAGGATTGCCCCATTACAAAAGGCTTCTGTGAATCAAGCCCTTAGTGTGATCACTTTAAGTTCCTGCTACTGCACTGCACATATTGATACAGGTCCTCTAACCGGAATCCCATTGCGCCAATGGTGCTGTTATCGAAATTCCATAACAACTACGAGTTGGGAGTGAAATTGTGGGCATTCTGTGTCACTACCTCCCTGTGTATGTATGGTAGGAACACCTGTCCTCTGTAATGAGATCCTTCTGATGCCTCAGACCCATTTCCTTGTGTGTGAATTACTCTAACATGAGTAGGATCAGATAGTTGCTTTTTTGATATAGATATCATACATACAATCCTTGCTAAACAATACTAAGGAATGTAGTTCATTTGGTGTAGTGTTTGTAATTACTGTTATTGTATTTTATTTGATGTAGGTAGTTAACCACAGCCCTGGCAGCTGTAAAGTAAGGTATAGAATACAAACAATGTCAAGTAAACATAAATACAGTTCTTGCAGCACACACACGTCCTTAAACAATGTGCACGTGCTTGTTTGGAAGCAGAAATATCTTAAGCACCATCAAAATGGAGTTTAAGGAAGGGGCAATGCGTAGAATTATAACATTCCAAATCCTGACAACGAGGTAAACCGACCCTGGTGAAAACCCATTATATCCTGGGATTCTGGGCCACGAGGGGGGAAGGGCACCTAAAACATGATGCTGGATTGAAAGAAATACATGTTTCTGGCGGCATATTAGGGGGAAAGTCAGGTTAAATGAACAGTCATAGAAAGTTCAATAGTTTATTTATTTCGATTTTAATACTTGATGAAACACCAGCATGGCCCGCTAGAGGCTTCTAGGTGGTATTTCAGCATTTTAAAGACCAAACACAAAAAAGACCAATTGTTTCTGCCTGTTTTCCTGTTGGCTTTAAAATGCAGAAGCAGAAATATCACATACCCCTCACGCAGCCCCGCATGGTGATCCCTTCCCCAACCCCACCCTCTCCCTCTAGATGTCTTGTTAATCGGGGGGGAGAGGGGGTGAAGCCACCACCCCCTTCCCAGCATGACACACACTTACTTCCCGCACATACGTACACAGACACACAGACACCCACGCAGACAGACACTCCTGCAACAACCCCTCAGGGTCTCGCCGTGCCCGTCAGCTGCTGTGCCCACTCGTGTGCAGCAGGGGAATGACAGTTTGATTTAGAAAGACTGCTCCGTGCGGTCACAGAGCAGTCTCTCAAAATGGATCTTTTTTTCAGTAAAGTGAAAACAACAGTATTAAACTCAACAATACACAAATGTAAAATGGAGGTGGCACATAAAAAAATAAGAGCGGATACATTACAACTCCCGGATTGTCCATGAATTTAAAAAAGTGTTTCAAAATGGGACAATGTCATTAAAAGACTTTGTGAATCAGGACTTATATGTGCAATAAGAAGTAGTACATTAAAAGACCAAATTGACCAGGAGGTATTCCTCTTTTGTTCCACGGTGTGTATTTATGTACAATCTTTGGGGTAACGGAAAGACTAAGCTACCCCTCACACTTCTGATTGATGCCCAGTGGCTTCCATTATGTTAGCAGGATTATCAGGTTGTCCTTTTTGCATATCAGAATTACCAGTATCATCACCTGTTTGTCTCTTATAGGCCCCCAGCTGACGCATACATATGCGGTAGATCAGACTACTGTTGTTATATGTACAGTGGTTGTTTCGGGTCTTGGAATATCTTCTGGCATCTTAGAGTGGAATATGTATAGGTTGCTGCGGATCCAATACCTCTGTAGTAACTGTGTTTTGCTACACATGAACTACTAATTCAGTTCTAAACAAAGTACAATGGTCTTGCATGATTCCCAAGTCCACCTCTGTATGTGGGATTTTCAAACAGCCATTTTAAAGCACCCTGTAGGTCTGAACCACAGAGCTTTGCACTGGAGCAAATTAAAAGGTGCCCTGAACCTCTCAGATTTTCTTCTGCTACTTCCTAAGTGATCCATACAGACTGAAACTAGAGCAAATTCGGATATGCCGGAGCATCGCTAGGATGTTCCTGAGCAAATCTTATATAATTATATTTGAACAGGGGCATCGGAAAAGGTACTCCAGGCAGCTCCATACTTGCTCCACTTTTAGGTTTTTTGAATCAAGAATTAATGAGAAAGTAGCAAATCTGAGATGCTGAGGGCATGTAATTTTCTCCAGTATACATCTTTAAGAATCAGGTGCTATATCTTTTACCACATTTAGAAAAAATAAATACAACCATTGCAACTGGTCCCTACCGTCCATACGAAAAAAATATCTATTTATCAGGGTTACAGTCCAATCTGAGACAGTACTGAGACATCACTCTGCCTAGAACCTGCCCCCCAAAACTTGATCCTGGTGTGGGGAAAAGTTTATAATTTCCACTATTTTGGTGTCAGTTATACTTCAGATTTAGTGCTGGTGTCATAAACTGGTATTGCTCTTGTACATAGCCCCAACATTCAAAAGTTTAGTGACATATTTAATCAACCTGTCTTCTTTACACTGTATGTTTGTCAAATTTGAATAATATTCGCACATATGGGACACATAACTTACTGATAGTGCCCAAGCTGATCTTTTGTATTTTCATGTGTTTAATATTTTATTTATGTATATAACACACAGGGAAAGCAATGCATTTTTGTCACAAAAACACATCCAAAATGTACCATTGATAACAGAGCGGAGGACATGGGTCCTTTTGAATGGGGTGAGAGAATGTGACTTGAAGGCCAGATGTTGCAGGGGATGTTAGAAACATAAACCAGATACAAGGATGGGACAGAATGACATAGGAACGGAATGGTGGAGAAAGTGCTGAATTAATGATGGAGGGGTGACAGAAGAGTGCTTTAGGGTTGTCAATAAAGGATAGGGAGAGAGGAAAACATGGTGATGCAGTAGTATAGAGTGCTAGGAAACATACTCTTTAGAAAGAAGGAAAGCTTTGAGGTTGGATATAAACAGTGTTAGAGTTGGAGTAGTACAGAGAGGGAGAGGAAGAACATTCCAGAGTAGAGGAGCAACGAGAGAGAGAGTGGAAAATAGAGGGAGCACAGGGGACTCGAGTGGTGGCAAGGAGGTGAGCTGAGGATGATCTTAATGAGTGAGGAAGAGAGTAACGAGTGAAATGAGCAGATAGATGGGGTGGGGCGAGTCTATGGATAGTTTTGAAGGTTATAAGAAGAAGTTATTTCGTAGCCCTTTGTTTCCTAGATAGCCAGTCAATCTGTTGTAGGGCAGAAGAGGCACAGTTAAAGCGTGAAACCCCCAAAGAGGGTAAAATTACTCTTATTAACAATTGACTGGGCAGAAACAGAGTGTGCGAGAGTAGCTTTGACTATCATACCTTATCTGATAAGATAACTAGATGCCCACAGTTATTGCCTGGATACCTAGAAAAAAGCGCCTATCGGAATCATAGAGACTTGATAATGCGCTTTCGTCTGAACATTTTAAGAACAAAGATCAACCTGTTCCGATATGGCCTGGCAAAGGAAAAACTGTGCAGACTATGCAAACAAGAAGAAGAATCGTGTCAACACTTAATGCTGTTTTGCCCTGAACTTAGATCTGAAAGGGGTTGTTTATTACTACCAATACTGTCACCATCATGCGATCTGGATCCTGATTTATGGTGCTCAGCTCTATATGATGACCCAAGTAAGAAAACCATCAAAGGCTTGGGTATTTTCCTGGAATCTATGCTAAAGAGACTGGAAGGGAATTAAGATCATTATCAACAAGGAATATTGAAAACACATAGCCAAACCTGGACTGAAACCAACGTAGAACCAAGAAAGAAGAAATAGGAGAGGTTTGGCTTGTGCATGGGGAGGAGGGAAATTGTACATAAGCAAAAGTTTGTATTTTTTGTACGCTGAATGCTTTAAATAAAAAATAAAAAATAAAAAAAAAAGCGAGAAAGTTTGAAAAGTATGCAGACCATGAAGTTGCTGACTTTGAAGGTGAAAAGGCAGAGCTGGCAAAGCCATAGTGGAGACTGGCACAGTGGTCACTTCTAGAAAGTACTAAGGAGGAGATTTGTATTTTAACAGTATTGAAAGGAAGAGGATTATTTTTCTTATTTTTTTTTAATTCAAATGACAGCCTGTTATGCCTCAGTACAAGTACTTTGGCATCAGACTTGTGTTACAAGTTAATGACACATTCCAAGTTTACTGGTACAACACAACATTTCTCATTCTAAGTTCCATTTCCCAAGACGAGCATTCCCTATAATGTTCAATGTCTCTAATCGCAGTGAATCCAAAAAATCAACTATGGCGCAACTCAATTGAACGCAGTGACTGGCCGTGGCATATGACCACCAGTCTCGACCGATTAGGGGTGCTGGCAAGAATTTTCCTAGGTGCTGCATCCGTTTCGTGATAATCTGTGGCCATTTTGCCAAGAGATGCTCTAAGGATTCGATTTCGTTTTGACAGAACCGACATAAGTTGTCATTTACTTCTTTAGAATGACGAAGCCACATCATCTGTTTAGTTTTCACCGCATTTAAGCGGAATCTGGGAAACTGATCACGATGATGTCTAGATGGACAGTTTGTCAGGTATCGAGGTATGACGTTTAACTTGTGCGCTCCAATTCCAGAGTCCAAGGTTATCGTCATCTTTAGACCTTGTTCAATGTTCTGAATCCAACACAAGTTCTCAAACTTTTTTTTTGCAAGTTGTGGTCTCATTATAAGATCGTCCAGAGTCAAGTCGGCACTGAGTATGGTTCCTTCCATTAGTTGCTTCCACTCTTCTAAAAGATTTGATTTTCCTGGACCGGGCCTCGCCGCAAAGACTTGAAATGCTGGCGGTGTTGGAGTTAAATTCATTTTGCGCATGGCCATTAGTGATTTCCACAGGACAGAAGAGGATTATGGATTATTTCTGATATTGAGGGGTTTGCGTCTGGCTGAAGTGGAAGATTTTGAGATGAAGAGCAAAAAGTTATGTGATGGTTCAAAGATGGCACCAAAGTTATGAGTGAAAGCAGAGTAAGGAAGATAGTCAGGAGAGAACAGAAGATGAAGAGGAGAGGAGGAGATAGCCAGTTTGGCTACAAAGAAGAGAACATCAGTCTTAGTGGAGTTGATCATGAGCGAGTGAGACACCATACAATATTTGATTGATGAGATACAGTCTGTCATTTTTGACAACAGCTTGTTGGATAAGGAGTAAAAGGAGAAGATGATCTGTGTGCTAGCAGTGAAGAGTTGATATGAGAAGCTGTAAGAGGAGATCAGAGCACCAAGAGCTGAAGTACAGAGAATGAAGAAAAGTGGACCAAGGACGGACCCTTGTGTAACTCCAACAGTAAGGAGGGGCAAGAGGAGGTATGGCTCTTCAAGGAAACATGAAAGTGTCCGTGGGTAACGTATGAAGCAAATCAAGCAACAGCCATATCTCTGATTCCAAGGATAGTTAATGTAGATAAGGTCTGAATGGTTGACAGTATCAAAGGTAGCAGAGAGGTTCAGAAGAATACGAATAAATTAAAGGTTTGCATTCTAAGTGGATGAGATGATGTTGTTGAGATTGAGGAGAGTTGTCTCAGTAGAATGCAGAGTCAGAAACCAGAATGAAGAGGGTCCCAGAGGTTGTGTGTATCAAGGAATTCAGGGAGTCAAAGAATACTACTCGCTCTAGGATGTTGAAATAGTGTGGTAGAAGAGAGACAGGGTGAAAGTTGGCAGAAAAGTTAGGATCTATAACAGGTCTCTTAAAGAGAGGGATGGCAGTAGCTGTCTTATACGATGAGGGAAAAGTGGCATTATCAAGAGAAGAGTTGACGAGGGAAGCAAGATGTGGAGGAACAACATTGGGAGCTATGTGCTTCACAATTTGTAGGGACACTTACACAATGGTTAGCCTTTCAGGATTAGGGTAATAATCTCATTAGGGTTGGTGGGGGGCAAAGGAAGACATGATAGTGGGAGAGCAGGGTAGGAGTTGTGGCAAAAAGTAAGAGGAGGGGGTAGAAGGCAATTAGCAAAGGTATTGTGAATAGTAGAAATTCTAGTCAGAAAGTAGAGAGCAAGATAATTTGCAGAACGAGTAGAGGAGATGGAGGTGAGTTTAGGAGGTGAGAGGATTGAGTTGAAAGATTTTTGGAGGCATTGGGAGGATTGAGATAAAATGAGAGATAGAGAGGTCAAGTTTGGCCGAGTTAAGAGTAGAGGAATAGTTTTGAAGAGCAGTGGGACACAGTTGGAGATCAGAGGAGTGGCTTGAGCTTTGCCAAGTGCAAAGCTTTTCCCACATTGTTGTTTTCAGGGTGTGGATGACAGGTGTAATCCATGGATGTTGACGGGGGATTTAGAAGTGAGTGCATTAAGTGTGAAGTGAGAGAAATATTGTGCATAAAGAGCAGTGTTAAAGTTAGTAAAGGAGTCTTCAGTGGAAGGAAAGGTTATTTCAGTGTAGGAGGAGAGGGCATGGTGTAGTTTAGAGAGGTATTCGGGGAGTTTGGAGAAGGGAAACTTACACTTAGTAATAGTTGTAGTAGACGGATAGAGTGAGGAAGAAGCAGAAGGAGAGATTGAGGCAAAGATTATAAAGTGATCAGAGGGAAAAGGCACTTTGGAGATATTAGAGGCAGAGAGTTGAGAGGAGATGAGACTATGGTCAAGGGAATTTTCATTTGAATGGGTGGGCAGTGAGTCAACCAAAGAGAGCGAGTGGTTAAGTAAAAGTTAGATAAAGTCAGTGGATAGAGCTGCAGAGAGGGAGTGGAAGTTGATGTCACCAATGAGAATGAGGTGCTGATTGAGAGGGAGAGAATCAATTAGTTGGGAGTGGTGGTTGAGGAATTCACCTACCTAACCATGTGGATGGTAGAGAGAGAGATAGTATGTATGCCATAGGGGGCAGTTATTATGGAGATAGTGTATTCAAATGATGGAGAATTAGCAGGAGATAAGGGAAAATGAGAGATAAGAAGTTTGGAGGATGAAAACGTCCTACATCACCACCTCTGCATTTATGGTGAGGAGAGTGGGTGAAGGTGTAGGCAGGGTCCTGAAGTGCTGCAAGTGTTGCAGAGTCAGAGGGAGGGATCAAGGTTTCAGTAAGGAGGTCAAGAGAAACAGAATGAGAAAGGACGATGCCGAGGTAATTCCAAAGACCAATAGAAAGAGAGTGGGATATAGAAGCATAGCGACATCGAGCCTGAGAAATAGAGAGGCACTGGGAGTAGATGCAAGAAGAGGATATTTAGTGGAAGTTAGGGTTAGAGTGGGTTTTGTTAATAGAATGAGTAGTGAAACGAGAAGAGTGGCATGAAGAGAGAAGTCGAGGGCAAAGAAGCAATAGAAGTGCATGGCAGGGGTGCAGATGAGAAGAAGCAATTAAGGGTACTTACAGACAAGTAGAAGGAAACAATAAAGCAGAAGCTCATAGGCAAAGAAGAGGCAAAGAGGCTCATAAATGGCAGGTCTTCAGTCTTCACTGTTGCCTCCCTAAATGGGAAACCTTTGGCTGAACACCCGTTTGGAGTTCAGAAGGCATGACATACGCTCTTGTCACCTGATCACCTAGTCCTTGAGTCTCTCTGATATTGCGCCTGGTGGTGCTATGTTGCGGCAATTTCTTCCTGATTAGTGTTCAGTCATTTCCGAATATATGTTATTCTGGTGTTTACTAAAGCCAAATTATTTGAATTTGGATACTGGGATTAATATTGTTTTCTCTGGGAGAACTAAATGGACCATTAACATAAGTATATACAATGTTTGATCTGACATGGGACTGCTTGGTGGAGTGTCCTATGGCAAAGAATGTGGTGTTTGTTGGATTGATCTTAAGGTCAGTATTTGTCACCCAGGCTTGGATGAGGGAATGAAAGTGTTTGAGTCAATATATGGTGCTGATGCAGCTTATCTTTAGGTAGAGGTCTGTGCCATCTGAGTATTGGTGCATCGTCATTGTACTGTTGGTGAGGAGGTGCCACAGATGTGTCATGTAGATGTTGAGGAGAACAGGGGATAGGATGGAACCTTATTGAAAACCACAGGCTTTTGGCCATTGCTATGATCTGTTGGGACCCCTCTGGAGAAGTTGATGTCAGCTGCATATGTAGGCTCAGAGTTCAGCAGGACTATTTCATAAAAGCCCATGATGGTGGTGAAGATATTGAGGGCTTCATGGGCAATGGTATCAAGGTCATCATAGAGGTCGTACAGTATTAGTAGGCATCTGGCCCCTTTTCCCATGAGTGGAAAATGTTATTGATAACTCAGATAATAGTGTTATTTGTGCTGTATCATACCCAGAATCTGGGTGTGTCATTGTGCAGCAGAATGACCATTATTTTCTTTATCACTTTGCTCTAAAAGGGGAGATGCATGATTGGTCAATACCTGAACAGGCCATCCAGGTAGAGTTTGATTGATTAGGGAGAGGACCTTCCCCATCTTCAGTACACCTGGGAAGTTGGCTTGCATAAGAGATGCACCGATGATGTTGATTTGAGGTGTGACTCCTCCTTCAGTGATTACCTTCACAAAGGAAATGGTGAGGATGTTGTCATTGTAGGTCTGGTATTTTCACTTTAAGCTTGTTGGTCAGACCATCTGGATTGATTGTCCTGAATTTGGTTCATCTTAGTCTGTTGAGGGACGTATGGGTGGCATGCTTGTGGTGTGTTTGGAGTTGTCAATGGGTTGCCTTATGCTAGCTATCCTGCCTGCGGAGAAGTATTAGTTAATTTTCATGGATACTTTCCCTTGATACTTTAAAAATATATTAAACTTTGCACTTCCAAGATCACAGGAAATCACGTATTTTCTTGGTACGCTCTAGGAAGGTCTCAATTTATGACTCACTAAGGCTATTATCATAACAAAGAAATGTATCTTAAATCATGGACATCACCTTGTATACAAAATAGTGATTGTTGGCTACTAAACATAAACAAAAACATGTGTTATGTGGATAACATAGAAAATATGACTTATCATTTGCATTAATCACAGTCTTCCTTTAGACTCCTGGTGATGTTTTATCAAGTCCAATGATTGAACTCCTCTGACAAATGCAATAGGTTATAGGTGTGTTTTTTAAATTGTGTGCTGTATAGCACCTCTTCCATAATCCCAGCATTAAATATATTATTGATCACATTTTGCTGCTTTGTACGTGTACCTTCCATACACATGTTTTGGGGGGAAAAAGGGCGTAAAGAAAGGTCAGTTGTGGCTGAAACTCAAGTGCTAGGGGTTTATACTTTGGAATGTCATATTGTTAAAGAAAGAGATTGTCTAACACTTTAAAAACAGTGGAAGGACATGCAAGGTGGGAGTTTCAAATGTGACTAAAACGAAAGGATCTACCTCCCTGGTCACACACAAAGGGATGACATTGTACTACCACCCAGTAACTGTGAGAGTGTAAATGCAATAGCTTTTTGATTTTTATAAATGAAACCGGTTTGGGTAATACTGTTTCTAAAAATTAAGTCTGCTAATCAGACCTTCTTAGATACATGCTCAACACCAAAATGATGGTGAAAACATTCTTGTTGCTGAGTTAGTCAGCACCATCTCTGAAGTGGGACACGGCAGGTACAAAGGTTGCTGACAGCTGCAGTTACACAAAGTGGCAGCAGAGAGAGGTGTTTTTTTATATTGGGCACTTCTGATTCAACACATAATACATGTGCTTCTTACTCATCCTGATGTTATGTTAATTTTGAAATGCATGCAAAGCCTGATTGTGGTATAGTGGCTATCAAGGCCACAGAATTATACAGCACACAGATTTCATATCATACTAATGTCAGCTCTGTGAATAGGGCCTCAGCTATGATGGACTGATGTGCATTAGTCATCTGGCCTGGATGACTCCACAGCTGCCATGTGGGACAATAGCTACGAAGCTGCATGGTTTCATCTCCCAGAGTAAGGCCAACTCCTTCCTACAGGGCACAGAAACCCTCCGCAGGAAAGTTCCAGGTAATTGGTGTTTAAATGGTAGACCACTGTTGTCTCTTTTAAGTCTGTAGACATGGGAAAGGTTTAGAGTTAGAGTAGCCAGAGGAGAGAGGGAGGCTGCCAGAGAGGTCCACAATCTTTATTTTGTTTTTTATTGGCTTGTGCTCTGTACAGTTTACTGCTCCCTATTTTCCTGCTTGACAAGGCACTCTAGGTATGATGTCAGAATGTAAAGTGGACTTAATACAAAATCCTGGATTGGTTCCCTTTCAGTGGAATGCTTTGGACCAATCCCCTGTGACATTCTGCCTTTATAAGGAGGAATACACCCTCCTTGTTTGATTGATCTGTGGACTCACAAGACACGAATAGGGATTCACTGGACCTCTGCTCAGGATGCGGTCTATCCCCATCCCCATCAGTCTATCCCCATCATCGGCCAGAGAAGTGATGATAGAAGACATCCCGGGCAGAGACAAGCTCTGCCACCAAGCCAGAACCCGAGCCAGCCCCATGGGACAGTGGAGATCAACTGTTTTGGACCATTGCCTATTCCTTGGCTGTACAGGAAATAGGATCCTGTTAACTGGGGGTGAAGGACACCCTGTATGTACCAGGCAGATTCCGTGAGTGAACCCCCGCTCCCCATGGTCAGGATTTTTGGGCTTCAGCTTTTTAGTACAGGCCAAATTCAGCCAAATGGTCCATACGACAATTGTTTTCGAACAATTTAGGTGTTTCCCTCATTTTTCAGTCTGAAGAATTTTCAAAGTTGAACACAGAGCTCTTAACCTATATATTCCATCTCAACAAATACAGACACTGAGTGCATGTGTCCTCATTGGCAGGCAGGAAGTCTTTACCCAAAATATACTTGTCTTAATTGATTTTTTTCTAAAATGTAAGTTAATGAAAACTTCAATTACACCTTAGATTTTGGCTACAGGGGCTATTTGATATTTTTGCAGAATGGCACACAGGTGGTGGTGCTTAAACAACCAGTATAATTACACTGAATTGAATATGGTTGTGTTCCTTAAATGCATCTAAATAATGGTCTTGCATAGTCACAATGCGAAAATTGGTGTAATTATCCCAGTCAATCAAATAGATGATGATGCCCTGCAGTCAAATCTTATAAAACAAGACTATTTCAAATCCACAACCTAATTCGCTTGAATGGCTCTACTGTGAGTGATCCCCATATGGCTCCAACACGTATAGAAGGTTCTGCTGCCAGCACCATTGACTACATCTTCTCAAACGCTTTAGGACTACCCTTCATCAGAGATATGGGCGTAGTGTGTCACGAGGAAAGTGACCATCTGCCTTTATGTCTGCTATTTGATGTCAAACAAACAATCACACATTGTCATCCATTGATAAGAGCGGTCAGATCCACTTGAATGAAGGCCATAATTGCATCTTAAAGAAACGTCACAATATAGCCCAAGCGAATACAATGGCTCAAACCTTGCTAACTCCCTTCATTAAATTGTATTCTTCTCGAGTGGATTTGCATGATCAATTAATTGAGCACTACTCGGTAACCATGACCAATATACAAAGTTCTACATTTGAACAACGTTCGTATAAATCAGTCATCGAGAAAGTTAACTTTGTGCAACCTGTACGTAATAATAACGACAAGGCTATACAACTGGCCAAAAGACAACTACGGGCCAACATTAAAATGCTGGTCCACTCCAACCCCCGGCTCCCAAATGAGCTATCTATTACTGCGCAAATCTGCGAACTAAAAAAATGCTATAAACGGTGGCTAACATCACATAAAAAAGAGCTTGAGATAAATCTCTGGCAAAAGATCGCGAGACTATCCCTATCTGGTGATGGTAATGCGATATGGCACCTTCTATCCAAAAACAAGCAAAGAGACAAAACAATAAACTGCATCAATGAAGCATCATGGGCTGATCACATAGCAAAGACCCTAGCCAGCACTGGGACTATCAATACGGCCCTTGCTATCCCGAATTCCATTTGGGAATGCAAGGCTTCCATATTAGACATTATTACCATCATCGAAAAACTAAAATCCTCTCGTGCAGCTGGCCCCGATGGGATATATAATCTACTACTCAAAAGTGATCCCCCATTATGGGGTGCTGCTTTGCACTTACTTTTCAGCCATATCGGCATCCATGGAACCTTACCCAAATCTTGGAAAACTAGTAACATACTCACGGTCCACAAGAAGGGAGCATGGGACATTCCTGCCAATTTCAGAATTCTTGCAATGTTAGACTCAACATCTAAAGTATTCACCAAAGTGTTACTCCATGAACTTAACGCATGGATCGATACATTTAAGAACTTACCTCCCAACCAGATTGGATTTAGAGCCAAATCCAGCCCCCTTCACAACTTGCTCATATTAACATCTGCTATTGAACACTTTTGGGAGCGGCGGACCCTGACCGTCTACTGTGCCTTTATTGATTTCTCTGCAGCATTTGATACGGTATGCAGAAATCATCTTTGTCGCAAACTCGACGAATGGGGGGTTCCAAGTGGATTGCTTTGCATGCTAATGCTTCTTCATGCAGACACCTCAGTCTGCATTCGTCTAAATGCCATAGGCAAACTATCTCAATCTTTCCCTACTAATCGCGACGTAAAACGGGGCTGTATGGTAGCTGCGACACTTTTCAACCTTTATTTGGCTGACATGATTGCCTCTTTTAGCATCTATGCTGCACACCCTATCAAAATAAAAAATGTTGCCCTGGGCTGGCTGGCGTATGCCGACGACCTTTTACTTTTGGATTATACACCATCTGGTCTGCAACAGATGCTGAATGCACTCGCCACATATGCATCAAACAATGGCCTTATCATCCATATATCCAAAAGTAAAACCATGGTATTCACTCGGAAAATGAGGCCAAAGCGCTTACATTGGAGTCGAGCTAATATTCGTTTGGAGCAAGTCTCCACCTACAAATATCTAGGTGTCACAATTGACGACAAGCTCAATTGGCAACCGCATTGGGCCGAAACCAAAGTAAAGTGTGTGGCCTCAGTCAACATGCTAAGAGCTTTTATAGGTCGTAACAATGGCCTTAGTGCAACAGCTGTCTTAACTATCTATAATTCTAAAATAACAGATATGCTATCCTATGCTACATCCATTTGGGGACACAAATTGAAAAAAGAATTGGTCAGATTTGAGGCTAAACTCTTAAGGCGCTTATTTCATGTACCCAAATGCTTAAGCGTCGAATATATATATATGGAATTTGATATCAGAGGTATTTGGAACTGTTACCTTTCACAATGTGTGATGTTCTTCCAACGTGTGATGACTGTGCCTACCGATACGATTGTTACCCCATACATGCTGGCTTTTTTGAGTTTGGATAACTCTATATCATTAGGCACAATTGGCCTATTGAAACGCACTCACCGTCAGTGGCTATATGAAGGTAGCAGCATATATAGTACGGGCATTATTAAATATTGGTTGAAGCGTAAATTAAGTGTTTGCTCATTTGCACTCAATATGCTCCATCTAGAAAAATTGCCCTCCGCTACTGACTACTGTAAATATAGAAGGGATCGAAAATGTACCCCACTTTACATTCAGGCCTATCCGAATCCCAACATTTTTAGAACGTATCTACTGCTCAAATTCAACTTATCGGTGGCACTATCGCCGTCAAGTTGGAGGAACACAAATATTGTAGATTATGTGGCAATATATCCGAAGAAACTTTGCATCATCTGATCATCACGTGTGAAAGAACGACCCATCTTCGAATGAAATACTTCAAATCATACAATAATGCTGTTACGATCCTTGAGATCCCCGGTCTATGGTTGAAATTTTTACAAGGCAATGACATGAATTTAATCTATTTTATTGTCCGATTTTATATACACTTATCCAAGATTTTTGACTGCTTAATATAACATCCTTTCTTCCAAGTGTGGATACGTTTTTAAAGTGTTTGTCATAATGTATTATGATTTCCAGCTTATATCTTGAATGAATTCTTTTTTAAAGTTGTATATGAAATGTTTTACAAAGCTTGTGCTGTAAGTATAACAATAAACTTATCATCATCAAAACATCAGAGATGATGGCATAGTCACAAGCGAGCTAATGGTGTCAAATTCTCAAATCATCAGAAATACTTTTCGCCATGTCATGGAAAACACTTGTTCATATTTATTCCCGTTGACCTGTCAGCTGTGATGACAACAGATGTCCTCGTTTTAATGGAATTGTGGCAATGATGTCAAGGCTGAGGTGTGAGAGTGGACTTCAACTCTGACATAACCAACAAGCACCTCTAACATTTTGGCCAAAAGCGGCCTTACAGATGCGTACCAAGAAAACCACACAAATATCCTTTGCTTACCTTTGGGTTTCATGGGTCCAGTTTAAAATATACTCAGAGCGAAAAAGGTTGGTCACTCAAAATCCAAAATCAATGCATGGAAAAGAACAATAATTGTAAAGTCTAGAGCAAGTTCATAGGAATAAAGAAGTATATTTGAAGAAATTGCCACAAATAGTAGATTGGGTAAGGATAACAGGGAAAATGAGAAGAATGGGTAGAACTGTTTCAGTATTTGTCATTGGAGATATTTCTTTAACATGGGCCTCTTTGAAAGCAAATGATGGCCTATGCGTGGAGGTTTATTCTTAGAGCAGTGACATAGGGCCTCATTACCCGGAAGGCGGTAAGGGTTAACGGTCACCTGTAATGGTACCGGTGACCGTTAACCCTTACCGCCTTACTACGAGGTCCCTTTGCGGGTTGGTACTTTAACGCCTGCTTTTTAGCAGGCGTTAAAAACCATCCCGCAAAGGTGACCAAGGTGCTAATAACGGTACTGCAATTTGCAGTACCGTAATTAGCACCTTCCCCATTCCCATTATGCCCTATGGAGCAAAAATGGGAATGGGGAAGGGCAATGGGGAAAGAGGGAATTACCGCCCTGCCAACCTTGGAATAGGGCGGTAATTCCCCTTTTCTCCAAGGCTAATAGCACCTTGGTCCACCACCTACCGTGTAATGAGGCCCATAGTCCCAATACGGATCTCATTATGGAACTGTACAACGGTGTACACCGGCATCCTAAGGATTCAACTTGGGGGATTGAGTACGTTTACCATTGCACTTCCACTTCCACAGTAAGAACTAATTAATTCTTCCAGCCATGATGCAGGCAGTGGCCACCTTGCATTCCCATGTGGGGAGCTCAGGATGAAGATGAGAAGATGAGTTCAAATATCTTGAGATTGATGACGGTACAGTCTGATGGGCTCTCTGTGATGTAATAACAGAGTGACTAGTCGGAGTTCCTAATTGTTGCTTCTTCTGATTTGGATTCTCTGGTGCCCAAAGTTGGTGTTGAAGGGGTGGAGCCTAACAGGGCTACCTAACCTGCACTGCACTTTCAGGAGTGTATGCTGTAGGGTCGTTGATGGAATTAAACATATTCTGGTTCAAACAAAGAACGTCTGTGCGCTAGGGAGACCACATATTCCCTAGACTGTTGCTGGATCTTCATTCTGTTCCCCACTTGTCCAAAAATGTTTGGTAAAATCTACTCAGCAGTAGTTTCAGCCCTGGATGGACTTTGGGCATTACTATTTGTATTGCCCATAGTAATATCAGTTCTCTTCAGGGCTGGTTCTCACACAATCATTTTTACTTAAACGCCATTAATAGGTTCTTCGATTTTTGTAACCAGCTGCTGCCAGGGCTGAGAGCATAGGGCTATTGAATGTGTGAAGCTGATAAAGGCTTCTGCATCATATCCCTCCTTAAATCGACAATTACCAGGCAGATATAAAGTATCCAAGTACTAGTTTATCTACACAGGTAGTCAGTGTGCAACGGCCCTTCAGGGCCTTGACTGGTATCAGGTGTCATTTTGGAAGCTGGCTGTTCCATATCTAGTAGCAAAGTGTATGTCAAGGACAGACCACAGGTAAACGATAACATTCCTTTAAATCTTCCTAGCAGGGGATCCAGGAATATTTTTTAAGGCCTGTACAGGTTTTAGTGGGATAGAACGTTTCCTAAACATGTTGGTGTAAATGGAACCAATTATGAGATTATCCCATTCTGCATTAAACTGCTCTGTTACTGCAGCAAATCCCGACAGACTTGATTTTACCTACCCCCGAATTCAAATAGACAGATGTCACTTGTGTGCTCTCTGGTAATAGCTTTCTCTTCCGTTGTTCTCTTGCTTGGTTATTTCTGACCTTGGCCCTCCAATGGAAGGTTCATGATGAGCAGGGTCGTTGCTGGGGGGGGGGAGGGTAGGGGGCTATAGCCCCTGATCTTTTGGTTGTAACCCCGGATAGAATCTCAGGAGCTACAGCCAAAAGACTAGCTAGCCCCCAGTCCCAACAATTCCGACATTAGTTTAGCCCCGGGTCTTTTCCAGATCTAGCAACTCCCCTGATGATGAGTGAGAGTTGATAGGAGTGTGGTGCAAAGCTGCAGGCGTTAAAGCCATCGAGCGTACCCTCTTTATGGCAAGGGGAATAGCCACACAGCCACTCCTAATAAATGAACTAATGGTCTTCCAAGACTGTAACCGAGTGTGAGATTTCAGGCAGAGTATGCCCAAAATGATTCCCTTTCATAGGAATATTGTCATACAGGTCAGCGACAGATGAATGTTTGCTGATGTGGCTGGCTGAACACATGCTGCATCTGCAACAGTGCACTTGAGAGGCAACATCCAACGAAACAATATATATATTCATCTATTACATGTAGGTCCCAACTTTGCCATCTATAGGTCTGACACAAGGTACAATGGAAACAATCAATGGAACAGTTACAAATTACATGGAGACAAAGACACGTTTCTCTTCGTGTTTGCCATGAAAAGTAGCTCATGGATGTAGTGTGTCTAGGCCCACTTGGATAAAGAGGTGGTACAGGGTGTTCTATTATATAGCATGCGTTTCCCAAGTATAGTCAGAAAGGCTTACGTTAAAGGGAAGCCTCACTCATATTTACGGATCATGCTCGATGCATGCCCAGTTGCCCCCTGGCGTGGAGCATAGGTAATGGGCAAGATGAAAGTTAAGGTGTCCTAGTACAAGATCATACTTAATGACATGTGGAAGCAGACATGATTATCCGTAGTAAGAGTTACCATTTCAAAGGCATTTTATAGTTGGGGAATAGATCACACATTCATGTTTTACAGACAGGGGGCCTCATTCCGAGGTTGGTGCTAGTCATGGTGCTATTAGCCAGGATGCCCCTCTTTAAATAGAAATCCAGTATTGAGTTATAACTTGCTAAATGTGTGTCAATTACCTGGTCCATTCTGAAGGCGCTTAAATGGCAGCAGGAACTCGCTTGTACAATACTTTAAATAGAACGTACTGTAGTGAATCCATTTCTGGGCCATTCTGACCTTCACTGCCGTTGGTAGGATGGACTCAGGAGTCACTTAATTCATCTATGACCCAGCCTTGTTTAGGCCTTATATAGGCATGAATATGCACAACGACCCCTCCCTGCTCTTTTGCCACGTGGCATGCTCTAAGAATGTGCGCATTAAAGATGAGCAATGTTGGCCTCCCCTATTCCTCGGATCGGTTGACGATGGATTTTCTGGCACAACAGATTTGGACACCATTCCTTCCCCAGTGAAAGGGTTTTCCCTCATTCGACCCCTGGAACATGTCTCCACTGCTCTACTTGCTTGAAAAAAAAATAAGAGCCCCCCACCACCCTCGCAGGTGCTACAGACATATAATTTTCCAATCTGCAGGAAGAGCTGCCTACTTTTATTTATTTATTTGACATGTATTTCAGCAAACAACAAATTGTCAAACCATTAGCAGCTACAGTTTTGTGGTTTCAAATTGATCTGCAAGCCACACTCAAAATAGAAGAAAGACCCTGCTTTCGCCGATACGTCGATGGCCTCTTAGTCAAAAACTGATGACTATTACCTATCAAGTGGTTTCATCTGTTTGCACATCGTCATTGTCTATGCACCATCACTGGCTGCGTTCTGGTTGCATTACTTCTGGCCACTACCTCTGGCTGAACTCCTATATGATTTTCTATCCTAGCGTGCACTTTTTTGACCGTTATGCTTCCGGGCACTTCCTCCTCCCCCGACTCCCTTTTGCCTTGCACCTTTCTGATCTAGATTGTTCCAGAGTTGTGAAGGATCAGCTTCTCACTCCCCCATCTCTCTCTACCTCCTCGGGTGCTGCAAAGTGACCACCAATAAATGTATTATTAAATAAATAAATAAAATGAGGTGGGCTTCGTAATGTCTAACACCTAGTTCCACACACCCTCCTCTCCCCACCGTAACGGAGACTGGGTGATCTGCTCCTCCTGCCCACCCTGGTTGCTTGCAGAATCTTTGCTGTCAAAATGACCACCCTTGCCCTGCCCCGCTGTTAGCTCCCTGCTCCCTTGTAGCTCTCCTTCACTCACTGTGTCCTCCCCCCTCTGATTTGAAAAGCACTCTGTTGCTTTCCGAATCTAGGTCTGCGCTCAATAAATAATAATAATAATAATAATAATAATAATAATAATAATAATAATAATAATAATAAATTAATAATAACAATGATAGAGTCATTCCACACAAGTGTACAGAATGCACAGTATCAGGACATCAAAGTTAAAAAAGATATTTTACTTGACATGTATTTGTGACCCACAAATTAGAAAGAGCCTGATACAGTGGATGGCAGAGAGGTGGTTGAGCAGTAAACCATGCCAACAATATCTTGATGGCTGAAATCATCACTGCATCCCTATTTTTTTAAGAACACATACATGTTCCTCAAACATGCATTGCCCCTTGAAACGCACATTATTGCAAGATCTAAAGGCAGTATACAGCCGAATGCATTTACCGTCAACGGTGCATAGAAATACGCATTACTTCTTTCACAAGAGGGCTATTGCCTGCTAGTGGCACTCATAGTACATTCCCAACAGGACATCCTGAATCCCTGCTGATGAGTTTTCGCAGAGACATGTGTATCCCACTTCACATTTTTAAACGTATTGGTCAGGGGTCAAGTCCTAAAAACAAAAGTGGGGGGGCTTATTAACATTCGCAATCGGATGTGGCGTCACCAGAAATTAGCATATGAAGGTGAAATATACACGTTTCATTCAATTGACTTTAAATAACCATGAAAATTGCACAGGACGAATGGCATTTGTCTTTCATAAGGTCAACAAACCCAGAGAGGATAGTTCTTCTATGGGTGTTTTGAACATGTTAAAAGGTGTGCATGGTTTAAACTCCAATAATCAATAACCATGTATTCCCTGGAACATGCAGTACCGAAAGGTGGCATTTCAGCTTTAGTTGTTTGATCATTTTCATCAGCTTATCTGGTGCCTTGGCCAAGTTCCCAGCATAGGGACCAGGCGAACAGGGTTCGAGACTGGCATAAAATCACAAGTTTGTAAAAGAAAGGACATGTTTGCTCATTTGACACATGGCCTCTAAAACACCAAGGAGGACGGCGTCCACCCTCTAAAAAAAGTGGGTGGACTCTGTCCACCGGCGTGTACCCTCAACTTGACCCCTGACATGGTTTCTGAACTAGCATTGAGCTTAGACATTGCCCTGGATGCCCAGCGCCCTCTTCATTGATCGCCAAAATCCAGAGCACTCAAGCCATACATACATGTCAGCACGAGTGAGAGTGAGCATCCGGAGAAATTAACATTTAAAATGATCCCTCTCCCTCGAAATGTAGTAGCTCCTGATGCCACATTAATGGTTAGCATTGTGCTGCAGCCTGTGAGGGAGCATGGAAATGCCCCTGGGTGAGATGCCTGTGCCCCTGTCAATGGCCTTTAAGCATCAGGCTGCTTTCAGCTTGTGAATGGTTTGCAGCTTCCAGGATTGAGTCGAAACCAATCAGTGTTTTGCGTCTAGGTGGGTAGTTACAGCACGCTTACGCATCTGTTACCTTCTTGGCTGTAAGCGAAGTGACTGCTCATCTATCGCAAGACAGCTAAGGTCCGCAATGTGCACATTCACAGTCACAAAGGTTGAATAGTGCCAGCCAATACCTTTCCAAATTGAATTATTTATTTAATGTTAAATTAAGTCAAAACACACTTTACACATAGTGTTCGAAGTGTAGAAATAAAAACGTAGTGGAACGATGTTCCCTCTGCTGCACCCCCTTTTCTACTCACTCCCCCATACTCACCGTCATTCTCTCCTCCTTACCCCCCATTCAAACCCCATACATGGGTCTTTTCTCCACTCCACCCTGCAACATTGTGTTACACAATAGCTCCAGTAAGACTGAAAAAAAAACACGAAAGCAATGGCATTTAAATGACCTCCATTATTGTGACCCTCGGGATTCACCTTTATGCAGTCTCCCCTTCACCACCCCGCATTTGCACCTCTTAAAGAACATGCTCAGATATATATATATATATATATATATATATATATATATATATATATACACACACACACACACACACACACACACACACACACACACACCCATCGGCCACCCCCCCCCTGCCTCCCCCCACCCCCCCCCCATCTGCAGCGTCCAGGTTAGAGGCTCCTGTAAGGATGGAGTTTAATGGAAAAGTATTTTTTTGAAGTTGCCGTACTGGAACGGTATTCTCGGTCGTATAAAGTAAGGGAAGGATGAAGGATTGCTCCGGAAAGTAAGGGAACGTTGTACCCTTTAGCCCCCCCACCCCATACTTTGACCTCTGTTTACACATTAGAGAACTGTAGGAAATGAGGACAAAAACAATATACATTTATACTCAATAGCATTGCAAATGAGAAACGCGGGAATAAAAACTGAACTGCAATGCTGTGCATAGTTCAAAACAAAGGGAACACAATCTTCATCATAATAATTTAGGGAACTCAGATGTTTTTTTTTTTTTTTTAAAAATAATAGACTGATGTTGGTAACCTAACATTAACATATTTTTGGGGATCTGGCACTGCTGATCTTGTTCTAAATATTTTTGTTTTTATAAAAGCGTGTTGCTATTAATCAAACATTGAGTATGAGATTGATTTCTGGTGCAACTGGATAGGTCACTGATACACCTACTGCAATAGTCAGATAATACACGAGGGAGCTTGTCTGGTCAATCAGGTGGCTGGCAAGTTGGGGGTGTCTGTCACTGACTGCATGCATCATGCATTCTGTCAACCACTCGAGCACCTCCCTGGGCGGCACATTTGCCCCCGATCCTTGCAGAATCCCACACCCGTACCCCAAGCTCCCACTCAATTGCTCACCACCAGCTTCATCTTGGCCTCCCTGCTCCCACCCCTTTGGGACCACCACCATGGAACCACAATAGGGATGTACACCTTTTTCTATTGTCCACGGTGATATCCATCTTTGATTTTTTGTTTTTTTTATTTGCTTTTTTTTAATTGACAACTGTGCACACATAATATGCCAGGAATCCATTTCCCGTAAAATATGTTTTTTTTAAGCCTTTGAACGCATGTGTATCCCGAATGTAGCACTGAAGAGCGAGCAGTAATCGCCCCAGGGTTAGGGAGCATGCAGGGCCAGTAACATCCCTAAGTCCTTCTCGAGCGCGCCGTTTCTGGTCCCGTGCGATTGCAAAGCCGGGTTTCATCAGCATAATGACAGCTCGATGTGCACCTCCGTCATGCAATGTCATCCACCCTTGCATAGCAAAAGATCTTTTTTTTTTTAATTATTATTTTTACTTGCGACATATCTCCAACAATGTTTTTTTTTTTTTAAATGCGGAGCATATACTTTGTAATCTCATTGCTCACTGGACAGTATTCTTTTCCATGCAAAACAACATTCACAGCATCAATGTTTCTAGATCTACAAATAGTGTGTACTTTGTTTTCAGCTGCAACAAAACTGAGTTCTAACGAACTATTCCATTGAACTCCTCATTGCGATGGATGCACGCCTACCATTTCGCAGGTTAAAATCAGCTGTATGTGCTTTACAGTTCCTGGCCCTTTTGAAATGCTGGGAGGTGTTCGAGCCAGGCTACTACTTCATGTATTGGGTGGTCATTCTGGCATCATTGCAGTTATGCACTACTGCTGATTATGTGGGATTTCTGGTGGTGGAAAAATACTGCTTGGGCCTGCTTTAGCTTAACACTTCTCCTGGTATATGTTTCCTGTCTTTTTATTTGTAAATACACGTATACGACCCAACAAAAAAAATGTCCAGCAGACAATAAAAGTTGGTCAGACCATAACAATTTATTTATTTTTGATATTTTTAGAGCGCACACAAACCCGAGGGCATCATGGCGCTTTTACCAGTTACATGGGCCCAAGTCGGGCAAAGGCATGGGTGCAGGCGAGAACATTAGAGGCATTACGGTTGTGGTGAGCAGTTCTGAGGCCATACGGTTGAGGCATAGGCATAGATACAGACGATGCAGTTGCATGCGAGGTAATACAGTTGCAGGTCGTGGCAAGTACAATGAATCAGGGCAATATCTGTATATTATACCGTGCGGGCCGCTGTGCAGGACTATGGGGATTATGAGAATAGCCAACTTTTGAGGGTTTTACCGAAGATCCGTTATGATTCATCCGCTCTGAGGGCAGGTGGGAGGGAGTTCCAGTATTTGGCAGCCAAAACTGGAAAGCCGGACCCTCCCGCTTTGGTTCATTTGAACTTTGGTTGGGTCAGACTGTAGGAGTGGTGGCAATGAGGGTAGTAAAGGCAGGGTTTTAACTGCTTCTAGAAATGAAGGGTTCTGGGTACCGTTCTGAGCTTTGAGCTTGTCATGCACAGCAAAAACACACCAGGAAAAAGTCTGAAAGGGTGAGATAAGCTTTTTTAAACTGAGGGATTTCCGAAGGAAGGACTGCATGACTTATCAAGCGTCCAGATCTTCGTAAGATCGCTATGTATATGCTGACCAGCTTTATTATAGAAATGTGGTCACGTAGCAAAGTTGTTACTCTTGGAACCTCCAGTCAAGGGCTCTACTGCCAGTTTTAGAAATTGACCAAACCTCTGTTGATTCCAGACAATTCACAACATGTCTGTGGTTGAAATTGTAAATATCTAAAATAGAAATATGCACACCCCCCAAAAAAATATATTTTTAATTTTCCTAACCATCACACTGTTCTCAGATGCGTCACATACACCGTAGAGCCATGCCTTTGACATTACGTGACCCTTCAAAAGTATTTGATGGATCCTTGGCACTAATTAATTATTTACTGTCAGCAATTGGCCTCATTACATGTTTGGTGGTATCTTGACGGTAAATCAGGCGTGATACCACCAAATGGAATTACCGTTACCGGCACTTGCTCTGCCTGAATTACCGGCAGATTACAAGTGCTGGTAAGGGTAATGACTCCAGGGGAGGGGAGTTGATGGTTTAACCAGCACTGGTTACACCGGTGTTGGTAGTTCTGGCATTTTTTGATGGTGGGATTCCGGAATTAACTCCAGCTCTGAGTTGGAGGTATTTCCGGACACCCCAACACCAAACTCACACCGCACCGGCCAACTCATAATGAGGCCCATTGAGCCTGTGCTGGGAGAGCTAGCCAATGCCAGGAACACTCCTATGAACTATGAACCTATGAATGCACCCCTGTAAGGGGCTCCCTGATAAAAAAAAGTTAACCTTGAAATTAATTCCTATTAAATCGTACAAACATGCCAACATGTACACACATTTCATCAAGAAATATAGGGATGTGGATTACTTGCAGTGAGAACTTCTCAGGCAAAATACAAACATCAAATACAGTTCCTTTTTTCATGCATCCTCCTTTTGGACGGAGCTTTTGTTTTTTTGAACGCTTAGCTATTGCCAAATTAAAACAGGGCTTCGACAAAAGAGCACATCTTCTCAACCACAATAAATTAATTGCAATCACTGCGACTGCCAAATGAACTCATTGCAGTAAAAGGTGTCATCGCTTGATTAGATTCTTGTGCCTAGAGCATCATTCTGGCTCTCGCAAATATACAATACTTAAGTATAATTTAGGTTGTTCCTATGCTGAATAATGTGTAATAATTGGGGCTAGGTGGCATATAATAAAACGTTTCGTCTAGAGTTCAGTAACTGGATGACAAGGCAGACTATTCTTCCTAGTCTCCTTAAATTGGTAGGGAAGGGAAATGGGTTCATTTTTTTATTAGAAAGTGTTGTCATAAGGACCATGTAGTGTCAGTCAAGGGTGACAATTACTACATTTAAGATTGGCTTGAAAAAGATCACATACTGTTCTTTCAAAATGAAAAAGGCGGTTTAGTTTGGGCTATTAGGTGTTGCATGTGACAGCATGAAGCCGAAACTATCGCATTCGAGTACAGATAGGGAGCAATGTCAAATGAGGAGCGGCATGGAGTCTGTAGGTGTAGTTTGTTTATGGGCCCACCCATTGTCTGCCCATGGCCATGCTAATCGCTATGGCCATTCCCACCTATTCCGGTCTCTTTCCGCCCAAAACACTTCCTCAAGGGAACTCCTTGAGCTCGCTTTATACAAACCTTACCATCAAACTTTGGGCTCAAAGGGCCTGCCAGTGTTTTTCCAAAGCAGTCGTTGAAAGTTAATTACTTGAATAGAGCTTAAACCAGCTACTGGTGTAATAAAAATGTTTTAAGCAGGTCTGCGTTCAGCCACTCGATTTATAAGGTAAAAGTTAACTGCAGTCAAAGACAAATAACTTAGACCATAATACATTTAAAATTCAGGGGAAGGCTCGGAACCACTCCTCCAGAATGACCAGAGTCAGACTAGATTCTTCACTTATTTCATACCCTATGAAACAGCTGCTGTAACGCCATGCATTCGTGAATGGGGATTAATAGCCAATGTTTAGGTCTGGCGTGATACAGATGTAGCTCTCTGTTACAGCTATTATCAGTGTTGGTAATGGAAATAATTAACTGTGGGACCCCACCAGTGCGGGGGAGGTTGGAGGGGGGATATCGGGGAGTTGGCTAACACAGGAGAATTTTGTTGGCCCTCCAATCCCAGATAAATAAACATTTACATTTCAGGATATCAATCAGTTATTAACACCTGGTAAATAACCCAGATCCAAATAACCCTATGATGCTGCAAGCAAACTATAAAAACTGCATACCTTTTAAACCTACAAAGATTGCTTACATATTTTCTGCAGCTTGCACTCCTAACAGCGATATTCACATATATAGCGTGAAAATACATTCAAGTGGTCTATTGTGGAAGTCTCTCGACTTTCAACATGAGGACCTGTGTTTGAATCTCAGTTACGGCAAGAGCAAAAGCAAGTTAAAAACATCAAACTCCTTGAAGGGTATATAAATGGTTTTCCGAGATCTGGGCAGACATAATTTGCCAGATATTTGGGAAAATCCAGTCCAATGACCACTGCTGGCTGTTATAGATACATTTTAGAACGGTCACTAGTGTCAGCCAGCTGCTTCTTGATGCAAAATGAGAGCAACGTGGTTGAAAGCAATGTTATAGCGGCCGAGCTTTCTACAGGCTAATGGAACTGCTAGAGTTGGGGTGAGATTGGCTGAATGTTACTTTAAAGAGTTTTGTTTCCATACTTATTGGTACACTGATGAGCACTTTGTGCTGGAGTACATTGTAGGCAAAGTATAATAACAGGGCCCCAAATCATTACAAGCAGCTGTCCTGTAATGCAGAAATACATGTTCAGTGTACCATTGCATCATATCTTAAGCAGCATTTTCACATGCTCAATCTTGGAATGGTAGGACATGTCTAGAAAAGTTATTGATTTTACTTGAGTATGTGAAATGTATGGTAAGGTTTCTATTAAGTGTGAGTGGGGTTTCCTTGTGAATTACACTTTCTACAGAGAACGGATCACTCTGTTGTATGGCAGCAGATTACCACCATGTGCAACTTAGCTTTGAGCTGTGCATATAATATAATGCTGAATTATAGTGAATTAATCTGTTTATTATGTTACAGGAGAATGGTTTCACTTTCATATGTCCTCTCCACAAAATACATTAACTAACTTGGTGAAGAACACATGGCACTGGGATAGATGGAGACCTTCCGTGCATCAGTTATGACCTTGCAAGTCAATGGAGTTTGGCCAGACTCTGGTTGTTTGACTTCTAAACTTTAGATTGCAAACAAAGCAAGATATGAATTAAAACAGGTTGGAAAGTTACCTTTCTTTATTTTGCTTGTTGTCGTACATTGAAGAGGAACAGAACCAACAAACCAAATGTTATGTTTTGTTAATTTAAACTGTGCACCGTTACCACCCAAGGGCAGTCTCCAGGCGCTCACGAGGCTCAGAAAGAAAGAGGGGGGCAGGGTTGGTTTGTGAGGGAAGAGAGATAGGACTGGTCCAGAACCAGAACCAGGAGAAACTGGCATCTGTGTTTGTAGTCTTACTGAAGGTTATTTGCATGCACTATCGTATCCGTTCAGGTAAGGTCCAATGCCTGGGTTGTTTTGATTTGACTGTTATGTAGGAGTGTCTCTGTGTGTTTTATGTGTAAATTGAATGGCATTTCAGGGTGTGCGTACTGGCTTGTTGTATCCGCATTGGAGTAACTTTGCTGAAAATGTTGGAGGTGGACATGACATCTGAAGAAAAGGTGCCCCAGCAAAATGAATGGGGACAAAATGGTGTGCCATGAAAGTTGGGGGGGGGACAAACACCCCTGTCCCCCCCTAAAATTACGCCCAAGTGTATACATATGGGTAAGGTCCTGTGTCCAGGTTTGTTGTTGTAAGCTTGCGTTACTTAGCAGGTCCCTCCTTTAATGCCTGGTCTGACCAGGCGTTATGGACGAGACCCATTAAGGGACTTCAGAGCTAATAACGGTACTGCAATTTGCGGTACCGTTATTAGCACCTTCCTCATTCCCATTGAGCCCTATGGGGGCTCAAATGGGAATGGGGAATAGCTTTTTCAATGGGGACTTACCAGTCCCGCAAAGGTCGGACTACACCGGTAAGTCCCCATTGAACCACACCGGTGCCGGACCCGTTATTGGAGGCGGTCATGGCGCAAATAGCGCCATGACTACCTCCAATCTCGGAATGAGGCCCATAGTCTATATTTATAATCAGTAATTAGGTTGGTGGGGGTTTTAATGGGGTGCAGTAATGTCTGTGCTCCACACCCACACCACACTTACCTTATCAGTTGCTACTGGTTGACGGCTGCAGGCTTCCCAGGTAAGAAGGGGGAAACACGGACTGGAGCTACTTCTTCCAGAACTACCCTTTTCCTTGGGGCCCTTAGCCGAGGGCTGCCCAGAGTATGTGTCTTATAGTGCAGAGGACTGGCGGGAGGAGGGGAAGAGAGGACAGACCAGGAAGTGGGAGGGGGTGGTGGTTCGAAGTGTGCAGAGGCACAAGGAATGGTCCAAATATCATTGCAAAAGCCTGTCTGGTGTAGGCAGCACAATTTAAACATACCCCTGCCACAGATCAATGGAAGCGGCACTAAGATAAGGCTAACTTTCAAAAATAGGCTTCATGCAAGATATGGCTAACTTTCAAAAATAGGCTAAATGCAAGATATGGCTAACTTTTAAAAATAGGCTAACTGCAGGAAATGGCTGACTGACCCAGGTGGGCTAAATGCAAGATATGGCCGAGTAACAGTGATGGGCTAAAAACAAGGTAAGGCTACCTTACACAAATGTGTTGAATGTTGGTGACTATATAGTATTAGGTAATATGAGTGGTGTGGTTTTAATGTAGTTCAGTAATGGCTTTACTCCCAAACCACACCACACAACCTTGTCAGTCGCTACTAGTTGACTGTGGCAGGTTTCTCATGCAAACACAGGCAAACACAGAGTGGAGCTGCTTGGTTGGGAACTGCCCTTTGCTTTGGGGCCCTTAGCCGGTGGCTGCCTGGGTATTGTAAGTGATTTCAATCCGGCACACACCCAAGTCAAAGCTCAGCATGTAGTGCACACGTTAAATCCTTATTTATTTGTGTCTAAAGGTTCAATATTCTGAACGATATACCACTCATATCACACCCTTCTCCTGGAATCCCCCCCCCTGGTCACACTGAACAAGGAATCAGGCTGGTTTGCAAAGGTAAATATTTATGTATTTAAAATGTAATCACAATATGTTTTCATAGATAAACAACAATCATCAATGGGGTGAAGGAACACTAAATAATATATTTAATACACGAGGAGTAAGTAATATGCAAAACAATTGCAGCACAGAGAAAAATACTTTTGTGATGGTTCAAATCAGTTAGAACTGTGGTTAGCGGTTCCCCCTGCAACACCCCTGAACCCCCAATAGGCAATGTAAGGAGATAGGAGAGAGAGCAGGTATTCAGGAATGGCACAAATCAAACAGAATATCAGTCCCACCTCCCCCCTTTAAACACAAGAGAAAATGGAATTGACTGTCCAGCTGTCAGAATGGCTTTTAAGATTGTCTTTAGAATGGACGGGCAAACACCAAATCTGGTCAAAAATACTGTAATTGTTACACATTCCTATGGGAGCCGCTTTGGATAGTTGCACACAAGCACAAGCAATGATTTGGTCAGCAGAAAATAATGGAAATCTTAAGATCCAAGTCGGAAGCAGTTAGAGCTATTTTACACGTGTAAAATGTTCAGATTTTAAAATTGTGGCAAACTTTTCATTGCGCGATATTTATGATAACGGGATCGCTGTGGATGTAGAAGTTGACATTTTTTTTCTATCTCAAATCCTGAGGGAGTAATAGACGTTTTAGTAAAGGTCGTTTTATCGAGATAGATGCGAGAATGGAAAACAGGAATACACTTTGAATTGTCAGATAGGTTTTCTTATGCTATATTAAAGACTATCAAAAAGTAGAATGCCACACAGGAAGGTCATTCACGGCCGCTCATAACAGTTCAGGTGTGATACTCTGCTTTCTGTTTGGTTTGGGAATTACTTTCTTAATCAATCAATAGGAAGTTAGGGTTTAGGAACACATATGAGAGAAGAGTCCATGCAAAGATATCTCTAACAATACTGGTTCTAGATTAAAGATAGGATGGGTATAAGATAGGGGCATGATTATGCAAAGTACATACGCTAGGGGACACAATTCTTCCTATTTATACTCACTGGATACATTTTTAAATGGGACCAGCAGCTCTGTTCAGGATTGGGTCTGGTCTAGGAAAAAAAGCACATCAGGCACGGGACTGGATCCTCTAGGCCGGTCGCCGGATTGGCACACGATCTGCTCTCCTGGTCTGTGGGTATTTGGATCAGCTGGATGGCGAATTCCTCAGGAAAGCCTAGTGGTGGCAAGCCAGAGAATTTCTGGATACAGGTTCAAAATGGCCTTCTCACACCACATAGCGCTTTACTGAGTGGGGAGAATAAATTTGAGGATTGGGGCCTTGCTGGAAATCAATAGTCTCAATTGCTGGCAAGAGATTTGGCATCTGGATCTGGAAGAATATTTAAAGCTGGGTGTAGGAAGCTGGATCAGAGTGTTTCGCCAGAATCAGGAAAGTGGCTGTATCAGAGAGTCCCTATGTGCTGTCATCTGTCTCTATTTATGCCTTAAAAATGACATCACAAAGGGGTGTATGGGCTGGCTTAGCTAAGCTTGCCCCTGTGAAAGGTGATTGGGTCAGAGTCTACTCTCTGCCTTGATAGGAGGAGAGAAACAGAGTGTCATCTTTATGGTGTAATTTTATGATGCTGAGAATCCACCCCTAGCCACTGGAACGCAAAGTCTAATTTTGGCAAAATACATTTTTACACATGTGCAACCTCTATAAAAAATCACATATACAGATTGCATATTTTACATAGGAGCTATTCCTCAAAACCCCGTAGCTGTGGGATCTTGTCTCCGCTTTCTACAGAATTTTGCCCTTTTCACCATGAACACACTTTCCCATTTTTCTGCAAATTTCCACAAGTGTGCGTGTTTAACATAGGGATAAACGTGTAGATTTTCACAATTCTAACAGTAATACATTTTGCGTAAAATCACATATCTTGCCATTCCTGTCCAGAACATGTTACACAGTTCTGCTGCCTCTTCACACCTGCAGCCTGAAATTAAATGAACAACTCTGTCATTTTTATATTTTTCACCATTTTGAATAGCAAGTTGTAAGTCTTTTAAAAAGTGTTCTTTGTTCATGTTCAGCAACAGATGGTCGCTTGGCTCTTCCTCTTTTTGTCTCCCTGCAGTACAGTACATCCCCTTCCTTGGGGGGAAGCTCCTTCCAGGAGGGTTTACGACTCTCTTCACACTTTTAGTTTCCTGAGCTGCAGCTTGTCATTGTTCCTTTGCTCTCTGTAGACAAGATTCTGCCCCAACCCTTCAATTAACACCTCCCTGTGAGTTTCTGCTTTCTGCTGAGGGGAAGACCCTCCTTCTGGGAAGAAACCTGTTTTCTCAGTTTTTTTCAACTTCAGCCAAGCTAATTACTTCTTAAACTTATCAAAACCCACATTTGTTGCATCACATACAAATGCATTTCTTTCTTGGCCTTAAATCAAAAACACAACTAAAATCAGTATTCCTTTCTGGCAACAATCCTGTTTATGTTTGCTAATTCAGCAGACTTTTGAGTTTTAGGTCATTTTAAAGCTGTCTTAGTACTCTTCTCACAGCTGTCATTCAGGTTGCACCGGGTACTGCACCCAGATTTTGACATACAGGCTGTCAGTTTCCAGACTTTGTATGTTTCACAATTAATTTGATACATGGATTTTAGCACCAGGCAAGATTGTGAATGTTGAAAAGTGTTGTGTTATAGGTATTTTGGAGTTTTTGGCAACAAAACACATGACAATTGTAGGCACATTTTGGTTTCACTTGCAAAGGGCTGCTTTTCTCTCTGCACTCTGCTGGTCATGGAGTTCACTGGCACCTTTTCTGCAGGGTGTGCTCTATTCCCCCACACATGCACCATGGGTGGCAGGTTGTGCTTCCTTCTTTTTGTGTGCTGAAGCTCACGGTTTTTGTAGGTTTTTGTAGGTTTTTGGCACGCACAGGGTTTTGCCGCCATTGTTGCTGTTCCTTTCCCCACAACTGGCATGGTGATGCCGCATAGCATAGCGGAGTGGGTCAATACATCCCACAGTATGGGCTGCCCTGATAGGGTATCCTAAATGGGACACACAGCCTAATCAGCGGTCTGGGCCGTGGATGGAGGTGGGAGGAGAAGGCAAAAAGGAAGGGTGGCAGGGGAGGCATAGGGGACAGGAGAAAGGCTGAAAAAGCTACAGTTAAGACAACAACAAAAAAACAAGGCTGCAAGGGGATGTGGCCAAAAGGGCAAGCTCTTACCTCAACAGCAAGCAACTAGACCCTTGTGTGCAATACAGCTAGTGACACAGGCCGAATCAATCCTTTACCTCAACAGCAGGTGAAAGTCCCTTATTGAAGTACTCCAAGCTATCTAAAAAATGTTCTTCAAAATAAGAAGTACTTCAGTTGTACCATAAAGAAACTGTATGATAATGAGATGTTATTTATCTACTGCTTACGCGAAAGCGCTTTACATACAATATCCCCCAACCAAAGTTTGTACTCATTTATCGTCCCTTGATGAATGAACATCTGAGTTGGCCTTGCCAGGATTCCAACCTGCGACAGGCAAATGACAAAAAGATCACAGCAGTGAGTGCTCAATGCATTGAACTATCTTACTGGTGAAAACAAGCACATGGCTTAATGGATCACCAACCACTCAACTATAAACCACAATCTTACAACACACTCGAAATTATATTTGAGGTTGTAGTTATGAAACTGTACAAACAAGGTTGGCATGGAAAATTATATTGGTTAAATTACCTGCCATATATTGTAATCTTGTTTAAAATAACTCCAAAAATGTATAGTTTATCTAAATTCAATAGGAAAACTGTATTCAGATTTCAAAACGGATTTTCCCAACAGAAAATGTCATTTGCATTGTATTTAAAACATATGACAAGAGCTAAAATAGGATGGCATCAGAGAGAATGGGTTATGTGATCTAGCACCTTGAAGCATCTCTTGTACTAGATGGAATTACCAAAAAAGATCTCAGACCACATAAATGGACATGCTCAGAAAATATTGCAAATACTGCTTTATTCTCTATTTAATAAAGCAGTGCAAACTGGCAGACATCGGACTGATGCTTGCACACTCGCACACAAACTTGATTATATAGAGTTTATATACCCCAATATGCCTCATCTATGATGTCATCTCACTAGGCAAACTGAAAAACCTATTGATGGGAAGGATTGGTTAAGGGAACATATGTACATAAGGTATACAAAGGTATTGGTACTTCATTGGCTGCCCCTTATCTGTAATGCACACCTTAAACTACCTCTAAATACATATAATACTGATAAAAGCCAAGACAATGGCAGCATATTGGTCTATGCAACATTGTATAGCATGTTGCCCCATAGACCCTCTGATTGTTTAGCATTCTCACCCAAACTTGGACCTTCGGCTCGTTAGCAGCTCATAAGCAAAACAAAAACCAGGTGATTGAGTCACATCAGAATACTCCCCACTTCCCTAATTAATCCATCATCTCTCAGCAGTCTGGCCATAAGCCAAAGTTTCCTGTCTGTAGTTGACTTTGTAGTCTCCTCTCTCTTCTGGGACATTTGAGGGAGTGTAAGCAAATCACTATCTTCATCTGAAGCTTAATGACTAGCCCTTTTTGTGACTTCTGAATCACGTTTTAGGATACCCCAAATGTGTCCATTTCTGCTTCCTATTTAGTGCTATTTGATGTACTCACACTGTTCGTGCTTCTTTAGGCCTCTAGAGACTTACTCAATCCATCTTGTACAGACCTTGTCCACTGTTAATTATCCAATACTTGGCTTTTGCAAATGATTTCTTCTTCTTTAATCTGAGAGAAATATGTTTTACGTACATAGCTTATCCATCTACTACTTTTGTACCTTTTTTGCAATTATTCCTTAAAATAGCACCCTTGATCTCAGGCCAACACAGATTCCTCTTTATTTTGCACAAAAAGCTATTTCGCTAACGTCTCCTGACTCTGCACCCCTGTTCTTTCTCTCCGATAACTGGATTGAATCTTGACACTATCCGATGACCATCTTCTTATTATGGCTGCCTTAGCCACGTTATATGTTCCTCTATAGCAAGCTTCTACTTAACTCATCTACCTTGAGTTACTGCGTATTTACACTTATTGATCAGCAAGTTACTTTATCTTCTTTGTATACATGATTACTTTATCATTTTGTATATGATTCTCTTGTCACTTCGGTTACATCGTTACTATTAAGTATTTTCATATCATTCAGTATGTTCTTGTATATCTTCTTCATGACATCACCCTGCCCTTGTCAGATTTCACTCAGCTCTCCCAAATGTCCAAAGTTGAGTGCTGACATCCTTCCACTCTTTGCAGTACGAAGGTACATTCAATATGGTTACCTGAGGGTATATCATCTCTCACACATGCAATGCAATACAGTGACACCACATGGGGTCCCACATATAGCTCTTATCCTGCTGTTCCAATATGACGGCGGTGAGGGGGCAGGAGCTAGGGAAAACGCATCCACCTGCATCTCTACAGTTATTTTAACTGTAAAATTGCAAAGTGTATGTTTAGAGCTTCTAAAGCCAAAGCAATCAAATGAAAGCAATCAACACTTGGAGATAGAAGGATGCATTGCAGTGTGGCCACGTGATTTTGAGAAAACAACATGGAGATTTAGCTGAAGTGGTTTATGCGGACCAAAGGAGAAAAGCAGTTCTGGGAGATAGAGAAAGGTATATGTGTATCATTACAACCTTGAGCATGGAGCATATTGTGAGGTTATAGTGTTGGTTTTGCCGACCATAGTTTTTTTTTAACTTACTTTTTGCCAAACGAATTACATAGAAAAAACTCATTGAAAAATAGAGGGGGTAAGTGGACAAAAGAGGAAGGGATGTGATTGGGGTAGCGGTACAAATACAGGGAAGGTGTGGGTTGTGGAAGGACCACCTCAAATACACACACAAAAAATGTGATGAGTTTATTCAGTGTCATTATTTAATTACGAAATACATCGGAAAAAACCCATTGGCAAACTGACATAGAACACTGAAAAACATCTCTGTAAATTAGGCCCTTTGTGTTTCATGACGAGGAAATCATATCAACCTGCACTGGGCTAAGGATGGATTCATTACTGTATTGCCTTGTTCTCATGACTAAGTAGTGTGTTGTGATGTCCTCTTTATTATCAAGGCTGTGGACAAGAAATGGAAATCGCTATTGGAGGTAAAGAGATTTAAAGGAGCGTAGCCTGATGAACGGGACATTTTAAGCTCTTCCCTTCCAGTCTGAGAACAAAAGCACCAATCGGTACTCTGGTTGAAGGCGTTCATTCATTACATCCTTGTGCTCTTGGGCAAACAGCAGATCCATGGCACCGGTTTTGCAACAAAAAGGAGCAATGGCAGTAATCAGCACTGTAACGTGAATAGATTTTTGTACAACAGACTTGTGATCTTGCACAAATAGTATATTTTGGACACTTTATGCTACATTATGAAACCTGACAAAGGCCAATTTGCAGAAATCTTTCTGATGTCATATGAGTTCCATCTGAAACCCAACCACCATTCCCATTCAAGCATCCTGCAATAGGGGCCCAGCTTCTTTTAGCATCCACTGACTCCTGAGCTATTTCCACAGGGGCCTTCCATGATGAGAGGAGTCAGGAAGCTATCAATTTAATGGACACTCCCCTTTCCTAGTCTTTAAATGGCAGACAGTGCCCCTGTTCTAATTTCTGAAAACACGCAAACGCAGAGATTGAACGTGCAGATGGCAAATTGTCAGTGGTAAATTCTTGATTTTGGGGCCATGTTCATAGCATTTGTTTGTGTTGTCCTTAGGCCTAAAGGAAACTTCTGCAACCTACCTTAGGCAATGCTTTTATAATAATAATAATATATTTATTACTTTTGGTTCAAAAGAACCTTTACAAGCGTCATTATATAAATGCATACATAATAGTAATATCAATCACGAAAATGCTTTTGTTGAGTACCCATACAACGCTGTACATTTTTCACAGAAAATATTACATTTTAATTAAATGTAACATGAAATTTCAATTTAAAAAAGAGTTGCACGGTTAAAACGTACAGCTCAAAATGGCGTCTCTATTATGTTTTTGTAGAATAGTTTGCAGGTTTAACTGCCCACTGGATCACCCCCTCTGAAAGAGATGGCCTACCACAGAAGTCAAGTAAGATACACCTGCTACTCGAGAAAAAAAAAACAGAAAAAAAACAGGTGTAACCCCATTGTTTCCTTGGAGCTTTGCAAAGGTGCTCGATGCCATAGGTCATGCAATGTGAGCCACTTAGGTTAAAGTAGCGTGTGATGTTTCTCATTAGTGTATTGTATGGAACAAACATCTTTAAAGTAGATAACACATTTGTATGCATAGCACTATTTGTGAATGTTTATTCTCAACTCTGTCCATTCTCTGCACTCTCTTTGTAATACATCCTATTTGAAGGCTTAACAGGATTTACAGGGAGGAAGCTAGAGTGTCTAAACCAATTGACAGGGATGAATATGTATGCATATGAGACCTGGCTGATTTCTGGAGCATGCATGACAGGGCATGTCTTAGACATCAAACACACATTAGGGCGAAGAGCAAACAGAAAACATTGCAACCTGGCAGATATCATGAGGTGGAAGTCCAGGACACTTCTTGTGAAGGGATCATCCACACTAATAAGCAGTGGCAAAGGCAATGGGCCTGGCTTTTCAAATTTAGTGGGCAAGCTGTTTTTGTTCTGCAGGCCCTTACAGAACAATCCTGGCTCTTTTGCTGGAGGGAACAAGGCCTTTTTTTCAGCATTTCACACATTTTGGCACTTTCTAAAAAAAAATGCACAACTATGTTTTCAACACCCAATCTGTGCTAGATTTAATTGAGCCTAAGGATTAGGAGGGCCAAACAAAACATAGACATATTTAATCACTGTGCTTGCAAAGCTGGTGAGGGCAGGTTGATTCCACAGGCATCTTAATTTCCCTTGGTTGCATGGCCAAAAAATGACCTGGAGTCTATGTTGGAAGTCTTACCCCGTTCAACTACATAGCTATCATATGTATACATTTGATTGCATGCATATACCTCTATGCAGCTAGTATGATATTGTCTTGTATAGTAAATCCTGCTTTAACAAATATGCAGTTTTTAACTTTTACTTGACGCAGACTCTTTATTTTTTCGTTTCAACGTCACACCATGTGCTACTGCTGAATTTTGAAAGTTCTTACCCATCCTTTGGCCAATGAACTCTATCAATCAATTCATTTTTTTTTGTTCGGAACATGTTCCATATAAGCATACAATTATAAAACACACTTCATTAACAGTGCAAAAATGCACAAATAATCAGCAGTCTTTTGTAAGCTGATTATGTGATCATAAAATCCTGTCATCAAATGCCACTGTATAGTCCTGGCTTCACCAACAATGCAATGCAAACAGTAAGACTCTCAACAATGTCAAGCCAATACATATCTGATTAAACAAGGTTCAGATGTTAATGCAAAGTTCTGTTATTCAAGGCACGCTGCAAGTACGTTAATAGTGCCCATCCCATGGCTTTATGCATCTTTTGGAAATAAACCCATACAGATAGGTTAGGGCAGGACGATGGTAAGGAAAACCCAATTCGCATAACAGTAGTAAGGTCACTGTTGTTATGTCTCCATAAATGGAACAAACAACATAAAATGAGTCATGTCCTCTATTGGTGCACTAAACAGTAGACATGCTTGATCTATGATGTTATGACCAGCTGTCCATAATGTAGTATTTGCTCAGAGGGCAAGTCGATAAAACCGTGCTCTGTTTAGTAAAATTATTTGGGTAGTTTTGCCTGCCCATAACAGATGCTTTTGGAAATTACGTTCAGTGATAATGACTTGTCTGTGATTAAATGTCTCGTTTTCCATGGATGTGGCATATGGATCTTTTTTTATGTTAAAGTGTCAGGTGCAGTCAGGTGCATTAAATACAGATGAACATCCATTTAATTAAGGATTGTTTTGTATTGACTTTAACCAGGATATGGTAGCATTGCGATGCGTTGCAACTAGTAATTTAATGACATCATTATTTTGGGAACAGCCCAGTTCCATATGAAACCCATAGCTTGAGGCTGAACGGGGGTGCCCCAAGATTTTCTTAAATAAATAATGTTCAGTCACCTCGATCAAATTGGTGTCTGCATTGCCCCACAACATCATTCCATAACTGGCCACCGAGGCAGTTTTCCTATAATATACCTTTAGAACTGGGTATATGCCCCCAATGCTTGCTTGAACCTCATATACTGTTTTTTTTTTATTTGTGGGTCTGGTGAAACATTGTATGAAAAACATACCCCCAGATATACAAACTCTTTAACCATAGGAATGACAACATCATTTCTAAAACTGGGTGAGAATTTAGTTATTCATTTTCGTCTGCTGTGTACCATGGCAGCTGATTTAAAGTGATGAGCTTTATGCAAGTCTATGCAAAAAGGATGACTGAGCAAACTTGTCCTTAGCACTTAAGGGGTTAAATCATTCACTTTCAGATCTAACCCACTCATGAACAGTGTTTAATCAGTGATTAGTTTCTGGAGTGCTTGCGGGGTACATGCAATTAATACTGTGTTGTCTGCGTAGGCCAGCAGTGGCAAAACTATTTTCCCCAATTTCAGTACATGAAGTGTTAAGTCCACCAAGGATTCATAAAGAACATTTATGTATAGATTGAATAGTAGCAGTGCCAGAACACATCCCTGTCGCACCCCTCAGCCTGGAAATAATCGGTGCAGTGGCTGTTCATCCCACTTCTAACACAAGTTTGTGTGTTTTAATAAAGGAAGATTAGGAGTTTGACAATACCCTTCAGGCACCTCATGGACATGAGCACCTGACAAAGTGTGGATCAATTTACCTTATCAAAGGCTGTGCTCAGGTCCAAGAAGGCTAGGCAGATTGTCTCCTCCTTGATATATAAAGGGTTCACCACTGCTAGGTACAAATTAATGCACTGTTCACTGGTGCCTACCGCTTGTCAAAACCCCAGCTGGACCAGGGATATAATACTATTTTGTACCTCCCAGCCATCGATTTTGGCGACAAGGACCCGCCCAACAACTTTGAAGAGCTAGACTAAAAGTGAAATTGGTCTGTATGATATGTAAAGATTTGTTGTATGATTGTGGAACACCATGAAATGGGTATCGATTCCTTGTTGATTCATTGTTGATGATTGCATTAAGGCAAATTGTTAGGATGGGGGCCCATAAGTCAACCTTGGCATGGAATAAACCCGCAAGAATGCTATCTGGCCATAGGGAACGATTAGGTTTTCGGCATTTAATTGCCAGTGTGACTTTCTCAATGGAATAGTCTATACCAATAGCCAGGCTCTCGTCCCTTCTCTCATGAATGGGAAGAAACTCTGTACACGTTTGAACATTGTTTCTACCAGGAATGATGTGGGACCGTGGTTTCCAGCCGCTAGTCCTTATATCTGTTTTGCGGCCCCTGGCTTACAATCTCCCAGAATGTGTTTGTGTCTGTTTGTTCTCAGGCTTTTACGAGGTCAGACCATGAGTTCATTTGTAGTTCTTTTTTTTCCTGTCAGCTATAGTTTTTTGTAAGCATCTCTAGCCTCTCTGATTTGTTGCCTGGCCGGTAACAGGATTTTTTAGCAGGGTTATCAGACTTAGTAGATTAGACGTAGGTAGGCCAAGCCTCTTTTTATTGCATAATTGTGAATGTCATTTGCAAGGATACTGCTTGAATTGTTCCACCCATCCAATAGTGTGACAATGGTTTGATAATTTGACGAGATTATGCCTTCTAGTATTTTCCCCTATCAGCCATATGCCACTACACCCTTCGTGTAGATTTCGACAAGTGGGTCACAATCATATGGTTCGAATTACACCTACCCAGTGTTCTAATTTTTAACAGAATTGGGTGGTGTTCACTAAATATTTCCTCCACAACATAAAGGTCTACGATTAATTTCCAATTCTTCATAATACTCCTTTTGATGCTTAACCACAGAGAGAACTTGCACATTATGTAGTGTCGCTTGCAAGGTTTTTTGAGAAAATGGGCTTCCTTATATGTTTGGTGGCAATTCGGCAATAAATCAATGGAATGACTGCCAACATTGTTTACTGTTTCTTCCACTGGGTTCTATGGAATTGCCATGGGATTATGATGCTGGTCACCCAACTTTCATTGTTTTATAACTGGGCATATTCGTGCGACAATCCTACGGTTGGGAAATCAAGGAAACAAGTAAGCAAGTACCAAACCATGCCACGAAGGCAACTTCTTCCTCAAGTACCTCAGTAAGTTTAATAAGCACCCCAGCAGGGAGGACGGGTATCAGATGGCCTGACGGCATCCCAGCCAATCAGGGCGTTCGGTGCAGGGCCTCCTCAGAAGCAGGAGGCCACTATCTTTCCACCAGGATGATGGCAAGTCCCCGTGCATCTTGGTGTCCCCTTCCCTCCATCCCCCACCCCCAATTTCTGGATTCCTAACCTACTTACTTGGCACTCTGGCGTACTCCTGTCACAGTAATGTCCACCGAGGAAACCGAGAAGGGAATAAGTGTTATTCCCTTCTCCATTGTCCATCGTGGTCATCTTTGTATTTTCTTTTTTTTAAGTTGAGAAACAGAAAATGTGCTATTTCTCAATTTAAAAAAAAACAAAAAAACACACAACTATTTGCATCCCAGAACAAAGCATTCCAGGATGCTAATAGCAATAAACCCCTCTGTGTTGGGGCATTAACATGTCTGATAATGCTCGGGGGCTTACGTTAAGGCCCTTGCAGGTTTATACACACAAATCACTAGGTCATTCCTATTAATGATGTGGCCCTGGTATAATTTAAAGTTATAAAATGAAACTATTGACGACATACACATTCATTAGGTTTTCTTTTGCACCATCCATATTGAAGGTATAGAACTATGCCCTGCTAGATAGGCTCACATGTGTTCTCAGGGAGACGACCCACGATCGTGAGACTGGAGCTCCCGTCCACTTCTGATACTTCGCTCTACTCAAATTCCGAAATACCTTAAACAAAATCTCCTTAATACCAGCTCTGCAGTCAATGAAACACAACCGTCTCTTGTATTAAAACTAAGTGACAGAGGTCTTTCCAGATGGTGCTGATCAGTTAAAATGAGCAAAAAGGTGACTGTTTTTCTTGTTACATTGAAGTTGTTGTAAGCAAAATCTTCTATGATAACATATCAATCCTGTTATCCTGAAAAAGAGAAATGTACTTAATTAACACATTAACTTGATGCTCATTTTGACCAAACAGACCCTTGATTTATCACAGAGAACTATTACATTATAGGACCTGAGTAGCAGACAATTCATATTTTGCTTTTAGAAGAGTAAAATACAATGGAACCATTTCTCTCCATTAAGCAAAGAAGCTGTCATGGATGGTAAGTGGGAGCTCTGTTAGTCTCTGCATATATTTGTTGCAAAATACTCCATGGATTTGTCCGCCTTTGATTGATGTACACAATGAACCCTTTCTGACAATTCCCCTTTTCTCATTACTCTGCAGGTGTCTTGAAGTAAACCCTGACCCTGTCCTATAGATGTAATCTCCAACTGCACTTCGACAATCCTAAGAGTCCTTAAGACCCATCACTGGGGTTTGAAAATATTTTTCAAAGAATATGGGACCTGTAAAGTAGTAGACTGTAGTCGGAATGCAGGGTTAAATGATGTCTCATGACACCGGAAGACTCACAACTCTGTTCTCCAGTCAGAGGACAGAAAATCCCCTAACCTATCAGGATCCTTAGTGGGTTGGGCATAGAAAGTCAGCCTTCCCACCCACTTTCAAAAGACATAAAAAGAGCCACTGAGACCCAGGTAGGGACTGTTCTTTCCACTTTCTTGCGAAGCACTTTGCCGGACCAGACAATATCCAGAAGGACCATATCCAGAACTTAGACTCCAGATTCCACAACTTCGAAGCAGAAGGCCTACTGTAAGGTAAAAGTATTCTCAGCTGGCCTTACAATCTTGCAAACTGATTTTACCCCAGACTTCCAAGGGGCACATCAGAATAAAACAGCCGGGCTGTGCTGTTTCTGCTTCTTTGCCAAGAACATTTCCCAGAATCAGACCCAGAGAGCAGTGCTGTATCCAGAACCCACTTAAGCCAGTTCCAGACCAGACCAGACCGCTGTGCAGTGCCAAGAACATTTGCCAGAACCAGAGATCCAGACCAGCAGAGCAGAGCTGACCCAGATAGCTGTGACTTAAGAACCACCCGCCAGAAGTCCAGTCTAAACCTGTTGACCAAATCTGTGACGAGGCCCATTCCTTCCAAAATTAGGAGTGAGTATCCAGCCAGAGCTGTGCAAAACCAATCTCTTAGTTTAAAATAATCTAATTCAAACCATTTCCACCTACCTAGAATTGCATCATAGAAATTGTGTGTCCGTTCTGTGATTTCAAACCTGTGAAAGTGTCATTTGTCATTTGAACCTTACTTTATTTCTGAGAATCCACCTCCATTAAATTGTCCGTATCTTTTGAACCACACGTCTGAGAAGCGAGATTTAACTTTCATTTTAAGGCTAAGAACCTAAGCTTTCCAACAAGCCCAAAACCTTTCTATTCCTTATAGTTTTTCTGTAATTGCGATCAATGCACTCGGAAAAAGTGCCGCGAATTGCAATTTGACTCAATTTCTCCACCTGTCAAAAATAGCTGTCTTTTGCTTGCAACTGCTGAAATTCGTTTTCAATCTGATAATCATTCCTGAATAATTGCTAGTGTTGACCTGAACTAATTCAAAGTAACTGTCACCTACCCTGAATCTCCTATAGGGAATTAAAAAGATTTTTAGCATATTTTTCACTTCATTGCAAATCACATTTAAATGTATTTCTGCCTGTTTTAAAAGCATACCGGTTGCTCTAAGCTTGCTAGGGGGGAACTGGAATTTGTATTGCAATTTGATTGTATTCCTGAAAACTGTGTGCTCTTCTTACATCTCCTTATATTGCATAGGGGGGAGTGAATTGTCAAAAGAAAAAGTGATCATATTATCTCTTGTTGAAACCATATCAGTTTATTTATGTGCTGCATTCTTTCCATCAGTGCTTTTCCTTGAAACCATAAAAGTATTCTCTAATACCTTATCCTTCCTATACAACTCCTAAGTAATTAAAAAAGTGTGCTAGTGTAATATTATTCATTGTTGATCACTGTCATATTCATAATTGTGCTATCAAATATTAATTTATTCATAAAAGTGTGATATATATCTTGTTTAATTTTTCAATAAATCTTTTAATTTCCAAAACAAACCTACTTCTTGGCTCAGTGAGGTCAGGGGGATTCAAAGAGAGGGGCGTTATACAAGGGTTTATCAGCCAGATTTATGAACTTGTCATAAAAATATATAAATAAGGGCTTCCATTGGGCATTCCAGAGTAGGCATTGACTTAGTTGGATTGCTGAATTGAAGTCACTAACAATGTGGCATAATATTACCTCCATTAATTCATTGTTTATTTGAATATATTAATTATATTCATTAAAGGTACAACAAAGAAACCAAACACAATATTACATTAAAAGTAGATGACTAAGGCAACACCCAGAACCAATATCCCTCCAAATAATGTAAAGGGGTTGGGGGGTTCTAATCTTTCATGTGTATAGGACAAAATAAGCTAAGAAATGCATTGCATAAGAGTAATTGGACATTCATTTGTATTTGTATTTTTATTTTATTTATTTGTATAGCGCATCAGGCCCGAGGGCAACCGGGCGCATTACTTGGTTACAGGCAAGAGTATTTTACATTAGGTTACAGACAAGAGAATGTTCATTAAGTTACAGGCAGGAGTATTTACATTAAATATACAGGATATAGACATTACATAACCAGAGTGGGAATGTTAAAAAAGGTTGTACAACAAACTGCAAGGCAGGATATGGAACAGAGTTACATGGTCATAGGTAGAAGATATGATACAGAAGGTCTGCACTACTATGGGTAGATGTTGGAATCAGTGTCATGCAGAGTCGTGGGTGGACAACCAGGCTTTGGCTTTGCGCTTAAAGGCTGGGAAGAAGGGTTCAGCTCTGAGCGGGTTGGGTAGGGCATTCCACAGCTTGGCTGCCAGGACAGGGAAGCTACACCCTCCTGATCTTTGGAGGTTGAAGCGCGGGATGATGAGGCAGTTAGATTGGGCACTTCTGAGTGGTCTCGCAGCTGTGTGGGATGAGAACCTGTTGGTAAGGTAGCTGGGGGCTTGGTTGGCGATACTTTTGTGGGTGAGTGCAAGATCTTTAAGAGACATTCTTTGAGAAACTGAAAGCCAACGGAGGTTCTGTCTGTATTCCATGATGTGTGAGGTTCTAGGAATGTTAAGGGCCGCTCTAATTGCATTGTTTTGAATGATTTGGAGTTTTTTAATATTGCATTGGTTGGTACCCAAATAAAGAGCATTGCAATAATCGATTTTGGAAAGGACAAGTGTCCTGGCTAGTGTAGTACAATTGTCAGTGGACTGGAGGGGGCGGCATGCTGTGATGATCTTGCATGTATAAGATGCAGCAGAGGAAACTGCGTTGGTTTGTCTAGATAAGGAGAGGGTGGAGTCAAGGTATATGCCTAACTTCTTAGTGTCCTTGGCCACTTTGATAGAGTTGCCATCATTGGTGAAGGATTGGAACAATGGGTCAAGCTTGCTGAGTTTTTGGGGTGAGCCAAGGATGAGGAGCTCAGTCTTCTCATCGTTTAAGCAAAGTTCATGTTGAGCCATCCAAGCCTGGATGACTTGGTAAATGGCGTTAATGGCTAGAGAGTCAGTTTTGTGGTCACCAGTGATAGGGATAAGTATTTGGGTATCGTCAGCGTAGTTAGTATACGTGATGCCCATGAGATCCAAGATGTCTAAAAGTGGTTTAGTGAAGACATTGTAGAGTGTTGGGGACACGCAAGATCCTTGTGGGACTCCACAAGTGACAGGGGAGGGTTCAGCCGTGGCAGAGGGGGAGAAGATCCTCATGGATCTATTGTCCAGGAAGGATGTGATCCAAGCTGTAGCTTTGTCCGACAAGTGGGCGGCAGTTTTAAGATGTTGGCAAAGGATTTGATGATTAACTAAATTGAATGCTGAAGAGAGATCTAATAAGAGTAAGAGGGCCAGTTTTCCCTTGTCTTTGAGGTCTTCGATTTGGGTTTTGAGGTCTAAAAGAGCAGTTTCTGTGCCATACCGAGGGCGAAAGCCAGGTTGCCTGAGACCTAGAAGGTTATTGGTTTCAAGATAATCTTGGATCTGCAAATATGCAGCTCGATCAAGAATTTTTAAAAGAAAAGGGATCGTGGTGATTGGTCTGTAGTTAGTGGGTGTGTTAGCATCCAAGGTTGTTTTTTTCAGAAGAGGAATGACTCAGGCGTCCTTGAGATTGTCAGGGACAATCCCCGAGCTGAATGATGAGTTTATGAGTGTAGTAATAAATGGCGCCAAAATTATGAGAGGCCTCTTTGATAATGGTAGCGGGGCAAGGGTCTCCCTGGCAGTTTGAGGGCTTGAGGTTGCTAATAATGTGTTCGACTTCCATTGTGGAGAGGGGTGAAAAACAGAATGGTTTTATAGACTTAGTGTTGGGTTTATGGTTTGCCTGAAGGGCAAGCTGAGATATGAAGGAGTGCAAGCTATTTTTTTTTTTTCATTAATTTTAGTTTGGAGTACGGCGATTTTTCCCAAGAGTGCCTTTTGGATATTTGAACACCAAGTGCTGTCTTTGGGGCACGTGTCTGGTAGGGGGGCAGGGGATTCCAGTTCCTTTAAGATTCATCATTCTTCCTGGATGTTTGCTTATTTCTGAAAGGTGGTCATCTCGCTATACAGCTGCTACTTTGTCATTAAATTGCGCTCATCAGAACATGTACATATATGTATACTATATGGATGTCAGTGATCTATATATGCAATGACACCACTTTCTGGGGGAAAGGATTAATTTTGTTGGAGCACCTTAAATGTGAAATTGCCACACACATTCAGCTGAAAAATGGTGGTCTAGCCCTATTGTAGTACCAATCATACTAGATACAAGGCCTACTGTACCAGAGCAATCCATCACATGCCCAGTGTGGGATAGATAGTTTGTGTTCACCTTCCTTCTAAAACAAACTGTTGATGTGAAAGTGCAGAGGGGGTGTCTCTGCTTGATTTAATTTATAATGTTCTCAGTATATTAAACCATTGACCATTTCAATTCTTTTTGACTAATGCCTGTCTGCCTAAAAGAGCGCAAGCTGATTTGAAAAACATAATTTCCTGACAAGCAACACACATACTACTTATTTCCACCTTTATAATCAATCAGGCCCCTGACAGCCTCCTCTGAAGGCTCATGCCCGCATCCCTCCAGCATCCTAGTATTCAGTCCTTACCACCACCCACCTGCATTTTTGATTTCAACCATAAGGCCTCTTTTCTAAACCTACGCAGATTAACCCTCTATAAAATATCTAATGGCACTGGGATTTTCTGCATTCGGGGCTCTCAGGTAAAGATATGTTTTTTTGCCATGCACACAAGAAGGCAATCACAAAACTAAATTTCATACCATTTAATAGATAATTAATTTGAGTAGAGATAATGTAAAGTTCTTTGGGTTGGCCAAGTTCAACTTTTCAACATGAGGAGCTCAGGCTATTGGTGTTACTTTGGGGATATATATCCTGGGTTTAGATCTGTTATATGGTTTGTAATACATTATTTTTAAGTTCCTGTGTAGAGTTCATTAGGCAATTCCTGCCTACGCTCCACAGTTCCATCAGACTTGCATAATGATTATTTGCATGTCCCTGCCATCTGCCCCTAGTGTATGTATGTGTTCCAAAAACCATTATGGAAGTCATTTATGATCTGTGTGTTCTGCTTTTCTGACCAACACCTTTGCACAGGCTATGGGTAGATGTTTGTATACAATAAGATAAAGAGGGAACTTTTTGTCCTTAAAGTACAAAGTGGTTTGGTCATCACTGCATTTTGCACATTGTCTTACGATATGCATGTTTCAATAGGAAGAACGTTAAAAACCTTTAATAATGACTTAGGTGTTGAATCTAGGCTTCCATTTTGATGGAGATATTGTGAAAAGTGCTTTCCTTTATATAGACAATGTATATAGGAATGAAGACCATTAAACGAGATACATGCTTGAAACAGCATACAATAATTCGGATTATGTGTATTGTAAACCATTTATCAGAGCAGTCAACCTCAGAAAGTCTCCTATGTGTTGTATTGAAGAGCCCATCTCTGAAGGTTTTCACACATTTGCTGTCAAAAGTCTATTCTATAGCAATTGTTCCTCCACCAAATCTGTACTATTTCTAATTATTTATATCAGCAATTTTGGTTTAAATCAGACCTTTTGCTAATTATTTTAAACACACGAGTGGTCTAAGTGAGCAGCAGCTGTTGGGAGCGGTGCTCCTCTACTTTAAAAAAAATGTTTTACTATTCCTATCCTTTATTTTTAAAAATAAACCATTCTGGAATGGATTAGTTTTATAATAAAAGTGTCGGAAGAATTTGAAACTTGCACTTCAGTGCACTCCACTGTACATTCCCTTAAATAGCAGGTGTTTGTGTTTGGGGATTTGGAGTTGAGCGTGGGAGGGGGCGTGGCGATGCAGGTTTTGGGGAGCGGGAGCAGTGCAGCAGGGAAAATTGTTCCACTATTTCTTTTCGTACACTTCAACCACTGAAAAACACCAATAAAAACAATAAATACATAGACAAAGTACCAAATATAAACGACAACCACAAATGACAGATAACCAATTCATAGTAAACAAGTTAATGTCATTCAATTTCTGTTAAGTACACAAGAAGAAATACACAGGCCGATTCATGGAATTAATGTGCAAGCGTGCGAAAACGTGCGATTCGCAGTGGAAGAGCGAAAATCGCAGTGCAAGAGCGAATATCGCAGGGAAACCAGCGCACATCGATTCATGGAAGTCCGTGCGCGAGTAAAATGTGGGATGTGCGCTGAAAAAGTGTGCAGCGCATGCCGGCGCACAGGTCATCTAACGGCGTGCGCTAAAGCCACAGCGAAATCGCACATAGCGCGGCGCACATAACAAAAGTAGGCGGAACACGGGGCGTTACACGCAGAATGGGGAACAACTCGTGAAAATGTGGGCGTCACGGGGGAATTACAGGAGGCAAGTGCGCGGAACGCCCAAACGCTCGCCTACAACACGTATTCATGGAATCGAATAGGGCAAACCAGCGCACGGGCAAAGACGTGCACAGGGCCATACACGTCCGCCACACGAAAGCAGGCGGTAGCGTCCCTGCGCAGGAAAAAAATGTGCGCCAAAATGTGCGCTAACAAAAAGCACGTATATACAGCTATGATGAATGTCCCATACAGTGGCCCTCTAGGACAAATGACATGCAAAGGGGTACGCGACAAACACGGACACCCGCTGTGTCAAAAATAGCATGTGCGTGTATTCCTGGCGTGCGCAGGAAGTATACACGCGATCGGGCCTGGGGGAGCGGGTACGTGTATTTCAGGGGTGCGCGAGAAGTTTTACACGCGATTGGCCTGGGTATGTGTATTTCAGGGGTGTGCGGGTGTTTTCACACGCGATCGGGTGTGGGGGAGCAGGTACGTGTATTTCAGGGGTGCGCAAGAAGTTTTACACGCGATTGGCCTGGGTACGTGTATTTCAGGGGTGCGCGGGTGTTTTCACACGCGATCGGGCCTGGGGGAGCGGGTACGTGTATTTCAGGGGTGCGCGAGAAGTTTTACATGCGATTGGCCTGGGTACGTGTATTTCAGGGGTGCGCGGGTGTTTTCACACGCGATCGGGCCTGGGGGAGCGGGTATGTGTATCTCAGGGGTGCGCGAGAAGTTTTACATGCGATTGGCCTGTGTACGTGTATTTCAGGGGTGCGCGGGTGTTTTCACACGCGATTGGCCTGGGTACGTGTATTCCAGGGGTGCACGCGAAGTTTCACACACGCGATTGGTCTGGGTACGCGATTTCATTGGACCAAAGGCCCTTACAGCGCAGGCGCGTCTGTGACGTGACACGCGCGGGCATTTCCCTGAACCCGGGTGCATGTTACATGTCCGAGAACTGCACGTCCCAGTGTCATCTCGTGTAATTGGAGGATAGGGTCTCAGTGCATATACGGGAAGTGATGTTGGATGTTTGGTCCGGTTTCAAAGGTACGTGTAGGACGTCATTTCCTTGTACGTGCTTTTCGTGGAGAGCGAGTGGGTGAATACTGTACTTCTTGTCGGTTCACACGCGATTTACTTCACACCATTTCTAGTTCGTACTCCCTGTTACCTCTGTCAGTTTTTTTCTGATTTTCTCTTGGACCTGTTTCCTCAAACAGCGTTCACTTCTTCTTTTGTCCTGTCTCCTCAGACAGCGTACAATTCTTCTTTTAGCGGGGGTGTTGCCAAGGCAGACGGTGAGTTGCGCACATATTTACCAACTGTGCTTGCCCCATGTGTCACGTACCCCTTCAGAGGTCATTGTAGACTGCGTGTGACACCCGTACGTTCATTATTGTGTTTCTGGGTGCCACAGCGCAGTGCAGGTTCATTTTTCCACGCTCGTGGTCTACGAGGGGTCGCGTGCACGTCATTTTCTGTTTTTGGGGTGCCTGTGCGTTGCGTGACCCGTCATCTTTCCCCAGGGGTTCCATACAGCCTTGCTAGAGCACTAGGGTACGAATTCCATCTAGTACCCTACCCCTTTGACCCCCAATTGCCCAGGACAATAGTTTACTGCAACTCCCATACGCACAACAACATCAGTGCCATGGCTGGGAGGCGAGCAAGCGGTAAGGGTGGCAAAGGTGGCCAAGTCTCAAGAGGTGGGCGTGGTAGACACGGTAGGGGATGTGGCCGGGATTTGCAGGCTACCCCTAGCCCCCCACGTGTGGAGGACCAGTCAGGGACACCCATGGCCCCCCCACCCCCCATGGTTGAGGGAAACGTGGCTGACACCATCACTGCTCAGCCCTTGTCGGACCGGCCCATTGTGGCACCTGACCTGGCACAGGGTGACTCCCAGGCTGACTTCCAGGTTGCCAAGTCTAGGCCACGGGTGGCGATGCAAGTCAGTGTCACCAGGTCACGTGGATCAGGGGCAGCCATGTCATCTGCTGCCCCGAGTAGGTGGGGTGGGGAGGCTGCAGGGGCAGCTGCAGCTCCGTCCACCCCAGCTCTGACTCTCCCAGCCAGGACAGTGTTGGCCCCAGTCCATCAGACTGAGGTTCCACCTGCCAACATCACACTTCATCTAATGCCTGCCGAAAGTCATATGGTCAGTGTGCCATAGCACACTACTACTTCACAGTCCACCAGTGCTCCTGCCCCTAGTGGCCAGAGCGGCGTAGGCCACTCAGGATCCCCACCACCTTCAAAAAGAAAGAGGAAGAGTGCTCGTCCAGTACAGGCTGATGCCCCAGACACGGCTACACAGTCCGGCACGCCAAGGAAGCCCGGCTTCAATGATGCCGAACTGGATGCACTTGTGCAGTATGTGTCCGCACATGATAGCGAAATGTTGATCACTTCAGGGTGTAAGATCACACCTGCTCGACGTCAGGCACACTGGCAGTCCATCGCTGACAGCATAAGTGCCCTTGGATTTGTGAGGCGCACAGCTGGTGAGTGCTACAAGCGCTGGAACGACCTTAAGCGCAGGGCAAAGAAAAAGCTGGCCTCAAGTCATGCCGCAACTCTGGTGACTGGAAGTGGGTCTCCTCAAGAGGACATTGAACTCACTCTACATGAGCATGTTGCTGGGACCTACGTCACAGAGGAGCAGATCCAAGGTGTGGGAGAACTGCCAGATTACGAGGCATTGTCCGGTGAGTGCACATGCATGTGTGTGTGATCCATGTGTATGTTGTTTGTGGGAGGGGTTCTGGTTGAGTGCCAGGTGAGGGTGTGTGTGCCTGAGTGGTTCGGGTCACCCAAGTGCTTCATCCAATACATTCTGCGGCCCTGGATTTGGGTATTACAGTATCCCTTCTGCCCACAGTAGACATTTTGCACTACATCACGCCAGTTGCCCTTGAAGTGGCATCCTGCAATAACATTGGTCCGTATTTTGCTGTGTTCATTCAGGCTGATTGTTTGAATTCCCCCACTTTTACTATGCATTTCTCTGCCCTATTGTCACATATATGACATGTCTATGGTACATGCCATCTGTGTGATGGCATGTGTCATGTATGTGGATTGGACATGCCACTCACAGGCCAATGTGTGATGGCACTGCTAGCCAGCATGCAGCTAATTTGTTGCTCTTCCATCTTGGTGTCATCAGTGTCTGACATTTTCCTCCCCTTCCAACTCAGTGACAGTGCATGCATGGGAGGGTTATAGTCATGTGGGACATGTGTCAATCAAGTACTGGTTCTGTAGCTTGTCTGGCCTAATTGTGTGCCATGGTGCTAATGCCTGTTTCCATTTTTTGTCTTTCATGTTTTTCCAGAGGATGACGCACTTGATGCTGTTGAGGGTGAGGAGATGGTGCAGACCCAGGAGGGATCTCAAGCACGACCGGGCACCAGTGGGGGACGTGGTTTGGTGGTGGGGTAGAGAACCCTCTCTTGCTGCAGGCCATAGTGTCCAGGGGTGTCTCTGGCTGCACCTCCCCAGACCTCTTTACAGGTGTTGATTCAGATGAGACCTATGTGGATTTGCAGGTATGTGTTAATGGAAGGGATACTGTTCTGTCCGACCCACCTGCACCAGGGGTAGAGCCCACTATGGGGATGTCAGTGTTGGTAGGTGCGCCTTTGGTGGTTACGGATGCAGGGCCACACTCCGCAACATCTGATCCTGTTCCTGGGCCAGCAGATCAGAGGGGGAATGCAGTCCTGCAGCCTCAGGCAGTGCTGACACAGCAAGGCGCAGTTCGCCTTGCCCCAGACAGGTATGGCAAACCAACAGGCAGCATCATCTGAGATGATGGCTCAAGCCATGGAGAGGGTGGCCACTTCCATTGTCCCCCCAGAAAGGCAGATGGAGCAACTACAGCAGGCAACAGACTCCATTTGCCAATCACTCAGGGAGGACATGCTGGCGCCCAACAGGGAAAGACGGGCGGCCCTGGACAATCTGAGGGAATCCATTTCTTTAGAGGCCCAGGGCCAGAGGGAAGCCCTGAAGGGAGAAGTCCGGCACCTCAGGCAGACTCTTGTGGACCTTGAGGCTTCCACTGTCACGAGGATGGAACAGCTGCTGGAGCGCGTCACCCGTACGCTCTCAGCAGAGATGCAGGCAACTCGGGCAGAGGTCCGGGCATCACGTCGGGTGGTGCATGGGGATCTCCGCACCATATACCTCCAGAACGAGACCTTCCACACCCGCATGCTTGCTGCCATGGAGGACCAAACTAGGGCTTTGCGTGGGATGCCTCCCATAGCACCACGACCTCCTGTGGCAGCAGCAGCAGAGGTTGAGGAGAGCAAATCCAGCGATGAATCTCCCACGATGTCGTAGCCGTGCAGGCTATGAGCCCATGGAGGTTTTTTTTTTCCGCAACATCCACACAGGTGGCTGTTGGTGAGCACCCTGTCTTCGGACCTCCTGGGTGGCCTCCCCCACACCCCCTGGCCCACACATGGCCATTTTTGATTTTTGATTTTTTGTTGCAGTGTGTTGCCTTGTGTGGCTCCCGTGGGCATCAACTGTATTCCGGATGGGCACATGCAGGCTTGTCCTGAGTTTGGGTTAGATGCTTGGGTTTGTGAGACACACACCCCTCCTGCTTCCCGTTTCCATGGGCTTGCAAAGGGTGTGCTCATGTGACAGTGACTTACACAGTGACGTTGGACTCCCACGACATGTGTGGGCAGTCTGTAGTCAATGCTGTGTATACATTCCTAGTGCATATTGTTGTTGTATTGTGCACTGCATGGTGTATTGATGTGTGCTTGTGCATCCATGTCTCCCTCCTAATTTGCAGGTTCATTCCTCATGTCTTTACAAGGCTGTCCACTTTGGAGATGGAGTTCATGTTGTGAGCAGTGGACTTCCAGATGTGCATGGCAACAACACTGTACAGTTGGAGGTGGTGGATGTGCTGGCATTCTCATGTTGTAAGACTACGTATCCTTTACCTTAGTACTGTCATGTTTATGCTATGTGGATTGTATTGTGGTAAGTATTTGGTCATGTGTGTTGTTATTTCTACATTTATGTGGGCATATTGTGTGTGGCCAGTTTCCATTAGGGACACTGTACTTTGTGACACTTGTGTCATGTTTGGGGGATGACTTTGTTTGCTCTCACATGGCATGTCATGCCATGGTGTGTTGGGTGGCGGTGCTGGGGAGGGGTTGGGTGACATGGCACTGTTGTCATGTTGTATCTTGCAAGGGGGTAATGATTTTAGCAGCATAGAAGTGTGTCTTTTGATGACACAGCATTGGTGGTGTTTGTGTAGGTAGGGAAGCACACAATGGAACACTTCCAGATGTGCAATCTCAGGCTGGTATGGTTGTGACAGTTGACTGTCCATTGAGGCATCATCATTGTCAGATTGATTCATCATTGATTGTCAGCTGGTATGTGCCAGGGCTGTGTGCACTCCACAGGGGTGTGATTTTATGTGAAGTAATTAGCCACCAGCTGCGTACGGGCTGCCTCACCCTGTGCCCTTTCCCCTCCCATGCGCAGCGGGCATGCATGTGGTTGGGGATGTGGGGGCACCACCATGTCCACGGCCAGGCCCCGGCGTGTTGCAACGTTGTGCAGGACACATGCTGCCACTATGATCCTGCACACTACTGGGGGAGCATATAACAGCTGCCCGCCAGAACTGTCAAGGGAGCGAAAGCGTGACTTGAGCACTCCGAATGTGCGCTCCACGATGCCCCGGGTTGCAATGTGGGCTGTGTTGTATCTTACCTGGGGTGGCGTGGTGGGGTTCCGAATTCGCGTCATCATGTGGGTGCTGAGAGGGTAGGCACTGTCCCCTGGGGAGGTGGTGATGGGTATCATTAGTGGGGTTGTGACATTACTCTGTATCTGACATGCATGCATGCACAGTGGCATTTATACTCACCGAGCAGCCATGTATCGCCAATGCCGGCCAGCTTCTATGTCCCGGTTTAGTGTAGACATTCTGTAAATGAAACTGTCGTGGGTGGAGCCTGGATAGTTGGCGTATACTGAGGTGATGATTCCCTTGGCATCACATACTACCTGGACGTTGATGGAATGCCAGTGCTTGCGGTTTCTATAGATGTGCTCAGTTGCCCTGGGGGGATGTAGAGCCACATGGGTGCAATCAATGGCACCTAGCACTTTGGGGAATTGTGCCACCCTGTAGAAATCCTGGGCGACAGCCTGCCTTTCTGCAGGTGTTCTAGGCAGGTATATGTGCCTGCGGACTGATGGGCGTGCAGTGATGATGGCCAAGAACTGGTGTAGGCAGCGTGACTGCGTGGCCTGTGACATCCCCCCCCACTATGGCACTTGTCCGCTGAACTGATCCAGTGGCCAAGAAGTGCAGTACATTAAGGACCTTCTCCAGGGGGCTGAGTGCTTGGGAGCACAGGGTGGTTGATGTGAGGTCATCCTCCCACTCACTGACCAGGTCGAGTATTATGTGAGGTGGAAACCTGTACCTCCCATAGACATGGTAATCAGGCATCCCAAAAAGGCTTGTTCTGGGTGTAAAAATTCTGGCCCTGACTATCCTCCTCCTCCTCCTGCGGTAATCCACGGCCACTGCTGCTAGGAACGCTAGGAACGGTATATTCATCCTGGCGTCTGAGCTTGTTTGTTGTTTGCGCGCACTTTTATGCTGTGCGGGTCGACGTACGCCTGCTTCCTGCTGGCGTACGTGTTTCCGGATTGGCCACGTTTGATTCCATGAATACTTGTTGGAGGCGAGCGTGTAATACTTCCCACGCACCCCTGAAATACATGTACCCGCTCCCCCAGGCCCGATCGCGTGTGTAAACACACGCGCACCCCTGAAATACACGTACCCGTTCACCCAGGCCCGATTTCGTGTAAAACTTCCCGCGCACCCATGAAATACACGTACCCAGCCCAATCGCGTGTAAAACTTCCTGCGCACCCCTGAGATACACGTACCCACGCCAATCGCGTGTGAAAACACCCGCACACCCATGAAATACACGTACCCAGTCCAATCGCGTGTAAAACTTCCAGCGCACCCCTGAAATACACGTACCCAGGCCAATCGCATGTGAAAATTCTTGCGCACCCCTGAAATACACGCATACGCTCCCCCAGGCCCGATCACGTGTTAAACTTCTCGCGCACCCCTGAAATACACATACCCAGGCCAATCGCGTGTAAAACTTCTCGCGCACCCCTGAAATACACATACCCAGGCCAATCGCGTGTAAAACTTCTCACGCACCCCTGAAATACACGCACACGCTGTAAGCGATATTCAATCAACACTACAGCTAAGTCAATGCCTAGTCTAGGATGCTGAGGAAAACCCTTATTGATGTATTTTTATGTCCAGTTCAGTACTCTGGATGACAACCCTTGTATAATACCCCCCTCTTAGAATCCCCCTGGCCCCACTGAGCCAAGAAGTAGTTTTGTTTTTCAAATTAAAAGGTTTATTTGAAAATTTAAACTATATATATATATCACCCTTCTATAAATAAATTGATAATGAATATTACACTTGTGAATATGAGCAGTAATCAGCAAGAGGTAACTTATGAATAGGAACAGAAGAATAAGGTGGGAAAGAATGCTTTATATGGTTCAAGGAAACACAATGATGAATGAAATGCAGTACAGAAAATAACTTGATATGGCTTCAACAAAAGACAATGTAATCACTTTTCCTTGACAATTCACTCCCCCCCTATGCAATGTAAGAAATGGAAGGGGAGCACACATTCTTCAAGAATCCCAACAAAATGCAATACAAAATGCAGTTCCCCCCCCCAGCAAGCTTAGAGGAAAACAGGTATGCTTTTTAACACACAGGCGAATTACTTTGAAATGTGGTGGCAATGAAGTGAAAATGCTAAAATTGATTTTAATTCCCTGCAGGAGGTTCAGGGTGAGGGAGAGATACTTTATATTAGTTCAGGCTCACTTTAGCAATGCTCTATGCGTAACTACCAGGTTGCCAACGGATTTTAACAAAGGAAAGACTGGAGCTGCTATTTTGACAAGTGGAGAAATTGAGCCAAATCGCAAATCGCGGTAAATTCGTGAGTGAGTGAATCGTGATTGCGGCAAAAGTATAAGGAAGTCGGTTCTAGGTTTCGTTCCTATCCCAAACGGTTCAAGAGATATGGACGATTTAATAAAGGTAGATTTTCGGATTTAAAGTAAAACTCAAAATGACAGGTGACAGTTGGCAGCGTTAGGATGACAGATGACAGCTCGCATCTTTAGAATGACAGATGACAGGATTACGAGGAGGTAGTTCTACTTAGGTTAAAATAGTTTGGATTAGATTATTTTAACTAAGAGATTGGGTTCTGCACAGTTCTGGCGGATACTCACTCCTAATTTTGAAATGAATGGGCCTCGTCACGGATCTGGTCAACGGGACTGGACTTCGGTTCTCTCTGGTCAGCGGGTCAATCAGGCACCGGTTCTGCTCAGAGCGATCTGGGTCAGCTCTCTGGATACAGCGGCCTGTGGTTCTCTGGATCTCTGGTCTGGTCTCTGGCAATTGTTCTTGGCAAAGAATTCAAACAGCTTGCCCGGCTGTGGAATAGTTTGCAAATGATTTTAAGGATGCTGAGGCCTGCTGAGAAGAGTTCTCAGTGTCTGGTCTCTGAAGATTGATGGATGTGAAGTCTGGAGTCTCCCGGCAGAGCGTCCCGCAGAAAATGGAATTGCATGTTCTACCTGTCCCAGGAGTCTCTTTTTATGTGTTTTGGAAGTGGGTGTGTGCGTGGCCTAACTGAGCCTGCCCCTCTCTACTTGTCATTGGCCCAATTCTCCCTTCTCCCATGATTGGGGAATTGGGTTGTGAGTCAGAGTGATGAGGTCTGTTTATGGATCAGAGGATCCTCCCCTGGTCAATTTGCCCACAAATCTATACCTGATCCAAATACATATTTCCCAGGTACACAGTTTGACATCACATACACACATCATATATTACTAAAGATAGTCCCTGTCCCGACTCGGGCGTTTCTAGGAGCTTGCATTAAAAAATGGCAACTTATTTTCGATTTTAGTGGGTTTTGCAATATGGGATTTTCATCAAAAATTATACAAAGGTACATTTCCCTTACACATATATCCCAGTAACTTTCCATGTCTCTAGCTTAAACACATTGTCTACAACATTCATAGTTAGCAGGGTTTTGCCCCAGAACATGGTACAAATTGGAGTTTGGACTCAAATCGTGAGGGCATTTTTCAAACTAAGACTCTCAAAGTTGTACATTCCTGTCATTTGGTTACAATGGGCCTCATTAGGACCCAGGCGGTAAGGGGTTTACGGCGGCGTAAACAGCGCCGACCCTTACCGCCTGATCCCGAGGTCCCTTAGCGCCATGGAGGATTTAACACCTGCTTTTAGCAGGTGTTAAAATCCATGGCGCTAAGGGACCTTGTTGTTAATTACGCCACCGTAATTTACGGTGGCGTAATTAATGCCTTCCCCACTCCCATTATGCCCTATGGGGCAAAAATGGGAATGGGGAAGGGTAAATGGGGATTGGGGACTTACCGCCCCGCCAACCTCGGAATGGGGTGGTAAGTCCGCCAACCACCATGACGTAAACGTAGTTTACGCCATGATGGTAAAGGTACGACCCAGGCGGTAACTTACCGCCTGGGTCGTAATGAGGCCCAATGAGTTATCACTATTTCTATAAAATATATATTTGTTGCAATTCAACTCCTCAAGTGTTTGGGTCCGCCTCCAGAAGTCTGGGTGGGTCAGTGATCACATGTCTCTCCTTGCTGGCAGAGGGCTGTTGACAGGAAACACTCAAAATTAACATACCCCACTCAACAGAAAGAGCCTTTTGTGTGGGCTCCAGCAGGCTGCCTGGAAGTCTCTCCTCAATCAATCAACAGGGTCATGTGATATCCTGCCTCCTGGTGTGGGAATCTCTGAGCTGTTAAGGTTTCCCAGCCTCTTGGCCTCTGGGAACAGCAGGTGGCTAAGATTTTCAATTAACCAACTAGCTTTGAAGTCCCTGCCCCTCTTGCAACTCCTAAATACAGTTTCCCTGTCAGAGTTTAGACCGCTAGCGCCACCTTGGGGAATTTGTGGGTACTGCATCCATTTTTGAGTTGTCTTGAATTACTGCATTTCAATAGAGTGGTCTTTTGCTTGATAGTATAGGGCCCTTGCTTAACATTGTTTTGATGGCATCCTTACAGTAGAGTGGTGATGTGGAACCCCCCAAAAGAAGGTTGTATCTTTGGAGTGGTCTCGTGCCAACTGCGCAGTTCTCCTATTCTGGCGTGAATGTGGGCGGCGATAGCTTATCCCCACATCCACCCAGTCTATTGATTTAGTTTGTTCTGGGATAGAATAATGGGCGGTGACAGCTCATCCCCACATCTACCCAGTCTATTGATTCAACATGGGTCAAAACCCTTGACAAATACCCCGCCCGACTGCGCTTTGATTCAAGTCGAGGGGAAGTCGGGTGCAAAGGAGGTTTTGAGCCCTTGCGCTGGTATGTCCCCATTTTCTTCTTCCAATTCTGTGGATGGCACAGTTCAGCATCTTTTCCTCCACCCAGTTGGATCGATCGGTTCTCCTCGCCAGTCCTGATGGGAATATTGGGCGGTACCCCGGGCCCCTCGGGTCTCTGCTCCTGGTCCCTGGATCGTCCTCCTTGGCCAGTCTCCAGGTTTTCTTTCTCCTAGGACGACAAAGGTAAGCGGCAATACCTATTCGTAGACATTTCTTCCCCACCATTGATATAGTGGGATGGCATATACATTTTATAGTCAAAACATTTGCGTTCTTATTTTAACAAAAACAAGATACAATCATAAGACATTTTTTTTCCAAATCATAATATTTTAGAGACTATATGTGGGATATTTTAGGGTTGGAATTGAATTACTCTGGAGCGGTCCCCTCTGGTATTGCAGAGGACTCCTCCAGTTGTTGCAGAGTGTGCCTGGGATGGCAACACTTTAGCTGATTTATATGGACCCACTTATCTTCCCCCTCTGCCAAACTGCCTTTGGGGATGCAGATCTTATAGGCAACAGGGGAGATCTTGACTATAATTTCAAACGGTCCCTTCCATGTAGGCAAGAATTTTCGCTGTTTGGCCTGGTTCCTTTGGAAATTGTATAGATAGACCCGATCACCCACCTTATATTCCTTTCGGGTAGTTTTCATACTCTCAGCTGATCTTTCTAGATTCCGCTGAGCATAGGCAAAAGCATGTTGGAGGTGTTTCCTTAAATTCTCCACATACTCATGAGTTGCGGAGGCATTTATCAGTGTCTGCTCTTGGGTCCTGTAGAGCAAATGCTGGGGAAGCACCATCTTGCGTCCGGTCATCAACTCAAATGGTGACATTTTAGTTGCAGATGAAGGGGTAGATCTGATGGCCATTAGGACCAGAGGTAATCGGATATCCCAACTTGGCCCAGAATCTGCCACAAACTTTTTTAATATGCTCACAATGATTCGGTTGTATCTCTCCACTGCTCCAGAAGAAGCTGGCCTGTAAGCAATATGTAACTTCCTTTTGACCCCCAGTATCTCCCATATCTTTGTCATTACTTCACTGGTGAAGTGGCTACCGCGGTCTGACTCAATTCTTTGAGGTAGACCAAAACGGGAAAAGATGTGGTTAATCATCAGGGCAGCTGCTGTTTCTGCCTTGCAGTTTGGGGCTGGGAGACATTCCACCCACTTGGTAAACAAGCATGTAACGGTCAACATGTACTTGTTTCCTCTAGACGAGCGGATTACAGGGCCTACAAAGTCGATTTGCAAATCTGAAAATTGGCAGTGTCATCCCCCTCCCCCAATGTCCAGAGAGGCACACGCTGTGTGAGGGATGATGGCTGAAATTGTGCACACACAAGACACCCCTTCAAGTATCGGTCGAGGTCTTGCCCCATGTGTGGCCAGTATGCAACCTCTCTTAAGATTTCCAGTGTTGTGTGAATCCCCCTATGACCGGTGGTGGCCCCATCATGGGCGTGACTTAACATCAGGCTTCGGAATGAGGTAGGAACCACCCACTGATCATGGCCAGCTTGGGATTTCCTTACCAACAAACCGTCTTGGATTCGGAACATCTCTGGACATTTCATCAACACTCTAAGGTCCTCCTTCCCAATGTAATCGGTATCCGTCAGGGGAAAGTTCTCAGGGTCCTCAATGTGTTGGTAAAACTTACCAATTATTCGGTCCCCCTTCTGAGCTGTAATCAAATCAGCATCAGGGGTCTCCTTACTCCATTGGGCAGTTGAAAGAGCATTGCGAGCATTTGTCTGGGACCTAGTGATGGCAGTGACCTGGATTTCCCCCAACAGGGACTCTATTTCTATTAGATCCCCTTGGATGGCCCTGGTTTTGGCCAGCTGATCAGCTAAGTCATTTCCAGTTTTGTCTGTTCCCTCTACTTTGGAATTCCCCTTGATCTTTTTCCAGTAGATGGTCATCCCATTCGATGTGACCAGATCATCAATATTTTGGATTAGCTTCCCATGTTTCAAGGGTTTGTTATTAGCACATAACCTGCCTCTGGTTTTCCAATTAACCAGGTGCTCCACGAACCCGTTCCGTACATAATCTGAATTTGTGATTATGACCAGTTCGTGGAGTTGACGTTGGACAGCAGTGAGGATGGCCAGATGCACAGCCATCAACTCTGCCACCTGACTACTTCGGGGACCAATTTTGTACCTAGCGGAGGGTTCTGGAAACTCCTTCACCCATGTATTCCCTACGCCGGCCACCAGTTCTTTTTCCCCGTTGTTGTCAACATGGTAAGAGCATCCATCCACATAGACAGTGGGCATTCCCTCACACTTATCTTCTTCAAAGACTTTGTGTGGGGAATTAAGGTATGCTTCCATGTTGTCCTTGATTTTTAGACTTTCGTCCTCGAGACAGTTTTCTCTGGCACAATCATGCAAGTCAGCCAGACCTTGCGCGAGGGGACTCTTCTTGTTTTGGCCTTATCTGACCTCCACAGGAAAGCCTTGCATTGACAGAATCCAAAAAGTAATTCGGGAATTACTCACATTTCCGGCCCGTATTCTGTCACTCTGGAGATATTGCAGAGGCTGGTGTGGAGTCTCCACTATGATGTGTTCCCCCTGGATAAACGGGCGGTAATTCTACAATGCCCACACCGTTGCCAGGAGTGCCTTCTCACAATCGTTGAATTTTTCCTCCACAGAGGATAAAGTTTTGCTCGCATAGGAGATTACTTTATTGACCTTGTCATGCTTTTGGTATAATACTGCCGTCAAGCACGTATTAGAGAACCCTGTCTCCAGGAAGAACTCCTTGTTTCTGACAGGGTAAGCTAGGCAAGGCGCTTGTGAGAGGCTTCTCTTGAGTTGTCTTACTGCCTCGGATTGTTCTGGACCCCATTCCCACTTGACCCCCCCCTTCAAGAGATGAATCAGGGGTCTAGTGATCTCTGCGTAGCCTTCAATGAACTTTCTGCTGTAATTAGTCAGTCCAAGGAGGCTCCTTAGTTCCCGCAGAGTCGTGGGGTCTTTCAGTTTCTGAAGTGCTTCCACTTTCTTTTCCTGGGGACAGAGACCCTGAGGAGTAATCTCATGCCCCAAGAAATTAACACAGGTTCTACACCACTGTGCTTTCTGAAATTAAAGTTTTGCTCCGGCGGCCCTCAACTGCGTCAGAACATAACGGATCTCTGCTATGTGTTCCTCCACAGATGAACTTTTGATGAGGACATCATCTACATAAGCCAGGTTACCCCTCGCACCCAGGTCGGGCATGGCCGTATATAGGAAAATGTTGAATTAATTGCCGGAGTTGAGGTATCCGAAGGGAGTCCGGGTCCATGTGTACTGCTGGCCCCCAAAGGTAAAAGCCAGTTTGTATTGGTCCTCCCTACTGACAGGCACGGTCCAGTACCCATTGGTCAGATCTATTACAGTGAATACCTGTGACCCCTGGATCTGGGTCAGCCCTTGGGCAGTGTAGGGAAGAGGCCATCGGGAAGTATGGACCCATTTGTTGAGCTCCCTAAGGTCGGCACAGAGTCTTCACTGGCCGTTTGGCTTCAATATTCCCAGCACCGGATTATTAAAGGTGCTGTGGACTGGACGGATTATTACCCGGGACTCAAGGTTCTTAATTATTTCAGTAAGGGACTCCATGGATGCGAGAGGCAAGCGATATTGCTTCACAAACACTGGAGTCATGCCAGGATCCGTGGGAATTGTTGTTGTGTGGATGTCGGTGCGACCACAGTCATATGAGTCTACCGCAAAGAGATCTTGGAAATCCAAGAAAACTTGTTTCAACTTTTGCTTTTGTTCCAGAGTCACACATGCATCAGCTAGGTTGACTCTCTCTTCCACCATCTGCCTGAAGCCTGGAAAGACTTCTGGTTTTGCTATCTCAGCGGCCTCCTCCAGCTGGGTGGAGAAGTCCCTGGTCAGAGTGCTGATTTGGACTGGAGGCCTCAGGTGGGAAAGGCAGCCTTCATGGACCTGGAAAATCACCTCGTCCCCTCTGAAGTCACAAGTCACATCTTCCTTACGATAAGGGCAAGAAGTGTACACCAGCAAGTTCCCCCCATGCCGGGTGAAAATCCTGTCTGGTGTTGTATTGTCATCACTGCCACTGTCAAAACAGTCCTTGGGGATTGGTCATAACAGTTAATTTCCTAAATCAATGGAGAAATGTCGGTCATCAACCGCCATTCCAATAGTGGTGCCTGCGCCTAGAGTAATATTCTGTAAGTCGCTGTTATCCACCTCTATTGGAATGGTGTCATGTTCTATGTTGACTAATGGTGTTGGGTTTACCCATAACCCTTGCTGTTGGAGAGAAGCATTTAGATAAATATAAGCATCAGGGTTTTGCAATGTTTGTCCTCTTTTAACTTTCACTTCCAGGGAGAATTGTCGGGTCCTTTCTGGGATGGTGACTTCCTCTTTAAGCTGAATTTCAACTGCATAAGGTAGCAATTGAGCTGACCTAAATGCTTTTTCTTGATCATCAAAGCCCATGGGATCATCCGCTAATCGGGACCAAGCTTTGACGTTTATTAGGTCCAAACTAATGGCAAAGCGATTGAGAATGTCACTGCCTAAGTAAAAGGCGGCAGTGACGTCTCGCACGACCCAAAAATTATGGACTATGCTCTTGTTGCCAGTGGAGATTTTGAGCATACACCAACTTGGCAGGAGATGTTTGGAATTGGGTGTTTCCAGATCCATTTCCCATTTGTCTATCAGTTTGAATGTGGGAATGGCTGGATCTTTTGGGAGTTGGCGGAACATGGCTTCACTGATGAAGCTCTTACCGTTGTTCACACACACTCGAGCGAGAACAGAGTCCATCCCATCATTTAACTGAACAGGGATGAACAACTGATCTCCAAATTGCTGAATATCAGCCAGGCTCTGAGCTGATTTCACATCTTTCTGGACTATAGGAGTGGGAGTGTCTGATTGTGGATTGGTAAAGAATTTCAGAGTGTTTCCTTCCAGTGTGGAATACCACCTTAAACTGGAAGGAAGGTTGATTTTCAGAAATAGAGACGACCCCCCACCACCAGTCTGTTGTCCTACTGCTATTACTGTCACGTCTGGAATTTGGTTGTTCTGGAAGTGAAATTCTACTTGGTCAGATTTTTGTTCAACCATGTGGCAGGTGCAGTTTAAACTAACATGGTTGACACTCTGTTTTAATTTTATTGGTCAGCTAGTCTGGGTCCAGAGGACCTTGTTTACGCAATCTATTAGGGGTGACAACCTTCTCAGGAGGTCATTCCCTAGTAAACAAGGGGTGCCCTCTGGAGTCACTACTATGACTGGGTATTTCACCTTGTGTCGCCCAATTTTGATGTCCAAATCTGCAGTCCCCTCGACAGGAATTTCCTTCCCGTCAAAGTTCTGCAGTTTTGCAGGAAGAGAGGTGAGAGGAATACGGTAATTCTCCCCCCTTCCTGCATTTAATTCATCAAAGGCCCTTTTGGACAGAAGGGTAGCTTGGGATCCAGTGTCCACCAGTGCCAAAATTGTACCCTGCCCCTGTACTTGTACCGGGGCATAATATCTTCCCTTCTTCTACTCAAGGGGGCACAGATAATGCACATTTTTGGACAACTTGTGGGCTAACTTTCTGGTTTTGGACATTTCTAGCGAAGAGATTTGGGCAGAATTCGGTGAAGAGCCTGGGGAATCTGAAAGAAAAAGTTGGCAACTGGAGATCAGAGCCATTGTGGGTTCCCCTGGTTCCGGTTCTGGGCCGCCCCCCCCTTTTTGGAGGCAGTCACCAGGATGGGTTTGAACCAGGGGATTTTGGTATTGTCGGTTCTGGGATGAGATGATGGGCGGCGTAGCTCAGTCTCCACATCTCCCCAGTCTGAATTGACATCCCTTGGGACCCATTTTTCCTTGGGAGGAGTTCCCCCATCTCTGAAGGAGAAGATCCTTTTCCCAGGATCTTCTGAGGATCCCTCTCCCTCAAATTGGAAGACCTGTACCTCCTCCACAAAGTGGGTCTGTTTGGGTCCTTTGTTTCTCCTACCCCCCCTCTGCTCCTTGGGAGGCAGGCTTTCAGGGGCAGGAGATTTTGTTTCTGGTTCATGGTTTTCCAGGGGCTGTTTACAAGTTGGGAAGGAAGCTTCCTCCAAGGCTTTACACCCCCCTTCCCTTGTGCCTCCTCCCTGGGAACCGGTGGGTTATCAGGGTGCTGCCCCCATCATTGTTCTGGAGCACCAGGTCCAGAGTTTGGGGCATTCTGCGGTGGCATGCTCATCTGAGGGTTCTGTTGAGCCCTCAGTATGTGACCCAGATCTCGTGCCATATTTTGGACCTGGCGCTCAAGTTGTGAAACCCGCTCAGGGTGATACGGGGCTCTATTTTCTCCCCAGGGCTGATCCCGGGAAGGGTAGCTATCCCTTCTCTGGTAATACCCCGGATTGGGAATATTTGGCTACCCCTCCACCCTTGGCCTCCCCTCTCCCGGATTAGGTTGTCTGGGCTCAGGGAATTGGGGAAAGAAGGATGGATGATTTTGGGGCTGGAAATTGGGTGGATACCTGGGGAAGTAGTTATGCCCAGGATTTGGTGAATTTCTGCTCTCCTGGGGGAAGTTAGGAGGGAAGTTCACTGGGTCAGGTGCTTGGCTGGATCCCCCCCTTGGGCTGGAGGAGTCCACACATAACCCAGGATTGGTCAGTTTCCCTTGTAGCGGGGACTTACATAGTCAGGGGAGCGGGGGACCCCATTTGTGGGACTACCTCCTCGACTCCCTGTCTGTGACTGGCCCGAGGGCCTTCTGGGCTGTGAATTATTTGGTGCAGGCAGGTTTTTAGGCCCCCCCATCTCCAAATCTAAAACGGGGGCAACCTTTACCTCTGCCACCTTGGCAGCAGCAGGGGTGCTGTTGGTTTTGGGGTTTTTCGGCGCATTATTTTTATTTTCGATGGGCTTCTGCACCTCATAGATCCGGGTAGCCTGTTCAATGACCCAGTCTAAAGATCTTTTCTCATGAAAATCTCTCACAAGCTGAGTCATTATGTATTTGGGTAAGGCATGGAAAAACGTATTGATAAATTCTCTGCTATCCGTGCGCACCCTTCTGGTGGTCTGCGCAAAAGCACGCTTTAATTCTTGCACAAACTCTTGTGGGGCCTGATGCTCCCCACATTGCAAATTGTAGGCTGCCTTGCGAGCCTCTTGAGGATTTCTGTGCACAGAAAAATGTTTCAAGATGGCCGCCCTGTATGTGGACCACCTTGAATGGTTTTGATCCTCCAGCCCTGCAAAGAAACTGGAGTATTCTGGTGAGAAGGTCCATTTGACGTACTGGATGCAGCTACTGCTGTCCTTCAAATGGAAAGTCTCCATCATTTGCTCATAGAGCTCCAAGTGTTCCCAAACAGAATACTTGGCGTTCTCATGATAAGGCGTGATGACACTCCTTATTGCCTTTATTTGTTTCAATGGGTCCTTAAGCAAGGCCCTTTTTGCCTTATTGGCCTTTTTGGTTCGGGTACCCCTGGTCCATTCATCCTCCGACTCAGAAGCGCTGCTCCCAGAGGTGCCCGTCTGATCTTCCAGGTTTTCCTGGATTCTGCGAGCCTGGGAATGGCTGGCAGAATGTGGGGACCTGGTCTCCTGTGTCCAGTAATGCTCAGAGGAGTCTTCATATCCCTCCTTGCTGCCAGGATTTGATGGGTACCCCCCCACTGACCTAACTGGGCAGAGGTTTTCAGGATGCCCTTAATGGGCCTACTCTCCTGGGGTTCCCCACTAAATTGCACTGTGCTTGGGTGCCCATACCCGGATGCCTGCCCATCCATTCCTGGGAGGTACTGGCCTATGAGCCCCATACTTCTAGCTGGATAGTAATCTGCCATCCCCGTGGCCCTGGGCTCATGTTCGCGAGGGGACATGGGGGTGGCAGAGTCCAGGGACTGGGAGAGATGAAGGCCTCTGGTACTAGGGCTCCTGAGGTTATGCTCAGGAGTTTCTCTTTCCCAGTGAACCTCATCTCTATCCGCCCCTGCTTCCTGTTGCAAAGCAAGAGCCTGCGCTTTCAGTTCCTCAGTTAAGGCCTTACTAGACTCTATCAGTCTCTCTTGCATCGCTACCTGTTGCTGGAGCCTATCATTGTGCTGGCAGAGAGCGTCATTCTCTCTTTGTGCCTCCTGATTGGTCCTGGAGTATTGGGCCAGTCTCTGCTGCAGGAGGGTTACCTCCTCAGTCCCATCCCTACTGGCCTTCTCCTTTCTTGCCAGAGCCTCCTCCACCCTCCTGGTGTGATCTAGCAAGCCCTGATGCTCTTTTTGGAGGTCACCCAGCCCCTGGAGGGCCAAGTGATTTTCTTCAATTTTTCTTTTTAAATGGCAGACTTCCTGGCCTAAGGTATCCCTTTCCTGACCAAGAGCCTGCATTTGTGACGCCAGGTCGTCCCTCTGCCTTTGAAAGGCACCAGCTTTCTTGCGTTCTTCATCAAACTCTACCTGGGTATCCAGGTCTTTCAAAATCAATTTATTGCTTTCCTCTTTATCTCTGTCTAGTTGGATTTGCAGGGTGGCTACCTGCTCTGTGCATGCCCTGTTGAAATTGATCTGTTGCTCCAGCTTTTTCTAGCTCTGCAGTAAGGAGTCCAAACTGTCTTGGTGCTCCTTCTGCAAAGCCAGAATTCTGGTATCCTGGTCTGTCTTTTCCTGTTGCAGTATATCCATGTCCTCCTTTATTTTAATGATATACTGCCTACTATGATTTTCTGACTCCTGGCTCCTCTGCAGCCTCTGCTCAGAAGAGACCAGGTCAGATTGGGACTTTTCTAACGCCATCTGTTGCCTATTTGCCCGATCTTGGCCTTCAGCACATTTGTCCTGCATGGCTCCCATATATAGATACAAATATGCTGCTATCCTAACCATCTTGTCGTGTTCATCTTTAACTTTAGGAGCCATGTATAATTCACTCAGGGCCACATGTAATGGACCCTGATCTCTTCATGTATCTGACCCTGTTTCAGTGATCTGTTGCGCGATTGCCTGCAACCAGACCGTTTGGTCCTGATGACTCCACTCACCTCTCACAAATAGCTTATGTAAGAAGTGCTCTCTGGCTATTTTCATATCTACCAAGGTCGTCATTCTGGAATTTGAGTTCCTTCCTGACTTACAGAAGTTTGTATTTTATTTTGCAAAACAGACCGTTTCCTTAGAGCGTTCCTTTGAGGGATACTTGCACAGTGTAAAACAGCGTGGTGATCTAACCGGATATGTGTATCTGGTCAGTTGGCACACTGTATTAATCTGCACAAGTGGTAAATCTAACCCAGAATATCCCGGCTCCGAGCCCCCACTTTTGTAAGCGATATTCAATCAACACTACAGCTAAGTCAATGCCTAGTCTGGGATGCTGAGAAAAACCCTTATTGATGGATTTTTATGTCCAGTTCAGTACTCTGGATGACAACCCTTGTATAACACCCCCCTCTTAGAATCCCCCTGACCCCACTGAGCCAAGAAGTAGGTTTGTTTTGAAAATTAAAAGGTTTATTTGAAAATGTAAACAATATATATACATCACACTTCTATAAATAAATTGATAATGGATATAACACTTGTGAATATGAGCAGTAATCAGCAAGAGGTAACTTATTAATAGGAACAGAAGAATAAGGTGGGAAAGAATGCTTTATATGGTTCAAGGAAACGCAATGATGAATGAAATGCAGTACAGAATATAACTTCAACAAAAGACAATGGCCCTCATTACGACCCTGGCGGAAAGTAACTGACCTGACCGCCATAGCGCAAATAGCGTTTCCGCCATTGCACGATGGAGTAAAGTGCGGCTAATTCTGACCCATCGGGCACGAGCATTACGCCATGGCGGAAGTGCAAAGTCCGCGATGGCGGAAATGTCCCCAAAACGCCCCTCACCGCCGTCGTACGGCGCCCTAGGTGCAATTCCGCCACCCATCATAGCGGTCACCGTAATGAGCGGTAATCGCAAAATACGGTGACCGTAAATATACGGAAACGGAAGTAAAAACATGGGGCCGGAACGGGAAACAGCACGCCGTACACCTATAAAATCAGAATCCCAACACAACCATCAAAAATCCGACCCTGAGACACATCCCAACCCGTTAGCCACCCTAGTTAAAACAATCAAAATGGGAAAAGTTGCTAAAAAAGCGTGCGACCGCAAGCGGCAGGTCCACTTCTCCCATGAGGAACTCACCGTGCTTACAGAGACCCTCCAGGAGAATGCTGCCGTCGTCTTCTCGACGCAAATGACCAGGACGGCACTTGCGAACAAGAAGGCCATATGGGCCCTGGTGGCACAGCGGGTAAGTGCGGTGGGGACCGGACCCCGCAACCCACAGCAATGCAGAAAGCGATGGGACGACTTGCGGATACGCGTACGGAGCATACTATCAGCCAACCGTAACATTGCCACAGCTACCGGGGGAGGATCGGAATCACCCATCAAGTTGACCCCCTGGGAAGAAATCTGTGCCTCCACCATTGGAATGGAGAGTATAGAGGGAGTCGGAGGGATGGAGAAAGGAGTGCAGACATCCGAAGAATCAGGTAGGTGGGCCAAATAAAACAATGCTAAATCCACAATGTCCAATCATGTGAAGTACCATGTGTCCACATAGTGCAACAGAAACACATGTCCAGGAGAACGTCCACATACATTGGCCTGATAGCGCACTTTAAAAGTCACATTAAATACATAAATAATTACAAATCCTAAAAACACCCTCTACACGTGCAGCATGCACACCCTAACTGCAGGCTGCAAAACAACTGCATCCTCAATCCACACAAAAATGAAACCACCTCCAAGGCCCTGACCCAAATCACCCTCAGGTACCACCCCAATGCATGTGATACATTGCCATTCCAATTTCCACAGACCCATAAATAACGCTCGCCCTCCTTTACTCCACCACAGGGTCCGATTCAAACGACGAGCTTCAGGACACCCCTACCAGCACACCTGCAAAGAGGGCCAAGACCAACGGCCAAAGACCCTCCACCTCAGCTGCACGGATCAAGACACGGCAGCAGCACAAATCAAGTGGCAGCACACAGGAGGGGACTTCAACAGGCACCCCAGCAGCCAGCATGCCCACAACAGCAGCACCACAGGTCCCCCCAATGGATGCCACAGAAGGCACTGCTTCTGGTGGCAGCAGCACCATAGGTGACACTGCATTAATGCCAGCATGCTCTGACACAGAAAACAGTGCTGTCGATGTAGGACCCATCCATGACCTGTCTCAATCCCCCTGTTTGTTTCATCCCGTACACCATGAGGATACCACGCAGGGGCACCCACAAGACGACGACTGGCCATCCCCCACAAGCCCTGTGGCAAGGCAACATGAGGTGATCAGCCCCTCTGTGACACCACCGCAAATGGGCATGGCCCAGCAGAGGCAACAGTCCCTCGACCAGGTGATCGTGCAACAGCAGCAACTGGCCACGCTCCTCAAGGAGCATGCTGATGAATGTGGGGGTTCTAAGGCAGCCATAGAAACATCTACTGAGACACTTAGGGCACAAATGGAGCGAAGTACAGAGACACTAAGGGTACAAATGGAGAGAAGTACAGAGACACTAAGGGTACAAATGGAGAGAAGCATGCGACGTCCAAAGACGTATGTGGTGAACTTGCCGCTGTGCGCCGTGTGCTCACTGAGCTCTCACAAACCCTTAGGGACATGCATGGACGTGAGCAGGCAGAGACATCATCCGTTGCAAGTTCCGTCCAGGGCAGCCCCCAACGTAGATCTGGGAGGAACCTGCGCTCCACAGGCAGGGGTGCCCTGATACCCGGAGAGGGGGCTTGCAATAGCGTCTGCCCACTGACAATGAGCATCTTTGGACACTGGTGTTCGGGGGGGAGGTAGGAGGGTGGAGGGGGGGTGTTGGGCTTTCTTGGGTGGCGGGTCGATGGGGTGTGTAATATAATTTCACATATGCTATAAACATTTCATAATCATCCAATGAGATGTGTGGACATTGATCTTTGTGTACGAGGCCTTTATAGGCGTACAGTCCACATTGTGCATGTTCCAGACACACACAGTGCCACAAGTCCCGTGTCCATGTATCAGCCACCAGGCGTGAGTGCTAGAAGCATGAATCTATGATATTCTGACGAATTTCACGGGCCTCCTGTGCCTCGCGGACTCCTTCAGGTGCTGCCACATCCCCACCCTCATCATGACCATCTTCAGGTGCTTGCAGTTCTGCGTCAGGGGGAATGGGCACATTTCTACGTACGCACATGTTGTGTAGCATGACACATGCCATGACCATCTTTGCAACCTTCTCATGGCGGTACAGGAGTGCCCCGCCAGACCTGCTGAGGCAGCGGAAACGAGCCTTCAGTAGGCCGAATGCCTTTTCTATGACTACACGGATACGTGAGTGGGCATGGTTGTAGTCCTCCTCATGCTGGTTCTGTGGGTTCCGGAGTGGTGTAAGGAGCCATCTCTTCAGTGGATACCCGGCATCACCTGTATGTGGACAATAAAGGATGTTTGTGGAATGACATTGCTACGTACGCATCCCCCCCCTTCCTGCCAGGTCATTGCCGCATCACATACCCCACATTATCATGCATGAAATGAGACTCACTGAGTAGCCAGGATCTGTTCCCTGCGTGTCGCTCCATGTAGCGTGGTATTGTAGAGTTCCTCAAGACCATAGAATAATGGGTTGATCCAGGAAATCGGGCACAACAATGTGTAAAGATCCTGTTGGAGTCACACACCATTTGTACATTAAGAGAATGATATTGTTTCCGGTTGCGGTACTGGACCTCCATGGCATGTGGGACAACCAATTCCACATGGGTGCAGTCGATGGCACCAATGCAACCCGGTATGCCGGCAAGTGCATGGAATCCCACTTTTGTGTTTGTAATCTCCTGCTCCGAGCGTGGTAAAGAGATGTAATCGTCTGCGTGCTTCAGGAGGGCATCGAGCACTTGCAATAGTGTCCGTGACAACAGTGGCTGTGAAATGCCATGCAACTGTCCGACTGTGTGCTGGTAGGTGCCTGTGGCCAGGAAGTGGAGTACAGACACCACCTTCAGTAGGGGTGGGATGGCGGTTGGGCTATCTATCATGCTGACAAGGTCAGCGTGTGTCATGTTCACAATGGCGGTTATGGTGTCCCGGTCCAAACAGTAGAGGGTGTGGATCTGCTCAGCAGTGAGGTTGAACGGATGAGCTCGGAGGCGTGGGATTGCGGGCTGCCTGCGTGGTGGTAGTGGCTGTGCTGGTGGGCCTTGCTGGCCCTGCCTTGCCCTCCTCCTCCTCCTGCGTCTCCTCTGTGCGGCCGGTTGTTGTAGTAGTTGGTGTTCGTCTTCTTCTTGAAGTTGGAGTACTTGCAGTGCTATCAGGTCCCCCAGGGCCAACATCGCTAGTCCTGCCGGTAGCATTTTGGAGTGGGTGTGGTTGTGGGAGGGGGTTGGGTGTGCAATTTATGTGTTTTCAGGCTGTATAGCCTCCACCTGTGGTGATTCATTCCACCTGTGCCAGCTGCAATCCCCTTTGGGCGAGCACGTCCCGCACACAACGCTGCAATTTGACGCATGGCATCTTGCTATTACTATCATGTATTTAATCCCGATGGCAGTGAAATATTGGTTTATATGTTCATTCTGCTATGGTCCCATTGTTTCACATACTATCTTTGCAGTCGCGAACAAACTTGTGAAGGGTCAGTGGAATGTAGTACTCGATTAACGGTGGACCCTCATGCAGCACTGTACCGAGGTTCACCGACGGGCAGGGCGTCCCATTTGTGAGTGAAGCCAGTTGCCATTTTCACACACTGCCGCACTACATGGATGAATTTGTGATTTCAAGCGGTCACAGATGCCTTTTCGACGTGATGTTGCAAATGAGGAATTCGAAGGACAGCGCTTTCGGTTTTCAGCTAGCGGCGAGGAGACGCCCACAGGTCTGACTGCAAATATAACGTTCTATTGTTTAATGTCCTTGGGACAGGGGCCATGGCGAGAATGCAATGATTGATATGAATAGTATGGGATGCGCAATAGCGTAGTGGACGATAAGGCAGGACGTTCCCAAATACATGTTACTTCACAATACTAGAATTCCGGGCTGGAGCACAGTGGATTTTGCAGACTGCATTACGCACAGACTCTATGGAAATTTCAAATGTTATGTGAGTAAATAATCAGGCGTTTTTATACAGGGATGAGGGAATGATGTATGGATGCATGGACAGATGATTTAATTGAGAGTTTGCCATGTACATGGCTTTTTGGAATCTATCCCCTTCCCCTGCGCTATGTGATGCAGAGCTGCCATAGTGGGACCATCGTCTATCTGCCCTTGTTGAACCCTCCCTGTCTCGACGCGCCTTCAAACACTTGTGTCTATGCACGTTACTAATCCCATCTAATGGATTCTGTTTTAACAGACGCATGCACACAAACACTCGTTTGTAATAGTGTTTTCAACTCGATTTATATAGTTATGATTCGCAAGTGATTTTTGGGTGGAAATAATCCTTTTGAGTGGGCTAGCATGCATATGGCTGTAGATTTAGTGTGATCATTGAAGTGAGTAATACAAATGAAGTTCTGATGCCCATACTATTCTTTTTCATTTCATTTGGGTGACAGGTATCTCCTCCCCTTTTGCCGCTGCCATCTGTATGCCACTCCTGCAGATGGCTTTTACTCCCGACACCTGCTGCTTCGAGTTAATCAGTGGAGCACCATTACGATCTTATGGGACGATCGCCAATGGGCCACATGCCCTTACGCAGTACTAGTGGCTAGGAGCAACATATCAACCTTTCAGCTGGACTAGTGCCTACCTAATGGGACGGCCCTGCGGTTCTAGGCGCTTCCATGTTGCCTTTTTGAACGTGAATGTAGCCCCTGTGTACCATGAAGGAACAGGGCGTCACACAAGAAGAAGCTGGTCATTTATTGCGGATGCAGCCCACAGTAATGAAAAATATTTTGGAGTTTATGACCTAATAGCTGTATGGGCTTGGTGAATTTGATGTGCATTAAAATTTTATTCTGATATTAACCGTGTAGCGTTATTCTTTGCAAGTAATGTAGCATATTCCTATTTGTGGAGCGATGTATTGTGAGAAGATCTGCATTGGGTTCCGCCTTCTGAGTATAGTTGCGTGGTACTGTACTGGCCGCGTTTACCTACGAAGCCCAGTAAGGTCAGGGATAGGGGCTGCCATTATGACTGTTTTAATGATGTCATGCTCAGGGGCGGGGGATTAGCTTTTGTGTAACAGATGCCGGTCAGCCAGGTGGATTGGTGGAATGATGTGATTATCAGAAAATGGCTGGTCACAGGTGCCTGTGTTTGCGTGCGTTTCTTGGAGGGAGACTGAGGTCATGTCCATTGGAATAGCTTCTGTATTCGTGCCATCTGTGCCCTGCAGCTCCCATTGGCCCCTCTTGAGATGAGCCTGGCTGCTCAGTCACTCTGCCAACTTGTGTGGTACATGCTTATGCTGATGGTTGGTTTGTTTACTGGCAAGAGTACAGGGCTGGTGCAGTCTCCCTCAGGATACTGCTTTGAATGTTGCCTTACACTGGTGTCAAGCGATGGGGGCCTGTTGTTGTTTTGTCTCATATTTCAGTTCATATTGCTGTACTTGAACCTTCACATGCCTGTGCTGCTTCAGTACGGCAATGGTGACATGCCAAATATGGATGGCCACTCACAAGGCACTTGGAGCCCCTACATTAATTTGTTCGTTGGCATGCATGGGTGACTTGTACATTTCACTGGTTGCATTGTGTAACTTCATTGCACCTACGAGGAGTTGTGCAATGTGGGCAGGGAGTGGTGTACAGGCACTCAGTAGGGCCATTTACGGTTGGTTCACGATGCCGTAATTCTCACCATGGCGGAATGGTACTTTCCGCCATGCTTGATGGCGTTAAGTAAATGTCCGCTAGGGTCAGAATTCGCGGACCGTTGCGCCATGGTGGTAATTACGGTTTTGCATGGCGCGCGTGCGCGTACTTGGTGCAGTTAGCGTTGGCGTTCACTACGGTGTCGCTAATGGCATCGTACTTTACGGTGACGGGTCATAATCGCACCGAGCGGTATTCGATGGCGGTATTACATTTCCGCCATCGTTTTTCGATTTCCGCCACGGTCGTAATGAGGGCAAATGTAATCACTTTTCCTTGACAATTCACTCCTCCCCCTATGCAATGTAAGAAATGGAAGGAGAGCACACAGTCTTCAAGAATCCCAACAAAATGCAATACAAAATGCAGTTCCGCCCCCAGCAAGCTTAGAGGAAAACAGGTATGCTTTTTAACACACAGGCAAATTACTTTGAAATGTGGTGGCAATGAAGTGAAAATGCTAAAATTGATTTTAATTCCCTGTAGGAGGTTCAGGGTGAGGGAGAGATACTTTATATTAGTTCAGGCTCACTTTAGCAATGCTCTATGCGTAACTACCAGGTTGCCAACTGATTTTAACAAAGGAAAGAATGGAGCTGCTATTTTGACAAGTGGAGAAATTGAGCCAAATCGCAAATCGTGGTAAATTCGCGAGTGCGTGAATCATGATTGCAGAAAAAGTATAAGGAAGTCGGTTCTAGGTTCGTTGGAAAGCCTAGAATGACAGCTTTAAAATGAAAGTTACATTTCATTCCTAGCCCAAACGGTTCAAGAGATACGGACGATTTAATAAAGGTAGATTTTCGGATTTAAAGTAAAACTCAAAATGACAGGTGACAGTTGGCAGCGTTAGGATGACAGATGATAGCTCGCAGCTTTAGAATGACAGATGACAGGATTACGAGGAGGCAGTTCTACTTAGGTTAAAATAGTTTGGATTAGATTATTTTAACTAAGAGATTGGGTTCTGCACAGTTCTGGCGGATACTCACTCCTAATTTTGAAATGAATGGGCCTCGCCACGGATCTGGTCAACGGGACTGGAATTCGGTTCTCTCTGCTCGGCGGGTCATTCAGGCACCGGTTCTGCTCACAGCGATCTGGGTCAGCTCTCTGGATACAGCGGCCTGTGGTTCTCTGGATCTCTGGTCTGGTCTCTGGCAATTTTTCTTGGCAAAGAATTCAAACAGCTCGCCCGGCCGTGGAATAGCTTGCAAATGATTTTAAGGATGCTGAGGCCTGCTGAGAAGAGTTCTCAGTGTCTGGTCTCTGAAGATTGATGGATGTGAAGTCTGGAGTCTCCCGGCAGAGCGTCCCGCAGAAAATGGAATTGCATGTTCTACCTGTCCCAGGAGTCTCTTTTTATGTGTTTTGGAAGTGGGTGTGTGCGTGGCCTAACTGAGCCTGCCCCTCTCTACTTGTCATTGGCCCAATTCTCCCCTCTCCCATGATTGGGGAATTGGGTTGTGAGTCAGAGTGATGAGGTCTGTTTATGGGTCAGAGGATCCTCCCCTGGTCAATTTGCCCACAAATCTATACCTGATCCAAATACATATTTCCCAGGTGCACAGTGGTTTGACATCACATACACACATCATATATTACTAAAGATAGTCCCTGTCCCGACTCTGGCATTTCTAGGAGCTTGCATTAAAAAATGGCAACTTATTTTCGATTTTAGTGGGTTTTGCAATATGGGATTTTCATCAAAAATTATACAAAGGTACATTTCCCTTACACATATATCCCAGTAACTTTCCATGTCTCTAGCTTAAACACATTGGCCCTCATTACGACCCTGGCGGAGGACCATGGTGCAATTTGCACCATGGTCCATGGCGCAGAGCTGCCAACTCCGCCATGGGGGTTGGCGGACTTACCGCCCCATTCCGACCTTGGCGGGGCGGTAAGTCCCCAATCCCCATTTACCCTTCCCCATTCCCATTTTTGCCCCATAGGGTATAATGGGAGTGGGGAAGGCGTTAATTACGCCACCGTAAATTACGGTGGCGTAATTAACAACAGGTCCCGTAGCGCCATGGATTTTTCCGGCCGGAAAAACCAGGCGAAAAAACCACCATGGCGCTACGGGAACTCGTAGTAAGGCGGAAAGGTACGCCATGCATTACGCTGGCGTAAAACCCTTTCCGCCAGGGTCGTAATGAGGGCCATTGTCTACAATATTCATAATTAGCGGGGTTTTGCCCCAGAACATACAAATTGGAGTTTGGACTCAAATCCTGAGGGCATTTTTCAAACTAAGACTCTCAAAGTTGTACATTCCTGTCATTTGGTTACAATGAGTTATCACTATTTCTATAAAATATATATATTTGTTGCAATTCAACTCCCCAAGTGTTTGGGTCCGCCTCCAGAAGTCTGGGTGGGTCAGTGATCACATGTCTCTCCTTGCTGGCAGAGGGCTGTTGACAGGAAACACTCAAAATTAACATACCCCGTTCAACAGAAAGAGCCTTTTGTGTGGGCTCCAGCAGGCTGCCAGGAAGTCTCTCCTCAATCAATCAACAGGGTCATGTGATATCCTGCCTCCTGGTGTGGGAATCTCTGAGGTGTTAAGGTTTCCCAGCCTCTTGGCCTCTGGGAACAGCAGGTGGCTAAGATTTTCAATTAACCAACTAGCTTTGAAGTCCCTGCCCCTCTTGCAACTCCTAAATACAGTTTCCCTGTCAGAATTTAGACCGCTAGCGCCACCTTGGGGAATTTGTCGGTACTGCATCCATTTTTGAGTTGTCTTGAATTACTGCATTTCAATAGAGTGGTCTTTTGCTTGATAGTATAGGGCCCTTGCTTAACATTGTTTTGATGGCATCCTTACAGTAGAGTGGTGATGTGGAACCCCCCACAAGAAGGTTGTATCTTTGGAGTGGTCTCGTGCCAACTGCGCAGTTCTCCTATTCTGGCGTGAATGTGGGCGGCGATAGCTCATCCCCACATCCACCCATTCCATTGATTTAGTTTGTTCTGGGATAGAATAATGGGCGGCGACAGCTCATCCCCACATCTACCCAGTCTATTGATTCAACATGGGTCAAAACCCTTGACAACGCTGCCCCAGGCCCAATCGCGTGTGAAACTTATCGCGCACCCCGGAAATACACGCACCCAGGCCAATCGCGTGTAAAACTTCTCGCGCACCCCTGAAATACATGCACACGCTCCCCCAGGCCCGATCGCATGTAAAACTCCCAGCGCACCCCTGAAATACACGCACCCAGGCCAATCGCGTGTAAAACTTCCTGTGCACCCATGAAATACACGTACCCAGCCCAATTGTGTGTAAAACTTCCTGCGCACCCCTGAAATACACGTACCTGCTCCCCCAGGCCCTTCCTTGCGCGAGGGCGTTCTTGGGGGCGTAACTGGCGCTGCTGCAGGCTCGCTGCGCCACGTTGCGCCGCAGATGGTTTTGGATGCGAGAATCCATGAATACGCTGTGCGCGGAAAATCGATCGCAGACATTTGCACGGGCATGCTGTGCGCCAGCCGCCTGCGCCACTTTTGTGCGAATTTCCATGAATTACCCTGACAGACTTGCCCATAAAAACGCTTTTAATATAATTTGCTTCCAGGATCTTCCAGAAGGTAAAAATTGCAATGATAAAAGACATTTGATTACTGTTGTTTAATCGTTGCCCGAAAGCGTCCCCTCATATCACTAACAAAGTGGTGGAAAAGAGGCGCTCATAAAGGTTAAAAATGTGCATATTAAGCATATAAATGTCGTGCCTTTCAATTGACTCTTCGCTGCTGTATGCCCTGCAAGTTTTATTTTTTCCATTATGGGGAGCAAATGTAATCTGAATCACGAAACAAGCTTTGGCACTGCTTTGCTTCGCCATTTTTTACAGTATTCTTATAATTGTTTATTTACGAGACGCATACCTATGATGTCTGATAGAGAACACTTGCTTTAAAACAAATGTTGGCTTTAAAAAACTTGATACACTTGGGATATGGAACAACTCTAAGGGGTGCAAGATTTGCAACAACATGGAAAGTCAAAAAAAGAGTGATCTAAGTCATTTTTGGCTAACAAAATATACACAACCAAAGAAAGAATGTAAATGTCAGTAGTCTTCAGACAACACAGATTATCCTCCTTCATCTCCTTCCCCTGTGTGTCTTTTTTCTCCCTCCTCCTTCTTTCTCTTCTCCCTCGCTACCCCTATTTCCACAACTTTGGTTCCCCTCCTCCCTCTTTTCCAGCTCCATCTCCTTACTCACCCTATCTGCAATTGTCCCACTGTTCTTCCCATCCTTATTCTTACTCAGATCCCTCTCCTATTGCGTCCTCTCTTTCCTGCCTTCTCTCTCTCTACCATGTGTAGTATGTTAGTGTGTAGCACAGCACCGTGCTACCTGGAGAAATTATCACTTGGAGGATAGAGTATGTGTGACTGTACTTTACGGAATTTTACTCCGGGCTGACGCCTTTGTGCCACAAAACCCCAAGACGCATGTGCAAAGCTGACGGTGCTCATGGGCGGCCATGCACATGATGCGTCTCCTCTGCAACACGCTACTCAGGCTTAACCCTGTTGTGCCTGTGACACAACTTCTGCCCCGGGCCGAACAAACAGATACCTAGGTCTTTTTAGTACCCAGCATTCTCATATTTCTTCAATAAGGCACACTGGTTTGAATGCACCTTAGCAGTCTGCAGGATGCGGCCATCTGTTCCCCTTCTTCTAGAATTGTGGGACCACTTAAAACTTCCTCCTCAAGAGGCCCACTCCTGTCTCCTTTTTCTTCTCTCTCAATATACCTCTTGAAATGAGATAGATTTCGAGATATCACTCGATCAGGTGACCGCACAGTCACCATCGAGCCTATCACATGTGACAGGTGTTGGGTCGAATGGGAATCCAACTTCATCTCTTGTCTGCGCCAGATGAGTAACCAGTCTTCAGCCTGTATTGAAGATTCAACTGCATGTCGCCATCGATCAGCAAAATTCTTCATGTTCCGTTTCTATCTATGATCCTTCACAGCCAATTCTTATAATTATAATTGGTATTTATAGCGCGCTTAATACCCAGAGATTTCTAAGCGCAGACCCCGGGATCGAACCTGTGTTGCTCTGCTTCTTCTTGCTTCCAAGACAAGTGTGTTGCCCCCTAAGCTATCCTCCCAATCCGGGTGATCGCTGGCCCAGTAAGATGTGGAAGCTGCATCCTCAGCTTTCTCTAAAACTCCAAATCTGCGGGCCACTTTCCTTTGTTCATGTGCAGTGAATTCCTATAATATTGCAGCATGTTGCACAGGGCCTGATCTAGTGAAAATTCGTTTTGCTGCAATAACCTCTTGAGACTGCCCATTAATATTTCCACCATGCGGTTGGCCTGAGGCTACAGAGGAGTTTCCTTCATGTGCTGAAGCCCCATGTACTGCATAAATCGGGCAAACTCCAGTCAACTGAACGAAGACCCATTGTCAGACTTGAGTACCTCTGGAATTTCCCATGCTGAGTTCCGGAATTATTGTACTGGTGGCAGTGCAGCAAACCATCTATACAATGTGAAACCAAGAGTATTCATCCATGATTACTATCCAATATTTTCCTTCTAAGAAAGGTACAGAGAAGTCAACCACAACATGGCTCCACACATCAACTGGTAGCTGCGACATTTGAAGAGGTTCTGGAATGTCCATCCTCGTCACGCTCTGACACAGATAATGGTTCAAAGAGCGCATCAATCCTCGGAAACCACATACTTTCCCTAATGTGTTGTTTCGTAACTACAATCCCTTGATGGCCTTCATACGCTAAATCAATAATCTGCTGTCGATGATCGGCAGGAACAATGATAAAGCCTTCCAGTGACACAGAAAGTTCATCCTTCACCTGTTTGAAGGCACACATATCCATCATTGAAATGCCTCTCTCTCTGGCGGTGCTCCCGGAAACACTAACACCCATCATTGGGACATTATCAGCTCTTGTGCCTTCTGCAACTTGCCATCATGCTGAATACACTCCCCAATTCAGACTGACGTTACCGGGCCAGAGGGGAGGGTTTGAGTGATTAAATCAATGTATTCTTCTGCCATGGAGACATCAACTGACGGATCAGGCAGTAGGTGCCGTGACATGAAGTGCACTGGATTGCAATCTTTGCCTGGTTTGTGAATAATAATAATATTGAAATCTTGCACTTGCAGGCCCAATCTCTCTATTCTCACTGGCTTCTTGCATCTGGCGTTTCCATGTTTGTTAATCAAAACTTGCTGATCTGTAAATACTTGGAATGGTTTGGCAAGCAAGAACATGTGGAAATGTTCACAGGCCCACACTACAGGCAGTCCCTCTTTCTCTGGTTGCGAGTATAATCTTTCTGCATAAGACAGACTTTTACTGGCATATGCTATTATGACTCTTGGGATTTTCTCCCAGGGCGATGTTGAGATAGTTTTGATCCCGGCCCCACCAGGTCAGCCCTGTACAGTGTGTGGTATGAAAGTACACCATACGTTAAGCAGTTGCAATCGCTCTCTTTTTTAATTAACACCTTCCTGGCATGCTTGGGTCAGTGAAATGCAACACCTTGCTTGGTGAGTTCTCTCAGTGGTGTGCTTGTAGTAGCGAAATCCCTGATATATCTGTTGCAGTAGCCAGCCATCTTTAAAAATGATCAAACTTCGCTGACATCTTCAAGAGTAGAGACTTTTAAGATGGCTTTGACTTTTCCCAAATCAGGTCTCATTCACTTTCAAGAGAAGATGTGCCCGAAGAACTTGAGATGTGATTTTTGAAAGGTACATTTGTCAAGATCGGGGGCTGACCCTCCTCCATCAGTGCAGTACACACTTGCACCAGTGCCTGATCGTGTTGTTCGATCATGGAACCAAAAATCACAATGTTGTTATTGTAGTTAAAGCAGTTCTGAATATGACCAATAACTGGGCTGATGAATTCTTCAAATATCTCGGCTGCTAAAGATATCTTATGTTATGTTATTTGGCATTTATATAGCGCTCTATATATAATTGTTATGACCTCAGGGCGCTAGTCGGTTGAACGCCCTTGGGGACCGCTGTCAGTAGAGAGGGTTAGTGTCATAAGGGTGTGTGTGCAGCCAATGTAATAGCCTGATGGTAGCTGCAACCTAGCATTAGGTGTGTTGGTGGACATATCAGTTGAATGTGTGCAGTCTCGTGGTGGACACTCAGACTGGGTTCTGGCTGCATTACGCCTGTAGGATGCTTATGTGAGCAGCTGGGCCAGTTTGTCATGGGATATAGCTGTTTTTTATTAGAGTGATGAGGTGCTTATGGGGTAGTGTTCGTATGTTGGCAGCTAGGCGGAATTTATCTAGGGGCATAGCTGTACTCTAATTGTGTGATGGTGTATAGTAGAGAGTAAGTATAGTGATATGATATGGTGTGATATGATAGTTCATCCAAAAGCACATGTGTTTTGTGGATGGAAACAAAAAGGGGGCAGAGAGACAGAGTGTTGAGGTTACAGTGACAGGATGGGGGTAGAGGGATACATGGCAACATCATGGGTAAGAGGGAGGCAGGGCACACAGTGATACACAGGCCCAGTGGGGCATTCTGCAACATCACGAGGACTGGAGGGGAGGGTACACAGCGACACATGGGCACAGAGGGGTGCACAGCGACATCACCGGGACTAGAGGGGCGGGTACTACTGAGGGATATATATATATATAGCAGCAGGCCTGAAACTTAAGCATTTATAACGAAATAGACACATCTGAGTGGCAAAGTTGGTGATTTACTTTGACTGTATGTCCAATTCAATCTGATTGTATCCCTTGTTTAAGTCGAGTTTTAAAAAAAAAACGTGTGCTCATTTTAGCCTACTAATCATGTAATCCTGGTGCATACCCGGATGTCTTTCTCTTTCGATTACTTTGTTCGCCTGCCTCATGTCAGCACAGATGCAAATGTCCTCAATTGTCCCTTTTTTCGGTACAGCTGCAATGTGTGACACCAACTGGCTCAATAATGTCATTCATCAGCAAACAATATATTTCCTTTCAAACTTGTGGTTGAAGTTGAATTGGTATTCTCCAAGAGTGTTGAGCCACTGGGGTGACTGATTGATCTCCGTGAAGCATCACAGGATTTCCCTTGAGGCATACCCCACCTCGGAAAAGAGAAGGACTGTGTAGTACCTTTGGATAAGTGTATTGCATGGCATACATCTTGGCTGCAATTTTCATTGCTGATGCAGTTGCGCGTCCTAGCTAATTGCTTCCTGGTACCTCATTAGGAGAAGGTGAATTTCAGAGAACACTTGTTTTTCTTTAAATGGTAGTGTTGTGCAGAACATCCCATGATTTATCACAGGACCCTTTACGGGCCATTGGAACATTCGTAGTTCAGATGGCATCAACGACGAGGGATAAGTCGTCATGTTGAACTGTGACAAGCACATGATGTTCAGTGTTGCACTGGTACCAATGACACATTTTGCCTCGCAGTCACCCACCAATAGGTCAACATCACTTGCAGGGGGTGCTACAAGATAGATCATCAAGTAAGCATTGTCATTTTTATCTTCATATGTGAGAGGTGGAAGCAATGGGGATCACCTCCTGCGTTGTCGAACATGACCCACTACATCGCTTATTGCATTGACGTCTCGCCGGTGTAGCCCTGTACACACTTGTGTCATGTCTGACAGGCATGAGGTTGCTTGCCCCTGATCTCATGGTTAACGAGTTCCAGGCAACTGCTAGGTGATTTTTGCTGTCACAGTTGCTAGCTTCACCTTTGGCCCAGTGCCGGGAACTTCACTCCTTCATCATGCAGGCAAGTTAGCTCACAGAGATAACATCTTCCCTTTGACGAGTACCTTCTAAGGGGAGTGTTAGTTGAGTATATGTTCTTCATTCTGTGAGACACTTTGTATGCTTGCTCCCTGAGAGGTTCTTTGACAGCTTCTATCTGAATCGCTAGGGCTTCAGCTCTGGCTTTCATTCTGGCCATGAGTAATAATGTAGAGAGAGGAAACACTTGTGTATAGGCGCGTTACAAATGCCATATCATATCATATCATATCATATCATAAGAGGTTCACAGAGTCACTGAAAGTCACTGTGTGCTATTAGCTTGCAGCGGTGGGTTACAAATGCATCCTTAGATGCACACCGTCAGCTGACAGGCGATGTTGAATGTGTGGCATTCATGATCAATGTTTTGTTTCAGGTCGAAATAGATGCTTAACTCTTCCTTCAGTCCAGTACAAGAGTCTACTTGCCCCATAGGGATAGTGGGAATGAGGTATTCCACTTCATCCCCTACTAGGTTGATCAGGAACCTTCTGGTGAATTTATGAGATGTGCACTCATTATAAGCTGTACTGGAGGCATCCTCTAAGATGTTTTTGTTGTCCGACATCTCAGTTTGCAGCACAGCACAAAGGAGCTTATCACATGAAATCCTGCTAGGATATTGTATGCAAACTGTGCAGGCACAGGGAGAGTGGCAGCCAGCACAGGCTTGCTATCTCCATGCAATGCTCTCTGTTTGGTGCAGTGCTCCCATTAAGAAAATCCCATCCTCGTAGCCATTTGTAGTATGTGAGTGTGTTGCACGGCACTGTGCTACCTGCAGAAATGATTACACAGAAGCTAGGGTATGCGTGACTGTACTTTTTTGAATCTTCCTCATGACTGCCATCCATGCACTCTGAAATCCTAACAGGCATGCGCAAAGCTGACGGGCACACAAATGCGGCTGCCCACATGATGCGTATCCTCTGCAACCCACTACCTAGGCTAATCCCTGTTGTGCCTGCGACACAACACCACTCTTACTTTTCATTCCCCTACCAACTCTCCTCTGCTCTCTCTCACTATATGTGCTCCCATTCCTCCATGCCCTCTTTCTTGCTTTTCCCTCTTTCTCTCAACATTCCCATTACGCTCCCTCGCATAATGCTCCCTCGCCTGTCTTTCCTCCCTGTGACTATTACAATACATCATATTGTGTGATCCCTTCTGTCTTGGTGCAGAGGTCTCGGCATATCAAACATGAAGCCATTCTCCTTACAAAAGTGGCCTCTTCACATTAACTTAGCCTTCAATTGAAATTAGAGGTGCCTAATATTGCTGCCCTGGCGCGTTTGCAGTTTGGTGCTTTCCTTTTATAGACTCATGCAGTTGGGCTGGAGAATCTGAATATACAAAATGGCCCACGAGAAATGACTAAATCTGAGGTCAAAGGAAATACAAATGGTATAATGAAGGGTTAAAACATTTACAGGAATGGGACCTACAAAATGTCAAGGTAATACACATTGGTGAGTACAAAAGCTGTGAAAAACATTTAACTGAATATGTACTCATGCAAGACAGGGAGGCAGACAGGAGAAAGGTGAAACATGTACCCTCACTTGCGCTACATAGTAACATGAGGGAGTTTCTGGGTGTCTGTGAAATAAACTCCCACGACTGCAGGAGTTTAATCTTGATAACCAGACTTAACATGCTACAGCTAAATGCCTGCAGATGACTGATTAGGGGAGCTATGTCTCAGTGGTGTCATTGTGGAATGTGTTAAGGATTTCTATCAGGCGACACACACCTTAGTCTCAGCCCAGTATGCAGCACACAACTGAAATGCTTATGTTTTTTATATTAGATTCAATATTGAGATGGTACACCACTCATATCAAACCTCCTTTTCAAATACACGGGTCACAATGGACCATGAACCAGGCTGGTTGGTAAAATATAGTATTTATTTATTTATTTGAACATTAAAAGAAATCATACAATGTTTGATATGGGACAGCAATCACCAATGGGGTGATTTGAGGTAATTTAGCACTGGAGTTAGAATTTCCCCTGCTATATTCCCTCAACCCACAAATAATCAATTCTAAATGGATAAACAGAAGCAGCAGGTAATCAGGAATGACAAATGGGAAACAGAATTGAAATCCAACCTTCCTTCCTCAAACAAGAGAGACAAACGGATTTAAAACCCTGGCAATGCTAAAAATGACACTCGGAAATGGATGAATAAAATAATGAACGTGTGCAAAAACCTTAAAACAAATACAGTTCTTCACTAAAGCAACAATGTAAAGGTACCAAGAATCACAAGCAATGGATTAGCAAGAGTTTACAGTTTGAAAAATGAGTGGAAGATTTAAAGCAGTTTGCAATCAAAATGACACGTTGGAAAGTCTGAAAATATTTCCATTTTCCGTGTAAATATACATATATATAAAAACAGTTTCTTTGAAAAAAGGGGTGAACTATTGTATTATTGTAAATCTCTTTTGGGGTGTAGCTATAGATCATAGGCACAGTATGGAAGTGAAATTAGGTCCCTAGCTGGTAAATTGAGTGAGTTATGCAAGCTAGAAAGGTGAGTTTTGAGTAAAATGCAGTGGTGAAAAAGGAAAGGAAATCAGTTTTGACAAGAACAGTTTTACTCTACACTAGAGTATTAAGGCTAGGCCACCAAAGAGGGACACAGTAAGCTCCAGGGTTGATTCTCAAATTCAACCCTAGCTCCCCAGCGCCCGCCCTGGCAGAACCAGTCTGTTCACTTAATAGCTTAGGATTTCACAAGACAAAATTAACAAAGAGATGGTGCTAGCACTAGAAATCAAAGGCAGGGTTTAAAGAATGATTCTGAAGGTATTACAAGTTATCAGGGTAAGGATAGGATGACTTAGAGAGGGGAACTAAGGACACGGCAAGGCAAGGTATACTATGGATTTCTATGGATTCCCATTAATACTCACAGTCCACTTTAGGTAGGATTTTGGGACAGTCAGCGTTCTGGTCACCACACGGATCTGGTCTAACATAGGACAGCCAGACAAAATCAGTGGGACAGGATTAGCTTGGCAGGGACTGGATACCAATGGATAGTTCTGGACACAGGATACCGTAGGTCATCAGGGTAGCAGGATGGCAGCAACATGCAGTGAGTGGCAGCAAGCAAGGCTGGATCAGGATGCCAGAGGTACCACAGTTATCCCCTTGTTAATGGGAAATTTAGTGTTTTTAGGCCTTGCTGGAAAGGGGATCAGCACTGCTTGGGTTTTGTAGTGGATCCTGGAGCAGGATCAGCAATATTTTGGCCTTGTATTTGGAGTCTGGATTTGGAAGATGACAGGTACAGGAACACAGCACAGAAAATCAGGAAGAGTGTCTCAGAGTCTTGTCAGGGACCCTTATTTATAATACCTAGTGACATATCAAAGTAGAGGCTGGGCAGGGTTAACTACGCACAACCCTAAACTACTTGGATTGGACAGGGGTGCTAGTATCTGCCTTGCTCTCAACTGGTTGGATTTCAGGAAAATGATGTCAGATTTATGAGGTGAGTGTTACAATGTCCAAGAACTCCCACATTTACTTTACTTAAAATCTGATTTTGCCAAAAACATATATTTATATAATTGCAATCTATTGGCAAATTATACACACAGGTTACATATTATGTGCAGCACATATCAGTCCAATCCTCCAGTCTCTGCAACCTTGTTTTGCCTTTCTGATACATTTTGGTAATTTTAAACATGAAAGATTTGGCCTAAAATTCCATAACTTTGTATACAGGTGCAAATTATCCCCAGGGATATATGTGCAAAAGTTCACATTTGTAACATTAATGCTTTTCTTGTAATTTGTCATATTTTGTAACTTCTGTTCCCCATGTGGCAATGAGTTGTACCAAGTCTTAAAAGAAAGCTCATAAATTATATTTGAAATGGCAAACTTTTTACATTTTTACTAATTCTTGTGGCAGAGATAAAACATCTTTAACGTTTATTTATAAAATAGTCTTTAGAAGTAAATGACAGTCTCTTTGTTCCTGGGTCCATTTTTTTTTCTTTAACTTCAACTTCTGCCAACTGTCATTTCCTTCAACATGGTGGGGATGTCTCAGCTTAATTGAAGTTTTTATTGGCCCGTTCCACTTCACAGGTTAGTGTCCCTGGACTTCCTTTGTCCCAGCGTGGAGCACAAAAGAATGTCTGACGAGAGTGTGAACTTTCTTTGTCCCAACCCATTCAAAGTTTTTCAAGCTGGCAATTATCACTTATGTGTCCTGGAAGTTTATGGTGTGCCTACCTTTCTAGGAGGAAGTTTCAGGGCTGGCACTTGAATAACAGTTTTTTTTTTTTTGGAGCTTGCAACTCAGCCCATGTGTCTTAATCTTTATTTTCTTATTTTGAGTCTTGAACTAAAACAGACCTGTGGAATAAAAATAGCCTGGAATAAAAATAGCCTATGTGTGTATTATCACCAGCCACAAACCCCTTTAGGTTGCTAGGTAATGGCAGGCTTTCCTTCAACAGTTTTACACATCTAGAAAACTGCTAGCATTTATTTCTTTAAATTCGGTTTGGCATCTGTCTTTCCAATATGGTTTACACAACAGTCTGGACATGGCAAAGGTCTCCATATAATTGACATGTGTACCTACAGCTCTGATTCCTTTTCAAACAGTGGTTTTGACACTTTTTAGCCAAAGTTAAGCGCTTTTCCGTGTTTGATGCAGTACAGCTTTTGTTGGTTTTCAGGTTTTGGCTGGCAAAGCCTGTCATTCTGGAATAAGGCTTGGTTTTGCTGAGGGACAGTGGGGATATGCACGGGCATGGCAGGGCCTTATTAATCACAGTGGTTGGAGGAAGAACAGATGGAAATAGTGTCAAAGCAGCATTTTTAAAGGGTGAACATTTTTCATTTTGAAGGGGAATGTTGGGTTTTCCGCAAAGCAGTGCTGCCTTTTCACTTGATTCCATTTCTATGTTTCAGAATACACGGTCATACATTTTCAGTGTGTCCCTGTTAAAGTGGATATCACGAGATCGATGAGTACCTGTTTGTCTTGCCGAAGGTCTTGGGTTGGCAGCCAGACTGACTGTTCTTCTCCGAAGCAAGTGTAACGCGGGTAGCAAGTCCAGACCTCAACCCAAACTTAACAACTGGGCGGAGGGTGAACCGACTCCCAACGTCACGGTGTGCTCCCCCTGATTTTCGTGACGTCAGGACAGTGCAAGCACTGGCAGGGGGAGCAGAGAGTGGTCTGTCCTTCCGCAGCAGTAGATGATATATCAGGTAGCTGGCAGATCTTGTCCACGGCGGATGAATTACCAGGCAGGCGAGCGGATGCTGAATTTCCAGGCAGGCAAGGAGGATGATGAATTTCCAGGCAGGAAAGGAGGCTGATGAATTCCCAGGCAGGCAAGGAGGCAGACGAAGTCAAGCACCAAGGGAGAGGCAGGCAAACAGGAGCGCAGAAGGACCCAGAGAGAATCAAGTAGATTGTGGTCAAAAGGACAGGTAGGGACCTGAAAGGAACTGGCAGGTAAATGGTAATGGCCAGGGGAACTGAAGGGAACCAGGTGGGAGCAGACTGGTAGATGGCAATGGCCAGGGAATAGGAGGGAACCAGGGGGGAGCAGACTGGTAAGTGGCAACAGACAAAAGAACAAGGAGGAGCAGGATGGCCAGGGAGCCCCAATACTGAACAGGGAACCAACGGGCAGATGAACGGAGCGAAGACACGGTCAAAAACAAAACCGCGTTGAGACGCAATTGAATTTAGTCCCGGCTCATCTTATAGGGCCGCCAGCATCTGAGAGGCTTGGACTGCAAGCCGCCTTGTTCCCAGGTGCTGGCGAGCCCAGAACGAGGCTTGAGAAGCAAGCTCTCGTCGCTCCGAGTGCCCAATATACTGCGCATGCGCGATGACATGAGCGACCGTGCATGCGCAGTGGAACATAACTCCGGATTCCCGGAATTCCCCGGGGAGCCGAACCCCAAGTGCGGAAGCGAGAATAAATCCGCCAAGAGGGAGCCGATCGGACGGGAGCGGAAGGGCCAGACCGTCGGGTGAGTGGCATGACAGTCCCCTAGTTCCATCTTGCCTGAAGTGGGCTTGGCAGGATGGTGCAGCCATCTTTTTGTTGCTGTCAAAACGCAGTTTTGAGGTCCTGGTTCGCACAGTAACCAGCGCAGCCAGGTTGCTGTTTCTTGCGCAAATGCACCTTAGTGATATGGGGCAATGCCGTTGAGTGGGTCAATATATCTCACACATGGTAGTACATGAACATTTGGGTCACTTCCTACTAATCTGCAAATGGTACATTGATTTAAGAAGTAAGAGGCTAAAACCCTATTTTATGAAATGTAATATTAGATTTTATTTGGAAGGACTCTTTTTAATAATGAATTGTAATAATATAAATTGTATATTTAACTTGTTCCAATATGTAAGAGAGGCCTTTTCTTGAAGGCTTAAACTATCATTAAATATGTTCTAGGGTAACAGGAATGGTTTAGAACTGGGTCAACAGACCCCGGGCTGCATGATGTCTTAATGATTGGTGGTGCGTATTAACTTCTCGTGACCGATGTATGACTTGCTATTTGTATATATATATATGTTTCTATTTGGTGTTAATGGAGATATCTGATATTAATAACGATCACTACCACTAATGGTAGTTTCTCAGTTCTGTGTTTTGGGAAGCTCACAATGAAATGCATGCCTTCTCTTTGCAACATTTGTAACTGAGAACTGTATAGTTTATGGGTTAGATCTAGGTTTAACATCAATCATTCGCTGAGATTGTTGTCATTTAAGTGCCAAAATAGCAACACTGTGGCAATTGTTGCAGTTTACACATTTTTTACAACAAATTGAAAATGTATCTCAGATTCCTTTGAAAAAACTCTTAAAAATCTAACACCTTTGAATCCTGTGCTGCTGTTGCATCAATGTGGTGTTCAGAGCATTCCTCAATGTTTCAGGTAATATTTTCAAAGTTTTTTTAACTACACTTATCCAATGCAGTCCAAATAATGGCCTGCTATTTGGATTTTCAAAAACTGTATGTAGAGGAAATGAGAAAATAATTAAATGAGAAGATGTTTACTCCTTAAATTGAATAAACACCAACACAGGGGAGGAATATTTTAAACTAGATAAAGAAATACAGAGTAGGCATAATTATAAAATGATTGTGACATTGGGCCTCATTACGACCCTGGCGGAAATCGAAAAACGATGGCGGAAATGCAATACCGCCATCGAATAGCGCTCGGTGCGATCATGACCCGTCACCGCAAAGTACGATGCCATTAGCGACACCGTAGTGAACGCCAACGCTAACTGCACCAAGTACGCGCGCGCGCGCCATGCCAAACCGTAATTACCACCATGGCGCAACGGTACGCAAATTCTGACCCTAGCGGACATGCACCTAACGCCATCAAGCACGGCGGAAAGTACCATTCCGCCATGGTGAGAAGTACGGCATCGCGAACCAACCGTAAACGGCCCTACTGAGTGCCTGTACACCGCTCCCTGGCCACATTGTACAACCCCCCGTAGGTGCAATGAAGTCACACAATGCAACCAGTGAAATGCACTAGTCATCCATGCCTGCCAACGAACAAATGAATTCCAAGAGGGCCCAATGGGAGCTGCAGGGCACAGATGGCACGAATACAGAAGCTATACAAATGGATATGACCCCAGTCTCCCACCAAGAAACGCACGCAAACACAGGCACCTGTGACCAGCAATATTCCGATAATCACATCATTCCACCAATCCAACTGGCTGACCGGCATCTGTCACACAAAAGCTAATCCCCCGCCCCTGAGCATGACATCATCAAAACAGTCATAATGGCAGCCCTTATCCCTGACCTCACTGGGCTTCGTAGGCAAACGCGCCCAGCACAGTACCACGCAACTATACCCCGAAGCTGGAACCCAATGCAGATCTCCTCACAATACATCGCTCCCCAAATAGTAATATGCCACATCACTTGCAAAGAAGAACGCTACACGGTTCATATCAGAATAGAAATGTAATGCACAACAAATTTTCCAAGCCCATACAGCCATTAGGCCATGAACTCCAAAATACATTTCACCATTGTGGGCTGCATCCGCAATAAATGACCAGCTACTTCTTGTGTGACGCCCTGTTCCTTCATGGTACACAGGGGCTACATTCTCGTACGAAAAGGCAACATGGAAGCGCCTAGAACCGCAGGGCCGTCCCAATAGGGAGGCACTAGTCCAGCTGAAAGGCCGAAATGTTGCTCCTAGCCACTAGTACTGCGTAAGGGCATGTGGCCCATTGGCGATCGTCCCATAAGATCGTAATGCTGCTCCATTGATTAACACGAAGCAGCAGGTGTCGGGAGTAAAATCCATCTGCAGGAGTGGCATACAGATGGCAGTGGCAAAAGGGGAGGAGATACCTGTCAACCAAATGAAATGAAAAAGAATAGTATGGCCATCAGAACTACATCTGAATTACTCACTTCAATGATCACACCAAATCCACAGCCATATGCATGCTAGCCCACTCCAAAGGATCATCACCACCCAAAAACCACTTGCGAATCATAACTATCTATATCGAGGTGAAAACACTATCACAAACGAGTGTACCTGTGCATGCGTCTGTCAAAACAGAATCCATCAGATGGGATTGGTAACGTGCATAGACACAAGTGTCTGAAGGCGCGTCGAGACAGGGAGGGCTCAACAAGGCCAGATAGACGATGGTCCCACTATGGCAGCCCTGCATCACATAGCGCAGGGGAGGCGGATAGATTCCAAGAAGCCCTGTACATGGCAAACTCTGTATCAAATCATCTGTCCATGCATCCATACATCATTCCCTCATCCCGTAATGAAAACGCCTGTTTCCATACTCACATAACATGTGAAATTTCCATTGAGTCTGTGCGTTATGCAGCCTGCAAAATCCACTGTGCCCCAGCCCGTAATTCCAGTGTTGTGAAGTAACATGTATTTGGGAACGTCCGGCCTCATCGCCCATGTCGCTATTGCGCATCCCAAACTATTCATATCAATCATTGCATCCTCGCCATGGCCCCTGTCCCAAGGACATTGAACAATAGTACGTTATATTTGCAGTCAGACCTGTGGGCATCTCCTCGCCGCTAGCTGAAAACCGAAAGCGCCGCCCTTCGAATTCCTCATTTGCAACATCACGTCGAAAAGGCATCTGTGGCCGCTTGAATTCACAAATTAATCCATCTAGTGCGGCTGTGTGTGAAAATGGCAACTGCCTTCACTCACAAATGGGACGCCCCGCCCGTCGGTGAACCTCGGTACAGTGTTGCATGAGGGTCCACCGTTACTCGAGTACTACGTTCCACTGACCCTTCACAAGTCTGTTCGCGACTGCAAAGATAGTATGTGAAACAATGGGACCATAGCCGAATGAACATATCAACCAATGTTACACTGCCATCGGGTACAAATACATGATTGTAATAGCAAGATGCCATTCGTCGAATTGCAGCGTTGTGTGCGGGACGTGCTCGCCCAAAGGGGAGAGCAGCTTGCACAGGTGGAATGAATCACCACAGGTGGAGGCCATACAGCCTGAAAACACATAAATTGCACACCCAGTCTCCTCCCACAACCACACCCACTCCGAAATGCTACCGGCAGGACTAGCTATGTTGGCCCTGGGGGACCTGATAGCACTGCAAGTACTCCAACTTCAAGAAGAAGACGAACACCAACTACAACCGGCCGCACGGCGGAGCCGCAGGAGGAGGAGGAGGGCAAGGCAGGGCCAGCAAGGGCCGCCAGCACAGCCACTACCACCACGCAGGCAACCCGCAATCCCACGCCTCCGAGCACATCCGTTCAACCTCACTGATGAGCAGATCCACACCCTCTACCGTTTGGACCGGGACACCATAACCGCCATTGTGGACATGACACAGGCTGACCTTGTCAGCATGATAGATAGCCCAACCGCCATCCCACCCCTACTGAAGGTGGTGTCTGTACTCCACTTCCTGGCCACAGGCACCTACCAGCACACAGTCGGACAGTTGCATGGCATATCACAGCCACTGTTCTCACGGACACTATTGCAAGTGCTCGATGCCCTCCTGCAGCACGCAGACGACTACATCTCTCTACCACGCTCGGAGCAGGAAATTACCAACACAAAAGTGGGATTCCATGCACTTGCCGGCATACCGGGTTGCATTGGTGCCATCGACTGCACCCATGTGGAATTGGTCATCCCACATGCCATGGAGGCCCAGTACCGCAACCGAAAACAATTTCATTCTCTGAATGTACAAATGGTGTGTGACTCCAACAGGATCATTACACATTGTTGTGCCCGATTTCCTGGATCAACCCATGATTCTATGGTCTTGAGGAACTCTACAATACCACGCTACATGGAGCGACACGCAGGGAACAGATCCTGGCTACTCGGTGAGTCTCATTTCATGCATGATGATGTGGGGTATGTGATGCGGCAATGACCTGGCAGGAAGGGGGGGGGGTGCGTACGTAGCAATGGCATTCCTCAAAATTCCTTTATTGTCCACATACAGGTGATGCCGGGTATCCACTGAAGAGATGGCTCCTCACACCAGTCCGGAACCCACGGGACCAGCATGAGGAGGACTACAACCATGCCCACTCACGTACCCGTGTAGTCATAGAACAGGCATTCGGCCTACTGAAGACTCGTTTCCGCTGCCTCAGCAGGTCTGGCGGGGCACTCCTGTACCGCCATGTGAAGGTTGCAAAGATGGTCATGGCATGTGTCATGCTCCACAACATGTGCGTACGTAGAAATGTGCCCATGCCCCCTGACGCAGAACTGCAAGCACCTGATGATGGTCATGATGAGGGTGGGGATGTGGCAGCACCTCAAGGAGTCTGCGAGGCACAGGAGGGCCGTGACATTCGTCAGCATCTCATAGATGCATGCTTCTAGCACTCACGCCTGGTGGCTGATACATGGACACGGGACTCGTGGCACTGTGTGTGTCTGGAACATGCACAATATGGACTGTACGCCTATAATGGCCTCGTACACAAAGATCAATGTCCACACATCTCATTGGATGATCGTGCATTGTTTATGGCATATGTGATATCATGTTAAACACCCTATCGACCCGCCACCCAAGTGAGCCCAACACACCCCCTCCACTCTCCTACCTCCCCCCCGAACACCAGTGTCCAAAGATGCTCATTGTCAGTGGGCAGTCGCTATTGCAAGCCCCCTCTGCGGGTATCAGGGGCACCCCTGCCTGTGGAGCGCAGGTTCCTCCCAGATCTACGTTGGGGGCTGCCCTGGACGGAACTTGCAACGGATGATGTCTCTGCCTGCTCACGTCCATGCATGTCCCTAAGGGTTTGTGAGAGCTCAGTGAGCACACGACGCACTGCGGCAAGTTCGGCACATACGTCTTTGGACGTCGCATGCAGTTCCCCCCTCAGGCTCTCGGTGCTTCTCTCCATTTGTACTCTCAGGCTCTCGGTGCTTCTCTCCATTTCTACTCTCAGGCTCTCAGTGCTACTCTCCATTTGTGCCCTTAGTGTCTCTGTACTTCTCTCCATTTCTGCCCTAAGTGTCTCAGTTGATGTTTCTATGTCTGCCTTAGTGCCCCCACATTCATCGGCATGGTCCTTGAGGAGCGTGGCCAGTTGCTGCTGTTGCACGATTACCTGGTCGAGGGACTGTTGCCTCTGCTGGGCCATGGCCATTTGCGGTGGTGTCACAGAGTGGCTGGTCACCTCATGTTGCCTTGCCACAGGGCTTGTGGGGGATGGCCAGTCGTCGTCTTGTGGGTGCCCCTGCGTGGTATCCTCATGGTGTACGGGATGGTACAGACAGGGGGATTGAGACAGGTCATGGATGGATCTAACTTCGACATCCCCGTTTTCTGTGTCGGAGCATGCTGCCATTAATGCAGTGTCACCTATGGTGCTGCTGCCACCAGAGGCAGTGCCTACTGTGGCATCCATTGGGGGGACGTGTGGTGGTGTTGTTGTGGGCATGCTGGCTGCTGGGGTGCCTGTTGGAGTTCCCTCCTCTGTGCTGCCACTTGATTTGTGCTGCTGCCGTGTCTTGATGCGTGCAGCTGAGGTGGAGGGTCTTTGGCCGTTGGTCTTGGCCCTCTTTGCAGGTGTGCTGGTAGGGGTGTCCCGGAGCTCGTCGTTTGGATCGGACCCTGTGGTGGAGTAAAGGAGGGCGAGCGTTATTAATGGGTCTGTGGGAATTGGAATGGCAATGTATCACATGCATTGGGGTGGTACCTGAGGGTGATTTGGGTCGGGGCCTTGGAGGTGGTTTCATTTGTGTGTGGAGTGAGGGTGCAGTTGTTTGGCAGCCTGCAGTTAGGGTGTGCCTGCTGCACGTGTAGAGGGTGTTTTTAGGATTTTTAATTATTTATGTATTTGATGTGAGTTTTAAAGTGTGCTATCAGGCCTATGTATGTGGACGTTCTCCTGGACATGTGTTCCTGTTGCACTATGTGGGCACGTGGTACTTCACATGATTGGACATTGTGGTTTTGGCATTGTTTTATTTGGGACACCTACCTGAATCTTCGGATCTTTGCACTCCTTTCTCCATCCCTCCGACTCCCTCTATGCTCTCCATTCCAATGGTGGAGGCACAGATTTCTTCCCAGGGGGTCAACTTGATGGGTGATTCCGATCCTCCCTCGGTAGCTGTGGCAATGTTGCGGTTGGCAGAAAGTATGCTACGGACGCGTATCCGCAGGTCGTCCCATCGCTTTCTGCATTGCTGTGGGTTGCGGGGTGCGGTCCCCACCGCACTTACCCGCTGTGCCACCAGGGCCCATATGGCCTTCTTGTTCGCAAGTGCCGTCCTGGTCATTTGCGTGGAGAAGACGGCGGCAGCATTCTCCTGGAGGGTCTCTGTGAGCATGGTGAGTTCCTCACGGGAGAAGTGGACCTGCCGCTTGCGGTCGCACGCTTTCTTCGCTACTTTTCCCATTTTTCTTGGTTTCACTAGGGTGGATGACGGGTTGGGATGTGTCTCGGGGTCGTATTTTTGATGGTTGTGTGGAATTTGTGGTTTTATAGGTGTACGGCGGGATGTTTCCCGTTCCGGGACCATGCTTTTACTTCCGTTTCCGTATATTTACGGTCACCGTACTTTCCGGTTGGCGTTCACTGCGGTGTCCGCTGAGATGGGTGGCGGTATTGCACCTAGGGCGCCGTACGGCGGCGGTGTGGGCCGTTTTAGGGTCATTTCCGCCATCGCGGACTTTGCACTTCCGCCATGGCGTGGTGCTCGTGCCCGATGGGTCGGAATGAGCCGCACTTTGCTCCATCGTGCAATGGCGGAAACGCTATTTACGCTATGGCGGTCCGGTCGGTTGATTTCCGCAAGGGTCGTAATGAGGGCCATTGTCTTCTATCTAGATCATGTACTTGCTACGTGCTCTAAACAACGCTGACCTACTCTTAGTGACATATCATTATACGGAGGTGAGTTATAGCCTAACACTTCATGATACTCACTGGATATGTATACCAATAACGAGTTCTACCTTTTTTCTCCTCTCAAATAGAGTGTATATTTAGATTCGAGATTTTTAGTTCACTAACTGGAATAATATGGACTAATGACTATTAAACAATGCAGGTCCGCCCCTCCACAGAGGTTGTTTGGGAAACAATGACACCTGTCTATTGGCACACTACACTATGCATCTGCTGAATCTACCCTAAGAGTAAACCAATGACTTGCAAAATTATGCGTTCATGGTTCACAGTGGTGGTAACTTAAATAATAAAGTACATTGGGACTGTTACAACAAGAACTCTGTTTCATGGTAACATTGCACTGAGAAATGGGACACAGTTAGTGATTTGCAAAGTGAACACATTTGGCTAACAATGTTAGGAACTCTGGAATAGTGGACAGTGATTGCTTTAGAACGGGAATCATATATTAATAGGAGGATGATCGTAACCTACTGATAACGATGATAACATTTTAAGATGTACTAAAAAATGCATACATATATAATAAGGCTCTTCAACCAATACTTACAGACCCACATATCCAAACCTGATCCAACCAATAAGGCCATCATAGATGCCCTCTGCTTCTGGATATGACTTTGTACCACATGTTTTGTTTTATTTCCCTTCATTTAAATGTAAATTTTGTAATTACCTAACTGTCTGTAACTACGCCGTGATGCCTCAGGGTCTGAGTGTATAATAAATGTAATAAATAAAATAAACAAATAAAATAAATAATATTTTCAATAGTTCAGATGGACACTGATATGTCTTTTACCCCGTCTTGCTAATCCTCCCTTGTACTGCGCTATGTTATGCATTTGATGACAGTGTGGTTTTATTGACAAACCATGCATTGACACGTATTTAGACAATTATGTTGTGTTAGAATTCACAGCATCATGTACTTTGTGGGACACAAATCTTTATGTTAGGACTGTTTACTGAAATCAGATCTATTAGCTAATTATGTCAGGATTGCTCACTGAAAGAAGATGTATTTCACAGATCACAGCCAATTGACAGCCTTGATATAGACCTAGAAGGATGAAACACATGTTGGCTATAGGCAATGACAAATGTTCCACAAGCCATATTATATATATGTTCCAATAAATCAAAATAACTGTTTATTACCTGAATATGTACTTTGGTATCGCTGTATGAGATGTGTTGCATGGTAGGTACAATGTCAAAGGAAATAACTATAAATGCAGTCAACTTTTGGCGTCATCTCCTAAGTGGGATATTTTGCAGCCCATAACTACAAGTTCTTAAGAAAGTGCATTACTATATCATTAGGGAAATACAACAGCAAATCAAGCACTGCTTGTCACCCGCATAAGCCTATATGTCAGGCGCCTACTTAAAGCTCAAGCCAGAAAACTCCAACCAAGCATGCCAAAGTCCAGATCCATTTACTGACATGAATTTGAACAGATTCACTCATCATTTATCACCCATTTCAAAATTGCTCAGCGTCACCATGAACTGTGACCTCTCATTCAAAACACCCATTGCCAAGAAGTCCCAAGCAGCATGCCCTAATTACGCTTCTCTGAAAAGTCAAGATTGTCATCCCTGTCCCAGTTGTCCAAGCCCTTGATCACAGGACTAAGAACATGTAAACACATCAATCCCTCTTCAAAATTCTGCATGGGTTACCTCTTAAAGCATGCATTGTGTTCAAGGCAGCTTGCATCACCTAAAAAGCTGTCACAATCTAAACACAACGCTACCTTCCCCAGTTGCTAAGGCAACGCCAGAATCCATAACATTATCAGAATAGAAACAAAGAATCCCAAGAGGGAAAAAAATAAGACATGGTTCTTTCCCTGCTATCCACTCTGTCACTGGAACAAGTCACACATGAAGATAAGATTGTACTCCTCCGTCCTACACTTCAGGAAGGATTTGATGACCAGACCTTTCAAAGTATGTCTGACCAATCACTGATCTTTGCACTCCACGCTACTTCTCCTCCAGTGCCTCCAGTCCCTTGGTCCCCCTTTTCATTCCAGCTGTCTCTGCAACCCCTGCACACTATCTATAACGTGCTGTGTTTGTCCCTTATGTACAGTGCAGATAGGTTTGCACTTTATAAATCCCATGCATACAAACATGCATACACTGGTTTCTCCACCATAACAGGAAATTAGAAATTATTCTATGATTTTGATGTTTCAAGGTAGTGATGGAATGGATCCATTTTCCAATGTTGCACAGATGAAAAGACATCAAACTTTGAAAGCATAAATAAAGTCGGCGAACATTCAACTTCTTAAATTATATGTACAGAAGGGAAAAAGGAAGAACACCTGGGTATTGCTTTCTGTATATGATCCCAAATATGATCTCTCTCTCAGGGTTTTATGGGTGCTGGGGCTAGCCAGTGTAATGTCCCTATACTCTCCAAAATCCTCTCCTGAACCGGGTCTCCCTTTGACCCCCTCTATTAAGCCCTGAGGTGATTTCTCTGTGTATCACTCACTCTAGTTGGGAATTGCAGGGATTAGCTGTGAAAGGAACCCATTTAGTAAAATAAACAGCAGTGCTCTACTAAAGCAGGACAGCTTAAGCCTCAAACCTGAGTGCCAAGGCTGTTCACATGATTATAAATGGTCCAGGGCTTGCAACATTGTACATGTTAGGGTGAGTGTTGTGAGAAATGAAATGAGCAGCAAGAGCAGTGTGCTGTGCATGCTCACATGGGTCTAATTATTGAATAACTATCACAGACTTATTTGTCAAATATTAAAATAAGTGGACATAGCTAGGCTAACAAACATGGAAGAAACACACTGCACAAGACAACTTTACATAAAAATTGGATGCCAACAAGACCACTTGAGACCATGCTGAGCGTCCAAAAATGACTCACATTATGCATTGTTTGGGACAGGCTGCCCCCTTTAGGCCATTCCCAACACTCATTATGCCACACCCAGCACTTTGGCCATGACACCGTGTTAGAGCCTCTCCTCGATTTTACATCCCACTTTAAGCACTGCTGCCTCTATTCATTGCATGAGAACCACACAATTCAGTCATCGAGGGTATGTTTGAAGATATCCCAGCATTTTAAGTGTCATCAGCAGTGACACGTCACACAGCCTTCTGATACTGAATCATTTCAAAATCCCTAAGTAGTTTAACATCCTTGTAGGTACATAACTATGCTTTTTCAAATGTATTAATTTATCTATTTTTTAATGTATTTATTTCTAACGCGCCGTAGCCCGTAGGCATTAGTGCTCTCTGTGCCGCCTCCATGTCTTTTCCACCCTACCATTCCTGTGTGATATAGTCCTGGGCACATTCAGCAATCCAAATGTCCGGTGGCTCACGTGCTGAAAACATTCCAACTATTGTTTGCACATTCATCTGGAAGAAATTGAAGTTATCCCAGAGTACAGCATTTAGGACTCTGCAAGAGAAGGGACACTGTTGCCGTTCTCCACAGTACTGCTCTAGTAGTGCTTGGCAGGCCTGCACAGGTCAGTTGAGGATCCTAGGGCTTGATTGTATGCATAGCTCTCTTGCTCAGAAGACAGGAAAAAATAGAGTTCACAATTCTTCAGCTGCTGTGGGGGAACGGGCAAAGGTTGCAGTGGAGGGTGTTTGCATAGGTTTGCTTGGGGGGCTCGGGTGGGTGGTTCATCTTCCAGAAGCGACCTTCGAATTGTGGGGCTCTTTGGGGTATTTCCGTATTTTGAAGGCCAAACACAAACAAGAGCAATTATTTTAGCTGATTTAGTGTGGCCTCAAAAATCCTGAAATATCATGCTCCAGCCCCCCCCCCCCCGCCATAGTCCCCTCTGGAAGGTGATCCCACCAACACCCGATTCTCTCCTGTGCCCGCCTGATTTTAATGAAATCAGGGGTTTCATCACCCAAACCCCCTTTCATCCCCTGCCACCTCCCTTCCCATCCCAAACCCTTCCCCCTCACTTTCCACCACACTCACACGCAAACACACTTTTACCCGCTCCCCCTCCCTTCCCCACCACATCCCCCCTCCTCTCCCACCCCGACAGAAACACGCACACACACACACCCATACAAAGTTACACGTACCTCACTCCCACGACTTACCTCGTCGAGTCCGCGCCTGTCAGCCCCTGCGTGCACCAGTGTACGACAGGAACACGTTATTTTGATTTAGAAAAACATCTATTCTAAATCGATAATTTTATTTCTGCCGACTAAAAACAATGTTTTAACTCCGTACCAATCTTGGACTTTGCACTTCTGAATCATTGACGAGGCTTGTGAAAAGTAGTCATGATAAACGAAAGTTAGACAAAAAGCAAACTTATTATACAAAGCGCCATGATCCAGAAGTAATTCGCTTTTTTTTTCTTTTAGTGCACTTAGCTCTCCTGGACGGGCATCTAGAAATCGATGAAATTGCTATCAAGACCAGAGAGAAGAACGCCGCCATCTGCATGCAGCGCACCAACTGACAGATCCGGTGTCCTTGCAATAAATATATTGGGGACGACGTGACTGAAGAATTATTGCAGCTTTAGAAACAGTGTGAAACAAAAACATCAGTGCATTTAGCAGCAGCAAATTAGCACATATTTTACTGCCTTGGAAGTCCTAAAGCCAAGCGTTTAGCAATTTAGAATGATTGGCGAGTGAACCCTATGCAGCTCTACCAAAGCTGGAGGATGTATATTCATATCTGTCTGCTCCCTTGATCAAAAGCTCGTGTATGTCTTCTGGCAAAACAATCTGACGTTCATTGCAGGGATTGGCTGCGGAATGCTATCGATGTACTGGCCACCAATAGCAGTGCTGCCCAGCTCGAGCAGAGGCTATATGTATGTGGCCTGAGGGATCATTTGAGGCTGAGCGACTTGGCCTCAGGACACTTTCTGAAGAGAGATTGTAAGTGGCTGCATGAGGCCATGGGTACAGCAAAGAAGAAGGTGGCACGTCTTGATGAAGAGTCTGGGAGAGAACAGAGACTGAGTTCAACTTAGAGTGTCTGGGAAGCTATTCAGAATGCTCTGGGCAGGGGTGTTGCTAGGTCTGGAAAAGATCCGGGGCTAAGCTAATGTCAGGACTGTCAGGATTTGGAGCTAGCTAGCCTTTCTGTTGTAGACCCTGAGCTTCTATCCTGGGCTTCAACCAAAAGACCTGGGGCTTTAGACCCCCTAACCCCTCCCAGCAATGCCTTTGCTCTGGGGAGATGACATTATTGAGGCTCCTTCTGTTACCCTCATGGTTCCTGAGGCAAGTGTTGTCACATGCTGTACCAAAGAACTGGGCAGATAGCTTAAACCATGAGACATTGTTGGGCTAGACCCATCCTCTAGATCAAAGGGACTGGAGAAGCCATGAATAATTGCCAGAGTAAGCAAGACTGAATAAGTGTTACATATTTCCTGGGCCAGGAGGATTCACTGCTTACATTTGAAAGGTGATCTTCTCCTCCGCAGTTTTAGTTTTCTCCAATCTACTTAATAACCTTAATTTGTTTCATAATGCATATTTGTATTGGACACAAAAACAAAACATAGGCAGAACATACTGGCCCACTGAGGAACTACATTGCAGATCATTCCTAATATATCTATAAACATCACGATCAAAGAAAAACTAACAACAAAGGCACAACAAAAGCATATTGCATTGTTTCTTCAATATGATATGATATGACATATTTTATTTGTATCGCGCTCATACTCACGTGTTTCAGAGCATGATGAGGCAAGGGACAAAACAATGATCTTACTAGGCCCAGTGACATTGAGAATGTGCAAGTGCAGGGAAGAAGGAAGCAAGTGATTAAAAACAACAATTGGTAGTGAAGCCAGCAGGGTGCCAAGTGAGTGGTTTAAGGTGCAGACAAGGGGTGCCTGATAAGTCTAGGTAGGGGGGGCTGTAGGGTTGCAGATACAGACCCATGTTCAAGGGTTGCCAGGAGGCAGTGCAGGTGAGTTTCTGGCTGGGCGGGGACCTGGGCCCGAAGTCAGAGGTTAGCCAGGTGGACAGAGCCGGGGCAGACAGATCAGCATAGGCGAGGAAGAGCGAAGGCAGAAGCAAAATGAAAGGTCTTGAGGTGCAACCAGAACCGGAGATGGTTCTCCTCAAGTTTCAGAGGGGCACAGGGGCTGTTCCAGAGGGAGGCTCCAGCCGAGGAAAGAGATCTACCCCCAAATCGTTGCTTGGAGAAGCGACTGAACGTGGGTGAGTTGGAGGTGGAGGAGCGAAGAGCTCAAGTGGGAAGATATATACGGAGGGAGAGTTGAAAGTAGTTTTTACCCAGGCACTAGAAAGTCTTGTGGACAATGCAGAGGGTCTTGATATTAACCCTTGCAGCCACTGAGAGCCAATGAAGAGATTTGAGGGCTGGAGGTCCTCTAATGACAGTGAGCTTCTGGGGGAAGGAGAGGAAAGGAAGAAAACCTCTGAGAAGGTGCAGTTGATAGTTAGACTTCTTAGAGATGTCAGAGATGTGAGGAGAAAAGGAGAGTGTGTAATCGAAGATGACCCCAAGGTTCTTAGCTTCGCAGGTGAGAGCGGGACGAGGGCCAAGGGAGGCCTGCCAGAGATTGACAGAAAAGGAGGGTGCACGTGTGCCGATGAGGAGAATCTTTATATTAATGGCATTAGGGCAGAGATCATTGGCAGCATACCATTCCTGGATAACAGACAGTCAGAGATGAGGGAGGGAGTAGAGGTGGGGGCGGGAAGCCTGAGTGTCATCCGCATAGCACTGAAAGTTGGAGCAGAGAGCGTTAATGCGGTGGGCGAGGGGTGCCAAGTATTTGTTGATCAGCCAGGGCGAGAGGTTAGACCACTGGAGAACACCACAAGTAGAGAGTGAGTTGGAGGAAAGGAAGGACCCAGGTTGGTCCTGGGAGGGTCGATCAGAGAGGAAAGAGGTCAGCCAGGCCAGGGCCTGACCAGTGATACCCACGTTATCACAGAGATGGTTGAACAGGATGGCATGATTGACTGTGTCAAAAGCAGAAGTGAGATTGAGTAAGATGAGCGGAAAGAGGGGATGTTAGAGTCAAGTTTGGAGAGCAGGTGTTCACGGATGTTCAGGAGAGCATTGTCCATGCTTTTGCCAGCCCTGAAGCCAGACTAATGGTCATGGAGACACTCAACAGAGTCGGTGTGAAAATTAAGCTGGGTAATGGCCAGCTTTTCCAAGAGTTTTCCCAAGAAAGGAGTGATAGAGATTGGGCGATCGTTAGCCAGGCAAGAGGGGTCGGCTGTGGTTTCTTTAGAAGTGGGTGCACAAGAGATTGCTTCAAAGGGGAGGGGAAGGCTCCAGAGGCAAAGAAATGGTTACAGAAGTCTGCCAAAGTCGGAGCAAGGGTGTCAATGGGGGCCTTGATGGTTTTGGATGAACCTGTTTGACAAGACTTTCAGAGATCAGACTTGTCTGGAAATCTCGTCGGGGGAGAACGGAGGAAAAGATGAGAAGGAGGGAGGAGAGGCGGCTGCAGTGGGGGCAGAGGCAACAGAGAGAGAAGGAGGGAGGGAATGATGAGAGGGTGAACAGGATGTCCTGGATCTTTTAGATGAAATGGGAGGCCATGGCCGTGCAAAGGGCTTGGGCGGCGAGAGGAGTGGTAGAGACTGCAGCAGGGTTGGGCAGCTCCTTTCAGATTTTAAAGAATTTGGCTGAGTAGTTAGATGCTGCAGAGATGTGGGTGTGGATATGGGCTCTCTTCTTAGTGTGGACAAGGAGCCGGTATTGCCACTTGGAGAAGGCGATAGGCCAGTTTGTCAGAGGATGCATAGGAAGCCTGCCATTTCCTCTTAGCCACCTTACACTTGCATTTAAGGGTGACTAAGGGTCATACCAAGAGTTGCACTTAGCTTTGGGCTTCAAGCGGATCCTCAAGACCGAAGCAAGAGCTTCAAGAGAATCAGAGATAGAGGAGTAGAGCGTGGAAAGGGCTGTGTCTAGATGTGAGTCAGCCAGAGGAGGGGGAGAGAAAGTGGTACCGAAAGCCTCAACTGACACACGCTTCATGGGTCGATGACCCAGAAGGTAGGTAGAAGTATTGGAATAGGCTTGGCCTGAGGGGTAGCAAGGGAGAGAAAGGAGGAAAGGAGAGAGTGATCACTGCAGGAGAGAGGTGTGATCAGAGGGATAGAGAGGGGGGTCTGAGGATATCAGAGCATCGAGGGTGTGTCCTGCAGAATGAGTAGAGCCAGAGGGGAGAATAGAAAGAGAGAGCGTGTCACAGAGGTCACGAAAGAGCCCGGATAAGGGACAGGAAGCATCCAGATATATGTTGAAGTCTTCAAGAAGGAGGAGTTGAGTGGTCAAGGCCAGGAGGGAGGAGAAGAGGTCTTCCCACTCAGAGAGGAAGGAGGAGATCTGACCAGGTAGCCAATAGATAGTAGCCACAGTAGGAGAATGGCGATGAGAGGGAGAGAGAGAACCTACAGACAAGGCATTCAAAAGAGTAGTAGGCCTGCATAGGAATAACAGAGGCAGGAAACTACTCCGGGAAGGTCAAGGCTATACCACCTTCGGAACGGTTGGATCTGGGCACAGAGAACATCTTGTTGCCATCAGGGAGGAGAGTGTCAAAGCATGTGACAGAGCTGGCCGTGAACCATGTCTCAGTGAGATGAGGATATCGAGGTCAAGTTCTTCCAGACGGCGGCAGATGTCAGAAGAGTGTTTGACAGCTGAGAGAGAATTGAGAGTGGCAATATGGAGAAGGTTGCCATCCTTGAAGGACCTCCGGGGAGGGGTACAAATCATTGATACGCCCTGCAGAGTTGTAGAAGGGGCCCGAGGCATGGCAGAAGAGGAAGGAGGAGAGGGCAGGGTAGCCAAGTAGGGGGCCGAGGGGGGAGGCAAGGAAGCAGAAGAAGGTAGAGATGGGACAGCAGGAGAAGAAAGTAAATTGATCAGGCGTGGGAAGCGTCTGTCAAAGAGGAGAAGGTTGGCCTGAGGACCTTCGACCATGACAGTGCCATTCAGGCAGACATTAAAAATGGCCTTAGTGGAGTGGAAGGGGTCCAGAAGTGCCTCCCAGCAGGTGCCACCATTAATGGGTGAGGAAGAGAAATGAGAAAGCACAGAGATCATATGCAGAGTCTAATAAGCAAAGACTAGGGGACATTGGTGCAATGACCCACAAGAAATAAAAGTAGAAACAACAATGTGCCCTTTCAGGTCTTGATTATGGAAAAAAGTACATTCTCAACATTTGGAAATTAACTAAGAAGCTCCCATGTGAGGACGGGAATGATCACATCATTCTTCTGTTTTCCACTTAGAACATTCTACATGAACACAGGTGGTGTCTGGAGGTGGCGTAGGTTAAAAAGTCTCTCACAATATATCAGCTGCATTTAATGCCATCCATTCTAGTCCAGTTGCGGTATGCTGGACGGTTCCCTCTACCTCCCTGTACACTAAGACATGCAGCATCCGGCTGCAAGACTGATGTTTGTGCAGTACCCCACACCCATTTCTCACACTTGTTTCCTTTCAAGAGCACACTCGCCATGAGACCTTCATGTTTTTTTCACCGATTACTGTATCTGATCAATGTCGCAACCAGGTGAAGCAGAAGGTGGCACCAATATTGTAAAGCAGTAATACAAATCGCAGCAGGCAGTATTTATTCTATAGTAAGTATCTAAATATAGAAGACAGACACAGGAATGTGCACATTTAATCTAGACATATATAGCCATCTCAAGGATTTCATCCAGTGTGAGTTCCAGTTGATGGAGGATAGATGTATTCCCAATAAAAAGTCAATGCAGATTTCACCCTTTTGTTTCCTTACTTTGGAATACCTATTTCTAAATGGTGCTAGTAGTTGTATGGTTCCTTTAATACATAAATAGATTATAATTCATGTATGCTTTTTCTAAATCGTATATAAAGATGGATTCACTTGCTTGGTTCTCATGTTCTGCAATGTACAGGACGTGCTATATAAAACCAGCAAACAGATGTATAATGTATATTTGATATTATCGCAACAATACTTCTTGGCTAATTCAATCATATTATTTTGCTTATTCAACCTCCCTGTGAGCTTTAACAGTGTATTTGGTCTCAGGGGGGAGAAACAGTCCTTGGAAACTGGTGACCATCTGCTTCAGAGAACCATTCATGAAGGTGGAGTGTTAAGGATGTATTACAGTTTCCTATGCTTAAAGCTGAACTCCAAGTGTATAGTATCATGTGCATGATGTTTTGGGTGCAGGATTTCACACACAACAGAGATGTGTTTTGCCAAGAAGGTATGTCCACTCCACAACACATATTCAAGATGGGCATTGATGGAAATATGTTTCTTATACACTGTCTGTGGGTTGTACAGTGCCTGAAAGAAAATACATAACTGTATATTGGTATTATAAAGTCTGGCTTTGAAAATAAATTAGTTCAACAGTTATTTTCCAACATCGGGGGCACCAGAATGAGAGAGGTGTCCCTTTTTAACGTGACAGCACGCAAAAGGCAGAAATCCCCAGTCAGTCCTTCTTATTTCTGTTGCTCTTGCCCGTGAAGGCCTTTCACATTTTATTGGTTCTAGGCCACAAATGTATTATGCAATACCTGACACAGTCTGCTTGCAAAACTCTGTAGGCTGGGAGAGGAGAGACTGAAAATAGCTTACGTTGTCGTGGTGACCCCTTCAGCACGTCTCACAGCATCCAGAGATTCCAAAACAGCCAAGTCTCCTGTTTTCATCATTCAATGCTTTTGAACCTTCAGGAAACATGGTGCTGTCTGTTCAAGTCACTTTTGAACTTTGAACCACTTCCTGCATCGATTGAACTGGTCTGATACCAGCCCCAGGAGAGTCCATCACTTGTCCAGCTCAGGCATGAGTGCACCCTGCAGACGGTTTCGTACTACTTGTCTTCAAACCAAACATCAAACCACCAGGACTATGCATCATAGTTTGACTCAAAACCCTAGAGAATCTTGTCACTCATTGACCCGAACCAGCCATACTGTTTATTTCAAAAAATGCTTGATCACTGAACCACTCGTGGTGACCCATTGTCATGTACCATCCGGGGAGGATGTGGAAACGCTGGCGGCTCCATTATCATTGCGCAATGTTTCCTTCCGTGGTCCTTTCAAGGGTTCAACTTATTTCCAAGACGGCCGCCACCACTGCAGACTGGCTCCCTAACTGTCGGTCAGAGCGTTGCAACCCGTATTCCGGGTTAGACACTCGTAGTTCGCTTTCTTGTGTGATTGCTCCTCCTGCACAAGCTTTCTCCCTCTTGGCATTTGGTCCCCCCTGAGACGCGGTCAGATTGTATTTCACTCTCTGGCTTACCTTGTTGGCGTGGCTGTTTCCCTTTCACTCCGGTTCCCTCTTTTGGCTCCGGATTGGTCCTCTCATATTTCAGAAGACTGCGGGGCTGGTGTGTGTTCCCGCATCTGCTTAGACATTTCTCTTTTCGCACTTACCAGCAGTTTCTTCTAAGTTGCCTTACCTGTGTGTGTAACCGATGCCTATTGGATACTACTCTGCCACACCTTCCTGCTATTCTCTTACTCTGCCTTACCCCGGAGTGTGTGTCTATCTGTGAGGCCAGTCTTTGGAATCTTCTCATATTTTTTGGGTGAACTTCATTTTCACCTTTTTTCACAAATCAAGAGAAATAGTCAGCCCCGTGGACACTCAGGTTATCCAGCCAATTCTGCTCAAGGCTTCTCCAGTGATCCCGGTGCCTCTTCATCCAGATCTCTCCTCGTTAAGCATCCAGGCCTCCTCAAGATCTTCCCTCGTTTTTATCTGCCACAAGGCTTTTTCCCTGGTAGGGGTTGGCCCCTCGGTGTCCCCACTGCCTGGCGTGTTGCCCACCCAGGCAAGGTGGCCTCCAGAGGAGCTCGCCCTTATCTCTTCGAGAAGATGGAAAAGAAGGCTAAGAAGCACATGGCAAGCAGGAGACAGAAGAAAACTGAAACTCCAGGGAGTGCTTCTGAAGAACAAGGTGAGGAGGGACAGAGGGAAGAATCAGCAGATGTTGAGACCCATCAACCTGCATCACTCAATGTTTCCTTCGAACCACACAAAGCACTTCTCAAACCAAACTCAATGCTGACTCGCCATCTGGGATCAAAGTCATTCACCACCTTTGAACCTTATTCACAAGCATCGAATCCCGTAGTCTGGTTGGATCACTTCAATGTGCATACGAAACATGAATCGGGTACTATTAAGGACCCCGGTCCCCTTGGTGCATTTTGCGGCCCTAGTGATGGGTTAAGGACCTTGATTCATCTTTTTCCTAAATAAAATATCCTCTGAGAGATCATTCTCGCCTTTTCTCCATGCTAGATAATTCAGAGGACCTACTCATATGTTTGTTGCATGTTCTGTCTTCTTTTAAAGGAGTCGTTTTTCTATATTGACTTTCAAAGTTTGTTTTAAGATTGTTTTGTTTATTTAAATAATATATAATTGTATAGAACCTTGCTGGGATTTTTTTTTTACTTTGTAATATTGCTTTGCGGGTTGCTATTGTCTCACAGTCATGCCACTACTATGCTACTACTCATCGTGGTACTCCTGCAGAGCAGAAGTCATTTTGTCACAGCCGGGGCAAATGATCATTTTAAAGAGTGAGAGCGTAACTGGTGGATGGCAGTGAGTGTTCCATTTCACTGGGACTGAAAACACCTCTGGTCAGGAAAGACTGAACGGCTTCACTGCGCCACTGATTATGGCTCAGACTTATATGACAGGACCGTTTATATTGGAGGACAGCGACAAGGCAATCAGGAGCAACAGAGATGAACTCTCAGTGAATGTAGGTTGAAAGAGTTTGTGAAGTGACATGTCCAGAGAAGAGAAAGGCGCAATGATACAACAGGGAAAAACTCTGTTGACAAATGGTACTTCGGTAAAAAATCACAGTAAAGTCATTTGAACGTTCAATCAAACAATAAGAAAGCATGAACTGATGTAAGCCAGCTCCCAGAGCAAACTCAGTGCAGGGGTCAAACTGCATGTAGATGAACAGACAGCATACTGTATAACAAAGCAGCACAACTTTCAAAATTCCGTGAATAAACAAACCCAACTGTCATGTACACAATCTTTGCAAAAAACGTAGATCCAGAAAGAGCTAAATATGCATTAGAAAAATGCAAACGTAATGGCCACCTCTGCAACTACGTCACCACATAAGTCAGCATTGGCAAGCAGTGAACCATTGCCCTGCAATGCACAGCACATCCAAGGAAGAAACGCATTATAAATCAGGGGGCGTGTAATGGGATACGATCCTCACTCTCTAAGCTAATTCCCCAAAACTGTCACATGAGGGGCAAAGCCGTTACCAAGCAGCGTGTTGTCTATTTATGCAAAACGAGCCCTGAAGAAGCGCTGTCGCCTTCTGCAAAACACTTGTCATCTCAGTTTATTTGGCATATATACTAACTCTCTTGGCAAAACAAATGTGTCTGAAATACACTCAACCTTCAATGGTCTAACGGGACGTTATTTATGACGCAAGGCATGCCCATATGAAAACAGTTACACAAATCTATCCTTATAAATAACAACAAGCGTTGTTTTCCGCTGTGCATTACAGTTATTGTGCCAAGACATTGTGGAGCGGGCTTAATGAGTTACATGCTGGCTCATAAATTGGCTACAGAGATTAGATGCAAGAATGGGCCCTCAGCCTGTGGGTTTTGTTAGGTTATTAACCTAACAATTTACTTGTATTGTATTGTTTATTTATTTATAGAGCACACCTTGGCCGTTAAGCAAGTGGGCGCTTACAAGGAATAAGTCTTGGGCTACAGGTACATAAATATTTACATTTCTTATGTTACATGGTCACATATCAAACATTAATTATGTTACAAAGTCACATGATTACAGTTAGGATATGTTACAGTTTGAAATATTTTACAATAAATATACAGAGTATTTTCCCATGGCCATGCTAGTTTATATGGCCATTTCCACTGACTATCTGCAATTCTCTGCTTGCTGAAAAGCCTTCTGCAAGGTAGTGGTTTAATTCCAGCTATAAAGCAGCTAAACCAGCTGCTAATGTAATACAACTTGTTTAACAAAGTGTGCCTTCAACTACTGGATGTGTTAGCAGTATGTATGCCCTTACATATGTTATTTGGCCCAAATTCCTGTTAAAAAACAACCACTGGCAAAGCCAATAGTTTTGTCTATGTTTAGACATTACATATTAATTTTCCAGGAACTGCTATCAACTTATCAGGTATTAGTATTAGTAGAATTTGAAAGCTGTTGCTTTCTTAAGTCCAGGTTGTAACATATGGCAGTTCCTGGAAAATGTGGATTCCAACCCTATGCAAAATCCACAACTGTTATTCTTGCCAAGGTGTTATATCAGTAGCATGCAGTCCAACAAGCCCATGTCATTTTTGAGCTGCTTATTAAGTCATGTTTGTTTTACATTCTGGGCATAATATATGTTCCTTTTTCTCATTTTAAATCTATGCCTACAAGGACCAGCCTGCAAAGAAAGAACAGAAATGGATAATCATATATCGAATGAGCATGCTGCTTGTTGGCATGTGTGCAGTAGCAAATATACACGCATGCAAAACCCATACATGCATGCAACCAGGTCTCAGTGTGTCATTCAGTAAAGTGTAAAACATGAAACGAGGGGAGGGACTGCACATCTGTATTGTTTACACTGAATTATTAAAGAACTAGTGTAACAAGTATGCAAATGTTTCTGGTGCTCAGGGTCAGCCCCTGGCTATGGGACACACATTGTTGCAGTGAACGAAGATTTGTTTAGCAAAATGTGAGCCCATAATGCTACTCAAATTGGATAAACCTTTCATTAAAAAAATACAAACCAGTAACTGTCTTAAATTGTTATCAAATACCAGATGTGACATAACATTTTATCCTTAATAAATCATCAAAACATATATTATACTTTTAAAATTGATGTTTCACAAACTCAGATCATGTGACGATGCTAAACAGCATCGATCACAGGTTGTTGTGATAAAACTAAACAATCCATCATTACAGAGTTCTTTTTAAATAGAAAGGACGAACCAATAGCAGTGCTACATCTTCTGTCCCTTCATTTCCCAACCTGCTTTGGATACAAAAAATATCCATCTTCAGAGAAAAGTGAACTGCTTTCCTACAGTCATAAATAGACACTAAATGGACCATATACACCATCCACATTTAATCAACTACACCCATTTGTAAGAACATCATCAAAGGTACTGACCGTAAAAGCTCCAAGGTATTGGTCTCATCTGAAGGTCACACAGTGACCAATGTTTATGACCTAGTAACATAAAAGCCTGGGTTAAACCCAAGAAAAATAATCCTTAAATGTTGAAAAGATTTTTTTTTAAAAAAGGTAACGTTTGAAGCCCAGTATCCTGTTTTGTTGGAAATAAGCAATATTATTCTACACCGAAAGCTGTAATGGTATTACCACTGCATTTTTACCGCACCACTCAGCGATTGAGGCCCAGTATCCTGTTTTGTTTTTTCTAGGTGCTTTGAAGTGGCAGCCTCTTGAGTTGGTGCATTATAAAAGTAAGAAATGGTTCAGTTGGAAGCCCAGCCATTAAATCATCTTAAAGGGCTGCGCAGAGTACCCTGTTTATCAAAATGATGTCACTTCGGAAATCTAGAAGCATAACTTTTTTCTCAAAGTAAAAAAAAAAAGTGTATCCACTGTTGAAAATGGTGTTTAGCATATGTTCATCAAACGTTCCGCTCGAAAACTGATTGCGGGAAAACTGTGCCATCATGGCGCATCTCCACCGTGTCGCTCCACCCGAATGTCTAATGAGAGCACATCATGATTGGAAAGTTTTGGGAGATTTGCTTACAAGGGTGCAAACCACTCAGCATTTCCATTTCTGATTGGAGCCTCTGATTAGTGCAGTGAGCAGCTGCTGCAAAAGCAGTGTGCTGGAAGCGAGCCTTGCCAGATCTCTCTTTACTGCCAACGAGACCATGTTCCCAAAGTGTTGCCTGGCTCCATGCTCAGAGGCAATGCCACCTCCCAGCATTATAATAATGTGTTTTTTTATTAAGCGCATTAATTTAATGCACTTTGCCTAGGTCATATTTACATATATTACCCAATCGAAATTGGAACTAATTTATCAATGTTGTAAAGATGAACGGCTGTGTTGGTCTTGCAGGGATTCGAACCTGCAACATGCACATAAACCACAGTGCCCAGCGCCAAGCTTTTAACCCTCTGAGCCATCTTACCGGCTAATCTAAAAGCCCCTTTTGTTTATGTAAATATTTAGTTTCTATTATGGACAGTCTGGAGAGAGAGAGAGAGAGAGAGAAAAAAAAAATAATAATAAAAATAAAGCTGGGAACTAAAGAATGAATCTGCTGCACACTTCCAGAGGAGAGGGGATGTGTCCTGACTGCTGCCAAACATGCCACATCATCACTCATTTTGACACCACATCTTGACCAGTGGTGACAGAATCGGACCCGTCCATGCCTGCGGCGGGCGGGGGTGCAGGGGTAATCCTGCTGTGCCACTTATTGTTTCATTGCGCCCTGTGCGCAGCAAACGTACACTCACGCAAAAGAAAAAACACACCTTCAAAAAAGAGAGGGGAGTTGGTTCTTCTATTCGCAGTCTGCTGTTTGAAAGTTTTATTGACGTTTTTTTACCCAATATTAGATTCATTTGTGAGGAGCAGGTTACTGCGCCAGAGTAGAGCATCATCGCCACAGGTTGCACCCGTCGTCTGCTCTGCTGGATTTTATTATTTTTTCAGATGGGTGCTGAAAAAGGAATGGACATCCGGCCAGCTGGCTTGTTCCTTTACCTTTTACCTCACCTGTCACACTCCTAGTTCACCTCTGTGCAGGTGACGGCCCGTTTTTCGTACTTGTGAAAAACCTGTGGTAATACTTAGGGATTGAAGCTTTTCTGCCTGCATCAAAATGCGATGCGGACGGGGATGCCGACGCCCTTCCAAGAGCGGCACTAGGCAGGATGGGTATTTCCCACTCCCTGTCCCTCCCATCAGCGGGAACCTGACCGAAATAGCAAGGGTGGGTGGAATAAAATGGAGAGCCAGTCTCTGCACGTTTTGTCCTACCTGTGCCAATTGACAGCAGGGCATCACTGACTCTATTTGTATTGCTGTGCTAATTGATTTTGATGTGATAATGGCATAATAACCTGTGCATCCGTCCATTTGGACCCATTACATAATTACATAGTAAATGCTCATTCCATTCCCCTCCCCCCCAGAAATGTGTAGAATGAGTCTTGTTTTTGTTTTGGCATAAAAAGGCTGCAGATTTATTTTCCACAATATCATAAAAACCACACTGTACATATTAGTGGAAATGACTCAGAAGATGTGGCGACTGCTCCGTGTCCAACAACCTGCTTCCCCCTTTCCTTCCAAAAGTCCAGTGTAGGCCCAACTCTCCCAACCCTTTGCGCCTGAGCTTCGCCTGCCCATGCAGGTGTTCCTGGGAGGGGAGAGTGCTGTTTCCTTGGGGGAAGCTGAGCCCTTGTTGTTCCCCCCAGACGCCCCTACCGCTTAGGCTCCCAAGGGGTGCTGGTCTTAGAAGAACGAAGACCCTTCAGGCTTTTTCCTGGCTCATGCAGAGTCTGTCTCTTGTGCTTGGTCGCCCAAACACCGCCACGCCACAGGTGGGTTACCGCCCACCGTGGCTCCCCCTTTCCTTCCTTCCCATTTCTAGGATTTTGGTGAAGAGATTCCAGTAGAAAGGATCCATCCCCATTGGTGACCAGTGAACCTCATCCTTTAGGTAGTACTCTGGGGATTTCAAGTTAATCAGGCCGTGCCTGATCTGTCCACATCCTCTGACCCTGCAGAATTTGGCCATTGCACAATTCAACTTCCGCCTGGATCTCTCAACGGCTGCATGATTATCCATGCCTCTCCACTCTGGTCGCGGGATTATCTCTGATCGGATGATTTCCGTTTCTCCCAGTTGTCCTGCCAGCTCCTGCAATGAGAACATCATTTCCCGCATTAAAGCCCCCCTCCCCAGGCTTGTCAAATCATTACCTCCCAGAGGTATGATCAATATGTCCAGCTTTTGCTGCTTCCCCAGCAATTTGCGCACCTGCAGTTGCACCCATTTCATTCCTGGAACCCCGTCCCACCCAATCCTCAACTCGCCGGCCGTCAACTCCTCCTACTCCGCTGTCCAGCTTTCCCCTACCCTGGACACAAATGAGTGTCCTATCACCCAGACAGATCTCCTTCTCCCCCGGGCTGGTGCCAATGGGATGAGAAGGCAGTATGTCAACATTACAGTTTTTCTGGTCTGATGTATCTCTTAAAACACCCGGACCTCCATCTCCCAATCTGCTTGATTTCTTCTGCCCCTAGGCCCATGGCTGCAGCCGACGTGGCTGCCCCTATCCTGAATGAATGTGTCCCGAACACTCCCATTGTTTCCCCAATTCTCCCCAACGCTAGATCTATAACCCTTCTAAACTGGAAGCGGCTTAGTGCAGACCCATCCCAGTGAATTAGCTGTGGAGCCTGCCCCCCCCCGAGCGTGGCCTCTGCTCAAGGAAGACCGACACGGCCCTGCCTGAGCAAACTATGCTTCCCGCGATGGGTTAGACTAATGCTCCCCCACCACCTTAACCTTGCTCTGCCTGCCCTTGCAGGAGTTACCAACTGGGGGAGCGCCGTTCTTGATGGGCAAAGATGACTTTTTAGTGCCTTGTTAGAATTTAACCTCTGCATTCTTTCCCCCTTGTCTCAGCCCAGATTCCATCTTTACTTGTCATGTCCGTACAACCTCCCAACTTTCAAAAGAGAGGCTCCCCTTTCCCATTTTACTTACCATGTACGGCCCATCTCCCCACCCTAATCTTCTGTGAGGTAAATGAATACCCTAGGTATATGCTGTGCTGGGTTACTCAAAATCTGCTTAATACCCAGAAGTTTATCCAAGCCGACCCTGTGCTTGCACCTGAGCTGCTATGTGCCCTCTTTCTCTCCAAGCGAGATAATTCAACATTTATATAGGGCTACGCACCCTCACGCTTCCAAGCGCTGCTTATTATTACTGAAAGGCTGAGTTTGGCCCTGCCAGGCTCCGAACCTGTGTCAGTAGGTTCTTCACAGATGTCAAAGCGAGTGCTCACTCCTGTTAAGCAGTTCTACCTATTAGCCGGCATCCCGTGAAAACACGTGACAAAGAGACCATGAGGGTTTACCACACCTGACCAATAATATTCCCCCAGGCACCATTATTTCTTGATAGGCCCATTCCACCGCTAACTGTAACGGAGACCCAATTATACCCTGTAGGTACTGCAAGCCCCCAAAGGCGTCTTTTGTTTCCTTAGAATTTTAATAGAGTTATGAAATTATATACAGCGTAATTCCCCAATGCTCTCTCTTCAAAGCCCAATGAAAATAATTCAGGAGAAGTACAATATTTATGCGATTGATCTTTAAAGCCACAACAATTAAAAGGGATGTAAAGGATTGACATCTAGGGACTTTGTAGGCGTACTCTGACTAGCCTGCGATGAAATGCAGCTTGGTATCTAAAACCGGTAAAATCAACGTCTGTTTACCTCCATGCCCAAATCTGCCCAAACCATGGCACCATTGCCTATCATTTCAGTTTTACTGTACATTTCGGAAGGCTTTACATCACCTGGGCTCCAACTACCTGGTACATGGTTTCAAGGACAAGAGTGCACTCTGAGAAATGAAGTCCCAGATCCCCGTGGAAACAGCAATCAAACAAAATGACTCTAAAATGCAATCATATGTGCTGATCCTTCCCAATAAACATACACCAAGGCATAAGCTAGCTGTGAGACCCCCAAAACAAAAAGGCAGTCCCCAAGCAATGTTCTTGCAGAATTTGCATGCCACCTCTTGGAGGCTATCCCCATCAAGTTTATGCCACAAGACAGCCAACTAAGGTGGACTTGACACGTGCATAACCGTGGGGGCTGCTTTGCTTGCACTATCTCCCTGACCCAACCGCTGAAGCTGCTCCACACATTGTAGTGTTTGGCATTAGCATCTCCTCCTGTGGTGATCCACAGTGTGCTTATTTTAATTGCATCAGCCTTTCCCACTAAGCCCCCCAGCCAACCAAGAACGACAACTCGTAAGCACCATGCCCTCACCCGTACCAGGTGCACTAATTGCATCGGCCTTGTCCCAAAAGGCCACCCGGCCGCCCTTGCCCAACCACTTATATGCACAATGCCCTCTCCCTTAACCGGAGTACTGCCACCATTGTCAAAACATGCATATTATTCCTATGAAAGTTATCTGGAGGGCCCGCAATTTGTACAACCCTGTACCCTGACTGATCATTACTTGCCTAGCTGTCAAGTCATGCTTCCTGAAACCAAGATCCACAACCGCACATCCCTTAGAAATTGAGAAATTGCCTTCACCTGTCCGTTTCATCAATTATACACTGCCTCCCAGGGCCGTGGCCCGGCGGCTGAAACCACTTCAACATTCCCCTTCTTCGAGCGTGTTGCTGTAACATACCTGCCAATAATGACCTTTGTTATGGCCTAACCGCCTTTGTAAATAAACTGCCCCAGGGCTTGGTAACCGCATTATTCGGTGTTGCGGGCAGGCCAATGTTGAAGACCAAAAGAAAACTGGCCAGATTTGTAACAGCCAACAAAGTTTCAGCATGTAAGTACACAAAGGACAAACCTCAATTACTGCTCGCATATCCACAACATTTTCAATGAACAAGTGGCAAACCACGGAGCAATCACCAGTACAACTCAAGTGAACAACACTCCACCGTTCTGTAGTTCGATAGTACTTTCTTCCGTGTAGGCTGCTTTGCCACTGATGCCCAGACTGCTTTGATTTTAGTCTGACTGTGTGTTGCATAGCCCGTCCCCCACAGCACTCTGTGTGCTGCTTGTCTGCCCCACCCCAAGTTGCCTTTATCCGAAGCAGCCATTACACCTGTCTGTGCTCTAGTGTAGTTTACCCGGACGCAAGGCTGCTTGATTCTTCCTACCGTGCTGCCTTCACTCCGCCAATACCCTTATCCCCCTAAAGTTCCAGCCATTCATTTATGCTCGTGTTGCACCCCCATCCACCAGTTAATGACATTTAATCCCCTGTTATTGTCAGCCCCAGGGCTGGATCCGCTTAACCCACTGCATTATGGTATTTGAAGTCCGCGGGATGGGGTGGAACATGGGACTAACCTTACAACTTCCCCTCCCGTAATTCTGCTAATGTCTGCCTACTGTCCAGGCGCCCGCATTTCCCCAGCCAATTCCCACAGGCCTCTCATCGTGCACTTCTGGCATGCATACATCCTGCCTGCTAGCCGTATTGTACAAGAAGACCAAGATACTCATACAATTGAAACATGCTCATCTGATCTTAATATCATTACAGGTTTGTCAGAGGAAACATTGTTGAAGCCAAAGTCTACATTTCTTCCACATCTAGCCCGAGACAATGCAATAGATATCTTCCGCAAAGTTACACTACAAGATCTGTGAAATAATTATTTGTCTGGAATAAAATACAAAATTCATCACAATTTGACATTCAAAGAAAAAACAGAACTATTACAATTAAAACAAAATTCGAAGGTTACAATTAACATTGCAGATAAAGGAGGCAACATAGTCTTAATGAAAACAGAGGACTAAATAAAATCAGCCACCAAGCATTTAGACAATGACAACTGCTATGAGAAATTACAAACCAATCCTTTACCTAAAATAATGGAAGATTGGAAATCCATGGGTACCTACTGGCTGGAAACTGGCCTTTTCACAGAAGATGAATATGAATATATGAATATTCCTTATCCAATCATAGCTACAATATATTTCATACCCAAAATACATAAGCCTTTTGAGACTATTCCAGCGAGCAGACCCATTATCAATATCATCGGCTCAGTAACAGAAACAATTTAGCAATACATTGATAAACATTTACAACCCTTAGAAACAGGACTGCCATCATATATCAGAGACACAAAGCATGTGATTTAACAATTAGAAACAATACCTTGGGAGACCAATTACATACTGGTCACTCTAGATGTTTCCTCACTATATACTGGCATATTAAATACTAAAGGTAATGGGGGATTTTGATTTACTTAAACAACTATTACAAGTGGGACATTGTTTGATGTATTAAATCAATGAAGGACTTTGTCATCCAACATAGTTACAAATATAAAGTACAACATGGATTTTGTTACAAGTACCCCACAAATTGAGGGACTTTGATTTATTACACCAATCATTGGCGCTACTCATAGGATTCTTGTTGTTTTTCTTTTTGATCAGTTACATAGATAGTGCCAGCTCAAAAGGCTGCTCGAACTGGGCAAGTGCATGATGAACTTCTTGTTCGAGCCAAGGCAACAATATGTTCAGCTGGCGCGGTGCAGTGAAGAACCAGTTTGAATGTGAATGTGATGAATTGCCATGAAGCAGGTAATTCCATTTCCAAAAGGGTAGTTTGCTGATCTGATTCCCCTTTTGAAGGCTCCATATCAAAAGCATAGTGTACCTCTGCTCTGCCTCAGCTGAAGCACCTGTTTACCCGTGGCATAGTGATATTGTCATGCGTCTTGCGCGCCTACCATTATGGCGCATGTGGGGGAGATGGCGACTTTCTCGCCATTAAGTTGTGCCATTCTACCTTTTCTAATCCTATGGTCTCGGTCTAGTCTTTTCCCTTTCATTGTTTTCTTTCCGTTCTCAAAGCCTGCCTCTTTTCTGGCTCAGCGCGTTGCAACCCTTCGTGTTTTGCTCTGGGTGCCTGCACTCTACCTTTTTGGATCCGTTCCTGAATATATTTTCCATAGGGTCTCACCCCGACGCCTTCAGCCTTCCTTTATCTTGCTTTCCTGTCTGTTTGCACTTTGCCTTTCTAGGATTCCTGCATACCACCGCCCATTTCCTTTGCTTCAGGTATCGGCACTCTTTCTTTTCCCTCAGCCTTCGCCTCTTCCTTTTATTAATTTCCTCCTTTTGGGCGTTACGTCCTGGTACGGTAACTATCTTTACTTTTCTTCCTGTTTTCCTCTGCTTTCCTTTGATCCTCGTATTCGCTACTTCGTGTGTGCTCTATTTTTGCTGCTATTCCTTCTTACCTGCTGTCTTTATTTTTTTGTTTTCAGTCTTTCCGCTTTCTGTTTCCTCTTACCTGTGTATGAATAGGACTCCTCCTTTGAGACTGTGCCCCTCCAGATTTCTATCCTCCAGAGAAGTCACCACTGTACCTGCAAAGACCTACAGACAAAGGGACTTACCTTCTGACTCAGCTGATATCATCTCCTTTGCCCGTCAAAGAACTCTACAATTCAACTCCTCTACAGACTGCTATTCTGCAGAAGTCACCATTGTACCTGCAAAGACCTACTCTCTCGGGAGGGGCTCCCCTGTATCCCTGTCCACCTAGGTTGTCAGGGTGGCTTCCATCCGAGGTCGGCCTTACCTCTACTCATGAAAAAAGCCACAAAAGAAGAAGGAACAAAAGAAGAAATCGTCTTCTGAAGATTCAGTTAAGGAGGAGTGGGATTTGGGAGAGTGTGGGACGTCTGGTTTTGACAGATTGCAACGCCAAAAGACCTCAGATATGGCCTCTGCAGAACAAGTTCAGGAGTAGCTTATGGCTGTGCAAGGGCTTTCCCAAGAGCTCCAGAATCTCAAGGCGGAAAACGCTGATCTCAGGCAAAGAGTGGACAACCACAAAAGAATGCAGACCGAATTACCTCCTCTACTACTGACCTCCGGTAAATATTATGGAACCCCCCACAAATTTAAAGAGTTCATGGAAGCTTGCATTATCCACTTTACCTTTAAACCTCAGACCTTCTCTTCAGATCAAGCCTGCATAGGGTTCCTGATATCTAACTTAACAGTTAATGCCTTAGCTTGGGCCACTCCATTGATTACCAATGCTAGTCCCCTGCTGCAAGTCTACAGTGGGTTTACAGCCCAGTTTAAGGAGGTCTTTGAAAGAAAGGAGACTGCCCAAGTGGCCAGTGAGTAATTACTAGACATTTGTCAAGGAAGCAGTGACCTATTGTCCTGTATTTCAGAGTTTAAAAGAATCGCAGCAGAGACTGGTTGTCCAGAGACCGCACAGTACACCATATTCCGACGCGGGCTGTGGGAGGAGCTGAAAAACGAGCTTGCCCGCTTGCCAAGACCTGCCACGCTCACCGATATTTGGTCAACAGTGTTACAGTTGGACTTCTGTATTTCTGAAAGACGCTCAGAACGGCGTAAGGGACGAAATCCCCCCGCTGTCCAGGATTTCCCTGCTCCATCCTCTTCCTCACCTCTACAGCCTAAAGAAGAACCTATGCAGATCGGCACCACAAGAGGTCCCCTCACAGCCAATGAAAGAAAGAAAGAGGAGAAAGGATAATAATCTGTGTATGTATTGTGGTTCATAACAGCACCTGTTAAGGGATTGTATGAAGTCCCTCCAAGGCGGTCTGAAAAAAAAGCATCCTCGGAACTACTAGGGAATAGTTAGCGAGGAGAAAGACTTGGTCCCTGTGTTTTAATGTCTATAGCTTCAGTCACCCCGTCAGAAGACAATCGATTAATGGCGGTCGCAGTACAACTAGTCTTCCGTCAAGAACCTTTTGATGTTCTAGCCCTCATAGACTGCAGGGCTGCTGGATGTTTCATGGGCACAGTGTGGGCCAAAGAGTCAGGAATTGAACACCAGGAAAAGGAGGTGGATCAGAAGGTGGAAGGAGTGGATGGTAAGCCTCTCAGTTCCGGGCTCATTACACACACCATTCCACCTTTGGAAATTAAGATACTACAGCATACCGAGACTATCCAATTTGATTTAATAAGAGCTGCCTATTTTCCGCTAATTCTCGGAATTTCCTGGCTTTGGAGACACAATCCGTCTATAGATTGGGAGAAGAATCTGATGGCCTTTTCTTCCAACTACTGTCTTAGGGCATGTATGTCTGATTCCCGATTCACTATGGTACAAGCTGTTAAGGAACTCTCTTCCCTACCTCATACAGTGGGAGTACATGCCATACCCACCGAGCTTTGTCTGTACAACAAAGTATTCTTGGACAAGGTACCTCAAGATCTACCACCACATCGACCAGAGGATTGTGCCATAGAAATAGTCCCTGATCCTTTTGGGCGGATGTTTTCTTTATCTCTTAAGGAAAAGAAGGTCCTTAAGGAATATCTCGACGCCAACCTCAAAAAATGGATTAATCCAACCTTCACGCTCACCCCCAGGGGCTTTGTTGTTTTTCATTCCTAAGAATGACACTAGCGAATTACGACCCTGTATCAACTATAGAGGTTTGAATCAGATCACCATCAGAGACCGTTATCCCATACCCCTGATTAGGACATCCTGGAGGCAGTCCAAGGGGCTGTAATTTTCTCAAAACTTGATTTATGACGAGCCTACAACTTCTTGTGCATACGCACAGGGGACGAATGGAAGACGGCATTTAGAACCCCATTTGGCCATTTTGAATAACAAGTAATGCCATTTGCACTGGTCAATGCCCCTTCTATCTTCCAAAGATTTATGGATCCTATATTTTCTGAACTCCAATTTCAATGCACCATAATCTATTTGGGTGACACCCTGGTGTACTCGATCTCCAAACTCCAACACCTTGAACATCACCAAAGAGTCCTTCAACGACATAAAGAAAATCACCTATTAGTCAACCCAGAAAAGAGTATGTTTCAGGTCTCCAGTGTACCATATCTGGGGTTTATTTTGCCAGCAGAGGGCATAAGGATGGATCCTCGTAAGGTTGATTCCATACTCCAGTGGCCAGTTCCCACATCGGTTAAAGACATCCAAAGATTTCTGGGATTAGCCAACTTTTACCGGAGATTCATCTGTGGATTTTCTGAAGTTGTACTGCCTATTACTAAACTCCTAAAGAAGACCTCATCACCTTTTTCGCTTTCCGCTGAGTCCAACAAAGCATTTCAACAGCTAAGGAAGGCATTCTGTTTTGCCCCTATATTACGGCAGCCGGATCAGGGGCGACCATTTATAGTCGAGACAGACGCCTCGGCAGGGGCCATTGGTGCAGCCTTACTTCAAGACCATGAAGGTACCGAACATCCGTGGCCTACATATCTAAGACTTTGACGACCAGCCAATTCCACTACTGTGTGATCGAAAAGGAATTGCTGGCCATGAAGGTGGCTTGAGAAGAATGGCGATATCTTTTACAAGGAGCTTCCTACCCTTTTGAACTGAGGAATGATCATAAGAACCTGAAGGTAATCCAACGCATGGAATGCATAAATTCACGACAGGTCTGTTGGGCCCACTTCTTTTCTCAATATGATTTTGTTCTGACTTACTTACTTACCAGGGTCTAAGAACGTGCTGGCCAATGCTCTCTCAAGAATACCCTCTCATGATATCTCTAGTGAGCAATGCCCAAATCTTATGTTGCCTCAAAAGAGGTTTATTGGTACTGTATCCTCTTTTTTGGTAGAAGTACGAAAGGGCTCCAGGATACACCTTTCTCCGCCTTCAATCAAGCCTCTGCATATCCTACGCAAGACCAATGGGCTTTACTTCGTAAACCATCGCTTGTAATTACCTGATCAAAGGACCCGTTTGAAAGCCTTCAGATGGTGTCATGACGACCCGGTGATGGGACATAGAGGAACGTCTAATACGTCCGAGCTCCTTCAGAGGCAGTTTTGGTGGCCTGGAATGGTGAAAAAAGCTGCTATCTATGTAACAACTTGCCCAGTCTGTAGCAGAGCTAAGTACAAAACGCAGAAGCCAGTGGGCTTTCTTCAACAGGAACCCCCGCCTGACAGGCCTTGGAGTGTTATCTCTACGGACTTAATTGTCGACTTACCTCCCTCTGAGCGGCGTTCCTGCATTATGGTTACCGTAGATTGTTTTACGAAGATGGCTAATTTTTCCCCTCTACCGGGTCCTCCTACAGCTGTGGAGATGGCTTCTATCTTCACTAAGGACATTTTTCATCTACATGGTTTACCTAAGAAGATTATATCCGACCGAGGTTCACAGTACGCTTCACGTTTTTGGAAAACACTATGTGAATATTTGGGTACTGAGAGGGCTATGTCTTCTGGTTTTCACCTGCGGACCAATGGTCAGACCGAAGGGACAAATGCTTCCTTAGAGCAATATCTACAATGTTTTGTTAATACCCAACAAGACAACTGGGTTTCTTTGTTATCTACTGCGGAATTTGCTTATAACAATTCCAGACACAGCGCTACTAGTCTTAGTCCGTTCTATTGCTCTTATGGTTTTCTCCCCAGTTTCATTCCAGACTTGAACCTGCCATCTTCTATCATACCATCTGTGGATGCTGTTCTCTCCAACATTTCCGAAGCCCATAAGATTGCCTCGGACAGATTACCGACAACTCAATTACGCTATTGCCAACAGAAGAACCCTTGCCGTCTTCCTTCCCCCAGATGGAACATAGGAACTAAGGTTTGGTTGTCTACTAGATATCACCTCACTGGTTGCACCCTTCGAAGCTTACCCCGAGATTTCTTGGTCCATATGTCATCCTTGACCGTATCAAACCGGTATTTTACCGTCTTCAGTTACCCAAGCACATGAAACATATTCATCCTGCCTTTCATTCATCCCAGTTGAAGGAATACCAGGAGGATCCCTCTCGACGTACCCTACCTAAATTACCCACCTTAGAACATAAGACTCCTGAGGAGTTCGAGGTTGCCAACATCAGAGACTTGAGATACAGAAGAGGCCGATTGGAGTACCTGGTACACTGGAAGGGGTACCCCCAAGCTGATGACTCCTGGGAACCGGTATCCTATATACATGCTCCTAGACTGGTGCAGAAATTCCACCATGCCCATCCCGGTAAACCGGGGGGGGTTCCCCTTAAGAGGGGGCATATTGTCATGCATCTTGTGCTCCTACCATTATGGCACTTGTGGGGGAGATGGCGACTTTCTCGCCATTAAGTTGTGACATTCTACCTTTTCTATTCCTATGGTCTCGGTCTAGTCTTTTTCCTTTCATTGTTTTCTTTCTGTTCTTAAACCCCGCCTACTTTCCAGCTCAGCACATTGCAACCTTTCACGTTTTGCCCCGGGTGCCTGCGTTCTACATTTTTGGATCCATTCCTGAATCTATTTTCCATCGGGTCTCGCCCCTACGCCTTCAGCCTTCCTTTATCTTGCTTTCTGTCTGTTCGCACTAGGATTCCTGCTTACCGCCGCCCATTTCCTTTGCTTCGTGTATCGGCACTCTTTCTTTCCCCTCAGCCTTCGCCTTCCCCTTTCATTTATTTCATCCTTTTGTGTGTTACGTCATGGTACGGTAACTATCTTTACTTTTCTTCCTGTTTTCCTCTGCTTTCCTTTGATCCTCGTATTCGCCACTTCGTGTGTGCTCTTTTTTTACTGCAATTCCTTCTTACCTGCTCTCTTTATTTTTTTGTTTTCGGTCTTTCCGCTTTCTGTTTCCACTTACCTGTGTATGATTTGGACTCCTCCTTTGAGACTGCGCCCCTCCAGATTTCTATCCTCCACAGAAGTCACCACTGTACCTGCAAAGACCTACAGACAAAGGGACTTACCTTCTGACTCAGCTGATATCATCTCCTTTGCCCGTCAAAGAACTCTACAATTCAACTCCTCTACAGACTGCTATTCTGGAACATTCCAACGCTCAATTAAAACTACTTACAAGAGAGTTTTTTTTTAGCATCCACTTTTTTACTCTCACTGGCTTTCTCGGGTGGGGGTCCCCTGTATCCCTGTCCACCTACAGTGTCAGGGTGGCTTCCATCCGAGGTTGGCCTTACCTCTTCTCATGAAAAAAGCCACAAAGGAAGGAGGGACAAAAGAAGAAATTGTCTTCTGAAGATTCAGGTGAGGAGGAGTGGGATTTGGGAGAGAGTGGGACGTCTGGTTTTGACAGACATTTAGGATATGCTCCCCTGTACCAAAACTATGATGATCATAAGTAACCCATGATGGTGGCAGGATAAACTCTACAATAAAGCTGTGCCACCATTTTGGCATAGTGCATTGTGCTACTTATGATCATGGCCACCACATCCAAATTGATATCACACATTTATCAGCTCCAGTGAGTCAGCTCTTCTGTGGATGTTGATGTGTATTCTGGCCAGACGGGTTGAGACTGACAAACGGCAGGACATGCCTCTTCCTTGATCTCTTTGTGGGGGCAGATAACACCCTCTGCCAGAGACAGCTGCAAAGCAGGCTGCTTTCCTGGGCTCAAGCATCAGAGGAGCACAAACATTCAAAAGGAGTACCCTCACATCAGGCTGCTGCATCTCTAAATGTCTTTATTCTTAGTGGGAAGAAAGAGAGGTTGGATTGGTGTAGGCAAGAGGGATCTGTTAATGGGAAGAAGACTTACACCATTTTATTTATCTCTGGTTCTCTTTCTACTTCATGTGCCTTCCACTTCTCTGGAGCAAAGCACCCTGGGCGTGTTGACAGAACGGAAAAGTCACTTCTTTGAAGTGCAGGAATTGGACCACTAAAGCAGGCCAGATTTTGTACAATCACTGTTTATTTTTACTTTTAAAAGAAAGATTCTATAAGCATCAATTCACACTCGAAGAACACCAAAGAAGGATTCACTGGACCTCTTTTGGGAGAGTTGTACTTTCCAAAGTCCTCAGCCTGAGGTGAATCAGGATTCGTCCAAGGCAGAGCAAAGCTCTTCCCCCTACCCACTCACAGAGTTCATTGAGGGTGACTTCTGCAGTAGACCATGACCTGCCAATCTGCAACAGAATCTCCTAAAGCTGCATGATCAGACCTTGAATAGAATAATTCTGCCCTTGAATCCCTGTGAGTGGGCCACACAGTATCCAGAGGGTCAGACCAGCTGAAGCTACCTGATATGCCACCGCAAACCAGTCACACTGTGTTCACCGCCAATAGATAGAAAGAGAATGAGCCTGTCACTTACTAGTTTTGAATCAACTACTCAATGCCGGGATCCGATTCAAACCACTGAAAGGTCACTCGCCGACCCTACCCAGAGGTTACAGCCATGACCTGACCTGACTAGCCATCAAAAGGCTGCTTCACTGATCCACACATCAGGTGCATCAAGATCACCAATTCAATGACTGTCGCACCCTGACTCAAACCACTGGAGCGTCACTCATTGACCCTTCTGGGCAGTTAACACCCGACTCAGCCTGGCCAAACTTCAAAGAGATCCTGGTGTAAGCCCATCCCTGCATTGCTAAAAGTCCCCCTTCCACCACACCAAGCAACCAAATTCACCCCTGCTTTACGCCTGCTTGCTGCTTGGGCGTACACTATCCACCATACCCGAACTAAGATCAATCCACTTGCATCAACATTCGAAACCAGGTTTGACACTGTCAACCTACCAAAGAACTGAAACAAGGTACTGCTGACCACAAACTGCTCCCTATGTCCACTTGGGCCCTAGACTCTTGCTAGGTCACTATTGTACCCTCTTTCACCTAAAAACATATCCTGTTTGTGTTTGGCAAATTGCCGAGCATCCAAGTACTCATGCATTATGGTGCATCTTCTATATTCTTCCATAAGGGTGAATCTTTGCACAGTGTTTTCTAGATAGTTCTATTTTAGATGGTGTGTTTACTTAAAGTGTATATATTTTTGTAGAACCGTGATTGGACATTCCCTTTATCTTGGACAATAGCACTGTTTGTTTGTGATGCTATGGATCACATTCACACACATCTCTTAATATCATAGCCTTCCCTTGGCCCACTTTATCACAAAAGGTGAAGGAGGTATGTCTCTTGACTGTCCCTTTTTACCTTTATTATTGTTCTGTTTCTTGGTTTATAAAAGAGTGAGGACTTTGTCATGTTTACCCCTACTCATCCTTGTACTCCTGCAGAGCAGAATCCAATTCATCACAGTGTAGCACAGTGGATCGAACATCGAAAGAGTGCCAAAAACAACACCAGTGTGTTCTGTTGGATTAAATGTATCAGATGGTTTTCACATGGCTCAAATTGGTTTGATGGTGAATGACAGGGATCCAGACTGATCCCAAATCAGAATCTCAGGGACAAGACAGGTCTTTGCTCTCATTCTACACAAGATGGTGAATGCTGGCAAACACCTGCAGGGGTCCTTCACCTCCAGTAGTGGTATTATATCCCATTTATGTTGTACAATTTGAGGTACACAAAATCAGGGTAATTCCGGACACTAATCCAGAAATGTTACACTCCCTGTTAGACAAAGTCTACTTACACGCATGAGTATTTGTGATTTTGGGGCTGAAGAGCGGTAGACTGTTTCTAGACTTGGTGGTGGAGGGCACCTGAACACATAGCACTACTTTTGGGGGAGTGGGAGTAAAAAACATAGAGGATTTAAAGGATACCATGCTGGCAGGTCCCAGGGTGAAAATATGGATATTATGTTGCTCCTCCGAGTGAGTGTCACTTAGGAGCTATAGTCTGCAGTCTGCTTGGCATTTTGCCCCTTAATACAGAAAAGACTCACTGCTATCACTTGTCTATCCTAATCTTCCTATCCTTTACTGAAAACATTTTGTAACTTCCTTTTTCAACTCTCACCTTTTCAATATTTGAACCATGTATGGCGCTCTGGATGAAAAATCCAAACAAACAAATAAATAAATAAATATATAAGTAGAGCACTGCAAGGATGCATGAACAATAAAGAGATGCTCTGACTGATGTCTCCCCAACATCATCTTCATCTCTACCTAACCCTTTCCACATCGAAAAGGCAAAAGGGAGTCAAATCTGCAATGAAGGAGCCCATGGCCCAAGCACTAGTGCCACTTTCAACCCTTGTTAATACATTTCCCATGACAAGCAAGTCGTGATGCAAGCTGATGGGAAGCACCAGCATCTGTCCCCTCTGCCAGAGTGACCGTGAGCGATGGTGCTTGGAGACAGTGGAGGGTGCACAATTGGTTTACAGAGAAGATTCTGTTGTTTGACAGGGCAGAGTAAGAGACTTGAGAATTGTGGCTCAAAGCAACGTGTTGGGAGAAAGAGAAGAAAGGTAGACAGAGTTAGCAGAATGAGAACAGAGGTAGAAAAAAAGGACCACAAAGAGAAGGATGTCAAATGAAAAAGAAACTATGTGCAGAAAAACAAAAGATTGAAGGAGATAAAAAAAGAAATTCAAAATGCAGAAAAGAAGTACTTACGTAACAGAACATGTAAGGAAAGAGTGCACAGGTTTAAAAATAAAAGCAGAGTAAGAGAAACAAACAATAGCAGATGAACATGTTAAGTGCTGAGAAGGAGTATGTTCGTCCTATTTGCATAGACATGCATGACAGCCCAACAGTAGACGACGGTGGTGAGTAAATAGCAGGAGAAAATGGCAGGGGCCGGGGGGCTCTCTGCAGTGGAGTGCCTCCAAAGTGTCATGGAACTCCTCCAGATTCTGTATTATTCTTAAAAAGTACATTTGGCAAACATTGTGTTCCAGTAATAATGCTCTAACAGTAAGTGAAATGTGGTGGAGCTCATAGCAGAAGGTTCCTTGCTGCAGGCCCTTGGGGTCCTACTTGCGGCTTTGACGTCACTAACTTGTTAAGTGGGAATACACGTAGATATAGCCACCCCTATCCTACTGCTTTATTTTCATATTTATTGTTGGCTGTAACATGTTTTGAATACAATGGCTGATCCATCCAGTCAAGTTTCATTATTCAATTGTTTACGTTTCAGCTGCAGGTTTCCTGAAGGAACTCTTTCCACTAAAAATAACAGTTTGAACATTTTATATTGAGAACAAGTCTAAGCCAATGACCAGTCTTCCATTTCCTTTGCCCTTTGCAGGGGAAAGCCAATATTGAAATCCAACCTTAACATGAACATTTCATTCTCATCACAGTGATGACAGGGCAGCTGTCTAATTGCTTGATAACATTGTTTGTGTGACTGAGTTTTGTGATGTCTGCTTACTCATGCTATTACAAATCCCCCCCTTCCTAGTCAGAGGGAACAGGTGTTGGTCCTCGAGCTGTTAAGAGCCTTATGCATTGGCAGATAATAGGATTTGCTAATGTGATCCACTAGGTCAGCCATGCCTGACTTTTAATGTTTGATTCCCTAAGAGTTGATCATTTATGCAGAACCTTTGAACTATCGAGTGGCTGGATTCAGGTGTCTCCCTTTGCTTCTATATCGCTGATTACCAATTATATCTCCAGGTGGCATCAACTTGCTGAGTGGTCCTATAATCATTGATGTTTGGATGTCAATTGCAAAATCACAATTCTATGAATCATAAACTGACACCCTGTTCTTCATAACGCTCAGCCTTTTTGTTTCTGTCATGGGTGCTTGTCAATTTTGCTTACTGGTTGCAGCGGTCCCAACTTCAGTCGGCTGCTTGGTATCTGGGATTTACCCTTGATAATACTGATTCTTTTCAACCTCACATGCACCAAGAAGAGAAAACCATACTGCAGCAGTATACATTCTTTCACAAGCACTGTTCAGGTATTACTGTTCAGGTATTATTAGGTCGAAACACGCGTCGTCTGTTTGCACTCACCAATGTTGACCAACTGGCTTTAATTGCCACACTGATGATTTTTGGTTATGGTATACCAACATAAATAAAAAACCACATGCACCAATAATTCTTTGACTGGACTATGACTTAAAACAAAAGGCAAAACTGCCAGATTTTGGACAATCAAATCCAGCCAGCGCCCACAATCATTCAAAGGTTTGTCATCCCAACAATCATTCAACTAATTGGGAACCCTGGAGTTGGTCCCCAGACGAATCATGATCCAGGCTGCAGGATTAACCTGAAACCACTAATAGGAGGTGTGCAGCGGATAGAGAGTCCCGACCTTGACAACTCCAACCAATTGAAACCTCTGCTTTTTACACAGCACTTCATGATAGATTCTAAGCACTATGATATTATACTTCATTTGTGGACTTCAGCAGGATGAGGGCTGAGTAGACGCTGCTGCGGTTTGAACTTGTGAAGAGAAACCATGCCCAATATGAGACGTGGGTGCTTAACCAGTGAGGAGATGTCCAGGAGGCAGCCTGTGGGTCTGCTGCTGTGCCTCCGATATTGTGATCGATCAAAACAGCTTTTGTTTTAATGGACGAAAACCTTAATCAGTTCCTGTAAAATTCTTGCAAAATGTGGCTCTTGTGTGTCTTTGAATAGAGAGGAAGATCACTCTACGCCTTCTTCAGAGAGATGTTGCTTGACTTGTCAGTTCTATGTCAATTCTTGGCAAGAGAGGTTCTTCGAATTCGTAAATAAGATGACACCCTTTCTCTTCTTCATCTAATGACCCGGTTTTGATCACCCGGCCCGCCCCCTCCCTGTCTAATTGGTTCACTGACTTGTTCCTATAATATACAGTGTAGTAGGAGGGGTGTTCTCTGCTCCTGCTCCCTCCCTACCAGACTCCTTTTAGATTACTTGTGTGCCCTCACGCTATCCCAAACCTTTCACCATGCACTTACCTTGCCCAGTTTTTGATCCCTCCATTTGTGGGCACAACTAACTCAGTTGCCCCCTTGCTTCCTGCATCCTTCCTGACCACGTTGAAATGGCATCCAGTGGCAGTCAATGAACTGACAGCGGGTGGCGTTCACCGTCACCGAATTGTTGAAGCGGCATAGTCCCAATATGTCATCCTCTTTCATGTTCGTTGCCTTGGTGACAGATGTAGCACTCACTTTTGATACACTTGACGTACAAATCCACCTAAATTAGGAGGTCAAGCACCAGTCTGCAGATAATAAGTACACTAGGCCAGCTGCTCCATTTGGTGTACAAGGACCAACAAGAAGGAATAATAACTGCCAAGAAGAACACAGACATATGTTTTGTGACCAGTGAAAATCCAGTGAAAGGATCAATAACATTGTTGTCAACTTCGTACTGTTATGTGAAATGAATGTTCCAACCTTTAGTTAATCTAGACGAGCTTGCATTATTGTTCTAATTCTATTACTTTGTTTTTGATTCCATGCACCTATCCTTTTCAAGTATTTGTTTTTGTATTGTAATCCTTGCCCCGCCTGCTGGTCAGCGATTATAGATCACTCCATGTACTTTACTTCAGCAGTTATTTAACAAGCATTGAACTAATGAATGCACATGTTCACCCAGCTCTGATTGGCATCAATGTCGTTCCAGAGTTATGATGTGTTTCTATTCACTTCTCCATTTCAGGAAGGAGCTCAAGACCCTCCTCTTCCTGGATTGGCTCCTCCCTAGCACCTTTGTCCATGCACCCTGCACTCCCCTGCTAACATGAGACTTTTGGTTGCTTGTAGACACCTTGCTACATGCAGATTCTCATTAAGGCTCATTGCATTGAGCTCTTTTCCGTCCCCTAGCACGGTCTCAGAAATAGAGCTCTTTTCTAGATGGGCCGCTACTTGTTTCCTGCACTGTGACCTTGCTGGTCTGGCACCTTGAACATGGAAAGGACAGACCAGAAACTGGTGGGGGACCCCCGGCAAATGAAAAACATTGCCAAGCCATGTCTGTGATATGCACAGGATCACAAACTTGCAATTTCTTTGAGCCCTACTAAATTTAGTACATTCTCACTTCCAGAAGATCAGGCAGCTGTGTGGCAGCAATGACAGTCCCCACTTGAAACTCAAAAAGTCTTTTAATTGATACTGCGGAAATACTCGCGTCTGCTATGATGTTTCTACAGTGCAGGCATTGCAGTCACTGACACAAGTTGATTGATCGCAAGTGGCATGATTTGTTTTTTTGGTTAATTGAAGGAATGATAGATTTCCCAGAACTACAAAATTGTAGTCATTAAATGGCTGCGTTCAGGATAAAATGTGTAACGTTCAGGATAAAATGTGTATCCTCTCTGAACGCATCGCTCCACCGTCTGCATGTTTTATGCACGTACTGTGAGGAAGCCGCCAGAGGAGGCATTGCAGAAACCTTTCACGGGTGGAAGGGGAAACATTCTCTAGAAAATAAAATATGTTCTTTCAATGCATTTGTGCACCAGGGCAAAGGACCGGGACTAGGGAAAACACTGTCTTGGTACAAAATACATTGGAGGAATATGTTTTTTTGCACAACAGCAATATTTGCCCAAGTACTTGCACCAGTGCAGTTTCTGTAATTCCAACCCACCTTGGAAAATCCAGAAAGGAGATCAAAGGCTTTAGTGTGCAAAAAAAAACAAAAACATACATATTCTGACACCTATCTCTTTGCATGTACTGATATCTATCGCTTTGCAAAAAGAGGAGAGCCAAGGGCTCTGTGAGGTGCACCTGTTTCTCATTTTGTCCACTTTGCAGGTCTCATGTCTTACTCCTAAAAGAGGTGATGGGATTTGCCAGAGATGAAAATAGTGATGTCCAAACAAATGCAGCTCCTTTCAACTCAACGCTCTTTTTTTAGATATTATCACAGACATCCATAAAATCCGATCATCCTCACCAAACGCATGCAATTCCAGGAATTTAAGACATGTATTAATCAGGCACTCTCATTTATAAAAGTATAATCAATAGCACTCAAAACCTGCTGAAAGACGTTCCTGCCTAATCGGTTTCGTGACTAGATTTGCACAGGACCTGTATATGTTCATGCAGCTTTAAAGTCTGTGTAAGTGGAAACATTTTCAAGAAAAATGTCTAATTGTGAATTGAAGTCCTGCAGATTTCAAGAACTGGGCTATGCGTGCAGTTGAACCTTGCTTCCTTTCTTAGGGAGCCAAGTCCTCTCAAGGAAGAACTGGTCACATTTGGTGATGCTGTGGCGGTACATTGACGATGACAGTCACTCCTGTAAAATTATTTTGATGGGGCTGAACGGATGTACGTTAAATAAATAATGTATCCCAAAAGATCGAATTACAAAATTGCAGCGCCCACTTGCCCGCATTTTGCAATTCGATCCTTTGGGATTTTGCCCATTTGTCCCCCGCACTGCCTTTAATGTGGGGGCCACCCTTGCAACCCCCACAGCCCATAATACCGAACTGGGGGACACCCCGGAAACCCTTGCTCCCCTGTTCGGTATTATGGGCTTCTTTATAATCTACCATGATGATTGCACACTAAACGGGCATTCGGCATGTTAGATTCCATCTCTGTGTGCCATCCCGGGACGAACGGACTCAGAATGGTGGCTGCTGGAAGGTCTATCCAACAGCGTCAGCTCATCCCCGATTGGGCTTTTTGAGATGATTGCCACTTACAGGTGAAAGACCTCCACATTTCTATCCGGCCATCCCCTCCTACGCCTCCTCTATCTACCATTGTTACTGTAAAAAGTGACCTGGGAGCTTTGTCAAAGAATGTACTGAAATAACTAAAGAGATTCATTTTCATTCCCAGGCTTCTTTCAGGGTCGATTTATTCAGGTGCTGAAGGACATCTACCCCACAGTCATGGTTTCTGCTCCCTCAGGAAGCGCAGTGCAACTCAGAGCACCCGTGCTCACCTGAAGACCTGTCGCCAAGGGAACAAGAGGCAAAGTTGACACAGACCAGCAGTAGATGGCAGAATTTGGTTCCATGACTTTGCCTCAGCCCTTTGCAATGATGTGCGTTTACAACTGTGGATTAGCATTGTTCCAGTTGCATAGTTTTTAATTTTTAGAATTTGGGGGGCAAGTGCTATGCGCACTTCACCATCCCTATCTTCAACTCTTCCCTCATCCCTTATGTTATGTCTGTTTTGTTTGTGCTCTGAAAACCGAGAAATGCTGTATAGGTGCCTTTTTTTCTGTCTAAAAAAACAGCCAAACTGAAGCAACCACAACAATGCTGATACATCCCATGTAAGTGCACATTGCTGTAATACATCAAAGCAAAGACATGTCACTTAGAATGCTGTTTCACTCTCAGTTTCCTGGTCAGTGCTTGACATAACTAGACACATTGCTTGAAGCAGCATTGCATTATGTTGCACGTAAAAAGGCCTCTTCACTGGAACTGAGTAGATTACACACTCTATAGACTCGGGTGGCTACAGTAAGACAATAATGTAATTGCTTTTGTTTAAAATCCTGACACAGGGATGCCAGAACCCTTTATGTTTCTCAGATTTCTTCTCAGATTGTTTCTCATGAATTGTACTGCTTATGGTATTCCTGTGAAGCACGTTGGCGTATAGCACTGTACAAATAAAAAATCAAATAAAAATCAAATCAGAACACAGTCTCGATCCACAGCTCCAGAGTAATGCAGCGTCTACTCCTAGCGTCCTTGTCAGGTGACAAGCACATTTTATCCTAAAAATCTTCCTTGTCCTGGCAAGAACTTGGGGAAAATCAAGTTATGTTGCAAAGAAGTACCTCACCTCTCATTAAGGTTTGTGGTCTTCAACTGTCACAGATCTGTTCTCATAGATTCTGATTGGCATAGGCCTCTGGCTAACGTAGGCAATCAAACGTCTCCTAGGAGCAGACAATCCCAAAACAATGCATTCTCCTAGAAGTGGACAATCCCAAAACAGTCCACAGAGGAGCGGAGACAAAAAAAGTTTGTTTTATAAATGTGTCTCACTCTTACTGTAAGCTTTCATTTACCATGTGTGCAAAGAAGAGTGAGGTATGTAAGCCCTTTTCTCTTTCTACTATCCCCAATGCACAGACCAGTTTTCACCTCTTTGGTGACAACATTGATGTAAATTCAAGTGAAGGATATTGGGTCCATGCACCACAAAACTGTGTTTTATATTCCGTTTTGTGAATGGTCTCTCAATCTGGTCATAGTGGGATGGTTGATGCCTTCCTATTACTTGAGGTAGCACGGGGACTGACATACAAGTCAATCATGGAATTCCCAACATTCCAAGAGTCAAAGGATTCTAAACTATTTGCTAGAATCTGACGCCCCACTCAGACCTACACTGCAAGGCTTCAAGCTACACTGGTACCATTTGGCATGGACAGGGTTTTAAGGGGAGTTGACTGCAGCAGGTGAGCTGGGGTCGGCGGGCAATTCAGTGTGGACAACTTGTATGCTGGCGGACGATTACCCAACATTCCAAGTACATTGTTTAAGAGGATTGTTTAAAGAATGGTACAGGCCAGGGGAGTTGCTAGGTCTGGAAAAGACCCGGGGCTAAGCTGATGTCGGAACTTTTGGGACTGGGGGCTAGCTAGTCTTTTGGCTATAGCTCCAGAGATTCTATCCGGGGCTACAACCAAAAGATCAGGGGCTATAGCCCCCTTAGCCCCCCCCTAGCAACGCCCCTGGTACAGGCGGTGAGTTCGTGAAAACTTATAAGTTTATTTCGCAAAGGGCCCACTGGCAAAGTCTCCCTCTCTGCTCGCATCTAACTGTCACTGCCATCACACGAACATCTTTCCCTGAAACAATCACAAAGGGAAGATGCTTGCGTGACGATAGGTTCACGAGCAACAACAATCACTACATATCTTCCCCCTTAGGAGAATCAACACAACATAACATAAGTCAAAATATTTAAATAATGTAAACAATCAAAACTAAATTAAACAATTTCTGAATGAAATTTCTAAACAAAATACACAGGAAGTCTTACTTCTGAGTATTACATGAATGAGGATGTGAAATCCTAAGACATATAGGGCCTCATTACATGGAAGGCGGTAAGGGTTAACGGTTACCGGTAATGGTACCGGCGACCGTTAACCCTTACCGCCTTACTACGAGGTCCCTTTGCGGGTAGGTACTTTAACACCTGCTGTTTAGCAGGCGTTAAAAACCAACCCGCAAAGGGACCAGGGTGCTAATTACGGTACCTCAATTTGCGGCACCGTAATTAGCGTCTTCCCCATTCCCATAGAGCCGTATGGGGCAAAAATGGGAATGGGGAAGGGCAATGGGGGAAGGGGGAATTACCGCCCTGCCAACCTTGGAATAGGGCGGTAATTTCCCTTTCCACCAAGGCGGTGCCAGTATTTTACCGGCATGGACCAAGCTGCTAAGAGCACCTTGGTCCTCCGCCTACCGTGTAATGAGACTCATAGTCTCTCATCCAAGCAGGTTTGGACCTTGTCCTTTGAAGACACCTGAACCTATCACCTCTGTCACTTACATGCTCACTCTCACTCTTACCACTACTTCTAGTCAATTTTCCTCCCTTCTCCACTCCTTCATTAACTCCATAAGCCTTGGCAATTCTCCCTTTGGACCACACTTCTCCCCCTTCCAATATTACCACACTCTTCCTTATGGCACTTATCCTTTTCGGCCCCCTATACCTGCTTTCCAAACACTTGTTTACCAACCTAGGATTCTTCACGTACACCATTTCTGTAACTTTCCACTCACGTTCCTTTGCCTTTTCGCAAGTATCAAAACATTCTTTACTCTTTTCCTGGCTCACGCTGATGAGTTTCATATTTTGTTGTCTATCTACTTGATTCATTCTGGCCATCCCCAACCATCCTGGACAGAATTTGGTCCCTGGTTCCATACCCTTAAGTGACGCGAACGGCGACACTCTAGTCACCGAATGCGGGGTAGTTACATAATTCCATGTCAACATATTTAATATCTCTCTCCATGGCTGCCTCACCTTCATAGCGAGTTGCAAACCCTCTTTAAACCATCGGTTGACCCTCTCCAGTAGGTCATTGGCCCTTTTGTGGTACAATGCTGTTTTGATATGTCTTATACCATAGCTGTTAAGGAACTTCTTCATTGCTTCCGACACAAATTGTACCCCATTATCCGAGACAAGCTCAGAAGACACGCCCTCTCTAAGGAATATTTTCTCCAGAAACATAATCAGTTCTCTCGCTGTGACATCCTTGACTGTTTCCCATTCGATCCATTTCGAATGAAAATCAGCAAGAACAAACAAAAATCTCAAACCACTCCCCAAACCCATGATGGGGCTCATGATGTCCAAAGCTACTTTGGACAATGGCTGATCTGGAACCACATGGGGAACTAAAGGAGTTTCCTGCACTACTTTCGTTTTGTCACTGCTTTGACAAGCCATACAATCTTTCACACATCTTTCAGCCATTTTGTCGATGCGTGGCCATCAATAGCTTTGACGGAGTTTTCTCTTCCTCGCTCCCTCCACTGGTTGTCCCTCATGGGCCAGCTCAATTAAACATGGTCTAATCGATTCTGGAGGAATCACACACCGCCCTCTCCTGAGTCTGTCCTTGTACATGTTTAACTCCTCCTTGACCTCCCACCACATGTCAACCTTTCTATCCAGGTTCTTTTTATGGGGCCAACCCTTCACTGTCCATTCCTTAATCAACCTAAGTTCTTCATCAGCATTCTCTTTGTGCACCCACTTCTCCTGACTCACGGCAACTTCCACTTCTGCCACTACTGATTCATCCATTTCCATCTCCTTAGTAATCTCGGTTTAACTGATAGGCATCCTGGAGAGGCAATCCGCCACTACATTTTTTTTTCCAGACAGAAAACTCAAATCAAAGTTATATCCTTGTAAACCTAAACCCCATTGACCTATCCTAGGTGAAGCCAAGGCCCACCTCCCACTCTCAAACAACTGCACTAGTGGTTTATGATCTGAGCGAACAACAAAACGCCTACCCCACAAAAAATATTTAAAGTGTATCGTGGCCCAGAACATGGCTAATGTTTCTCTCTCAATAATTGAGTACTTGTTCTCCGCTACTCTCAAAGCCCTCGATGCAAATGCGATAACTCTTTCCTTGTTTTCTTTGTCATATTGCACTAAGGCTGCTCCTAACCCGAACATGCTAGCATCCACTACCAAAACTGTTTTATCCATTGGATCAAACCTTCCAATTGAGGGTGCTTTACTGATTGCTTCTTTAATATTTTCAAAAGCTATACCACACTCTGGAGTCCAATCAAACTTGGCACCTTTTCTGAGAATCATTCTTATAGGAGTGGACACCATAGCAAAGTCTTTTACAAATCTATGGTACTATTCGGCAAGACCCAAGAAAGATCTTACTTGATCTTTATCTGTCGGTATAGGAGCATCTTTTACTGCTTTCACTAAACATCTTTTCGGTCTCACACCAATGTTAATTATACCAACTGAAGTAACAAACGTTTTAACAATCTCACCTTGACAGATCGAATGGTCCGCTAGGGAATAATCAAATGCTGCAGTGAAAGCTCCCCTGTAACTGCCTTGCCCTCTCCGACACGGAATGGGAGTAACCAGGGCAAAGAACAGGGCTGCCAGGGAAACCCTCGAGAGGGAAGAAAACCCTGGTTGAGTCCAGGAGCTTTGTGGATTGGGATGGATGCAGAACTGTCCTTGATTCGTGGCTGTGGATGGCAGGCAGGAAGGCTTCTTCTGGATGCCCAAAAGAATATGGTAAGAGTATTTCAGAGAAGGATGGAATCTGAATAGTATAGCGGAAGGTTGAATAAAGAGTTCTCTCACCAGAGACAGCGGGACTCGAGAGTTGGATGATCAGTATTTGGTCTCAGGAGAGAGACAACTGGAAGGCAAGAGCTCTACAATACACAATATCAGGTAAGTGCTAAAGTCGAGAGAAGGGAAAGACCCTGATATAAAAGCACTTACTCCTAGCGGGTGCCAAAGAAATGACAAAGCCGGGGTTAGAGCATTTGCATAGCCGACGGAGACAAGGGCTTGGCGGGTGGATCCGAACGCTAGAAAAGCTAGATTCGAAGGGGAGAGCTGGTGACAAGATCTGGGAACTAAGAAAGTAGAGATTTAGTAAAGCAGAGAAGTTTGAAGAACTAGTGGGTAGTAGAAAGTCTAGTAATGAACACATGGAGCGTCAGAAGAAACAGAAGCGACGCGAAGAGCTGTCAGCTCTCGTTCCGGATAAAGGATCACGTGAGCAGTCAGGAGCTTCTCAGGGAGACTAGACTGCTACCCTCCGCTCGGAGATCACCTTGAGCATTACTCCTGGAAGTCGTACTGTGAAGCGTACCGCACCAGCGGTTACAAGCCCACAGAGACCACCACCCGCTATATGTAATAGTATGATGAAGCCGAAAGAACCTCCAAATCAATCTGGGAGCATGAACCCCAGAGGCGGGTTCCCAGGATATTTCTGCAGGAGAATAGCCCTTCCAATCAACCAAGAATTGCAATCTACCCCTCCTATATGGGGAGTCACAAATATTGGCCACCTCAAATTTAGACCCAGTATCAGTAAGGCTAGGAGGCGGCGGTGGAGTCACCCTCGTCCGCTGAAAACGATTTGGAATGACCATCTTGATTTGTGATAAAAGAAACACTGGATGTATTCGAGACCAAGAAGCCGGTAGGGAGAGTTTGACAGCGGCTGACCCTACCCAAGATAAGACCTTAAAGGGTCCAAAGTATTTGGGAGACAGTTTCGATGGGACAAGATGATGAGGAAGGAATCGGGATGCCAGCCAAACAGAGTCTCCTATGGTAAGTTTTGGGGCTTCTCGTTGGTGTCGATATGCGTTCTTCTTAGCCCGGTCTTGAGTCTTTTGCAGAGATAGCCTAGCTAGCTTCTGGCCTTCCTGAATGTCCGAGATGAGACTGTCTATCCCAGGGCAGCTGGAAGCAGGAATAGTCACGGTAGGTACAAATGAAGGGTGATAACCATAGGAACAATGAAAAGGACTGGTGTGAAGGGCAGAGTGTCTAGCATTATTGTAGGCGAATTCCGCAAACAGGAGCAATTCAACCGAATTGTCCTGGGCAGCCGGTATGAAGCATCTCAAATAGCCTTCCAAAGTCTGGTTTAAACGTTCAGTTTTCCCGTTGGTTTGGGGATGGTATCCTGAATTTAGGGCTCGCTTAATTCCCAAGACGTGACAAACCTTCTGCCAGAAAAGTGAAGTATATTGAGGACCTCGATCCGATACAATAGTGTCCGTGTGTCCATGTTGAGAAAAGATTTCTGAGAGAAAGACTTTGGCCATTATAGCTGCTCCAGGCATTTTACCTAACGGGGTGAAATGCGCTAGTTTGGTGAAATAATCGATGGTGACCATGATGGTGGTCTTATTCTCAGAAGGAGGTAAATCGAACACAAAATCGGTGGATATGATCTGCCATGGTCGGTCTGGAATAGGCATCTTTGAGAGTAATCCTAAAGGGGGCATTCATGGAGTCTTAACTTGGGAGCATATATTGCATGCCGCAACCTAATCTCGGACATCTGTTCTTATCCCTGGCCATCAGAAATGTTGTTGTATTAACTCCATGGTTGATAGAAATCCCTGATGACCAGCTGCTCGTGAGTCGTGACACATCTGTAAATGAAGAAATGGGAATCAGGACTTGGGTTCCATGGAAATAATAGTCCTTTTCTTCAGTGAGATGATGGTTGGAGGCAATATTCTCACATAATGATGTGTTCTGAATAGTGGCTGTTCGTACTTCTTGGAGAAAATCAGTTAGGACTGCGATCAATCTAGCATTGGGAAACATATTTTCTGTACTGAAGTTGGATGTATGGGAATCCTTTCGGGAACGAGAATCTGCCCTCAAATTATGTTTGCCTGGAAGGAAGGTGAATTTGATCCGGAAGGGAAGAAAAAAGTATGCCCAGCGGGCCTGCCTACTGTTTGTGGTTTGGGCATTCTGGAGTACTCTAAGATTTTGATGATCTGTGCGGACCTTGATTGGAAAGGAAGATCCCAACAGCAGTTGTCTCCATTCTTCGACGGCCCTCTTAATTGCTAAGAGTTCCTTCTGAAGAACTGAATAGTTCTGTTCTGCAGTGTTAAATTTTTTAGACAAATATGCAACTGGTCTTTCTTCCCCCTGATCTGAGAGTTGCAAGAGTACGGCTCCTAATGCATATTGAGATGCATCAGTCTCCACGATAAACGGTTTGGTCTGATCAGGGGTGATCAAAATTGAAGCGGAAGTAAACAACTCTTTCAGAGTTTGAAAGGCGTTTTGGACAGATTTGTTCCAGGAAAAGGAGACACTCTTCTTTAGTAGTCGTGTAATGATCAGAATGATTTCCGAAAAGCAGGGAATACATTTCCGGTAGAAGTTCGCGAATCCTAAAAATCGCTGAATGTCTTTAATACAGGAAAGAGTTGGCCAATCCAAAACTGCTGACACTTTCTTTGGATCCATAGATATGCCCTGGGACGATAACACAAATCCTAAGTAAGTTACTTGCTACTGATTGAATACACACTTTGTGGCTGTACAGTAGAGGTGGATAGACTGGAGGCGATCAGGAACAGTATTAACATGTTTAATATGGTCTTCTGGATTGATGGAATACACCAGAATATCGTCCAAGTATATGATAACAAAATGGAAAAAGATGTCGGCAAACAGATGGTCCATGAATCATTGGAACTCTGCCAGTGCATTGACCAGCCCAAATGGCATAACGTGGTATTCGTAGTGCCCAAAAGGTGTACGGAAGGCTGTTTTCCACTCGTCTCCTGGAGCTATACGAATGAGGTGGTAAGCTCCTCTAAGATCGAGTTTCGTGTAAAGGGAAGCCCCCCGGACTGCCTCGATGATATCAGTTATAAGGGGCATGGGGTACTTGTCAGGTATAGTAATTTTATTAAGACTCCAGTAGTCAATACAGGGACGGAGTTCATCAGAATCCTTTCTGGAATTAAAGAAAAAAGAAGCGCCCGCTTGTGAGACTGATTCACAGATCAGACCATTACGTAAGTTGGCTTGGAGGTATTCTTTCAGTACTGCCTTTTCTCTTTGGGAAAGAACATACATTCTACCAAAAGGAATAGGTTGTTCAGCAAGTAGGTCAATATGACAATCGTCCCTCCTATGCGGAGGTAAGGTAGGCATAACAGGATTCTCAAAAACTGACTGGAACTTCCGATGACATTGAGGAATAATCTCTAGTTGATTTATGGTGGATACTGCTGGAAGATTCGTTGCTTCCGTAGGGATATGAATGCCTACTGACTCCTGGGATAGGCAATGATGAACGCAGTACTCAGACCCCAGGAATAGAGTTCCAGCTGACCAATTGATGAATGGGTTGTGGAGTTCTAACCACGGAAGACCCAAGATGATAGGGAAATGTGCCACTTTAATAAGATCGAACACCAGAGTCTCTTTATGGTTGGCAACCATGCAGGTAATCGGCCCGGTCTGTTCCTTAATAGGACCAAACTCAAAGGACTTCCATCCACTCCTTGGATGGGAGTTACGACGGTTTTGGATACATGTGTTATCCCATGTTTTGTAGCCCAATCATTGTCCAGAAAATTCCTTGCCGCTCCACAATCAATTAAGGCGGGAATGCCTGGCAGTACTTGTTCAGGAAGTATCATGGATAAAGACACCACCACCATAGTCTGGCTAGTTGTAGTGTCAAGAGACATTCCAATTCGATATGGGGAAATTGGATTCAGAGCCACTACCGTTCTTCCCCTTGTGGTAGGGCCTTGAAGTTTCCCGACTTAGGGTTTGGTGTGCGCCGTGGAGGAACAAGATGACAGTCGTTCAAAACATGTAAGGAGGACCCACAATACATGCAGAGTAAAAGAGTCTTTCTTCTCTCTCTTTCAGTAGCAGATAGTGGTCCCCTTACTGCCCCGATCTGCATAGGCTCTTCGGTTTGGACGTGTGGTTTACACCCTACCAGAGGGTAATCAATATGTGGTTGCGTTCCCGTATTCTTCTTTCTTTCATAGGAACATTCTTGTAAACAGTATTCAATTTGCATGGTAAGAGTTATCATATCGGCCAGATTAGCCGGGCGAGGAACTTTAGATATCAAGTCTTTGAGTTCATCAGTTAACCCCCGGCGAAAAAGGGTGAGAAGACCCTCATCTGGCCATCCTAGTTCAGAAGACAACTGTTTAAATTGTGTAATATATCCTAATAAATCCTTATTACACTGTTTCAGGTCGAGGAGCCTTTCTTGTGTGGCTACAGAGATTTCTTTTCTGCCAAACATAGTCTTTAGACTATTAGTGAAAGCTGGGTAAGAATCAAGGGTAACATTGTTTGATGTCACTAAAGGCATTGCCCATGCTAATGCAGGGCCCGATAGATGGGAAATTACAAACCCCACTTTATCTTTGTCAGTAGGAAAAAAAAGCGAGATTTGAATGTAAATTGGACCGTACAACTGTCGAGACATTCTTTGAGTTTATATGGATCGCCATCATACATGACTGTGTCTAAAGTAGACGGGGAGTGTCTGAGAATGCTCTGGCGACTTGTTGTCGCAGTTATACGTTGTCCTGTTTTAATGACTGCACCTCTAAGGACATGGCCTGCATTGTGGCCATTAGTTGCTGCATTTGTTGTTCCATAAGGATTTTGTCCGTCAGTATATGGGCGTCGCTTACTGTTAATTATCCCAACTGAAGTAACACAAGTTTTAACAATCTCACCTTGACAGATCAAATGGTCCACTAGGGAACAATCAAATGCTGCAGCGAAAGCTCCCCTGTAACTGCCCTGCCCTCTCCGACCCGGAATTGGAGTAACCAGGGGAAAGAACAGGGCTGCCAGGGAAACCCTCGAGAGGGAAGAAAACCTGGTCGAGTCCGGGAGCTTCGTGGATCGGGATGGATGCAGAACTGTCCTCGATTCGTGGCATTGGATGGCAGACGGGAAGGCTTCTTCTGGATGCACAAAAGAATATGGTAAGAGTATTTAAGAGAAGGATGGAATCTGAATAGTATAGCAGAAGGTTGAATAAAGAGTTCTCTCACCAGAGACAGCGGGTCTCAAGAGTTGGATGATCGGTGTTTGGTCTCAGGAGAGAGACAACTGGAAGGCAGGAGCTCTGCAATACACAATCAGGTAAGTGCTAAAGTTGAGAGAATGGAAAGACCCTGATATAATAGCACTTACTCCTAGCGGGTGCCAAAGAAATGACAAAGCCGGGGTTAGAGCATTTGCATAGCCGACGGAGACACGGGCTTGGCGGGTAAATCCGAACGCTAGAAAAGCTAGATTAGAAGGGGAGAGCTGGTGACAAGATCTGGGAAGTAAGAAAGTACAGAGTTAGTAAAGCAGAGAAGTTTGAAGAACTAGTGGGTAGTAGAAAGTCTAGTAACGAACTCACGGAGCGTCAGAAGAAACAGAAGCGACGCAAAGAGCTGTCGGCTCTCATTCCGGATAAAGGATCACGTGAGCAGTCAGGAGCGTCTCAGGGAGACTAGACTGCTATCCTCCACTTGGAGATCACCTTGAGCATTAATCCTGGAAGTCGTACTGTGAAGCGTACCGCACAAGCGGTTACAAGCCCACAGAGACCACCACCCATTATATGTAATAGTATGATGAAGCCGAAAGAACCTCCGAATCAATCTGGGAGCATAAACCCCAGAGGCCAGTTCCCAGGATCTTTCTGCAGGAGAATAGCCCTTCCAATCAACCAAGAATTGCAATCTACCCCTCCTATATCGGGAGTCACAAATATTGGCCACCTCAAATTTAGACCCAGTATCAGTAAGGATAGGAGGCGGTGGAGTCACCATCGTCCGCTGAAAACGATTTGGAATATCCATCTTGATTTGTGATAAATGAAACACTGGATGTATTCGAGACCAAGAAGCCGGTAGGGCGAGTTTGACAGTGGCTGACCCTATCCAAGATAACACCTTAAAGGGTCCAATGTATTTGGGAGACAGTTTCGATGGGACAAGATGACGAGGAAGGAATCGGGATGCCAGCCAAACAGAGTCTCCTATGGTAAGTTTTGGGGCTTCTCGTCGGTGTCGATCTGCGTTCTTCTTAGCCCGGTCTTGAGTCTTTTGCAGAGATAGCCTAGCTAGCTTCTGGCCTTCCTGAATGTCCGAGACGAGACTGTCTACCCCAGGGCAGCTGGAAGCCAGTACGGTAGGTACAAATGAAGGGTGATAACCATAGGAACAATGAAAAGGACTGGTGTGAAGGGCAGAGTGTCTAGCATTATTGTAGGCGAATTCCGCAAACGGGAGCAATTCGACCGAATTGTCCTGGGCATCCGGTATGAAGCATCTCAAATAGCCTTCCAAAGTCTGGTTTAACCTTTCATTTTTACCCGTTGGTTTGGGGATGGTAGCCTGAATTTAGGGCTCACTTAATTCCCAAGACGTGACAAACCTTCTGCCAGAAAAGTGAAGTATATTGAGGACCTCGATCCGATACAATAGTGTGCGTGAGTCCATGTTGAGAAAAGATTTCTGAGAGAAAGACTTTGGCCGTTATAGCTGCTCCAGGCATTTTACCTAACGGGGTGAAATGCGCTAGTTTGGTGAAATAATCGATGGTGACCATGATGGTGGTCTTATTCTCAGAAGGAGGTAAATCGAACACAAAATCGGTGGATATGATCTGCCATGGTCGGTCTGGAATAGGCATCTTTGAGAGTAATCCTAAAGGGGGCATTCGTGGAGTCTTAGTTTGGGAGCAAATATTGCATGCTGCAACGTAATCTCGGCCATCAGTTCTTATCCCTTGCCATCAGAAATGTCGTTGTATTAACTCCATGGTTGATAGAAATACCTGATGACCAGCTGCTCGTGAGTCATGACACATCTGTAAAACTTCCTGTTGTAATGAAGAAATGGGAATCAGGACTTGGGTTCCATGGAAATCATAGTCCTTTTCTTCAGTGAGATGATGGTTGGAGGCAATATTCTCACATAATGATTTGTTCTGAATAGTGGCTGTTCGTACTTCTAGGAGAAAATCAGTTAGGACTGCGATAAATCTAGCATTGGGAAACATCTTTTCTGTACTGAAGTTGGATGTATGGGAATCCTTTCAGGAAAGAGAATCTGCCCTCAAATTATGTCTGCCTGGAAGGAAGGTGAATTTGATCCGGAATGGAAGAAAAAAGTATGCCCAGCGGGCCTGCCTACTGTTTGTGGTTTGGGCATTCTGGAGTACTCTAAGATTTTGATGATCTGTGCGGACCTTGATTGGAAAGGAAGATCCCAACAGCAGTTGTCTCCATTCTTCGAAGGCCCTCTCATTTGGTAAGAGTTCCTTCTCAAGAACTGAATAGTTCTGTTCTGCAGTGTTAAATTATTTAGAGAAATATGCCACTGGTCTTTCTTCCCCCTGATCTGAGAGTTGCAAGAGTACTGCTCCTAATGCATACTGAGAGGCATCAGTCTCCACGATAAACAGTTTGGTCTGATTAGGGGTGATCAAAATTGAAGCGGAAGTAAACAACTCTTTCAGTGTTTGAAAGGCGTTTTGGGCAGATTTGTTCCAGGAAAAGGAGACACTCTTCTTTAGTAGTCGTGTAATGGGCAGAATGATTTCCGAAAAGCAGGGAATACATTTCCGGTAGAAGTTCGAGAATCCTAAAAATCGCTGAATGTCTTTAAACAGGAAGGAGTTGGCCAATCCAAAACTGCTGACACTTTCTTTGGAACCATAGATATGCCCTGGGACGATAGCACAAATCCTAAATAAGTTACTTGCTACTGATTGAATACACACTTTGTGGCTTTACAGTAGAGGTGGTTAGACTGGAGGCGATCAAGAACAGTATTAACATGTTTAATATGGTATTCTGGATTGATGAATACACCAGAATATCGTCCAAGTATATGATAACAAAATGGAACAAGATGTCGGCAAACAGATGGTCCATGAATCGTTGGAACACTGCCAGTGCATTGACCAGCCCAAATGGCATAACGTGGTATTCGTAGTGCCCAAAAGGTGTACGGAAGGCTGTTTTCCACTCGTCCCCTGGAGCTATACGAATGAGATGGTAAGCTCCTCTAAGATCGAGTTTCGTGTAAAGGGAAGCCCCCGGAATGCCTCGATGATATCAGTTATAAGGGGCATGGGGTACTTGTCAGGTATAGTAATTTTATTAAGACCCCGGTAGTCAATACAGGGACGGAGTTCATCAGAATCCTTTCTGGAAATAAAGAAAAGAGATGCGCCCGCCTGTGAGACTGATTCACAGATCAGACCATTAGGTAAGTTGGCTTGGAGGTATTCTTTCAGTACTGCCTTTTCTCTTTGGGAAAGAACATACATTCTACCAAAAGGAATAGGTTGTTCAGCAAGTAGGTCAATATGACAATCGTCCCTCCTATGCGGAGTTAAGGTAGGAAAAACGGGATTCTCAAAAACTGACTGGAACTTCCGATGACATTGAGGAATAATCTCTAGTTGATTTATGGTGGATACTGCTCGGAGATTTGTCGCTTCCGTAGGGATATGAATGCCTACTGACTCCTGCGATAGGCAATGATGAACGCAGTACTCAGACCCCAGGAATAGAGTTCCAGCTGACCAATTGATGAATGGGTTGTGGAGTCCTAACCACGGAAGACCCAAGATGATAGGGAAATGTGCCACTTTAATAAGATCGAACACCAGAGTCTCTTTATGGTTGGCAACCATGCAGGTAATCGGCCCGGTCTGTTCCTTAATAGGACCAGAACTCAAAGGACTTCCATCCACTCCTTGGATGGGAGTTACAACGGTTTTGGATACATGTGTTATCCCATGTTTTGTAGCCCAATCATTGTCCAGAAAATTCCCTGTGGCTCCACAATCAATTAAGGCGGGAATGCCTGGCAGTACTTGTTCAGGAAGTATCATGGATAAAGACACCAACACCATAGTCTGGCTAGTTGTAGTGTCAAGAGACATTCCCATTCGATTTGGGGAAATTGGATTCGGAGCCACTACCGTTCTTCCCCTTGTGGTAGGGCCTAGAAGTTTCCTGACTTAGGGTTTGGTGTGCGCCGTGGAGGAACAAGATGACAGTCCTTCAAAACATGTAAGGAGGACCCACAATACATGCAGAGTCAAAGAGTCTTTCTTCTCTCTCTTTCAGTAGCGGATAGTGGTCCCCTTACTGCCCCGATCTGCATGGGCTCTTCGGTTTGGACGTGTGGTTTACACCCTACCGGAGGGTAATCAATATGTGGTTGTGTTCCGGTATTCTTCTTTCTTTCATAGGAACATTCTTGTAAATAGTATTCAATTTGCATGGTAATAGTTATCATATTGGCCAGATTAGCCGGGCGAGGAACTTTAGATATCAAGTCTTTGAGTTCATCAGTTAACCCCCTGCGAAAAAGGGTGAGAAGACCCTCATCTGGCCATTCTAGTTCAGAAGACAACTGTTTAAATTGTGTAATATATCCTAATAAATCCTTATTACACTGTTTCAGGTCGAGGAGCCTTTCTTGTGTGGCTACAGAGATTTCTTTTCTGCCAAACATAGTCTTTAGACTATTAGTGAAAGCTGGGTAAGAATCAAGGATAACATTGTTTGATGTCACTAAAGGCGTAGCCCATGCTAATGCAGGGCCCGATAGATGGGAAATTACAAACCCCACTTTATCTTTGTCAGTAGGGAAAAAGCGAGATTTTAATGTAAATTGGACCGTACAACTGTCGAGAAATTCTTTGAGTTTATATGGATCGCCATCATACATAACTGTGTCTAAAGTAGACGGGGAGTGTCTGAGAATGCTCTAGCGACTTGTTGTCGCAGTTGTACGTTGTCCTGTTTTAATGACTGCACCTCTAAAGACATGGCCTGCATTGTGGCCATTAGTTGCTGCATTTGCTGTTCCATAAGGATTTTGTCTGTCAGTATATGGGCGTCGCTTACTGTTAATTATCCCAACTGAAGTAACAAAAGTTTTAACAATCTCACCTTGACAGATCGAATGGCCACTAGGGAACAATCAAATGCTGCAGCGAAAGCTCCCCTGTAACTGCCCTGCCCTCTCCGACCCGGAATGGGAGTAACCAGGGGAAAGAACAGGGCTGCCAGGGAAACCCTCGAGAGGGAAGAAAACCTGGTCGAGTCCAGGAGCTTCGTGGATCGGGATGGATGCAGAACTGTCCTAGATTCGTGGCAGTGGATGGCAGGCGGGAAGGCTTCTTCTGGATGCACAAAAGAATATGGTAAGAGTATTTCAGAGAAGGATGGAATCTGAATAGTAGAGCAGAAGGTTGAATAAAGAGTTCTCTCACCAGAGACGGCGGGACTCGAGAGTTGGAAGATCAGTCTTTGGTCTCAGGAGAGAGACGACTGGAAGGCGGGAACTCTACAATATACAATCAGGTAAGTGCTAAAGTCGAGAGAAGGGAAAGAGCCTGATATAAAAGCACTTACTCCTAGCGGGTGCCAAAGAAATGACAAAGCCGGGGCTAGAGCATTTGCATAGCAGACGGAGACAAGGGCTTGGCAGGTAGATCCGAACGCTAGAAAAGCTAGATTCGAAGGGGAGAGATGGTGACGAGATCTGCGAAGTAAGAAAGTACAGAGTTAGTAAAGCAGAGAAGTTTTAAGAACTAGTGGGTAGTAGAAAGTCTAGTAACGAACTCACGGAGCATCAGTAGAAACAGAAGCGACGCGAAGAGCTGTCGGCTCTCGTTCCGGATAAAGGATCACGTGAGCGGTCATGAGCATCTCAGGCAGACGTGAAAGGACTAGACTGCTACACTCCGCTCGGAGATCACCTTGAGCATTACTCCTGGAAGTCGCACTGTGAAGCGTACAGCACAAACGGTTACGAGCCCACAGAGACCACCTCCCACAGTGTGTAACAACCAAACTCACCAATCTCATTCCCAGATATTCCACTCGCCCCACCGCTATCTTGCATTTATCTCTTCTCACTGTCAACCCAGCCTCAGACAATCTGCTCAGCACCTGTCTTAAACTCACATCATATTCTGCCACAGAACATGCATAGATAAGCATGTCATCTTGGAATACTACAATATTCTTCACTCGCTCCATAACAGTGTCCATCACCCTTTGTAAGACTGCCACTGCCGAGGCAAGACCGAACGGCATCCTGTAATACTTAAAGGTACCAAATGACGTTATGAATGCCGTGAGATGCTGGCAATCCTCCTTCAGGGGAATCTGGTGATAAGCTTGAGAAAGACTAATCACTGAGAACACTTTGGCATCCTTGAGCGTGGACAACTCATCACCAATTATTGGCAAAGGATGTCTGTCTACGAGAATGTTCCTATTGATGTCCCTCATGTCCACACAAAGTCTTATGTCTTCATTTGGTTTTGCCGCTACCACCACTGGCGACAACCATTCAGAGCTTTCACTCTCCTCTATAATTCCTTTCTGCAATAATGTCTCAATTTACATCTTCAATTTCCCTCTCAAGTCATGAGGTACTGGCCTCAATTTGTGCACTTTTGGAATTGCTCCTGCTTTCAACCGAATCTCGTGTTCAAAACCCTTAAGCATCCCTAAGTCTCCTTGAAACACCATCAGGAATTCTTTCTCCCATTTGTCTTTAATCTCTGCAACTGAGACTGGCTCCTCCGCACTTGCTTGAATCCTAATACCCAGTTTGCGTTGTTCACTCCACCCTAACAGGGATGAGCCTTCTCGTGTCACATATACCTCAGAGTCACAGCTTCTACACTTGTACTTGATAGCTGCTTGAAATTTCCCTAATACCTTGATCTTTATGTTGCCGTAAGCATAGGGTTCTATCGTGTGCTCCTTTAACTTGCCGAGTTTGCCTAACAAACAGCTTTCATATGTTCTTCTAGACATCCAAGTCCAAGGCGAACAACTATCTACCTTCAATGTCACTACTCTGCATTCATCAAGAACACATTGGTCGGCGCACTTCCCTTGTTGGAGATCTCTGATATTTCTAGCACATGTTTGGTCTGAGACCCTTGGACGATGGCTTAGCTTTCTTCCTGTTCTGGAACCCTTGCTCCTGACTTAATATGTTGTACTTGTCCTGACTCCCTACAGACCCGAGCAAAATGTCCCTTCCTCTTGCATTTCAAACAAAATATGTTTCTTGCACGACAAAATACACTTGTGGAAATGTGGCGATTGCTACCACATTTATAGCATTTAACTTCTTTGTTCACATTAATTTTCTTGAATACCTTCACTGCTGCCACTTCACCCTCTTCTTTATCACCCTTCATGGTGGACATGTACTTGTGAGTCTGCTCCATGCCTCTAGCCGTCTCCACTGCTACCTCCAGAGACCCATCCTTGGTCAGCAGTCTTTCTTGAATTTTCATGTTATTTGTACAACATACTAACTGGTCCCGTATAAGTGAATCAGTTAGTTGGCCGAACTCACATGTATGACTCAGAGACCTCAAGGCTGCAATGAAGTTTTCCACCGGTTCGTGAGAGCCCTGCACCCTCTGAAGAAATGTGTGTTTTTCAAATGTTATATTTTTCTTCGCTTCAAAGTGGATTTCTAATTTTCTCTCAGCCAAAGTATATTGGTCTATATCTCCTTGACCTTCTTGCGGAGGTTGAAGCAATCCGTCATAGACATTACGATCCTCCGTGCCTAAATTGTGCAGGAGTATGGCTTCTTTTCTTATGGCAGCAAACTTGTCCCCACCAATTGCCACTAGGTAGGTATCAAAAATGTCCTTCCATCTGTCCCACCTTATAGGTGGAGCTCCTGGCTCAGAGAGGAAAGGTGGAAGCGGTGCCATGCTAGCTGCAGCCATATTCAAACTTTTAAATCAATACTATAAATGTCTTGACTGAGTTTTCCCGCTTGCACAACTACTATAAAGTCAGTATTACACTTTTTACTCCTGCACCAATTATTGTCTGCGAGTGCTCTTAAATATTCACTTTTGTCTGGAGATTTGACTTTGTGACACCCCCTTGGTGTCTTTATTTCCTTTTAGCTGTGCTTGGAGAACAGACTTTCGTGACACTCCCTTAGTGCCGTGTATTTGGTCTGTTTGTTTTCCGGGTTGGCTGGCGGTGGGCCTTGTTTTTTCCTATTTCGTGGGCGTGATCGAAGGACCAGCCGACACAGAGTAAGCTTCTGCCTTCTCAATGCACTTGAGTGGACCACCCCCCTAGTACTTCTTTTATGTATTTCCTCCTCTGCACTCCCTCTGCCCTCCCTCACCTTAATTCTTGGCTTGGACGAAGCGGGGAAAGCGGCTGCCTCCGAGGCTCCGGCGCCGCTCACTGCGCTTTCTCCAGCACCCAGGCCGGAAGAACGGGAGACTCCGGAGCCTGCTGGTGGCCAACCATACGGAGTGCAGGCACGCGTCCGTCCTGCGGTGTAGCTCCTCTCCGTTGTGGGCCCGCCTGGATATTACCTCGTCGCCATTATAAAGAATGGTACAGGCGGTGAGTATGTGAAAACGTATATGTTTATTTCGCAAAGGGCCCGCGGGCAAAGTCTCCCTCTCTGCTCGCATCTAACTGTCACTGCCGTCACGCGAACATCTCTCCCTGAAACAATCACAAAGAGAAGATGCTCGCGTGACGATAGGTTCATGAGCAACAACAATCACTACAGATTGCTTCTACCAAAGTTGAATTTGGCCTATGCAAAACAAATGAACATATTGAAATACTCGGTGCAAACCACATTTGACGTCACTAAGTTTTGCACATTGAATGACTTGCAAATATCCAGTTGGATTTAAATGTATTAGGTCAAGTTCAAAACGCTCAGCCAATTTAAGGTGCTTTTTTATGCATTCACAGACCGTTTCTGTGGTGATTTTGACTTGGTGTATTACAAGTTCAGGAGCATTCCATTAGGATGCATGTCAGTCTGCCAATGTCTCAACTGTACCTTTTATGATGGAGGGAAGTAATATACATGTACACCTTTGTTGTACACACACACACTCTCTCTCTCTCTCTCTCTCTCTCTCTCTCTCTCTCTCTCTCTCTCTCTATTAATTGACACTGAGCAGTGCTGTAAAGCTATAGATTACTTGTCATTTCCACATGTGCAAAACATTTGGAACTTAGAGCCTGGATTTTTCCATAGCTAAGGGCAAGACAATTCATTATTTGTTTACATGCAACTAATAACTGATAAAATGATGAATACGGACGTGTCTTGGTATCCTCACATCCCTGTTCACAATACCCAACACTGCAATAAATAACATTGGCTACAATAGTACTTTTCTCAATTTGAACCGATACATTTGTCAGTTCATCATTCATAATTCATTGTTATGTTCCTGCATTTTCTATACCTCCAAAGGGATTGTTGCGAATAAAGGTTATACACAATTCAAGAACACTCATTAACGCTGACAGCAAAAGGCATTTGTTTGTTCTTTCATAGTGGGGGCCAAAAAAACATGTTTCATCATTCACTAGTAATTGATCAAATGAATGTTTGTTTCCCTATCAGGACCTCTGTTCCTTTGTGCAAGAGCTATATTCACGGGTTGTCTACTACACAATAGTATATGCCACCACACAAAACACTGAGACGTTAGAACTTTATGCGGGGGAAGACCCTCACTTGATTTTATGAAAAGGGGCGGGACTAGCAGATGCAGTTACGTATTACATTTTCCATAAATTAAAGAAGGGGAGTGGTGTCTTCAGAGAGAAATCAATAACACATTCTCTCATCTACAAATCCAAAAGGGAAGGCTCTAACAAAAAAAAAGTTAGTAAATAATCAAATGGTTGAAGACTGTGATCAATATCTCAGGCACAAAACAGTTACAGCAACGCATTCGCTGACGATGGGCGGTAATTAGAATACGTGAGACTTTGAAATCGTCACTGAGACCAAATAAGCTCTGCCAGGACTTTCTCTATTCAGAAATACCTGTGAGATGGGGAGGAGCGAAGCTATACCTAAACAAACAAAAGCTAGAGTATTAGCAATGTACAGAAAATGATAGACTAAGCTAAAGAAAACAAATGCCAGAGCCAAATGCACTGTTCTCATGGATGGAAGTAACCCTTTGTTCCTGGATTCTTGGAAGCAGAGTAAAGTTTGGATGACCCTCTGCCAGTGCTGCATTTCTGTAAGTAAGGACACAAAGACAAACATGGAAAAACCTTGAAGCACCAAACAATCTCGGTTGGTAGCCATAATAGACAAGGGTGTTGGTTGGCCAACATGATGAACATATTGTTTTAAATGTATAGCTGCCTGGAGGAAGAGCTGAAAACTGTTCTTGGAATGAAGGAGAAGGGCCTTTCCAGGGACTTTGTCTCTTGCAAGGTCAGAACTGAGCAAGCAAGAAGCATTGGGACATAATATCCCAGACTGATTCACCAATCCATTACAGAATCCAGAGCCAACATGATGCAGAGTGCAAAGATTCAGCTCAGTCTAGCACTTTGGTATGCAGACTGGAGTTGCGGTATGCGCTATCTTGGCAGTGGGATCATCACGCATGTCCCAGGCACAGCACAATGAGATGGCGCTCACTGCTGTTATGATGAAACAAAGAGTATGGAGGATATGCCAGACTTCAACACTTTAACAGTGAAAATGGAGGACCATCTTACTGATGAAGTGTCGACTTAAAGTAGAATACCAGCTGACCGAGACCTCGTGTCAAAGGAAGTAAACTGCATGCACTGTACACTTGATGTGTAAGAAGTGCTCTGCTATGCAGATGCACTGCACAAGGAGAACACATCTACCAAGATGACTGTAAGTCAATAGAAAACCTCTTAAAACAGGAAGCATGTTGCTATGCAGACACTGGGCCTCATTCCGAGGTTGGTGGTAAGGGGTTAACGGCGCTGGTAAGGGTGCCGGTGCCGTTAACCCCTTACTGCCGCATTACGAGGTCCTTTAGCGGGTCCCGCTAAGGGCAGCTGGTTTTACCAGACGCCCTTAGTGCTAGCCGCTAAAGGACCAGGGAGCTAATAATGGGCCTGTTATTAATGGGCCCTTTGTTAGCTCCCTCCCCATTCCCATTGAGCCCTATGGGGGCTCGAATGGGAATGGGGATGGTTTCCCTGAATGGGGAAATACCGGGTCCTCCAAGGTTGGAATGGCCCGGTATTTCCCCATTCAGGGAACCTGGACCCGGTATGCAGTATGGGGCAGCCATGGCGCTAATAGCACCATGGCTACCTAAAATACTCGTAATGACCCCCACTGTCTAATTTGTTATACAATATTTGAATCGGATATTCTTGGTTGAAACGTCAATTTTGCTTATGGAGATCCAGATCTGGTTACAAGGAAAAGGGGTGGGTAATAGTTGACATTGTACACACCAATGATAATCGTGTTTATATTGAGTCTACTGAGTTCTTTTATGAAAAATTATAAAATAATTGGAGGCACTCAAAAACAGTGTCAGGATAGATGAACATATATGTTATGGTCCTAAATTAGAGCAGGTTTACCATCCAAATGATTGATTCATAGGTCAAGAAGGTTAAAACACATCAACAAATATACGTGGATCAGTCGACAAACTGTAACTTTCCAAGATTGCAAAACATCCGGACATTTGCTTGCTATTGTTACACAAGAAAGAACAATGCAGACTGCATTCATAAACAGTATCTAATGCAAATAAGTCCAATAGCTCAAGGGGACAAGAAAGTATGCTTACAGGGCAGTTAATAGCACAGAGAGTTCTAAAGCGACACATTATAATTGAAGTGCATACCTGAAATATAGGGAAACAAACCCATTAGTTTGTTTAGCCATGGCAATGAGAGAATCCAAGCACATTGTGAAGGAAAGTAGTCCGTCACTTCAGAGAATTTGTGATGTGCTTTGTGATGTGCTTACCATCGTATGAATGCTATCTGTTAAAGTATGCGAATAACCTGAAAGAAATAACTAAGGATGGTTTTTGGATGAGAAGTCTATCGGGTACAAATCGGGGCCTTATGATAGCAATGACGCAGCTGTGGAAATGTGTGGAGAAATGATTACTTAAATTCGAAGCTGAAGTGAATTTAGTGGTAAATCTCTAGGTTGTACATGGAGATTGCTTAGTTATGTTCGCGGATGTTAGATTGGTGGTCTCGGGAGGATAGCTCAGTGGCAACGTGCTCACCTTGGAAGACGACACGGAGCAACATAGGGTCGATCCCCGGGTATTAAGTGCGTTATGAATAACCTATGATATCATATCTTTAGACTGCAAATCCTCCAGTGAATTCTCAATAGCGATGAAGATGGATGATAGAATGTCGTCTGATGAATCCTCTAGGCGCTACTAAGGTGTTCTGTAGCCTTTATGAGTATTACACAAAATGAGTCCCCCTGTTTAAATGTGCTCTTGTCCAGTTGAATTTAGGCCAATGGTTTTGTGAGGAATCGTTTTATTGATCGTATGTATTTTATTTCCTGTTTGGTATAATTTTGTATATTGTATTTTATTGCATATTCTTTTTATGTATGATGTGTAAGAGGTTTTGTTTGAACTAACATACACAATACATTTGTTTGAACTAACATACACAATACAAAAATAAAAAAATGATGTGCTTCATCCTGCTGAAAAGTCTTCATTATATAAATAAATACAATAAAACTATCTGGGGCCCTCTTAACCAAGATGCTCCCAATAAAAATAAGTGGAATCGTTCAATCTTACAGGAAAATGACTGAACCTAGCCAGGCTTGCTGCAACCATTTGCAAAAACACAATTTTATTTTTGCCATTGTAAAGGCGAGATACATTTGACCAGCAACCCCCAAGTTAGAGGTCTTTTGAACGTGTGAAAAGACATAGGAGATCCTACTCTCAACCTTCAAGTGGATTGCCGTGCAAGATGGCACACTGAAATGCTTATTTAAGTATCAGCTGTGTCTACCCATATTCTTCGTCCGTGTCAAGCAATTCCGATAACCATGTCTCAAAGCATCTCTGACATTTACAAAACTGTTGACCACTTCCCAAGGCATGGGAATCATGATTAATTACCTCGACAAAGCACGTGTAGATTCTTTACCCTTGCTGAATTACTGTCCAATCACCAACAAGGTTAGATTAGATTAGATTCAAAAGGAAAGCACCATCTACAAAATGATGCATCATAGAAAAAAAAGTGTAATGATTCTGGATAATGAACATTCAACTGCCAATTCTATCAGCATCGTACTGCACATTGGACCATAATAACTTTTCTAAAGGTATAAATATAGCAGGGCATGTGATGGAACTGCCCTTTCCTCCTTCAGAATTAGGCATCACATGTACACATTGGCCATTTGACCTGAGATCACTTGATTCCATCAGGCAGCATTCCACAGAACTCTGCCAAACAGTATGGGTCTGAGTTACAAAAGAGTTCGACAATGGTGCAATCCCATTGGAAAATGCTTTGTAAATCAGGCCATATGTCTTTTGCATGTCTATATGAGGCCACTAACCTCCCTTACAAAAACATTTGAAATGCTGTTCAAACTCTATGCTTATGAGTGCCTGTTTATGAAACAACTAGACAAAGAAGGGCAGACACTGGCAAGCATAACTGGCTGCCTTGAGGAATGCCATGACTGGATGCTAGACAACTTTGATCTGAATTGGTTTGAAAGTGAGATTTGATGAGTTTTTCACTAAATGTTTGTAACTAACTTGTTGTTTTGTCCATTTCACTGGGAACCACTGTTACTCCTGCAGATAATCTTTGAAGCGTTGTGTAACCATTGACCCCAAAGCCTACTTTATACTTTATACCCTACTAAGTACATCATTCGGAAACAATGTCTGTTTGTTAGGGGCAGTGCAGCCACACACTGTTATCTTGTCCTCCTTACATCGGGACCAGTTCAGACTTATAAATATCTTGTCTAAATCTGCAGAACATGTATTAAATATTGTTTACAAATCAAGTAGATTTAAAATTCATTCTGCCTCATGTTTTTAGGACTTTCCCTAACTCCTGGTCAGTGTGGCAGCAGTGGAGGTGCAGACACCCTAATGGCATCTTCACTCCATCCAAATGGTGGTTCCTCCATGGGACTTTCTGTACTCCCTGCAGCTTTTCAGCCTGTTCCAAGAAGGCTGACGCGGTGCGTTGCCAAGACGATGGAATGCCTTGCAGACACTATTTCTATGCACATAGAAATCGGCCTGCTGCGTTGCTTCGTGCCTCTGGGCCTCGACATGCCCCCTTGTTTATTTCCCCATGATTCTAGTTGGGTTGTCGGATCCTACGGCTCCTGACTTCCTTAGACTCTGTTTTCCGAGAACCTGGTTTTGCTGCTTTCCTGAGTTCCTGCTCCTACGGGGCTCTTTTTTTGGATTCGCTGAGTCAGGCTTCTCCCATCTCAAAGCCACACGCCTTACCTGAGTTCCAGCTCCTCCGGCGCTCTGTTTACAGCTTCGCTGGGTCAGGATTTTCCCTTTCTGCAGCCGCACGCCTTACGTGAGTTCCGGCTCCTCCGGCGCTCTGTTTACGGCTTTGTTGGGTCGGGCTTTTCCCTTCACGCAGCCGCTCTCCTTATCTCGGTTGCTACTCCTTTGGCACTCGGCTGAGTCAAATGCTCTTCTCTTCATTGTCCTTACACACGGTTCACTTTTCTTCTGGGTCTCGATTCTTATTCTTCAACCCACGTTTCTGTTCTTTCGTGAGCTCTCTTTCAGGAATCCTTTAGTTTATGTTTATGATCACTTCTCCAGCTCTTCCCTCCTGGAAACTTTGCATTGCTGATTCCTGTGGACTCCCCCACTATCCTGCTCATCATTCTTGGATTGTTAATTCCGGCTGGACTACAAGATCCTACACCACCTGGACCGCTACAAAAACTGAGGGGATTTTTGCTGCTGTGGTTTTCCCCTCCATTCTGGACATGGCCTGGTGATTACTACCCCATTTGTGATATGTACAAACCGGTAAGTGATAACCAAGGCTTTGTCTTATTTTCTACTCTGCACTGAAGTCCTCTCTTTGCATTCAGACCAGGTCAGTCTACATTGTCTAAGTTGCAGGGTTTGCTTTAGTTGTCATTATGCTAATATGGGCTGGCGGACAAATGGGCATTTTAGGAACCCACGTCACCGATATGGCTCCTTTCTTCGAATGTAACATTCTGTGTACGTAAAATAAGGTGCAGCTTGCGAGAATGTGATGCGCAGCACGTAATACTGAAACACTTAACAGACCCAAAGGTTTCCTTTAAAGTTAAATTCCATTCCTTTGGAAGCCCTCCTGTGCGTCACCCATCACTGTTCTGCTTACTATGCAACCCCTCACTTGCACAGGAGCCAGCACAGAAGTACGTTTCTTCACAAAGAAATTCCTGCCTGTGTTATATTGTAAATATGAGCTAATTTTTAAACATTCTGAACAATTGATCTTCGGAATTTAACCTAATTGTTTGTCTTTAATATGGTTTAATCCGTGCCATTGCATAGCAGCCCACCTTTGGCTCTCTGCACGTTTTGGACTACAACTCCCCAAAACCCTAGTCAGCATAATCAATGGTGAGGAATGGTGATAGTCATTGGGCCTCATTATAAGTTTGCCGGTCCGGTAACAATGGTACTGGTAAGCTTGCCGGTACCATTGTTACTGGACTGGCAAACTATGAGTTCTGCTCGCGGGTGCCTTCCCGCTCTCGAGCAGAGCACATCGGATGCACTGGCACCATTCAGAATGGTGCCGGTTCATCTGACCTCCCCATTCCCATTGAGCCCTATGGGGCTCAAATAAGAATGGGGAGGTAATGACCCGGTAAATTCCCATTCGAGGCTGCTGGAATAATTCGCAAGTTTGGCGGCAGCCTCACAGTTTTACCGGCAAGGCTACTGCCAAACTTGTAATGAGGCCCATAGACTGAAACATCTGGATAGCAACAGGTTGCAGACCCTTGGATTACACAATCTAAAAATAAACAAAATAAAACCTCAAAATACAATAATCAAATAAAATACAGACAATTTGTCAATTACATTACAAGTAGTACTGCTCCAACAGTTAAATAATAAAATGCAGTTACTTAAGTATACAAGAACATAACAAATATGTTATTTGGTTTAATGGTAGCAGCCAGTGCATTTAAACACCAATAATTTTTAATCAGACAATAGATATGGTGGACAAATGCTTTGAATAAAGTTTAGAAATGCTTAGCCACTAACCTGTCCGTTTATGGAGTTAAAATGCGACCTTACCACGGGCTAAGCATTGCAAATATTTTTTTTTAAAAACATACTCTTGAAGGCAACATGTGTAACCTTTATTCAGTTTAGCTTGTTGTTTGTCAATTCTGATGACTTCAATCCCACAATAAATCGTGTTCATCACCTCTTACACACAGAAGCATCAGAATTAGACCATGGCAATCAATTTGCAGCCATCATGGGCGTAATTTCATCATAAACTATTTGAAATCTCCCACCCACCTCTCAAGTTGATAACATTTAATGTTAAATGAAACAGAGTCTGGTGAAATTAAAATAACTGACAGTATGCTTGAAAATAGAGCCATAAGAGAAATTGGCCCTGATTTACAAGTGTTTCAAATGTTTTTATAACAATTCCCTATTTTACACATATATGGAATCTCCCAAAAAAGATATGATTTGGAAGGCTGCTCATTCCAACAGACACTAGCTTGCAAAAGATCACAGACACCCATAAAGGTCACTTCACAGACATATAGGGCCTCATTACGACCATGGCGCTCCCGTAATGAGGGTGCCGGTACGGGACCAGCACCCTCCATTAAGGGATGCCCTATTATGAGGTTCCCTTGCGGGACCTGGTAAGGACGCCTGGTAAAACCAGGCGTTCTTAGCAGGTCCCGCGAGGGGACCAGGGAGCTAATAACGGGCCCGTTGGGGGCTCAAATGGGAATGGGGATGGGTTTTCCCAATGAGGACTTACCAGTCCTCAATGGTTGGAATAGCTCGGTAAGCCCTCATTGGAGGAACCCGCCATTGGAACCCGGTATGGAGGCAGCCATGTCCTTATTAAGGGCATGGCTGCCTCCATATTTGTAATGAGGCCCATAGGCACCCACAAGAGGTGACACCCAGTTGGGTAACCAAGAGCGTGGACTTTATTAAAAGCCTGAGTTCCATGCCGGCCACCAGCACCTCTCCCGTTGTCTGCTAATTTTCCACTTCCTGACTTCCCTAGATCTCCCTGCATGCCCCCGCCCACCTGGTTACATTCACATCTACTACCCCCACCCCTCCTTCACCCAACAAGTAACTTCTCATGCCACGGTCTCCTACCAAAGCAGTCATGTGTCTCTCTGGCTGATGCCATAGACATGGAAAATAAATACACAAGGTCCACTTTTGTAGTTTTTCTGAGAACATTCAGGATGTGTGATCTACCCGAAGAAGTTTTTCCTTAAATAAATCGTCATTAGTAACCTGGTATAAATGCCTAATGTGCTTATACCAACAAATCCCCTTCTTTTAGGCCACACCAGCTTGGAACATCCTAGAAACGTTAATAAAGCTCCATGCTGAGCTTGTGCCTAATAACTCAGGATGTGTTCAATTACTTTCTGATACTGCTTTAAGAAGGAGATTTTCAGGGTAATTCATAGAAATTCGCACAAAAGTGGTGCACGCAACTGGCGCACAGCGTGCCCGTGCAAATGTCTGCGCCAGCCGCGTGCGCTAAAATCGATTTCCGCGCATGGCGTATTCATGGATTTTCGCATCCAAAACCAGCCGTGGCGCAGCGTGGCGCAGCGACCCTGCAGCAGCGCCAGTTACGCCCCCAAGAACGCCCTCGCGCAAGGAAAAGCCTTCAAAATCCCCAAATAATCGCACCCTCCACCAAGCCCCCACTCATGTCTCCCACCACCCCCACCCCCCAGCAGTGCAGGGGCAGCCTCCACCAGGCCCCCACTCATGTCTACCACCACCCCCACCCCCCAGCCACCAGGGGCAGCCTCCACCAGGCCCTCACTCATGTCCCCCACCACCCCCACCCCCCAGCAGTGCAGGGGCAGCCTCCACCAGGCCCCCACCCATGTCACCCACCACCCCCACCCCCCAGCAGTGCAGGGGCAGCCTCCACCAGGCCCCCACTCATGTCTCCCACCACCCCCACCCCCCAGCAGTGCAGGGGCAGCCTCCACCAGGCCCCCACTCATGTCCCCCTGCACCCCCACCCCCAGCAGTGCAGGGGCAGCCTCCACCAGGCCCCCACTCATCTCTCCCACCACCCCCTACCCCCCAGCAGTCAGGGGCACCCTCCACCAGGCCCCCACTCATGTCCAACTCATGTCTCCCGCCACCCTCACCCCCCAGCCACCAGGGGCAGCCTCCACCAGGCCCCCACTCATGTCTCCCACCACACCCACCCCCCAGCAGTGCAGGTGCAGCCTCCACCAGGCCCCCACCCATGTCTCCCACCACCCCCTACCCCCCAGCAGTCAGGGGCACCCTCCACCAGGCCCCCACTCATGTCGACCACCACCCCCACCCCCCAGCCACCAGGGGCAGATTCCACCAGGCCCCCACTCATGTCTCCCACAACCCCCACCCCGCAGCAGTGCAGGGGCAGCCTCCACCAGGCCCCCACTCATGTCCCCCTGCACCCCCACCCCCCAGCAGTGCAGGGGCAGCATCCACCAGGCCCCCACTCATGTCTCCCACCACCCCCTACCACCCAGCAGTCAGGGCCACCCTCCACCAGGCCCCGACTCATGTCCAACTCATGTCTCCCACCACCCTCACCCCCCAGCCACCAGGGGCAGCCTCCACCAGGCCCCCACTCATGTCTCCCACCACCCCCACCCCCCAGCAGTGCAGGGGCAGCCTCCACCAGGCCCCCACTCATGTCTCCCACCACCCCCACCCCCCAGCCACCAGGGGCAGCCTCCACCAGGCCCCCACTCATGTCTCCCACCACCCCCTACCCCCCAGCAGTCAGGGGCACCCTCCACCAGGCCCCCACTCATGTCTCCCACCACCCCCACCCCCCAGCAGTGCAGGGACAGCCTCCACCAGGCCCCCACTCATGTCCCCCTGCACCCCCACCCCCCAGCAGTGCAGGGGCAGCCTCCACCAGGCCCCCACTCATGTCTCGCACCACCCCCTACCCCCCAGCAGTCAGGGGCACACTCCACCAGGCCCCCACTCATGTCCAACTCATGTCTCCCACCACCCTCACCCCCCAGCCACCAGGGGCAGCCTCCACCAGCCCCCACTCATGTCTCCCACCACCCCCACCCCCCAGCAGTGCAGGGGCAGCCTCCACCAGGCCCCCACTCATGTCTCCCACCACCCCCTACCCCCCAGCAGTCAGGGGCACCCTCTACCAGGCCCCCACTCATGTCCAACTCATGTCTCCCACCACCCTCACCCCCCAGCCACCAGGGGCAGCCTCCACCAGGCCCCCACTCATGTCTCCCACCACCCCCACCCCCCAGCAGTGCAGGGGCAGCCTCCACCAGGCCCCCACTCATGTCTCCCACCACCCCCACCCCCCAGCCACCAGGGGCAGCCTCCACCAGGCCCCCACTAATGTCCCCCTGCACCCCCACCCCCCAGCAGTGCAGGGGCAGCCTCCACCAGGCCCCCACTCATGTCTCCCACCACCCCCTACCCCCCAGCAGTCAGGGGCACCCTCCACCAGGCCCCCACTCATGTCTCCCACCACCCCCACCCCCCAGCAGTGCAGGGGCAGCCTCCACCAGGCCCCCACTCATGTCCCCTGCACCCCCACCCCCCAGCAGTGCAGGGGCAGCCTCCACCAGGCCCCCACTCATGTCTCCCACCACCCCCTACCCCCCAGCAGTCAGGGGCACCCTCCAACAGGCCCCACTCATGTCCAACTCATGTCTCCCACCACCCTCACCCCCAGCCACCAGGGGCAGCCTCCACCAGGCCCCCACTCATGTCTCCCACCACCCCCACCCCCAGCAGTGCAGGGGCAGCCTCCACCAGGCCCCCACTCATGTCTCCCACCACCCCCACCCCCCAGCCATCAGGGGCAGCCTCCACCAGGAACCCACTCATGTCTCCTACCACCCCCACCCCCCAGCAGTGCAGGGGCAGCCTCCACCAGGCCCACACTCATGTCTACCACCACCCCCACCCCCCAGCCACCAGGGACAGCCTCCACCAGGGCCCCACTCATGTTCCCCTGCACCCCCACCCCCCAGCACTGTGGGGCACCTGCCAGCAGGCCTCCACTCATGTCCAACTCATGTTCCCCTGCACCCCCACCCCCAGCACAGTGGGGCACCTGCCAGCAGGCCCCCACTCATGTCCAACTCATGTTCCCCTGCAACCCCACCCCCCAGCACCGTGGGGCACCTGCCAGCAGGCCCCCACTCATGTCCAACTCATGTTCCCCTGCACCCCCACCCCCATTACTGTGGGGCACCTGCCAGCAGGCCCCCACTCATGTCCAACTCATGTTCCCCAGCCAACATGTCATCACAATCTAGATCCCCCGTCCCTATGGTCAGCCTCCAAATGCAAAACACCCACCCGAGTATTGCATCCACCCACTCAGAAATGGCAATAACATGATAGAACTGCAATTGCAAGTTTGGAAACGAACACATGTCCCTCACATACACCCAATGGGTGTCAGTTAATCTCAAAACCCATATCATGATATGCATGAAACCAATGAGATGATACTACACATTGAAGTTTGATCAAAACATATGTATTAAAGAAAACATGAATTGAATCAAAAATAAACTAACAGAAATGGGAATGTAAAAAAAGTAAACAGAAGCATGTCCATGAAAAAATGCAAAACCAAAAATCAGAATCCAAAGGGATGGTGTCCAAAGTCACAGTCCAGAAAAGAAAATCCAATGAGAAATTATAATTGAAAGCCATTGCTCCATGGGTAAATTGTAAAAAGAAAAGAAAATCCAACAGTGAACTATGTACAGGTGAACAAGCCAGGGTCCATGATCCCAACAAAAGAAATGAAACCTATCTAACAACACTACCTAATAAAAAATAACTGCATACAAAAATGTGGCCCATTGTCCAAAAGGTCCAGAAAATGCAAAAACAAAGGAAACCTAACACTAACTACATAACTATTTACATGGGCAGCGGGCTAGTCCAACGGCTCACTGGATGTTATCATGGGCCAGGGCATCATCGAACTCCTGTTCAATGGCTTGGAGGCGGGCATGTTCCCTGGCCCCGAGGTCTCGCAGGGATAAAGCAGTGTCCAGCTCCAACTCCCTGCGAAGACCCTCGAGGCACTCAGGCCGCCTCAGCGCCCTCCGCATGGAGTTCTCCGCCCTGACCATTGTGAGCCGTTCCTCCTCTGCCTGCTGCCGCTCCGCACCTATCTGCTGGCCCAACCGCTCCCACACGGAAGCCACTCCCATTCCAGGGTTCTCCTGCCCTCCGGCCGATGCCTGCACCCCTGATGTTGATGGCCCCGAGCCATGATGCCTCCCATGTCGAGCCTGCCGCTGCCTCCGACGCAACTGCCTGTGCCAGCACGACGGCATCCAGGCTGATGGTATCCACCAATGCCGTCGTGCACGTGCCCTGCCCGATGATGCCGTCACATCCTCCATCTGCTGGGGTCCAGTTGCTGGTGTGTCCACCCCTGCTGGACCTCCGACTCCCGACTGTGGCAGGGATGGGATCCCCACCGAGCCGGCTGCATTGGTCGGGGCAGGTCCACTGGGGGCCCTGGTGGCATCTGGGCCGGAAGACGGCATGGAGAACGACTGGTGCATAGTCTCCACAGAGGAGGAGAGGGTCGCCAGATTGGCCGACACATGTAGGAAACCCCCGACCATGGCCGTTCCCAACTGGGCCACGTCGGCACGGTGCTCTCCGTGATGACGTGCATGCTCCTCCCGGGAAGCACGCACCTCATCACGAATTGCACCTGTGCGGAAACGCGACACCAATCAGGACCTTCTCCATACGGCCAGGGGTCCCCTCGTACGCAGGTGGAGGGGAGTCAGATGACATGGACATCCCCCCTACCTGCGGACGGGCCTAGGATGGGGCATCCCTGCTGGTGCATGGTGGTGCAGTCACAGTGTCAGGGCCAGTGACATGCACAGGCGCCTCCACGGCGACCTGTGCTGCCTCCTGCCCCTGCCCCTGGACTGCAACACTTGCACCAGCAGGGATGCCCCCACCAGGCCCCATGTGCGCCTCAGTAGCGGCCTCCTCCTCCTCTGTGGAAACCACCAATCTGGATGGCTCCACCCGGTCTTCCGCCGTTGCAAGCCCCTGTGGGGGCTCATCCACCCCTTCCGCTGCATTCGTGGGGGCATCCCCTCCCCTTTGCTCCACAGAGCCATCTCCGCCCTCTTCTTCACGTGGCTCTGTGTAGAGGGAGACATAGAACACAAGCATCAGGGTACTGTACAATGGTCCCCTAGACAGGAAGCAATAGCAGATGAGTGGCACTGTCAAAGATCACTTCCATCATGTCCCTCCACAACACATGGCTCAGTGCAGGTAAAACACATGCCTTAACAGGCATGGCGCATGCTATGGACATTAGCATACATGTCCAAGTGAATCTTGAAACATACACTGCTGTTTTGGAACTCACATGCATCATGTGCTATGCCTATCACATGCACACACTTCACCCTAGTTTCATCCATCTAGCCTCGTACACCACAGACACAGTGGATACAAGGATGACTAGGCTGCATCAGTGAACCTGAACATTGCGACAGACATGTGTCATGCATCCATGGCATTCACAAGTCACAGACACGCAGGTCAGACACACAGACATGGACATCATACATGTATATGGCATCAGCACCCATCCCTCACCCATGTCCAGGAACAGAGACTGGCATGCTTTCATGTGGCCATTCCGCATAGGGCAACCCATGTTGCATTTGAACACATGCACCAACCATGTGGTTCACACATTACTGGTCTCACATGCATGACGTCCCTGCACAAACACATGCATACATGGCCTATATCACACATACAGGCAAGTATCAGACAACCAGCACACTGCGACATGCCCTGTCTCACACAGCAATGCTTGGCCACTTACCGCTCAACTCCAGACGGGTCTGCCTCTCAAGGATCTGGGCGTGGAGCGCTGGGCCTAGGCGTTCCAAGACCCTCATCTGGATGGTACTCATGCGACCCTGGCCCCCCTCCACGAGGCGCCGGGCCTTCAAGAGGGTCCTGGACCTGCAGTCATCCCAGCGCTTCTTGACATGTTGGTAGTCGCGGACTGCCATCCCCTCCACGTTGATGGCAGTCACGATGTCCGTCCAGATCCTAGTCCGTCCTTCCTTGTTCGCGCACTTACTTCCGAAGAGGGCATCATACTGCCCCAGGACTTGCTCCACCAGGACACCAACTTCGGTGGCAGTGAAGCTGGTGCCCCTCTGCTCTCTGGCCGGGGGTTGCCAGTGGTGCCAGATGTTGCAGTGCCCGACATGGTAACCCCAGAGGCAGGAGTGGGTGGGCAACTGGGTCCTGGGTCTGGGCTGTGGAGCGATGGTATCCCAGTCGGGAGTCTTCTGTTCCAGCAGGGATGGACACAGCAAATGGACCCCTGCAGATGGCTGATGTGCAGGCACCAAATGGCAGGGCACGGTGGCAGCAGGCAGGCAGGCAGGCAGCAGCAGATGGCTCGTGGGAGGCTGCTCAGGGCTCTGGGGGGCAGTTATTCAGCCTTTTGGGCAGGAGCGTGGTCTTCCGTGTGCTTACGCGTGGCCAGCTTGATACGGAGTGATTTGGCACGTGAAAATCCTGCACGCCTGCGTGTAAATCGAGGAAAGGCCCTTAGCGCGTATGCACGTCAGCACGCATATGCGATTTCATTGGACCAAAGGCCCTTAGCGCGTGAGCGCGTCTGTGACGTGAGGCGCGCAGGTGTTTCCCTCATTACACGTGATGACAGAGCACACGTGGATTTCCACCAATCGCGTGTGGAACTTCCTGCGCACCCCAGAAATACACGTACCCAGGCCAATCGCGTGTACGCTCACTTCCCTCCGATTACACGCGATGACACTCGGACGTGCAGTTTTACCACGTGTGCTCGCATATGCGATTTCATTGGCCCAAAGGCCACCATGCGCAGCTGTGACGTCACGCGCATGGCCGTAGAGAATGGCGCGTGTAAAAATTAAGAGATACACGTCCGAGTGTCAAAGCGCATAATTGGTGGAAATGGCCTCATTGCTTATGCGCGTCTGTGACGTGTGTATAAAAGGTACGTGTAGAACGCCATTTCCTTGTATGTGCTTTTCGTGGAGAGCGAGTGGGTGAAATCTGTACTTCTTGTCGGTTCACACGCGATTTACTTCACAGCGTTTCCAGTTCGTACTCCCTGTTACCTCTGACAGCTTTTTCTCTTTTCCTCTTTTTCCTGGGCCTGTTTCCTCAAACAGCGTTCCCTACTACTGTTGTCCTGCCTCAGACAGCATACAATTCTTCTTTTGGCGTGGGTGTTGCCAACGCGCACACGCGCATATTTTTCACGCTTTTGTTCCTGGCGGACGGTGAGTCGCGCACGTATTTAACATCTGTGCTTGCCCCGTGTGTCGCGTACCCCTTCAGAGGTCATTCTAGGCTGCGTGTGACACGCATATGTTCATTCTTGTGTTCCTGGGTGCCACAGCGTAGTGCAGGTTTATTTTTCCACGCACGTGGTCTAGGAGGGTTTGCGTGCCCCTCACTTTGGGGTGCCTGTGCGTTGCGTGACCCGTCATCTTTCCCCAGGGGTGACATACAGCCTTGCTAGAGCACTAGGGTACGATTACCATCTGGTACCCAACCCCTTTGACCCCCAATTGCCCAGGACAATAGTTCACATCGACTCCCATACGCACAATAACATCAGTGCCATGGCTGGGAGGCGACCAAGCCGTAAGGGTGGCAAAGGTGGCCGAGCCCCAAGTGGTGGCCGTGGTGGATCCGGTAGGGGACGTGGCCGTGACTTGCAGGGTGCCCCTAGCCCCCCATGTGTGGAGGAGCAGTCAGGGACACCCATGCCCCCCCCCCCGGTTGAGGTTACCGTGGCTGACACCATCCATGCTCAGCCCTTGTTAGACCAGCCCACTGTGGAACCAGACCTGATACAGGGTGACTCCATGGCTGAATTCCAGGTCAGCAGGTCTAGGCCACGTGCGCCGGTGAACGTTGGTGTCATCAGGCCACGTGGATCAGGGGCAGCTAGGTAATCTGCTGCCCCGCGTAGGCAGGCTGGGGAGGCTGCAGGGGCAGCGGCGGCTCCATCCACCCCACCTCTCACACACCCATCCAAGACAGTGTCGGTCCAAGTCCATCATGCTGACATTCCCCCTGACACCATCACACTTGAGATAATGCCTGCACCAACTCCCATGCTGAGTGTGCAATCCCACGCTCCTGCCCCTAGTGTCCAGAGCGGCGCAGGACACTCCGGATCCCCACCACCTTCCAAGCGGAAGAGGAAGAGTGCTCGTCCAGTAGAGGCTGATGCCCCAGACACGGCTACACAGTCCGGCCCGTCAAGGAAGCCCAGCTTCAATGTGGCCGAACTGAATGCACTTGTAGAGTATGTGTCCGCACATGACCGCGAAATGGTGATTGTTGCAGGATCCAAGACCACACCTGCACAACTTCAGGCATACTGGCAGACCATTGCGGACATCATAAGTGCCCTTGGAATCGTGAGGCGCACAGCTAATGAATGCTACAAGCGCTGTAATGACCTGAAGCGCAGGGCAAAGAATAAGCTGGCCTCAAGTCATGCCGCAACTCTAGTGACTGGAGGTGGGTCTCCAGCAGACGACATAGAACTCACTCCACATGAGCAGGTTGCTGGGACCTACGTCACGGAGGAACAGATCCAAGGCGTGGGAGAAGTGGCAGATTACGAGGCATTGTCCGGTGAGTGCACATGCATGTGTGTGTCATCCATGTGCATGGTGTGTGTGGGAGGGCTTCCGTTTGGGTGCCAGGGGAGGGTGTGTGTGCCTGAGTGGTTCGGCTCACCCATGTGCCTCTTCCTATACATTCTTGGCAACAGCATTTGGGTATAGCAGCATCCCTTCGGCCAACATTAGACATCCAGCCCAACACCACGCCAGTTGCCCTTGGAGTGTCATCTTGCCACAACACTGTTGCTTATTTACCTCTGTTTATTCAGGCCGATTGTTTGCATACCACCACTTTTACTCGGGATTTCTCAGTCCTATTGTCACATGTCTGACATGGCTATGGTACAGTGGACTGGCTCAGTTTCGTGGACATGATTAGTTTGGACATGTCCCTGTGCTATAGGGCCATTTTTGACTGGCAGCTGCAGGTTAAACATTTGAACCATTACAATGAAAATAATCAATCATATGAACAAACTGGACTGAATGAACAATTGGTGACCTCCTCTCCCTCTTCACTTCATGGCTAGGGTACATGCCATCTGTGTGATGGCATGTGATTTGACCTGCCAATCACTGGCCAATGTGTGATGCCACTGCTAGGCAGCATGCAGCAAATGTGTTCATCTTCCATCTTGGTGTCATCAATGTGTGCCATCTGCCTCCCCATCACACGCAGTGACGGTGCATGCATGGGAGTGTTTTAGACATGTGGGACATGTGTCAATCAAGTACTGTTTCTGTAGCCTCTCAGCCCTCATTGTGTGCCATAGTGCTAATGCATGTTAAAATTTGTTTTCTTTTATGTCTTTGCAGGGGAAGACGCACCTGATACTGCTGGGGTTGTGGAGATGGTGCAGACCCAGGAGGGGTCTGAGGGCTGACCGACCACCAGTGAGGGACGTGGTGTGGTGGTGGGTGAGAACCCACAACTGCTGCAGGTCGTGCTCTCAAGGGGTGTCTCTGGCTGCACCTCCCCCGAGCTGTACTCAGGTGTTGATTCGGATGATGAGACCTACGTGCCGTCGCAGGTGAGTGTTCCTGGGAGGGATTCTGTTCTGTCCGACCCACCTGCACCAGGGTTAGAACCCTCAATGGGGATGTCAGTGTTGGCAGGTACGCCTTTGGTGGTTACGGATGCAGGGTCACAATCCGCGACATCTGATCCTGTTCCTGGGCCAGCAGATCAGAGGGGGAATGCAGTCCTGCAGCCTCAGGCAGTGCCGGCACAGCAAGGCGCAGTTCGCCTTGCCCCAGACAGGTGTGGTGCCCGCCAACGTGGTGGCCGTACGCCACCTGGCAATACCGCATGGGAGCAATCCATTTACGGTATGGCAACCCAACAGGCAGCATCATCAGAGATGATGGCTCAGGCCATGGATAGGGTGGCCACTTCCATTGTCCCCCCCGAAAGGCTGATGGAGCGACTACAGCAGGCAACCGACTCCATCTGCCAGTCACACAGGGAGGACATGTTGGTGTCCGACAGGGACAGGCGAGCGGCACTGGCGACTCTGCAGGAAGCCATCTCCATAGAGTCCCAGGGCCACAGGGAAGCCCTGAGGCTGGAACTCCTTCACCTCAGGACGACTCTTGTTGAGCTTGAAGCTTCAACAAACCGAAGGACAGAACAGCAGCTGGAGCCTCTCACCTGTACGCTCTCAGCTGAGATGCAGGCAACTAGGGCGGAGGTCCGGGCATCCCATGAGTTGTTGCATGGGGACCTCCGCACACTTATCCTCCAGAACGAGACCTACCACACCCGCATGCTTGCAGCCATGGAGGAACAGACTAGGGCTTTGCGTGGGCTGCCTCCCATAGTGCCACCACCTCCGGATGCAGCTGCAGAGTGTGAGGATAGCGACAGCAGTGATACTCCCACAATAGGGTAGCCGTGTAGGCCATGAGCCCTTGGAGGTGTTTTTTTTCCGCAAGATCCACAGAGGTGGGTTTTGGTGTGCACCCTGTCCTCGGACCTCCTGGGTGGCCTCCCCAACCTCCCCGGGCCCATTAATGGCCATTTTTGATTGTTTTTTTTTTGTTTTTTTGGGACAGTGTGTTGCCTTGTGTGGCTCCCGTGGGCATACGCTGCATTGTGGCTGGGCACATGGAGGCTTGTCATGGATTTGGTTCAGATGCATGGGTTTTTGTCACACACACCCCTCCTGCTTCCCGTTTCCATGGGCTTGCAAAGGGTGTGCCCAAGTGACATTGACTTACATGGTGACATTGGACTCCCAGGAGCTGTGTGGCAGTCTGTAGTCAATACTGTGTATACATTCATAGTGCATATTGATGTTGTATTGTACACTGCATGGTGTATTGATATGTGCCTCTGCATCCATCTCATCCTCCATATTTGCAGGTCCATTCCTCATGTCTTCACAATGCGGTCCACCTTGTAACTGGAGTCTATGTTGTAAGCAGTGCACCTACACTCTTGCGTGGCGCTAACACTGTATACTTGGAAGTGTTCGGAGGGCTGTCATCATCAGGTGGTGAGGCTAGCTAATTTTTAAGTCTGTAATGTCATGTTTAGGGTAGGTTGGAGGTTGTGTAGGTGATTGGTATTCTTGGTAAGTATTTGGTAATGTGGGTTGTAGGTCTGGCATTACTGTGAGCATTTCATGTGTGGACATGTTTCCATTAGGGACACTGTAGCTGCTGACACTTGGGGCATGTTGTGGGGATTAATTTCTTTCCTCTCACATTGCATGACATGCCATGGTGTGTTGTGTGGCCGTGCCGGGGAGGGGCTGGGTGACATGGCACTGTTTTCATGTAGTATTTTGGAAGTGGGTATTCATTTCTGCAGCATGGAAGTGTCTTTTCATGACACTGCCTTGGTGGTGTTTGTGTAGGTAGGGATGCACACATTGTGACACTTCCACATGAACAATCTCAGGCTGCTATGGTTCTGACAGTTGACAGTCCCTTTGTTAGTCTTAATTGTCAGGTCGAGTCACATTGCTTATCAGATGGTATGTGCCAGGCCTGTGTGCACTCCACTGGGGTGTGATTTCTATGTGAAGTAATTAGCCACCAGCTGCGTACGGGCTGCCTCACCCCGTGCCCTCTCCCCTCCCATGCGCAGCGGGCGTGCATGTGGTTGGGGATGTGGGGGCACCACCATGTCAACGGCCAGGCCCCGGCGTGTTGTAACATTGTGCAGGACACATGCTGCCACTATGATCCTGCACACTACTGGGGGCGCATATAACAGCTGCCCGCCAGAACGGTCAAGGGAGCGAAAGCGTGACTTGAGCACTCCGAATGTGCGCTCCACTATGCCCCGGGTTGCAATATGGGCTGTGTTGTATCTTACCTCTGGAGGCGTGATGGGGTTCCGAATTGGCGTCATCATGTGGGTGCTCAGAGGGTAGGCACTGTCCACTGGTGAGGAGGTGATGGGTATCATTAGTGGGGTAGTGACATAACTCTGCATCTGACATGCATGCATGTGCAGTGGCATTCATACTCACCAAGCAGCCATGTATCGCCATGCCGCCCAGCTTCTAGGTCCCGGTTTAGGGTAGACATTCGGTAAATGAAGCTGTCGTGGGTGGACCCTGGATAGTTGGCATATATTGAGGTGATGATTCCCTTAGCATTACATACTACCTGCCATACTACCTGCACGTTGATGGAATGCCAGTGCTTGCGGTTCCTATAGATGTGCTCAGATGCCCTGGGGGGACGTAGTGCCACATGGGTGCAGTCAATGGCATCTAGCACTTTTGGGAATTGTGCCACACCGTAGAAATCGAGGGTGGCAGCCTGCCTTTCTGCAGGTGTCCTGGGCAGGTATATGTGCCTACGGACTGATGGGCATGCAGTGATGATGTTCAAGACCTGGTGTAGGCAGTGTGACTGGGTGGCCTGTGACACCCCACCCACTATGGCACTTGTCTGCTAAAATGATCCTGTGGCCAAGAAGTGCAGTACATTGAGGACCTTCTCCAGGGGGCTGAGTGCTTGGGAGCACAGGGTGGGTGATGTGAGGTCATCCTCCCACTCACTGACCAGGTCCAGTATTATGTGTGGGGGAAACCTGTACCTCCCATACACCTGGTCATCAGGCATCTCAAAAAGGCTGGTTCTGGGAGTGAAAATTCGGGCCCTCACTATCCTCCTCCTCCTCCTTTGGTAACCCACGGCCACTGCTGCTAGGAATGGTATATTCATCCTGGCGTATGTGCTTGTTTGTTGTTTGCGCGCACTTTTATGCTGCGCGGGTCGACGTACGCCTGCTTCATGCTGGCGTACGTGTCTCAGGATTAGACCATTTTTCGGCACGTCGTAGGCGAACATGTGAATCTTCCCGCCCACCCCAGGAATACACGTAGCACGCTTTCACAGGCACAGTCGCGGGTAAATATTCCCGCCCACCCCTGGAATACATGTACCCCATTCTCACAGGCCCAATCGCGTGTGGAAGTTCACGCGCACCCCGCAGTACACGTACCCAGGCTAATCGCGTGTGGAACTTCCCGCGCACCCCATAGTACACGTACCCAGGCAAATTGCGTGTGGAAGTTCACGCGCACCCCGAAGTACACGTACCCAGGCTAATCGCGTGTGGAACTTCCCGCGCACCCCGAGGTACACATACCCAGGCCAATCGCGTGTGGAACTTCCCGCGCACCCCGAAGTACACGTACCCAGGCAAATCGCACGGCTGGCGGGTGGGGGTGGTGGGAGACATGAGTTGGACATGAGTGGGGGCCTGGTGGAGGGTGCCCCTGGTGGCTGTGGGGTGGGGGTGGTGGTAGACATGAGTGGGGGCCTGGTGGAGGCTGCACCTGCACTGCTGTGGGGTGGGGGTGGTGGGAGACATGAGTGGGGGCCTGGTGGAGGCTGCCCATGGTGGCTGGGGGGTGGGGGTGGTGGTAGACATGGGTGGGGGCCTGGTGGAGGCTGCCCCTGCACTGCTAGGGGGGTGGGGGTGGCGGGAGACATGGGTGGTAGCCTGGTGGTGGCTGCCCCTGCACTGCTGGGGGGTGGGGGTGGTGGGAGACATGAGTGGGGGCCTGGTGGAGGCTGCCCCTGGTGGCTGGGTGGTGGGGGTGGTGGGAGACATGAGTGGGGGCCTGGTGGAGGCTGCCCCTGCACTGCTGGGGGGTGTGGTGGTGGGAGACATGAGTGGGGGCCTGGTGGAGGCTGCCCCTGGGGGCTGGGGGCTGGGGGGTGGGGGGTGGGGGTGGTGGGAGACATGAGTGGGGGGCTGGTGGAGGCTGCCCCTGCACTGCTGGGGGGTGGGGGGAGACATGAGTGGGGGCCTGGTGGAGGCTGCCCCTGGTGGCTGTGGGATGGGGGTGGTGGGAGACATGAGTCGGGGCCTGGTGGAGGCTGCCCCTGCACTGCTGTGGGGTGGGGGTGGTGGGAGACATGAGTGGGGGCCTGGTGGAGGCTGTCCTTGGTGGCTAGGGGGTGGGGGTGGAAGGAGACATGAGTGGGGGGCTGGTGGAGGCTGCCCCTGCACTGCTGGGGGTGGGGGTGGTGGGAGACATGAGTGGGGGCCAGGTGGAGGCAGCCCCTGGTGGCTGTGGGATGGGGGTAGTGGGAGACATGAGTGGGGGCCTGGTGGAGGCTGCCCCTGCACTGCTGGGGGTAGGGGGTAATAGGGGACATAAGTGGGGTCCTGGTGGAGGCTGCCCCTGGTGGCTGGGGGTTGGGGGTGGTGGTATACATGAGTGGGGGCCTTGTGGAGGCTGCCCCTGCACTGCTGGGGGGTGGGGGTGGTGGGAGACATGATTGGGGGCCTGGTGGAGACTGCCCCTGGTGGCTGGGGGGTGGGGGTGGTGGTAGACATGAGTGGGGGCTTGGTGGAGGCTGCCCCTGGTGGCTGGGGGGTGGGGGTGGTGGTAGACATGAGTGGGGGCCTGGTGGAGGCTGCCCCTGCACTGCTGGGGGGTGGGGGTGTGGGAGACATGAGTGGGGGCCTGGTGGAGGCTGCCCCTGGTGGCTGGGGGATGGGGGTGGTGGTAGACATGAGTGGGGGCCTGGTGGAGGATGCCCCTGCACTGCTGGGGGGTGGGAGTGCAGGGGGACATGAGTGGGGGCCTGGTGGAGGCTGCCCCTGCACTTCTGGGGGGTGGGGGTGTTGGGAGACATGAGTGGGGGCCTGTTGGAGGCTTCCCCTGCACTGCTGGGGGGTGGGGGTGATGGGAGACATGAGTGGAGGCCTGGTGGAGGGTGCCCCTGGTGGCTGGGGGGTGGGGGTGGTGGGAAACATGAGTGGGGGCCTGGTGGAGGCTGCCCCTGCACTGATGGGGGTGGGAGTGGTGGGAGACATGAGTGGGGGCCTGGTGGAGGCTGCCTCTGGTGGCTGGGGGGTGGGGAGGTGGGAGACATGAGTGGGGGCCTGGTGGAGGCTGCCCCTGCACTGCTGGGGGGTGGGGGTAATAGGGGACATGAGTGGGGGCCTGGTGGGGGCTGCCCCTGCACTGCTGGGGGGTGGGGGTGGTGGGAGACATGAGTGGGGGCCTGGTGGAGGCTGCCCCTGCACTGCTGGGGGGTGGGGGTGGTGGGAGACATGCGTGGGGGCCTGGTGGAGGCTGCCCCTGCACTGCTGGGGGGTGGGGGTAATAGGGGACATGAGTGGGGGCCTGGTGGGGGCTGCCCCTGCACTGCTGGGGGGTGGGGGTGGTGGGAGACATGAGTGGGGGCCTGGTGGAGGCTGCCCCTGCACTGCTGGGGGGTGGGGGTGGTGGGAGACATGCGTGGGGGCCTGGTGGAGGCAGCCCCTGGTGGCTGTGGGGTGGGGGTGGTGGTAGACATGAGTGCGGGCCTGGTGGAGGCTGCCCCTGCACTGCTGGGGGGGGTGGTGGGAGACATGAGTGGGGACCTGGTGGAGGCTGCCCATGGTGGCTGGGGGGGTGGGGGTGGTGGGAGACATGAGTGGGGGCCTGGTGGAGGCTGCCCATGGTGGCTGGGGGGGTGGGGGTGGTGGTAGACATGGGTGGGGGCCTGGTGGAGGCTGCCCCTGCACTGCTGGGGGTTGGGGGTGGTGGGAGACATGGGTGGGGGCCTGGTGGAGGCTGCCCCTGCACTGCTGGGGGGTGGGGGTGGTGGTAGACATGAGTGGGGGCCTGGTGGAGGCTGCCCCTGCACTGCTGGGGGGTGGGGGTTGTGGGAGACATGAGTGGGGGCCTGGTGGAGGCTGCCCCTGGTGGCTGGGGGGTGGGGGTGGTGGGAGACATGAGTGGGGCCTGGTGGAGGCTGCCCCTGCATAGCTGGGGGTGGGGGTGGTGGGAGACATGAGTGGGGGCCTGGTAGAGGCTGCCCGTGGTGGCTGGGGGGTGGGGGTGGTGGGAGACATGAGTGGGGGACTGGTGGAGGCTGCCCCTGCACTGCTGGGGGGTGGGGGTGGTGGGAGACATGAGTGGGGGCCTGGTGGAGGCTGCCCCTGGTGGCTGGGGGGTGGGGGTGGTGGTAGACATGAGTGGGGGCCTGGTGGAGGCTGCCCCTGGTGGCTGGGGGGTGGGGTGGTGGTAGACATGAGTGGGGGCCTGGTGGAGGCTGCCCCTGCACTGCTGGGGGGTGGGGGTGGTGGGAGACATGAGTTGGGGCCTGGTGGAGGCTGCCCCTGGTGGCTGGGGTTGGGGGTGGTGGTAGACATGAGTGGGGGCCTGGTGGAGGCTGCCACTGCACTGGTGGGGGTTGGGGGTGCAGGGGGACATGAGTGGGGGCCTGGTGGAGGCTGCCCCTGCACTGCTGGGGGGTGGGGGTGGTGGGAGACATGAGTGGGGGCCTGGTGGAGGCTGCCCCTGCACTGCTGGGGGGTGGGGGTTGTGGGAGACATGAGTGGGGGCCTGGTGGAGGCTGCCCCTGGTGGCTGGGGGGTGGGGGTGGTGGGAGACATGAGTGGGGCCTGGTGGAGGCTGCCCCTGCACTGCTGGGGGTGGGGGTGGTGGGAGACATGAGTGGGGGCCTGGTAGAGGCTGCCCGTGGTGGCTGGGGGGTGGGGGTGGTGGGAGACATGAGTGGGGGACTGGTGGAGGCTGCCCCTGCACTGCTGGGGGGTGGGGGTGGTGGGAGACATGAGTGGGGGCCTGGTGGAGGCTGCCCCTGGTGGCTGGGGGGTGGGGTGGTGGTAGACATGAGTGGGGGCCTGGTGGAGGCTGCCCCTGCACTGCTGGGGGGTGGGGGTGGTGGGAGACATGAGTTGGGGCCTGGTGGAGGCTGCCCCTGGTGGCTGGGTTTGGGGGTGGTGGTAGACATGAGTGGGGGCCTGGTGGAGGCTGCCACTGCACTGGTGGGGGTTGGGGGTGCAGGGGGACATGAGTGGGGGCCTGGTGGAGGCTGCCCCTGCACTGCTGGGGGGTGGGGGTGGTGGGAGACATGAGTGGGGGCCTGGTGGAGGCTGCCCCTGCACTGCTGTGGGGTGGGGGTAATAGGGGACATGTGTGGGGGCCTGGTGGAGTCTGCCCCTGGTGGCTGGGGGGTGGGGGTGGTGGGAGACATGTGTTGGTGATCAGTAGTGCAAGGTGACATGTGGGATAGCTGGTGGGCATGACCAAGGTGGATGGGTTGCCTGTGGGACATGAGCAGGGGTGCAGGGTAGTACCCTGTGGTGTGGGCTGCCTGCCGGGGCCGTGGAGGGTGTAGAGGGAACACCTGGGGGGACCCACATGGCCAAATCACGTGTAGCATTCCCCGGCACCACCGAAATACACGTACCCTGCAGAAATCGCGTGTGAATCTTCCGCGAACATCGGAATACACGTACCCAGGCCAATTGCGTGTGGAACTTCCCACGCACCCCGAAGTACACGTACCCAGGCCAATCGCGTGTGGAACTTCCCGCGCACCCCCACCTAGCCAGGCCAATCGCGTGTGGAACTTCCCGCACACCCCGTAGTACACGTACCCAGGCCAATCGCGTGTGGAACTTCCCACGCACCCCACCTACCCAGGCCAATTGCGTGTGGAACTTCCCGCGCACCCCGTAGTACACGTACCCAGGCTAATCGCGTGTGGAACTTCCCGCGCACCCAGGAACATGCGCACACACTATTTTTCACACAGCGGGTGTCCGTGTTTGTCGGTGCCCATTTGCACCTCATTTGTCCTAGAGGGCCACTGTATGGGCCATTCATCATGGCTGTATATGGGTGCTTTTTGTTAGCGCACATTTTGGTGCACATTTTTTTCAGTCGCAGGGGCGCTACCGCCTGCTTTCTTGTGGCGTACTTGTTTGGCCCTGTGCGCGTCTTTGACCATGCGCTGGTTTGCCCTATTCGATTCCATGAATACGGGTTGTAGGCGAGCGTGTGGGCGATCCGCGCACTTGCCTCCTGTACTTCCCCCGTGACGCCCATATTTTCACGCGTTGTTCCCCATTCCGAGTTTTACGCCCCGTGTTCCGCCTACTTTTGTGATGTGCGCTGCGCTATGTGCGATTTCGCAGTGGCCGTGGCGCACACTGTTGGATGACCTGTGCGCCGGCGTGCGCGGCGCACATTTTTAGCGCACATCCAATGTTTTTCTCGCGCACGGACTTTCATGAATCGCTGTGCGCTGGTTTTCCTGTGATTTTCGCAGTTGCACTGCGATTTTCGCACTTTTCCAGCGATTCGCACGTTTTGACACCTCTGCGCGGGAATTTTCGGTGCACATTAATTCCATGAATTGACCCCTTACTGTTTAACTATTAAGGGAAACTGATTTGTAATCTGATGACTGGAACGTGGTATATGAAAAGGGTTAGAAGTGAATTTGTAAATAGGGTCGATTGGTGCTGAATGAGTTATTTGGCTAGATAAGTGACATACATAAGACCAGTGGTTACAGCAAGTAACAGGTGCTCTGAAAGTGCCTGTCTGTAATCTTGCTGAAAGGAAAGGAACAAGGAGCACGAAGAGAAAAGAAAGAGAAACGACTCTGAGTTATTTAGATGGACTTATACAGTTTTGATGACATTGATTTACATTGGACAATTAAGAAGTCAAACTAACAAGTATTCCATTGTCCATTAAGGACTCAAAGATCAGAGAACAATGCCAAATGGAAGGAGTGTCAGTGATATTTCGTGAAGGAAGAGAGATCAAGGGTTCAATGGTAGGACTTTCACTGCTATAAAAGCCATTGTAAGTAGGAATGTCCTATGGATAATCCATGTTAATGGAGTGTTCACTTTGCGAACTGAAATGGAGGAAGACCCATCATAGTGATTACTGCATCAGACTTTTTCACAATGCAATGAAATGCAACCAATGCAATCAAAAGCTGGGCAGCTATAGAAAGGAACCCATGGACGCTTTATCATCTGTACTTCGTACAATAGACACACATTGGCGAGACCAAGTAGAGGTAAGTGGACATTGTTGTGTGAACACACGGTGTAGTGACATAACTACTGCTGATTTTGAATTGCTCTCCCCATGAGAGGAGAACTAACACATGTGCATTCCTAGAAGTGTTAGTAGGGAGAATGACACGAGACATTGCACTCTGCCATTGTACAGATATTGTAGAAGATTTAAACCTTTTTCAGGGCTTGCTTTCTATAAGTCAAAATAAAATATTAAACAGAGTGAAACAACATCATGGTTATGTAGGTTGGCAGTAACGTGGTCTTTAACAGCCCGACTGACGACTTGGTTAACAGGAAGGTTTCAAGATAGCAACAGGTAAAACCAAAAGGTTATTGAATGTGAGTGACAACCAAGTGCATAAGTGGAATTACACTAAGTGGGGACGTAGTCCTTGTGGGTGGGCATGTAGATTGTATTTATTAGTACTTTGTCTAATGTTTTTTTTATTTTTTATTGTTATTAGAACCCAAAGCAGTACACTAGTTCTGTGAAATTTGCTCGTTATTACTGTATGTACAAATGTATTATAACTTATTAGTAAACCCATGTCATTAATCTAATGAAGATCACACAAAATACAAGTGCAACCATCCAGAGCTGTCATGCATGTACAGTCCACACACATGTAATTTCATAGGACGGATTCGGATTCTAATGGTGAACTATTATTAGGCATTATTAAGCATGATTCTGATTTTTTGATTTGCAGTCCATACTTGACACTAGCACTTTTTCACTTTATATTATGTACTTGATTAGTGACATATAATTGCTTATTTGGATATTGCCCACGAGGTGTAGACAATTTAATACTCATTTTAATGTGAAAAACCAAATAAAATTAGTATTTTAAACGATTGATTTTTTCATGTAGGGTGATCTGTGTTGTGTACTAGGGGGCCCTTCCCCTCCCTGTTGGGTGGATTATGTCCCTTTGAGGCGAACATATACTTTTTCCTATGGTTTGATTTCTGTTTAATATGATTCTGTCAGTAAAAGATACAAAATGGGACGCAACCTTTAATTAGAGCTAAGCAGTTACAGGGACAAAAGCAAACGGAAAAAAAGACATTTTAAAAAGTGGCTTCCTTTAAGATGTAATGGCATTTGCATGTTATCCCGCTTGCATGTTAAGGATGGTCAGATTAGAAGCAGCTTTCATATATGTAGTCAAGTGAACAATTTATGCTTCCAAAAGCGTAATGCAGCACACACTGTACTCCCACTTGCTTCAAAAAGTGTTATTGGCAAACAAACATAATACATTTGAGCATGAAGAACTCGGTCAACAACTTGCCTCAGCTGCTTACTTTTCACAGGAGGCCATTATGCGGATCAAATCCTTTTTGAACAAAAGGACCATGAGAGTCTTCTCTACCGCAGATGCTACAGACCTTATCCCTATTACATGTGGTGTGCCACAAGGCTCTTGTGTCTCACCAACAATGTATAATATTTTCACAGTGCCATTGTTTGATGATTTGGACCATCTGGGTGTCACCTACAACAATTATGCAGATGACACCCAGATCCTCATACCACTGACAGGTGATTATCTCAAGGACTTAGCCTTAGTGAACACAATATACTTAATCATTGAGGCATGGATGGCCACTCATGGCCTCTGCCTGAATGACAATCAAACAGAGCTCCTAATACTTGGCTCAATAGCCAATCTGAGCAAACTCAAAACAAAATACACGTCTTTCAATATTGTCGGGAACATTATCAAAGTGGTAAAAGAGGTAAAAACCCTAGGCTTTTACCTCGACTCAACCCTCACGTTAAACAAACAAGTGAATGCTATGGCTTCCACCATTGCATACTCTTGAAAATTGATCAGGGCTTGCAAACCCTTTCTCTCCAAAGAAAGTTGTACGATCTTGGCCAGAGCCCTCAGAATATCCAAGTTGGATTATTGAAATGTACCGTATTTAGGGACTAGCAAATCCATTGTTAAGAAAATCCAAATTCCCCAAAACAACGTGCTTAGATCACCATATGGCATTCCCAGGAAGGAGCACATAATGGACGCAAGGTGACAGAACAAATGGCTCTCCACCATTGACAACATTATGCTCAAAACTGTCTCCCTAACAAACTAATGCCTCAATGACGTTGCCCCACACTACCTCTCAGAGAGAATTGTCAAGAAATCCTCATCACGCCCAACCAGCACAGCTAATTCATTCTGTCTGGCTGTCCCCAGATTCAAACTAAAAAACGTGGGGGAAGCAGCTTCCCGGTCATGGTGGTTCAGCTCCGGAACTCCTTCCCCCTTTTACTGAGAGAGGATCAACCTTTCCTTCAATTTAGGCGTAACACTATAAAGTGGCTTGTATCTCAGGACATTTGAGACGCATGGCCTGTCTATGCCCTGCAGTAAATCGGCCAGCTAACTTTGTAACCATCACCACTGATCTAAATATTATCTGCTCATTTTATGTATCATTCATCTGTAACCATTATAACTCGTTCAACTGTAATGTCTGTAACCTAATGCATACTTGTATCCCTGTGAAAATGCGCCCTGATGCCTTTGGGTTTGGTGCACAATACAAATAAACAAACAAACAATCAAACAACAAAAAAGGTGAACAAACCACACTGTTCTTAATGTATTGCAGAACTCTGCTGAACAATACATGGATTTGCTCTGACTATGTTTACCTTTCATTAGAGTTTGTCTGCAAACAAAAGTATACCAAATGATCTAATGAGCTCTTATCGGTCATAGTTCCGAGAGGGGGATAGACAAAAATTGCTTATATTTTAAGTCTTTCTGCTGCTTGCTTACTTGGGAATGCCACACACCCTCAGGACCTACTGCAAATAAGCTAAGCTAAGCACAGCGGTCTTTGAGGTTTCGAGGTGCCAGGGACCAAACTGAGTAGTAACACAAGGCTGAGTATCTGCGTGCACAGTAAAGGAGGGAATGCAATGGGGGGCAGTTTCTGTGTCAATTATGAAAATAATATTCAGAACACAAACAGTAGTCGTTCCCGTCAACACTGCATAGTAAAATCCGGTTGACATTCAGGATATCATGCATTAATATGTATGAGAATGCTAAGTGCCAGGCTATTATGGAAGTCTATGGGGGTCATTCCGAGGTAGGCGGTAAGGGGTTAACGACACCGGTAAAGGTGCCGGAGTCGTCAACCCCTTACCGCCTTATTACAAGTGCTGCTCGCGGGATCCGCTAAGGCTGCCTGGTAAAACCAGGCGTCCTTAGCGGGTCCCGTGAGCAGACCAGGGTGCTAACAACGGGCCCGTTATTAATGGGCCCGTTGTTAGCACCCTCCCCATTCTCATTGAGCCCTAAGGGAGCTCGAATGGGAATGGGGACGGGTTCCTTGAATGAGGAATTACCGGGCCCTCGAAGGTCGGAATGGCCCGGTAATTCCTCATTCAAGGAACCCGGACCCGGTACCCAGTAAGGGGGTAGCCGTGACGCTAATAGAGGCATGGTTACCCCCTACCTAGTAATGACCTCCTATGCAAAAAAGACAAGCATACTCGTCCTTGGCACTTAAGGGGTTAAATAAAAATGGCTTTGAACTATTATTTACATATCTTTTGTTATCTGTAAAATCTGACTATGTTAATAGTGAGTGGCCCAATAAGATCACTACTCGACCACATGAATGCTACTTAACATAGTGCCCATGGAAGCTGTGCAATATCCTGTGGGCTAGCACAGTCCATAGACAATTAGCCATCAGTGAAACCTACATTGCACACACCATGTGCACCAGATAGCATCTGGTCTACAGCTGGGTGTGTTATCTCTGGAAGGAGTCACCCCTTTTGTGTAAAAGAACATTACCCAATTGTATCAATGTTCTTACCCTAATGTAGTGTGGGCCAAGCACAATATTTCCACATAAAGGTGTAGGATGTCCAATCAGGTTTAGAAACTCAAACAACCAAGTTATAAAATATACTGAATTCACATTGTTATCATCTAAATATTATAAACTGGCTGAATTTGCTCTATCATATGCTGATGCAGCTAGCTCTGTCTAGGATGCTGGGATTCTGTCCAAATTTAGAAGGAAACAGAGGACCAGGCTTCTGGGTTTACAATTTTGACTGTTATTTTTGAATTTGTATTAATTATACGTGTTTGTGCGTACTCAACAAATGGTCTGACACACTAGCATGGCCCCAAGCTGAACGCTATTTTTGCTAATAAAGACCACTGGTCTGGACATATCGCAGCCTTTAACAAACACAATAAAAACACACTTCAATATGCGTAAACCCCCAAATGTATATTAAGCTGTGCATATAGATACAGTGAGGGGTCAGAAATGTGAGGCAGACAACTTTGTGAAGGTTTTTCATAAGATGCGACTTAATTAAATTAAAAGGGTTTGATAAATGCCTCCCTTTCCCTATCCTAAAGGGGATATGCCTGCCTATCAAAATAAACTAAAGGAAACACTGCACTGTAAAAAAGGAATCTGTCCCTCACACTTACCCATAGAACAAACATATGAAGGGAATATCTGGCAATTCAAAATATAACAAAACCACAGTTATGTCAAAAATAAACTTAATGTCCCTCATTATGAGTGACCCGGTCTGGAAAAAAGTACCAGTAACAACAGTTTCCGGGACCTTTTCCGGACCGGCCCACTCTGAGTATGCTGGTAGGGGCTGTGAACTGCCAGAAGGCCTAACCTGCCGGTAGTTCCGGCCCCTACCGGCAGAAAAATCACTGAAGTACCGGTACCGTTACTAACGGTGCTTGTGCTTCAGTGTTCCCATTCCTGCAGAGTCCTATGGGGCTCGGCAGGAATAGAAACTTACCTTTCCTCTGCCACCCGTAATATCCCGGCATTAGCATGATATATCAGACAGTGGAAACGGTAAGCCGAGGTTGCCGGTCGGCCACCGGTAGCACCGGCATCCTTGTAATAAGGGCCAATAACTGTTTCTCCTTGTGACCTGGTTAATGTTCCCTGCCCCAGTGTCAAAGTAGGAATTTATAAAACCAGTTAAAAAAAGGAATGTTCTGGTTTTCAACAAAGTTCTGGTGATAAGGTTCTACTTGCTCCAAAGGTCTCTTAATGGGCCTTTTTCAACAGTTCAAAAGAAATAACAAACCTTTGTTTATCCACTTGTAACAAAGAGTACAAGACAACATAAGAACCAAAAAACACTTTCCCAGTTCCTTAGTAGTAACAGAGATGGTTTGTCAGGATCTTTCTGCAATGATTCACAAGATCAAGTAGGGGCCTTGCCACTTTTTCTTCTCTGCAGTCGTTAACCACAACCCAGTACTTCAACAACTTTTTGCTGGTCAATTTACCTGCCAGGAGTACAACTACAAAGTCCCTTCCTGTGTGTCTTTGCTTGCAAGGACCTAAAGCTTCTAACTCTACTGCAAGTACATCTGTGGTAAAGTTCACATCAAACAACTTCGTAAAGTCTTTTGACTTTCAACCACTTCAATAATGAATATGTATTCTGGAAAGTTATGAAACGCAGTGGTGCTGCTTATGCCACATGAAATGCAGATTATGCTCCTCTCCTCCTGAAGGCTGGCTGTCTGGATGGCAGCTCTTCTGCCACACTTGTTTTCCCACTCTTATGTCAGCCAAATGCTGATAATGGCATTTTATCACACTTGTTCCTCTTTGAAATAAACAGTGCTTGTTTGGGTTTTTATCAATTATTGATTGCCTCTTGTTTTCTGTGACAATAGAGATTACAATTGGTCTGCTTCTTAATTGCCCACTTTTGGTTTTGCCAATATTGATTGTTGTTAATGTCTTTTAATATTGCCTTCTCTTGGCTTTGGCAATGGTAGTTTGTGTTGCCTTTGTAATTACAATTATAACCTTTGTGTTTGGATCCAAGGTTCTTGTTCTGCCACTTAAGTTGTTTCACATCAGATTGGTATACACAATTATTCTTAGTTTGCTGCATTAACTTCTCTACATTAGTTTGGTACTTACTATCTTTACAAAGGCTAACTGGCGATTACAGACCGTTCCAGGGTCACATAAGATTAGTGAACTCACCGGGTGCTGTATACAAATCTGATCGGTCTGCTGCCTTGATGTCCTCTGCTTCCCACTATAAGGTAAGATACTTCTTTCTGGTTTCTGGTGTCTGTGCCGATTGGGAGAGGAGCATTCCTCACTCCACGAGCACTCCGGTGCTCACCTGCCACCGGAGCACACATTTTATTGCTGCACCTTTTATCAATAATAATTGTATTTTGTCATTCTTGGAAGACTCTGTGTACCCAATTTAAGGATAGGCAAGCCTTAAAGTGCTCGACATCAATGCTGGTGCAAAACACAACAAAGTGGTTTGAATTGGCTCACGTCAATGGAGCTCCCATTGAAATGGCTCACCAGTATAATTGAGCCTAGTCAATAAATTTCTCATTCAACCAATATGTGACTTGTATTAGGTCAATCCACTTTGAGCTAATAGGTCACTATTGGGTGAATTGGGTTAATTTTTTTTAACAATGAGCATATATTGATTATATGCTTAAGGAATGTATTGAATTAAACCACTCTCTGAAAAACTATAATGGCTACCCCTTACAGAACACCTGTCTCAAAAAATTGTAATACTCCCCATCACAGAAAGAAAAAACTCATTGACAAATTATAGGTGTCATTCATAGTGAGGCTTATCTTTGGAAATGTGTACTGGAACTCTCTCACAAAAAAGATGCACTCGCAGACATTGCAATTGCCCGTCTCTCCTTTTTTTATGCTTTGTGAAACAGTTCCAAATTTTAGAGGATTATATTTCTTTTGTGGTTTGATAGACTCAGATGTGAAATAAAAGAAAACAAACACATCAAGAAAATCAGCTGCTTTCTAAATGAATTAATTCAAATTTGAACAAAAAAGAATGTGTTGTGTGTAGAAAATTCCACAAAATGCACTTTTGTGGAAACAAATAAAATGGGCCTCATTACAGTTTTGCCAGTGCTGGAAAAGTGCCGGTAACACTGCTGGTAATTTCAGCACTTGTACTTTGACCACACGAGCAAAACACAAGTTTGCCAATGGAGGCACTGATTTATCTGGTAATTCCGGTTCCAGTAATTCTGGCAGTCCCCTACATGGAGCATTGTGGGACTCCATGGAATGGGGATTTACCATTGTTTCTGCCACTTGGAATATGCTGGTAATTCCGGCATTCCAATTGGTGGAAACAGTATTACTGTTTTGGTGGCATCCCACTGGATTTACCAATGGGATATCACCGAAACTGTGAAAAGGCCAATGTAATTTAAAAATGTTCGACATTTCAGCCCACCAACTGTTGTGGAGCTGGTGCCAACAATCACAAAATCGCCAATATCCCGAAATCATCAGTTTGGCCATTAAAAGTGAAATTCTGCAAGACAAACACATGTCTGCAATGGTTCTAATGTAGGCCTGTCTAGACTCCTAATCACACTTGCTTCATCATAGATGGTCAGTTTATAAAAGGTCTTGCTACAGTAAGAAATAGCTAGGCAGCTACACCAAAATGCCTGTCTAGCAATATAATACCAGTTATCACGCTTGCTTTACCAAAGGTGCCCAGTAATAAATGTCATGACACAGTAAGTCGTGGCTAGACTGGCTGAACTAAAATGCCAGTCTAGCCACTTAATAACACACATTAAGTTGGCTTTGGCCGAAAATACCATTAAAACATGCCATGTCACTTAAAGATTTTTCAAAAATGCTCTAGTCATCTTCGGTCTCCCATGCGCACACACACAATCACATGCATACTCATTCACCCACCAGTCACTCACCCATATACCTTCTCTCACATGTGCTCACACAGCATTCTCCACACAGGCATTCACCCACCAACCCAGAACATTCAAACAGCCAATGTATTACATTCATATCCATTCACCTGAAAGTCTCTCAGTCATACCCTTTCTCTCACATCCACTCACACTGCACTCTCCACACAAGCACATGCCCACCCACCCAGAACATTCAAACACACACTATCACATTCATAACCATTCACCCACCAGTCTGTCACCCACATACCTTCTCTCACATGCACTTACACAGCATTCTCCGCACAGGCACACACTCACCAACCCAGAACATTCAAACACATTCAAATACCCACATAATTACATTCATATGCATTTACCCACCAGTCACTCAGTCATACCCTTTCTCTCACATCCGCTCAAACTGCACTCTCCACACAGGCACATGCCCATCCACCCAGAACATTCAAACACACACTATCACATGCATAACCATGCACCCACCAGTCAGTCACTCTTGCACCTTCTCTCACATTCCCTCATGCGGCCTTCTCCCCACAGGCATGCACCCACCCAGAACATTCGAACACACTATCACATTCATACTTATTCAACCACTAATCACTGGCACATACGACATAAATACATCTGGCACACACCTCAAACATGCAAAATCACATGCACAGTTTAAAAAATATAACCTTTTTACCTGTTTCCAGCTTAAGCCTCCTGTGTCACTCTAGCACTCCCATCTCCTGCGCGCTACTCACAGACAGGAAGCAGGAAGCTGCGAGAGATTCCTTTTTCCTGTATATGACTTGGAGAAAGGAAGCTGGAGAGGAGGTAGTAGCTGGTGGTGAAATGTTACAATTGATACAAGTCACGTTAGGCTCCTACACCTTCTCAGCCTCTGAGCCGGAGACGGAGCACCTCCTTCACTCGCTCTAAGCACAGGCCCAACCTTCCCCCTGATGGGCGAGGACTGGACCTGGCCCCCTCTAGACCTGGCATGGCAAGTTCCGCCACACCGTGGGGGCTCCAGCAGCCCACGCTATCCCAGTGTCTACAATGTGGGAGGCGCAGACTGATTCTGCGGCCATGCACAAACTGCATCTGGCTTGGGATCTACAAAGAATCACACATAAAACAAACTCAATTTAAGCCCCCCCACAATGAACACCTGCATATTCACCTGTTTCTCACAAAAAGAGAAAGCAGATGCAAGTTTCTTGTGTGGAACGCCAATGTCTACCTATTTTACATTTCCTTCTGAAATTGATGAAAAGCTTAGGTGAAATTGAAACACTTTCAGATAAAAATGTTACACAACTAGAGTTTTCACCTGTTGATGTCCCGTAATTTCAAATGTGACAGCTGCCAGGTTGAAACTGGTGCATTTTACTACAAAAAGAAGTCATTTTCTTTTTTAGTTTGGCCATTAGGTGGTGATTGCACCACCTATAAACTGAAATAGTGCATTAGAGTACAGATAAGGAGAAATGGCACATAAGGAGGGATACAAAGCTTGTAGGTGTTCTTAGGTTATTTGTCCACCTGTTGACTGCCCATGGCCATGCTAATCCCTATGGCCATTCTCACCCAGCTCCTGCCCATTTCCACTCAAAACACCTCCTCATGGGAACTCCTTGAGCTTGCTTCACATGAGCCTAACCATCAAACGTTGCACTCCAAGAGCCTGCAAGTGTTATTTCAAAGCAATCTTCTGAGTATTAATTACTTAATTTTAGCTGTAAACCCACTATTGGTGTAATAGAAATGTCTTAACCAGGTCTGCCTTAAACCAATTGATTTATAAGCACTATGTGTGTCCTTCACTGATGTCCTGCTAAAACAAGCATGGGCAAAGCCAACAGTTTTGGCTTATGCATAAGTATTTGGCATTTGCTAGGCACTGCTATTACATGTCCAGGTATTACGACCATTGTACACTTGCTACCATCAATTGCCAGTTAATTCCACTGTAGTAGTGCCTGTCAAGTGCCTTTCCCATGCCTATACAAAAGCCCAAACTTTTGTCAATGTCAATGCTTGTTGTGTACGGAGGTGTACCCAAATGGTTGTTGCTCCTTTTTAAAGCTTGGCCTCAACACTTATTCAAACATAGCCATTTCACCTGTGTAATCTCGGTGTGTCTGGCGTGTGGGGTTTAAAATTCATCCCAAAGGACAAAAGGAATTTGTGTCTGACTGATTGTGATCTAAAAAGGCAGAAACATGTGCCTGTAATTTGAAAGCACGCTGCTGACTTGCAGAACAAAAGCATACCCTGGAAATGTCAACACTGCCAAAAGCACCAACAGTGTTCTCAGAAATAGGAAGTGTGCCATTTGTGCAAACGACAAGGCTGCACAGAAATTAGGCCTACTTTCCATTACAGGCCATCGGGACACTGACCTTGGGAACTGAAGTTGTGCGCTGAAATGAGATGATAGTTTCCCAGAAAATGTCTCAAAGCTGAGATTCTGGGGAGATTAGGGGGTATTATAGATAGTTCAATTAGATATCTGTAACAAAAATCTTGTGTTGATAACTGTCATCTTTGTTAAATACATTACAAATATCTGCCATTCAAACCAGCAATGTTGTGCCGAAATGAGACACATTTCATGAAGTCTGGAATGACTAGGCTATTTCGGAAACATATGGTTTGTGATTCTTATTTGTAAATTACATTTCTTTGCCATGTTGGAGTTGTTAAGGTCATAACTGAAGTGGTCAGAAATGGGTGAAGTTATAACTCACAGGAATGATGCTTAGTGACTGAAGGAACCATCACGGCAAAGGGGCAATAGTTAGCAAATCAGCTGGCACAATTCTGTACATTAAGAGTATTTTGTGAGTGACCCAAGTATCTGACGTATTATGTAGGCTGGTGTTTCTATGAAACCAGGGTGACAAAGTACCCAAGAAGGAAACCTGTGCATGTTGTGGGATTAAAGAGGCTGTGAGCTGGTGTTTTCAATTTGCGTGAAAAGTGAATTGTTAGAGAAGAAAAACATCAGGGACACATAGTGAGGTGGCATGACTTGTGATTTTGTAGAGATATTAATGTGCCTATTCATTAATAAATATATATTCTTTCTAGACACCAGCCTGATTCTTGGCTTATCTATGGCACAGGGGTTAGGGATCTATGTAGTATGATATGGTTCAAAGGCAGAGCTAGATTTAATTATATAAACAGGTATGTTGGTGTGGGGTTTTTGATTAGGGGGAATAAACTCCCTGTGTTAATCGTTGCCCCATAGACATCTCCTACAGGAGCTATTCCTTTAACCACACATATACTTCTTGAATTACAATTGGAGTGAAATTGACTTTTCAGTATCTTGTGAACCAAGCACAATTAGCATGAATTGCAAGTTGTGCATTTTCACAGATGCGCATGTATTTATTTGTCAATTGGTCCCAATAAATACAAAAGAAAACCCTTCACCCATGATCTCGCCAAATCCACTTCAAAGCATTCATCTATGCATGACTGCATTGCACTGAATAATTTGCTGATGATCATCTGCCTGACTACAGGTCTGATTCCCAAAGGAGAGTGTTTCTGGGAGTATGTTATGCCTTCGGGTATCCTAACAGTCACTGGACATGATATCGACAAAGTGCCATATCCTAATCAAGCAAAACCTGCACCTGTTGGCAGTAAAACTGGAAAATGGTTGCATTCACAAAGACAACAAATTCACACCATATCATATGTGCTTACTTGTGTGTACAACACTTAGCAAAAGACATATGTTTTCAAGTAGTAATCTTTGAAATCATGTTATGTCTTACCTACAAATAACCTTTCCATGTCTATTATCACTGAAAATGAAGCATGCCACCTGTTTTTGGATTTTGCACACGTTTTGCACCACTTACACTTAAATCCGTTTTAAGTTACTTCTGCAGAAAGAAGTAGGAAATGCATTTGGAAATGTCTGTGAATTGTCATTTAGTTACTACTTGTTAGTTCACTTACACTGGCATTTCTCATCTGAGGCAAGACAAACGATGGCTGTTTTCTAGTCATTGATATCGACGTAATGTTACTCACAACTTGTAAGGTTACTCCACATTCACTCCATCGGTTGTGAATTGTTTTCTATATCACATGGTAGTCATCTTTGTAGTACAAAATAAGTTTCTTTATGTAAGTTATGCATACCATTTTTATTACAATCTTTGAAATGATAACACTCTGCACCAAACAACAATGCGTGCAAGATTCCGAGCAGCCAGCAGAGGTGCAGAACTGGAGACTTTCTGTCTGCTGCCTTTTTTGATGCTGATCCAAAATGTCAAAGATAAGGACCAGCTGAACCTCCAACTCAAAACACTGCTGACCTGTCCTCCACTCTCTAAGAATGTAAAGACATGTCTAATTATACCTGGCTGCAGATTGGATCATGGCTTGCTAATCTTGGCTGAGTTTCATTGACTTCCCTCACCAGCCTTCTCATCCCGTTAGCCTGCTCTTTGGGCCCCAAGGGAAGGCCATGCCTCAAGGCGCACCATCTTCTATCATGACAAAGCTGAATTGATGTGGGGACCAATGCAAGTGACAAATTCCCTAAATATGCCTGCTGGAAAATCCATTGATCATGAAATCAATCATAGGGATGCAGACATTCTCGAGATTGGGGTGGAGGGGCCCAAGAGGAAACAATAGTGGTTCTGGGTGTGTGGGGTAGGGGCATGAGATATATATGGTGGCATAACACGTAGGGTGTTGCTGTGCCATCAGTGTCAGGTAAAAACCACAGTTAAGTAGATCACCTGGGGATTTAATGCAGACAGGCTCAACATGGCAGGCTACATAAAAATGTGCAAAAACCCACTAAAGCAGTGGAGTGCGTGAAGAACGATGCAGGCTGGCCTTTCAACCAGCAGAAACATAGACGGTCGGCAAACCAGGCTCACGGGTGCTTGCTGAGACCAGGGAGGGGAATTAAATTGACAAGAATATGTTCATGGAAGCACACTCACAGCACAATCAGCAGTTTCAAATTACCCTTTGGCAGGTGGTCCTGAGAAGAAGGATGTAGGATGAAGGGACGATCTGTGAAGAGCCAATCGAAAGGTGAGTTTTGATGTGTCCTTGATGATGTCCGCGAGGCCCCTAATTGGTCAGTTGCTGTGTGAATGTCTCCCTTCCCGCCAGCTTGGGATGTCTCGTGTTTTCCTATGTGTCCTGACCAATGGCAGATAAATAAAGTTCTGGAGTCCAGCGCAATTACATACTACACATTAAAATTAACTAATGGGGTGGAGCGGGAATGAATGTGGTGCGAGAGGGGAGGTGACCAACAAGGGGGGAAAAGGAGTGTTTGCTCCGATCATCTTCAACTAACATATGTCTAGCTATAGGGGACTGACGTGGGCTCCCAATCAGCTTAGCTGGATGTTCAATAACTTAAATAATGGCTACTGTTTCTCACTACAAATAATGTTCTAGCTGTATAAAAGATTTGACCGCACTGGGCGGCTTTGTCAGCTCTCATCAATCAGTTCTGTTCCACTGTGCTGTGTGAATTGTGCTTGCCCAGCTGTAATAAACAGTGTTTCTTCGTGCCTGGTGTGCGCTCCCTTTTGGATTACTTCTTGTATATTTCCGCCTATGTGCTAGTGGGGGACCCCTGATTCACAAACATGGGAGCTGCAAGCACCCGCAATTGGCTGACTGTGCCTGTAAGCATGAAGTTAGGAAGGTTTCATCTCTCTAATAGCTGAGAAACACCTTGCCCAAATGCTGCATACAGATAGATTTTCAATGCTGATGAGATATATACTTCTCTCTCTCTCTCTCTCTCTCTCTCTTTCTCTTTCACTCTCTCTCTCTCTCGCTCTCTCTCTCTTTCTCTCGCTCTTCTTTGGCATATAAAGGATGGATAATAAACAGCAGAAACCAGAGGGGCTTATTTGCCAGGGTTGTCCTCCCGTGGCTCGGTAACAAGCAGCGCACGTTCAAGGCTTAATTAAATCGTATCAAGAGAAACTGCCTTTTCCCAAAAGAGCTTTGATTAGTAAAGCAGCTCATGTACATTCTGCCATAGTCATTGCCGCTACACCCAAAGGAAGTTTAATGTATACTTCTCCCTGCTGTGTAATCCACAGTTGGCATCAAAATGCACAAGAGCTTTCCAAAGTAATTGATAGCATTATATAATGAAGATATACAATGCCATGTACCAGTAAAACAATTTGTGTTTTTGCTCTTCAAATCATCATAAGATGCCTTCCAGCAATGGCCTAAAATTGGAGCTAATGACGTTGTTATGTTATGTTATGTTATGTTAGTTACTTTGCATTTATATAGCTCCTTATATACCATTGGTATGATCTCAAGGCGCTTGTAGGTTGAACGCCCTCGGGAACCGTAGTTCAAGTCCGTAGAGAGAGAGAGAGTTATAAGGTGCGTGTGAGCACGAGTGAGCACCGGATATGTGTGCATCAGGTGTGGCACTCGTATGATAGCTGCTTCTTAGTGGTAGGTGTGGTGGTTGGGAGATCAGGAGTATGTGTTCGTTCTGGCAGGGTGATAACAGACTGATTCTGGCTGCGTTAGGCCTGAGGAGAATGCCTAGGCTGGTGGGTGTTCAGCAAGCTGTGTTTAGTTAGGGTGATGGGGAGTATGTGGCAGGTGTTGGTATGAGAACAGCTATACTGAATGTGTCCTAGTATCGCTGTGTTCTAGTTGAGTGGTGGTGTATAGAAGAGAGTAAGCGTGGTGATGCGATATGGTGGTTTTCAGTAGGTGCTTGAGATCGAGAGCACATCACGTTGTTCTGCGCCATCTGTAGTGAGCACTCCATCCGCCCTATGCACTCCATCTGCCCCATGCACTCCATCCGCCCCACACACTCCAACCGCCCCACACACTCCATCCGCCCCACGGACTCCATCCGCCCCCACACACGTCTACTAAGCATGCCTGTGAAGGTCAAAGCGTTGTCAATAACCGAACCACAGGAAAGACCAATACATGCATTTACGACCCAAGTCCCATTTTATAAATCTGAAAACTTAGAATCCCACATGTACAGTACTTGTCAGCATAACACAGAGATGGAATTAGCCTGCTTAGCCTGGACATGAATGACCATTATAATTTATCGCACACTCTCCGTCCCACCCTGCGCCCCCCACACATCCTCTCTCCCTCCCACCCCTTCCCTGAACCCCCAAAATCAGCTTCTCTGCCCAGAATTACCTCCACATCCCTTTCCCTTGTCCCAGTGCTTACGTATGAGGCTCCTTGCCTCATCGGTAAGTACTGGGATGAAGGAGAGTGGGACTAGGAGTAATGAAGATTACAGGTAACTAAGCCAGGCATTACCTCCATGTCCCTCTATCTCATCCAAGTATTGTGTATGAGTCAAAGGGCCTCATACACAAGTACTGTGATAGGAAAAATAGGGCTATGAGTAATAAAGATTATGAATAAGTAACCAGTGGATTAAACACACGTAGTGGTGCAACACCATTGAGCTGACTGGGCTTTAGCCCTGCCCCTCTCATCCACCCTTCGAAATTGAGGGCTATGTTGACTCGACCTGACTGACCTACAGAGCCGTTGCCTGAAAGAACAGGACACAGATGTTAAACGGCACCTGGGTTTTGCTGTTAACAAAGGCCCAGCAATTACTAATGTAAAGCATTTCACCGTTAGTACCTGCATTCAAATGCATAATTATAAGGGCAATTGAACTCTTGATGTGGGTTTAGTACTTGCATGCCAGGGAAAAGATTGGAAGTGTAGAGAGGGGACATGAGACTGCTTATTCTCAAAGCAGTCCATAAGTGGTTGCTTTCAGATTTACTGGGAGAGAGTTAACTGCTTGTAACATTGAAGCTGCATTAGAATGGTCTCATTAGAATGTATAAATAAGTTAGATGACCCACACAAATACGTCTTCCCCATCCCCACCACCTGTGAAGTTAGCACCCTCCTGAAATTTAGGCTTTGTTGTGCCCCTGATCGCAAGCACACAAACCATTCACCATAAACACACATGCTCACCCAGCCACCCATACATTTAAGTGTGCACCCTTTCATCATTCAGGCACATCCATTCAGCCACCTATACATTTAAGTGTGCACCCTTTCACCATACACTCGACATACACACCCAGCCACCCTGAATTTAATTGTGCACCCTTTCACCAGACACTCACAAGCACGCACACCCAGCCACCCTGAATTTAATTGTGCACCTTTTCACCATACACTCAAACAGGCAGCCACCTATACATTGAAGTGTGCACCCTTTCACCATACAGCCACACCCAGGCAGCCACCTATACATTTAAATGTGCACCCTTTCACAATACAGTCTACACGCACACCCAGCCACCCATATATCTTATTGTGCATCCTTTCACCATATGCTCACAGAAGCAGCCACCTATACATTCAAGTTTTCACCGTTTCACCATAAACTTACACATGCACGCATCAAGGGGAGCCCTATTATTCAAAAAGAATTGGTTTCTTTTTGAAGTCACTCCGACTTCATAAATAAATTATTTCTGTTATGGACCGAACCCTCATGGAAATAATGTCTTTATGAAGGCAGACTGACTTAAAAAAGAAACTGTTTCTTCTTGAAGTCATAGAGCTCCCCCGAAACATGACTTGGAGGCCTCCAGCCTAAAGGCTTCCATGTCATGGGGTGGGGGAGCCCTCAGACTTCACAAAGAATACTTTCTTTTCGTACTCACTCTGAAGGCAGAGTGACTGAATGTTTAAACTATTTTGTTTTGTCCAAGGGGGCCCCCTCCCAGGACATGTGGTGGTGGGGCGCCCCTCACTGTGGGGGTTGCTGGGGCCCCTGTTACGCCAGTGGGACTGTGCCATTGTAAAATGCTTTTGTAAATCAGGCCCTAAATGTGATAACAGGCTGGTAGGTCCCTCCTTCACAAATATTGCAAATAGGATACCTGATTTTTTAATGTTACTAGAACTAGCAGATTGTAATATTGGCAAACAATAAATGTTTTTCCTTATGGGTTTGTTGTTTCTCATGGCATGGTTCTCTTACATTTTGTGTGTAGCTCCAATTGTCTTAGCGCAGGAAAATATATCTTTCCCTAAAACTGGAACATGTTCCTTGAAAGAAGTATGTTTCATATTGTAGTACAGAGGCATTTTATTGTAAAGAAAATAGAAAATAAAAAGTGTTTATATCAGCCAGTATTTGAGGTTTTAGTGAAGATGTAATTTTGCTCCGTTCTGTATTTATTTTTTTCTAATTTAGAGAGCTGTTCTAAAAGCATGCTTTGTTTTAAGCAGTGTCTGCATCTCTCAATGGAGCTCTGAAAGCATGGAATGCTTTCCTTTCTTTGCAGTTTTGCATAGGTGTAGTGTTAAACCAGCAAGCATATTTGCTGTTCTATGCAAAAGACCATCTGAAAATTGAATGCAACGATTAGGGTTATGTGTGTTTTTTATTGATTTATTTACTTACTTACTTACGTATTCATTTATATTGCACATGTAGACTGATGGGCAAACGGCCGAAAATACAAACAATCCAAACCCAGGACAACCATGGAAAAAGCAACACACAGCAGCCATATAAGATACAGGAGAATACAATCCAGTGATGAAATGGGTAAAACAAGATAAACGATATTAAAAACAGATTAAAAACAGATATCTAATACCAAAAGCTTAAAAGGGAACGAGTAAAAAACATCAAGATTAGAACATACCATAGCAAACTCAGGAGTCAAATCACATTTCTTAAGAGATTTCTTAAATGATAAAAGAGAGGTGCCCAATCTTACATAAGAAGATAACTCATTCCAAAGGGAGGGAGCCAGAAAGTTGAAAGAGCGCTTACCAGCCCTCTCCAACTTTATCCGGAGCAGAGTAAGTCACTCTGATAAGACCTTAAGGAGCGCGACTATCGTTTGAATTGCGGTATTTGCTTAAGGTAGGTCGGGTGTTTTCTCGAGGAGACATTTATGGGTGATTGTAAGCATCCTAAAATGTAGGCACTCCTTAACCGGTTGTCAGTGTAGCCCTCTTCAAGCCAAGGTAGCTTGTGCTTCACGCTTAAGACGAGACACAATACTGACGGAGCAGTTCTGTAGCACTTGGAGTTTGGCAGTTTTACTCTGTGAGGCGCCTACAAGTAGGCTGCCACAATAATCTATTTCAGCACTGATTATTGTATGTGCAAGTGTGGCACAATTGACATCAGAGATAAACTGCCAAATCCGGCATATCAGCTTTACATGGTATGCTGATGAAGAAACCACTGCATTCACATGGTCATTCATCGAGAGTGTCGAATCCAAGTAAACTCCCAGGGTTTTAGCCTGGGGAAGGACATCAAAAGTACAACCAGCAATGGGAACATTCTTGTATTAAGTGGGTTGGTTGAAAAGACTTTGTTGCATACCAATCAGAAGCAATTCTGTGTTGGCCTTATTTAGTGCAAGCCCATTGTGTGCCATCCAGTGTTGAACAAGTTCAAAGATTGCATTTATTCTAGCAGAGTCTACTTCATAGTCAGCTAAAAGTAGTAACACAATGTGAGTATCATCGGCATAATTTGTATACGGAATATCCCTGTCATCCAGCAGTTCAAATAATGGTTTTGTGAACACGTTAAAACGAGTAGGTGGCAACCAAGAACCCTGTGGGACACCAGACAAAAACTCAGCAGTAAAGGCCATAGAAGACCCACAAACATCTCTAGCTGTTCTACCAGATGGAAAAGCTTAGATCAATTCAACTGCCCACTTAGAAAAGAATACCCTAGATTGCACTCGGGTGAGAAGAAAGGTAATGTCAATGAGATCAAAGGCAACAGACAAATCCAGTTAAAGAAGAAGAGCTACATGGCCACTAGCTATAATGTGAGATGTACTACCGTTAAGGTCCCTATTTGAACCCTTTATATATGCTTTTAGTTTTGATTCAAGAAATGCGATTCATTAGTGCTCTTTTGATTTTGACTAGTCAAATGTATTTTCAGGCACTAAACCACTGGTGGGAGGGGCATCTTTCTATTGGCAAGTCTTTGGTTGAAATAAAGACATTATAGGAAATGACTAAGATCACGAAGAGCCACCTGGACGTTATTTTGGAAGAACTTAGGAAATCAGAACAGCAAAGTAGCACAACATTAATCTGGGCTATTTCGCTTCACCAGGGTGGAGCTGTGCTCATGAGTCCAGGGCAGATGCATAACAAAAGCTGGACTGCTTTATTTGCAAAGGGCCTCATCACGACTTGGGCGGTAACGTTAGCGCTATTAGTGCGGGGGCTATTAGCGCAACCGCCATAGCCCCCGGCGCTAATAGCGCAGGATCACGAGTTGGGCGGACTTGGAAGTCCCCATTCCCCATTGAGCCCATTCGGGAATGCCCCATTCCCCATTGGGCTCAATGGGGAAATTTTGCGCTCTTACCGCCGGCGGATTTCCCGCCGGCGGTAATAGCGTGAATTTTCGGCGGATTTCCCCCCAGCTTAGAGCTGGGGGGAAATCCGCTGAAGCCCTGATTTGGCGGCCCCTTAAATCCAGCGGTATTAGCACTACCGCCGGATTTAAGGGTTACCGCCGAAGTCGTGATCAGGCCCAAAGAGGCTTGCTAATCTGCTGTGACGGGAGTCCCCTCAAATGAAGGCGACATTTTGAGCGCGTGGGTCAATAGGTGTGCACGAGATGTCCCACTTGGAAATACAATGCTGACAGGTATTCATTAAATGGAGGAGTTTGCAGTGTTCCAGCGTAGAGTTGTTTGGTGGCATATTTGATGATAGTCCCACTTAACATCATTGAGCAAAGAAAGCACAGCAACAGATATTGCTTTCCCTATGAGCAGCCAAGGTCAGATTGTTCATGAATCTCTGAGTAATTGAACATAAGGCTCTTTTATTTATTTTAGAAAACATAATGTGTGAATCAAAGGTGTTGGCTAATGAAGACTGTTAATGACAACCCCACAGGTGTGGAAAAGTTGGCAGGTGGTGCAAGGATACGCAAGTATGTTTCTTTCTGATCTCTAGCGTGCTCCACTTCTGTATGATTGCATTCCTAGGAATTGGATAGATAATGCACATGGGAGTGATCAACGGGACAGTGTTGCATAATGAGAGCCCTATGAATAATGACTGATCCCTGTTATGGTTGGGTGGCCTCCTTTCGCAGGACCCTGCCCCCACCCACACACGAACCCACAGAGAGCAGGGAGCTTCCAACCTTCTTTAATACCCTCTACAGCAGTGTGTTTCCGGGGCTCGACTAGCCCCTCCTCTTCCTCCCCTTGTCTTTGCCTCCCTCCTCTTCCCTTAAGGTGGTTCTCCTCCTTAAGGAGGGCTGGCCGCACCTCAAGTCACAACAATCCCTGAACAGATAATGACAGAACAAGGTGTATATACGTTCTGGCGAATTGACAGGCACAAGACTAATACATCAGGCGTTTTTTTAAAGAGCATTGTTTTCAGCGCTTTACTTTACTTTATAAACCCATTGTGGCAATGGGTTTATACACTGTCTTTTAGGCTAACGTCTTCCTATATATTCGCTTGCTCTTGGGAATTTCATAAGTATGGGTTTACATCTGGTGCTCTGCTGTGTTCCAGTTGTAAACCTGTGGTACAAGCATATGTTTTAGCCGAGCCATTTTGGTAGCCATTTTGGTAGTTTCCAATAACCCAAGTTTTTTGGCCTCTACTCTTGAATCTACAGGTGCATCCATAGGGCCTGATTTACAAAATCACTTTTGTATGGTAACAACCTTAGAAAAAGGCTCTGTAAATCAGGCCCATTGAGTGTTAAACATGTGTTGTAGATCTTATCCAGTAAATAAACCAGGTTTTCTGCACACACGCACACATGAATATATAAGCAGATTACAGTTCAGGCAAATACTGGTGAGTACATCACATTTTTTTCCACTTGAAGTTCAGAAGTATTTTGCGCTGATAGCCGTAGCCCAATGATCTTGATGTGCCACAATTCATTATTCATAAATGATCACAGCCCTCTACAAAAGTTGGTGTATTTATCAGTTTCCTTTAAAACAACATACTCGTTCACGGACTATGCTGACTGTACCATGCTTGATTGTGCCGGCTATGCCTGGAGAACAAAGTGATCTTCTCACATTGGTTCAATTGTCCATCTACCTCCTTTGATGGAGAAGTTATGGCATTCTTAAATTCAACCTCCACCACTTCACCTCACTCTGGTCTGACCAATGGAATTGGTCAGATGTAGGACTAGTCTGCTTAAGAGGCAATGGCCAAAGGAAAAGATTGTGCCGGCTATGCCTGGAGAACAAAGTGATCTTCTCACATTGGTTCAAATGTCCATCTACCTCCTTTGATGGAGAAGTCATGGCATTCTTAAATACAACCTCCACCACTTCACCTCACTCTGGTCTGACCAATGGAGTTGGTCAGATTTAGGACTAGTCTGCTTAAGAGGCAATGGCCAAAGGAAAAGATTGTGCCGGCTATGCCTGGAGAACAAAGTGATCTTCTCACATTGGTTCAAATGTCCATCTACCTCCTTTGATGGAGAAGTCATGGCATTCTTAAATACAACCTCCACCACTTCACCTCACTCTGGTCTGACCAATGGAGTTGGTCAGATTTAGGACTAGTCTGCTTAAGAGGCAATGGCCAAAGGAAAAGATTGTGCCGGCTATGCCTGGAGAACAAAGTGATCTTCTCACATTGGTTCAAATGTCCATCTACCTCCTTTGATGGAGAAGTCATGGCATTCTTAAATACAACCTCCACCACTTCACCTCACTCTGGTCTGACCAATGGAGTTGGTCAGATTTAGGACTAGTCTGCTTAAGAGGCAATGGCCAAAGGAAAACTCTTTGAAATATCATCAGCTAGTCCGACTTCTTTGCATGAAAAGATGCTAAATGATAGTTTCTGGAGTTTTAAAAGAATGCATCTGCAAATTAATGGAGCATATTATTAAGTCCTCAAAAATCATTTGATTGCATAAACATATAATACATTGAATTCCCTTTTGACGGCCCATAAGCCATCTATTCTAATACTGTGTTTATTCTAACCTTTCAGCCCTATAAATTAGCCAGTATGAACCATTTTTCTGAGGCAGATCATGAGAGACTACTTTCATTCCTTTGAAGGGATGTTATTTAATCTTATGTATTTGGCTCTTGCTATCATACAGTTTTGGTGTTTGCATGGCTCCTGTCAGTAAAATGGTGTTGTTATGAGGGGACGTGCGGAAATCAGAGGTTGATGTTAAACCAGCTGTGATAGAGAGGATGACAATTACTTTCTCCTAAGTGAGACTCTGTGCGTGCTCCTGTCATGGTTCATGGCACTTACTGCTGGTCCCTCTGGCAATGATGGAGGCTCCCTGTGAGTGTAGACCTCCTCTGTGTTTCTGCCTCTTCCAAGATGGTGGCATGCACGTCGATTCCAACGCGCCCACAGCACTTCCGCTTTCCATCCAGTCCACTACTTCTAGTGTCGGTACAAGTCTAAAAGTGTGTCTCAATGCTAAGGTTGGTGCTTATCTCAGCACTCTTCTGTTTTTCCCTCTGCTTGCTATTCTGCCTTGAATAATTCCTTCTTTGTATCCTCCTGCCACCTTTTCCTTGTTCAGCCTGCTTCAGCTTTTTGGACCTTCTGCTCTGAATTGAATGATCAGTTATCCATTCTTCCTCCAGTCCTTTGCCTCTTCCGCTTCTGCTCTCTGTAGGACACAACACAACTTTTACTTTTTATTTTTCCCTTTTTGCGAGATTCTCTCGGTATCACGCAGTTGAAGGGATAAATGTGGAACCTCTCTCTTCTGAGCCCATTCGAGAACAAACAATTGACCTCAAAATGGTGACAGCCCAACACACCAAAGTACTATGTTTTGATTTGATAAAGGCTGCCCACTTTCTAGTAGACTACAGTAGTACAGAGGTGTAACCCCTACATCAATTGGTCCAGAGGAACCTTATTTTTAGGTTCTGAGTTCTGTGTCAACAACTGTTCCAACAAGAAAGTCATCATTGAACAATCTAACGGCCATCCGACTTAACTGTGTATCATTTACAACTTGTACATGAAGAATACCAAAACGTTTTTTATGAGATCATTGAAAAGACAATACCATCACAAAGGCCTGAGGGCTGTGCATTGAAACTCTGCCCAATGCTCTCCAACCTTCTGGCCAAATGTTTATCCTGTCCGCTCCTGAAAAGCTGGCCTTGAAGGAGACCTAGAGGTCAATCTCCGATCGGTCTCATCAGAAAATCCAAATCACCCACTGGATCATCTTTGTTCTTTGTTCCGAAAAAAGGAAACTTCGGAACTCCAGCCATGTCTGGAATATTGTAGCGTGAACCAAGTGACCATTAAGAGAAAGTATCCATTGTCTCTCATCGCAGACATCTTAGAGGCTTTTAGGGGTGCAATGGTGTTCTCTTAATTGGACTTACGAGGTGCATACCATTTACTCCACATTAGGCATTGGGATGAGTGGAAAATGGCTTTTGGACACCATTTGAGGACTATGCCCTCTGGTTTAATGAATGCCCCAGCCGTTTCTCAGAGGTTCATGGGCGGCGCTTTTTCAGATATCTTGTTCCAGTTCATGATAATCTATTGGGATGCTATTCTCATCTACTCCTCCAGTCTATTAAAACACAAGGATCATATATGACAAGTGTTGACCATATTACGTGAGAACCAGGTTTTAGCCAAACCTGAAAAATGTCAGTTTCACCTGAATTCTGTTCTTATTTATTTTTTATTTATTTATTTGTATTTATAAAGCGCCCTGGCAGCCCTGGGGCATCGAGGCGCTGTTACATCAGGGAAAGCTTAGTTACATGATACGTCATTGCTTACTTATTGCAAGAAGCTTAGCAATGTTGGCACAGGTTAAAGAACATAGTAAGGAGAAGGTACGTTCCTAGGTGGAGAGGCAGTGGGCCTGCCGGGACTTACTAACTTTGGTAAGTTAGTTTAGACTGTATTGGAGGTATTACAAGAATTCATGCAAACAGTCGTGTTTTGATTTCCTTGCAGCAAGCTAAATGGGAAGAGTTACCTCTGAGGTTGTGTGGCAGGGAATTTCATTGGGTTGCAGCAATGAAAGGGAAGTATGTGGCTCCTGCCCAAGTTCTAGAGACCTTGTTTACTGAGAAAAGGTTAGTCTATGGGGTTCTAGTGGGTCTTTCTATGAAAGGTCTGGTAAGTCTCTGGGAGAGGTATTGCAGTGTTGCGTGGTGGATGCATTTGTGGGAGAGTGATAGTATTTTGAATAGAATGCTTTCCTTGACGGGTAGCCAGTGGACTTGTTTCCTGGCAGCTGAGATATGTTCTCTTCTAGGGATATCCAGGGCAGCCCGGAGTGCACTATTTTGTACAATTTTAAGTTTTTCGATGTTCTTAGTGGAGGTACCAGCGAGGAGGGCATCACAGTTGTCTAACTGGGCCACAATGCTCTGGATATAGTGAGGCAGTTATCCTTAGTAAGGTAGGGTCTGGCTGCGGTGAGGAGTTTAGAATGGTATGCTGCTGATGAAACAAGATGAGTGATGGCGATGGCATTTACTTGCCTTGTGATTGAGAGGTTGGAGTCTAAGTAGACTCCCAGGGTTTTGACGGCTTGAGAGACTGAAATTAGTATGTTGTCGATGGAAAAGGAATTGTATGGCGTGTCAAGACTCTTGAGCGTTTCATGGGAGCCAACTAAGAGTAGTTCCGTTTTGTCTCCATTTAGGCAGAGCCAGTTCTGAGACATTCAGGTTTGGATGGTGGAGTAGACAGAGTTGAGGGTTTTGGAGTCAGCCTCAAAGTTGCCTGTGAGTTCTAGGAGGACTTGAGTATCGTCGACGTAGTTTGTATAGGTAACGCCTAGTGAGTGGAGGTTGTGTAATAGAGGCCTGGTGAAGATGTTGTATAACGTTGGTGATATGCATGAGCCCTGTGGTACTCCACATAGGATGGTACTGGGGTGAGCGGATGCTATGTCTGAGAAGAATCTCATAGCTCTGCCTTGGAGAAATGATGTGATCCAAGTTGTGACATTAGGGGCGAAGTGTGCATAGGTTGAGAGGTGTTGGCACAGGGTTTCATGGTGGATGAGATCAAAGGTGGCCACGAGGTTAAGGAGGAGTAATAGGGCTGGTTTGCCAGAGTCTCTAATGTCGTCCATTTGGTTCTTAAGGTCTAATAGGGCTGTTTCGGTTCCATGACCTGGGTGAAAGCCAGATTGCCGGAGACCGAGAAGGTTGTTAGCTTCAAGGAACTGCTGGACTTGCAGGTAGGCTGCTTTGTCTATTATCTTAAGGAGAAAGAGGACTGTGGTGATAGGCCTGTAGTTGCCCGGTGCGGTTGGATCTAGTTATGGTTATTTTAAGAGGGGGTAGACCCAAGCTTCCTTAAGGCATACAGGGACAGTGGCAGTTGTAAAGGAGGCATTGATAAAGGCAGTGAGGAAGGGTGCAAGAGTGGAGGCACATTCTTTGATGAGGGTAGATGGGCAGATGTCACCTTTGCAGTTAGATGGTTTGATGGAGTTCATGAGTGCTATGATTTCTTGTTCTGTGACTTCTCTGAAGGAGAATAGGGGCGAGTTATCAGATGTGTCAGTGGGGATGAAGGGCGCTTGGTGGTTAAGTGACTGTTGGCTGGTTTGGATTTTATTGTGTAGCAGGTGAAGTTTGCTGAGCATGGCATCTTGGATGATGTTGCACCAGGCTTCACCTTTGTCGATGAGTTGTGGGGGAGGGGTGGGTGTTTCTAGCTCCCAGAATATGGAAAATATCTCTTTCCTGTTGGAGCTTGCTGAGTCTATTCTGGTATTGAATGAGGTAGCTTTGGCATTGATGATGGCGTTATTGTAATCTTTGGCAATTTTGTTAAATTCAGTTTTGGTGGAGTTGCAGGGGTTAGCTTTCCATGTGGAGAGTGCTTCCCTTTTTTTGGATCGGAGATCGAGGATATCATCAGTGAACCGTGCATTGGAGTGCTTGGTGCGTTTGGCTTTGCTGAGAGTGAGTGGGGCGATGATGTCTATCACTTTGGAGATGATGGTGTTAAAGGTTTGAATTAGAGATTCAGAGTCTTACGAGAAAGGTGGTCGCAGGGCAGGAACTGTGAGGTGGGGTGTGAGTCTTTCTTTAGTTAATTGATGGGCTCTCCTAGTAAGTGCTGGCAGGAGAGGTGTAGAAGGTCGCTAGACTGTCTTGGCTATGGTGATATCAAAGAGGATGGCATAGTGGCCAGTCCAGGGCAAGGGTTTGTTTGCCTTGATGGTGACTTGGCAGTTGTGCTGGGCTATCCATTCAATGGTGCGGTCCTTGATGTGGGTAGGGTCTGAGATGACTTGTTGGTACCCTAGGCTACTCAGTGCTTTGTTTGGAGATTTAGTTGCTGGATCTTTCTGGTCGTTTAACCCAAGGTTAAGGTCACCTAGGATGGCCTGTATGTCATTTTTTAGGTTGCGTGCGAGGAGGTGAGTCAGAGTGGCTTAAAAGTCTGTTACTGGTCCAGGTGGGCAGTAGACGATATGGAGGACGATGTGGAGGGATCATGTCTTTTGCTATAAGGGTGAGTCCACCACTTTTGCGGATGGGCTAATCCTATCTGAAGATGGTGTAACCTAGGGGGGTGGCAAGTGATAGTGCTGGGCCTGAGGCTTTATGAGACAGGTTTCACTAATTGCAAGAAGATCAAGATTGTTGGTGACGATAAAATCTTCGATGTCAAGGGGATGGGCCGCGACTGATCAGGCATTGATGAGGGTGCAGGCGAGCGGCTGGGGTGCAGTTTTGAAACAGTAGGTGGTGTTAGGTTCTGGCTTGGTAGCGGTGATAAATGGTGTAGGTGTGTTTGTGGGGAGTTTGGATGTGCTGATAGTTGTGCTGATAGTTGCAAGTGTGTTTTGGGTGTGATGTAGTGAATGCCCTTGAATCCTGGCTATTTCATTTCACAATCCAAAATTTCTATGGAGCCAAGAAATGTTTCTGCTGCCCTTGATTCGCCAAATCCTTCATACATTAAACATATCCAGCAATTCCATGGTTTGGCCAACTTCTACCGGATGCTCATCCCACAGTTCTCTGATATTGTTTTACCCATTACCAACTTACTAAAAAAAGGTGTTCCTTTCCAGTGCAATTCTGTGGTAGAGCAAGCATTTATTTCATTAAATAAATGATTTACTCATGTTCCTATCTTGTGTTAACCAGACGTCTCTAAGCAATTTAATGTAGAGATTGATGCTTCTGAGGCAGCACTGGGAGATGTAATTTAACAGAAATAATCCAATGGTGAAGAACATCCTATAGCTTATTTGTCCAGAACTCTCAGTGAGAGTGAACAGCATTATTCAGTCCTGGAAAAAGAGTTCTTAGCTATCCGCCAAGCCTGTCTAGAGTTGAGACATATGTTCATTGGAACTGTTTCTCCTGTTATCATCCAAACTGATCATCGTAACTTGCAGGGTCTCCAGACTCTACAGTGCAGAAACAGTTGATGGGACCATTGGGCATTATTTTTTTCTCAGTACAACTACACCCCTAACTATATTCAAGGAAGTTAAAATCAAATCACTGATGCCTTGTCTCAGAGGACTATGTATGTGGAAACACTCATTATCCGTACAGTACCATTATGCATGAAATGTTTCCTCTTTTACATAAATACCTTTTTAACTCAGGTACTGCAAGAGACTAAAACATCTACAATCGTCTATGATTTACTATCAGCTAATCCTTGGAAACTTAAACACAAACAAGGTTTTCTTTTTTAACAAGTATCACTTGTTCTTGGCAATAAAAATAATTCAAGAGCTAGCCTTCTTCCTTTGCTATAATTCTGTCCCGGCAGACCATAGGCGTGACTGCTACATTGGACAATCTCCAAAGACACTTCTGTTGGCCAAAAATTAAGCCTGCTGTTCAGCCACATATCAAAGTGTGTTCCATATGTGACCAGACCCAAACACCAAAAACCACACTGGTTGGTCTTTTACACCAACTCCTTTCATAAATGAAACTTTGGGAGAAAATTGCCACATATTTTACAGTTGATCTTCCCCCTTTTAGGGGATGTATGGCTTACATGGTCACAATAGATTTGTTTACTAGAATTGACATTTTTTCTCTTTTAACCAGGGTACCATCTGCCCTTGAAATGGTCAAGGTTTTCTTCATGGATATATTCTGTTTTCATGGATTACCTACCATTAGAGGAAGCCAATAGGTAACAAAATTCTCGTCAAATCTGTTGTCGTATTATTTGGACCAAGAGTGCTCTCTCATCAGATTACCATCCTCATCCCAATGGAATCAGTGAAAGGGTCAATCAAACCCTGGAGCAATTTCCAGGTACAAGTCTAGCAGTGTGCCAGCACAAGTATAACAGTGTGTCTCAACGCTAAGGTTGGTGTCCTTGGCTCAACACTTTTCTGTTTTTCCTATGCTTGTTATTCTGCTTTGCATTATTCCTTCCTTGTGTCCTCCTTGCCCCTTTCTCTTGTTCAGCCTGCTTCAGCCTTTTGGACCTTCTGCTCCGAGTTGAATGATTAGTTATCCATTCTTCCTCCAGTCCTTTGTCTCTACTTCTGTTCTCCGTGGGATCCACTTCAGTGTTTTTCTCCATTTTTTTCAGTTGTTCCCCCTTTTGGGAATATTCGCTCCCAGTGTCACCTGGCTTGGAAACATTCTACAAGCAGGTTGTCGTCCAGAGTGAACAGTCTCCCTTTCTGCATAAGCCTCAAACACGAGTTAAAAGATTGACCAACCGCTCTCCATTGTTTCTGCTGGGAATCCAGCATCAGGTGAGACAAAAACCTGACAAATTGTGAGTAGTGTGTGTTTGGTTATTGCATTCAAGCTAGTGTGTGGGTATGTTGAGATGACAAGTGCCTGTGATGGAGTTAGAGATATAGTCAGTGCTTATTTTTGCGTCACCACAGGAAGACAGGAGGGTGCAATAGAAGAGTTCTGTGGGTTACAGTGAGGATATGAGGTCGAGATTTAGGTGTTAGTGACCGAATACAGTAACACATACACCATGAAATACTGATTAAGGTTTCAAACTGCATCACTTATATTTGACGTCAAAATATATGATTCTGTGGCATTCAGCAGAATGTTAATCCAGCGTGTGCTTCTATTAAAGACTAGAACTGATCCAGCAACAACTTTGTGTAGCTTCATGATGATTTTGAGCTAATGTCATGCCCACTGTTTTATGCTGCAATCAGCTGCCCTGGGAGTTTAAAAGAATGACAGGCTTGTGTTCTAATGGTGCCTAGAGTGACACTAAAGATGACATCTGGACTGCCCCATTCAGCATCACAATTGAATCCCGCTAACCAGCAATAGTTTGTGCAGATTTATGTTCCACAAAACTATCAGTGAGATTTTCTGCTATGTTCTCAATTCAAGGATGACTGATCCCCGGGCCAGAGCAGTTGGCCATCTATCGACTGAAACATATGTAGACAGATGGAGTCTATATGAGAACATCATTGGACTTTTGTGCATATTGAGAAATCGAAGAATGCAACAAAAATTATAGAAATGTGTTAATATGACGAGAAAGACTGCACTAATAGCTGTTCATTCTGTTCACGTAGAATTTCTGGTGTAGGAGTGTGTCTATGGTGGTATGAATGAGTATGACAGGTGGAAAATAGTGATTGTGTGAATCTAATAGAGCCCTGTACGGTATTCGTAAATTGTATGGTAAATATTGTTTTTGGTAATATTTCTGGAAAATAAAAATGTTTGAGTTAGACGTTTCTAGGAATAGTGTGGTAATTCAGACTCACCACCACGGTTCATTTTTGATTATATAGATGTTGTTTACCTGAAGGACCGTCTGGTACACAGGTACCCTATTGTTAAAAGTTGTCAAGGATCCAGACTTATCCTTTCCATCACAATGGAGGTGCCCATGTTTGATTGCAGAGTGTCCGCGGGAAGCAACGGTCCGCAAACGTTGGTGATCCATTCAATCAGCCATCTCACATCAACGTGCTGGAGCTCAAAGACATGTATCCGCCATTGAAATCTTCCCTGCCCTCTTCCCTGGTAAGCAGTGTGATTATCTTCATGGGGACCCAACTGCAGTGTTTTCAATCCGAGACACAGGGAGCTCCAAATCACTGGATATATGAGCCATGCAGCGATCGAGTTCTGGGGTTTGGCAAACACAGATGGGGTTCACCTTTTGGCATCTCACCTACCATAGCAGGTTCCTTGCATTTTACAGAAGGCTCCCTGAGCTGGACTGTACACTGCAGTCTTAAGTAGAAGCACTAGCCTGAGCTCGCACCCTCCCTTCCTACGTATTAATGCCCCCAGATGCATGTGTTTGGAAAGGTCAGTGCCAGTCCTGCCTCTTGGGTGGGTCAGGGTCTGCTTCAGATAAGAGACACCAGACAAAGGCTTCAGAAAAATGGCCTGGCAATATTTCTCAATGCTGCTTTTAAATGGCACTGCAGATCTGCCATGCTTAGCTAGCTCAAGTGAACACCCTTTTGACCTTTGCACTTGCTATACAGTGTTACTCTAACTAGATAGGACATATTTATATTCCGTTTATATTTCAAAGGTTAAATGAACCAGGCAGAGGCTTTGTTATTAACACAGTGATACTGCGGTATGCCGAGAGTCACACCTGGCGATATTAAAGGGTATGTTTTAGAAGAACTTAAAGTGCAATGTAAAGATGTTTCCAGACTCAAGCATACAATGTACCACGTGTTTATTCTTCAACTGGCCACAACGGCCAGAGAGCATCACATCTATTTTGTCAATGCTTGTTTGCAACAACACAATGTTTCCCGTAGCGATAATGTAGCTCCATGCAATATTTACCCTAGTGCTACTATTGTGTGCATTGCGCATGCACTTGTGCAACGTATATGTTGTGCCCCTGTGCTATTTGATTCGGACAGTGCAGACTGTCAATCTGCCAAGAAATATATCTGGCCCACGGGGGCAAAACTGGACAACACAACGATGTACACAGGAAGTTGGGATCACAAATACCGGAGTATTTCAGATACATTTCAAAAAGTCAGCTCAGGACGGCGCCATTGGATCAAAACTAAGAAAGTAACACACAGCCAGGAGGCAACACACACAGTGCTGTTTCATCATCTATTGTAACGACCATATTCAGTATCCTCATTGTCCTTTGCAGATAATAGCTGTATCATTTGACACTGCCATTTAATCATTAACACTCAGACAGCCAAGGTGTCATTAATGGCTTTGATGATCAGCAGTAATCGTTCATGAGAATCTTAGATTTTAATTTAAGAAAATCATAAAAGCAAGGTATTAACTAATGAAACATGATGAGTTGTGATTGCTTTCCTACAATCATTATCCGTAATTTTCCTATTAGTCATTGCTTTTGAAAAGCAGTGCCGGCCATTTGATTAGGTTGCCCGCAATCACTGTGGTCTGTAGCAGGAGCGCTCTCAAATGTTCTGCATATCACAATTTACCGTAATCCTTTGTTATTGAATTGGTTCACACAGTAATTCAATATATCTTCGGAGAAAAAGGACAACAAAGTTAAGATTTTCAAATTGAGGAACAAATATAATCCACGCCTATTGGGTTCTCGAAAATGTCATGTATTTCACTTTATTTCTTCTTTGTATTTTTAACCTGTGAGAGGAGCTGAGCAAACTTGCAGGTAGCTTGTCCCAGACTGAAGAAAAGGGTGGGATAGTGCTGTCTTTGCTACGGTGCATTGCAAAGCCAAAAAACTGCAATATTAACTTAGGCTTCTTCTCAACAGTGCTCAACTTGAGGCCCATTCATCTAGACGGGGGTCTGCAACCTCTAGCTCTCCATATGTTTTATTTATTTATTGATTGTGCATTTGATGGGCGCTTATAAAGTAAGTCAATTCTGTTTCAAAGTGCCCGTAGTGCAACTGGGAGAGAACATGAGATTGAAAACAGTGAATACACTGGAGGATAAAGACAAACCTACTATGCCTTGTGAGTATTTTGAACGTGCAAGTGCAGCAAGAAGAGGTAGCGTGGGGATGGGGGTAAGTGCTGGAGTGTCCGTGCTTGCGGGTGAGCAGCAGATGGAGGGCATAGTATGGTAAGTGCTATGAGGTCTAGAGCCGCAATGAGTAGAAAGTGCAGGCCTACAGGATTGATGCCGGTGGGTGCTGAGACATGTGCTGCGAGGTAGTCAGAGGATGGGGCGATTGGGTATGGGAGGTCAGGTCCCTGAGGGACACATAAGGGCCCTGGCCACTAATCACAGCGACTACAATTCCCATGACACCTCCTCATTGACTGTGCTGGGTAGGGGTGATGGAAGATGTAATTACAAAACATCGGGGGAGCCAAAGGTTTCAGACCCCTGAGGTAGGAGGTTACACATAGACACTCTAACCTGATTGGTAGCACACTGCTGTCACTTAGAGTTAAAGCTGTGACATTCCTCGTCCTTTAGTGCAATGAAAAGAGAGGATAGACCATAACAGAGATAAAATGGCTGCGTGAGTTGACCGCTTGCTTCAGAGATCTGTTCTGAACCTGCAGTCACTGGTTCATAGGCTGCCTGGCAGAGGCGTTACTAGGGGGGGGCTAAGGGGGCTATAGCCCCTGGTCTTTTGGTTGTAGCCCCGGATAGAATCTCAGGAGCTACAGTTAAAAGGCTAGCTAGCCCACAGTCCCGACAGTTCCGACATTAGAGTAGCCCCGGATCATTTCCAGACCTAGCAACACCCCTGCTGCCTGGCCTGAATCAGACCTGTATCCTTAAGAGGGTGATACATCCAGCACACAGGTTGTGCATGATGATAACACCTGTTTATGGAGCAGCTAGAAGTGGCAATAATTTGTCAACAAGCGTTATGCAAAATAGATTATTAACATTGTAATCCCAATGCTCATTGAAGTCACTTCGTCTGAAGTGGTGTTTTGCATATGGTGACCGAGAGTCCATACAGCAGTGCATATTTGTATTTTTTTTGCCTTTTTTTATTTTAATAATTTTTATTGTTTAAGGCATATTTGTATTTTAGAGTCTCCACTTCCAAGTTGTGTCATTCCTATAGTAATTGTTTAGTAATGGAACCAATCCTGTGTCGGTTGCATTCCACTTCAACAAACTTGCTTGGATCTTACAGGTCATGGCTTTCCAGATAATGTGCTCTCTTTTTATGGCAGAAGCTTACAATATGACTTGGACTGGAAATATCAAAAGCATAAGTAGATTTTTCTTTTTGTTATTGGGACATACCCAAGGCGATGCCATGTCTCAAAACACATGCCCAAGTGAGGAATGGTAAGAAAGAGAATACATGTTCATTAGTAATACTTCCCAGAATGTTTGCAGCTTCAACTTGATGGGGCATATCCTGTCTCAGATTCTCTAGAAGCAGGTCAACACCAGTGGGGGTCTGTTCATATTCGATGAAGTGAAGGTATGCTTTCTTCCCATTATCGACGGGGCAATTGCCACTGCAAAGAGCTATCCTCGTCAGTCAACCTTGCCAGGAGTGCTCAGCACTCAGCAACACCTTGTGTCATAGCAAACCAATAGGCCCCCTATGTGTTACAGGTGTGGTACACCCATGAGGTCTGTCAGAAAAACGCGGTGCGCGTGTTCCCGAGCCCATCAGTGCTCTCATGCTGGTGGCAGATTTGGGACTCAGGGAGGTAAGTGGTCAGCATTAGCTTTGTGTTTCCATGTATGGTGCTATTCGTCATTGCCAGCAAGGAGTGAAGCCGAGGGACCAGGCTGGAAGCAAATAGCTAACACAAATGTGTCTGACTGTTTTTATGAACAATGATAGTAATGGTGACGTGAAGAAATGTGGACTGGAGAGTGATATTGAGGCCCAACTGGGGCAGGGAGAGCTACATGGCGCAGGGCTGAGACAGTGAGAGCCATATGGTTTATATATGGGGCGGTGAAGACCACATTGTTCAAAGCTGGGACAGAAAGAGCAACATTTGAAGAGGTACTGAGCCAGTGAGCGTCACGTGGGGCAGATCTGGGACAGCTAGAGCCTCATGGGGGCACAACTGGGCATCAGAGACCAACACAGGGCATAAAGCAGACAGTTAGACCACGATCTGGAGTAATTTACGGAAGGGAGAGCCACATGGGCAGGAACTGGGACTTTGACAGCCATGTGGGGAAAAGCTGTGGCAACGAGAGAATTTGAGGAGTTGAACTGGGGTAGTAAGAGCTGCATGGGTCATCAATGGGACGCGTGACATGAGGGACAGGGGGAGTATGATCTGGTATCTTAAGGGTTAACGGCTTATATCTGGCCCTATAGAAATGTTGGTGTAGCCGTATCTTTTTCAATCTTATTTCACTATTAAATCAAAAACGAACTACACAATGCAGCATGTGTGCTCATTCCTGAAAGAAATAACCCCTTACCCTAAGCCCTAGGAGTGGGCTTGAGATTGCCTTCTGCGTTTGTACGAGATAGGCAGAACTATTTACATCATACACTGCACCAGATGCCTTTGGTCATCACACATGAAAAAAAGTATGAGCCTCATTTCTCAGAGTAACTGTTCCATTGGGCTACATGTGTGTAAAACCTAATGTATAAAGGCTTGTGATTAATGAAGTCATGGCATTTCGTTAAGAACCCCAATTCTGAAACTGTTAGGCTCTGCATCGCCACGATTTTCCATGTGTTCATATGAGTCCCCGTGCAAAAGCCAATACATTGAAGCTACTGCAAAAGGCAACCTTGTCGCGAACACCGCCTCGAAGGATAATTAATGAGACCATCATCAGAAAATAAACAAAGTGGAAGAAATGTACTCCTCCACAGATTCAAGAGGGTAAACCTGCAATGGTGTTAATGGTACGAATGAGCATCAACTTAAATGTCCTGCTGGACTCAGGTTTAGTAACTCAAGCAACACCCCGGCGAAACAATGGCCTGTGCCCCTACCTCAAAGTAGCAACGCGTTGAAACTGTGCATCGTCCCCCCCTAACTCAAAGCAGCACCCCAGTGAAACTGCAGCCTGTGCCCCATAACCCAAACAACACCCTGGCAAAACTCTGTCCCTTACCCCTAACTCAAAGCAGCACCCAGGCAAAAATGTGCATCGCCGCCCCCCCCCCCTAATTCAATGCATAACCCCAGTGAAAGTGCAGCAGGTACCCCTTAACTCAAATCAGCACCCTGGCAAAACCGTGGCCCGTCCCCCATAACTAAAAGCAGCACCCTCAAATTCACCCTAATCCACTACCGCCACAGACCTGCACCTCAACCCCAGGCAGCCCCCTCAAGTCCTACCACCCCCCACTATCACCACAGACCTCTGCCTCAACTCCAGACAGCCCCATGCTAGTCTGCCCTCCTCCCACTAGCCCCACTGACCTTTGCCCCAACCACCAGGGCAGCTTGCTCAATATCTGCCTCCTCCCATCACTCACACTGACCTCTGCCCTAACCACTAGGCAGCTCTCTCATGTCCTGCCACTTTCCACTACCCCCACTGACCTCAGATCCAAATCCCAGACAGCCCCTTATGCCCTGCCTCCTCCCACTACCCCCACTTACCTTTGCCATAAACCTAGACAGCTCTTTGCTAGTCCACCCTCCTCCCACTAACCTCCACCCCAACTCCCAGCCAGTCTCCTAAGTCCTGCCACCTCCCACTACCCCCCACTACCCTCTGCCCCTGCCTCCACACAGCCCCCTCACATCCTGCCACCTCCCACTGTCCCCACTGGCCTCTGCCCCAACCCCAGAAAGCCCCCTGATAGTCCTAACACCACTCACTACCCCCACTTACCTCTACCCCAACTCCAGACAGCCTCCTGCTAGTCCTAACACCACTCACTACCCCCACTTACCTCTACCCCAACCCCAGACAGCCTCCTGATAGTCCTAACACCATTCACTACCCCCACTTACCTCTACCCCAACTCCAGACAGCCTCCTGATAGTCCGCCCTCTTCCCAATACCCCACTGACCTCTGCCCCAACCGCAGGCACCCCCTGCTAGTCCACCCTCCTCCCTCTACGCCACTAACATACACCCCAACACCCAGGCAGCCCCCTCAAGTCTTGCCTCTCCCATTACCTCCACGGACTTCTGCCCTACACCTCAGGCATCCGCTCACGTCCTGCTACCTCACACTACCCTCCACAGTCCTAGACATCCCCTGCTAGTCCACCCACGTCCCACTACCCCCACTGACCTCTGCCCCAACACCCAGGCAGATCCCTCAAGTCCTGCCTCCTCCTAAAACCCCTACTGACCTCCACCACAACCCCCAGGCAGCCCACATTCCAGTGGCAAAGGTGATGTGCGATATGTGAGCATGTAGCAGTTGACTGTAAATGTGTGTGGGAGGGTGGCCAACCTTGTAATGAATGCATTAATACATCATCAGGTACACAAGTGATGAGTGTAGCCCACTCTTCCAAAGTCAGGCCACATCCCTCCACAAGACCCACAATGCAGAAGATCCATATGAGTGAAGTTTGGGAACATCCACATGGGCAAGCAAGTGCCAAAGCAACACCCTAACATCAGTGGACCAGAAAGGAACTCAACATAAAATTAACATAACCCTGAGTCGCAAATGGGCAGAGGCGAATGAGTTGTCACCAGAGACAACTAACATCTAATCCATGTGGAACATGTTGCAAGACACATGAATACGTGAGCACCCATACCCAATGAGAGACCCAAAACAATATCATTATACAACTCACACATCACCACAACCATCCCTGCATGCACACCATTACACACACACCAAATAAATCACTCAAACAACAGTGACACACTGGCACCAAACATGCAATCAGATAAACGGTCATTGCCACCTTCAGCCGTCTGATGGCCCTACTCCTACATGTGAAACACATGTGAACATGTCCAAGTTAGTCATAAGAACACCACCATGTCAAGCACTAACAACACACACATTCTCCAAAGGTGTTCAAACTCAACCACAACAAACAACTCTCACACACACACACACACACATCCACGCCATGTACACAATTCAACAACATGCCTGTATTGCAAATGATGTGCATGACAAAGCTGTCAAAAAAGAAACTCTGAAAGCATGTCACCAACCCACATCTACAAGAGACCACCCATATTCATTCAGCATGGATGCAACGCCCATTAGACACATGGCACATGCACACACGTTACCCAGCAAAAATCACAGTAACAACAAGAACACACACAGAAAGGCCTCAACCCACATAACTGGCATAGGACATATGCACTTGGGGAACATGGAAAAGGTAAATGAACACATGGACCAAGGCACTGCAAGAAGTGTGCATGAACAGTATGAAAACTTGAAATCTAACAAAAGGTCCAAAATTAAACCTAATACTATAAAACTATTTAAAATGGCAGTGGGCTAGTCTGTTGGGATGTTGGCTTGGGCTTCAACCTGGGCCAATTCACCCACCACATCCTCATACTGTAGGTGGCCCTCTGTTAATGCCTAAAGGACTTGCAGAGTTTCCATCAAGTACATCTCTGTATCCTCTTCCTCCCTGCAAGACTCCGCAAGGATGACAGCCCAGCCCCCTCGCCACTCTCTCCTACAACTCGGCCCTGGCCCACCTGATAACTGCATCCCTTGCCTGACGAATCTCCAACTCCTGCTGCCTCGCATATCACACCCTGGCCAACACCAGTGGCTCTAGCTGCAGCTGCTAGCTGCAGCTGTTACCCCTGCCTCAACTGCCTCAACTGTGCCACCTGGCGTCCACTGTACATCCTCCGGGTGGCAATGCCCTGTAGCAGTTCAGAACAACCATTCTGTAAGGTGCCAACCCCCTCAAACCCCCTGTGATACCCTGTCACCACACAAGTGGTGGCACATTCAGAAACCCTTCATGCTTTCAATTGTTCCTGAGTCCAGACTTTCCCCGTCCACAACCACCCCTCAGAGCAGGCTGGCTCTCTTGTGCCTATGTGATTGACCTGTCCATGTCCACCTCCCCAAGTGTTGGGGGGGCACGCTCTGTTGTTTCTGTCCCGCAGACAGTCCATGGGAATGAAGATCAGCCCGAGGTGGGTGAAAGTCTCTCCTAGTTGCAACCTTCCAGCAGGTGCAACTACCAGGCAGATCCTGCCAGTCGCATATGCGTGTTCCAAAGATTGAGCCAAACTTGTGTTTGTACACATGGCCAGTAAAGTGGCACTTCAAATGGCTCATTAAATTAATGATGTTACCTTTGATGGCTGGATCTGTTGCTTGGATAATTGTGGTGAATGAACAGCAAATACATGCAAGCAAACGCTGACCTACTGGGATGCATGCATTAATCAGAGCTAGACCAATATGTCATAGCACTGCTGATTTGTTGATTGTAGCTACACTTTGTACACTTGCTACAATTGGTTGTTTTGCACCTCCCCATGACAGCAAACATAGATTGTGATGTTGGCCCTGTCAACTTCCTATGATCACAGGTAAGGGTGAATCAGGATTGAAATCCAGAGAGTGAGTCTGAGAAACAGCTACCACATCCAAGGTAGGCAGCGGGCATGCACATTGCACACTACCAATTTGTGGAGGAAATGACTTACATTTATGTCACAGAATTGTCTTGAGGCCCTGTGATTGGAATTTATACACTTCACAAGCTTTAAGGGGGAATCACTGAAGGGCAAGTCCGGTGGCAGCAGGCACTGTAATTCCAGTTCCAAATGTGTATGTTACAGTTGCTGCACTTACAATTGCTCATAGTTGGATCTTGTGATCGAGCTGGTGGTCTGGCAAGAGGCACACAAACGCCTGTCTCAGCCACCATCACCATGTAAAGGCCTGCCATGCTGCCACAGAGGACAGCAGGCAGACTTAACGGACTGTGCACTGGGAACATGTTTGTTCTGTCCCACAACAGTCTTGTTGGACTCAAGTTGGGATGCTAAAAAGGACATGGATCCATCTCACCATGCAGGCTGGACGAGTGGCGTTGCCTCCCCTCTAGCTTCTGCTGCACTGGCCGGTTCAGGTCAACATCTGGGTAGATGACAGTTGTCTGTAACTCTTGTTGGTGGACACTCCAATCACGCATCAATGAGCAACGTAGCGAACTGCAATTCATTACCGTGATTTGTCGGACACATTGATCATCATCACTTCGAGCTCACCTTACAGCTCTGGGTTTCTCCTGAGGTGACGCTTGATTGAGGGTCACTTCAACATCAATTGCCTCATGGCATCAGGGTTGTGGCTTCACTATGTGTGTTCCACAGGGGCTGCAAGTCAGGTAAAGTATGTTTGTTTGACCTGATTGCATGACTCGTGTCCCTGTGCCGTTTGGTCTGCCATAGGGATGTGTGATGTCTGTGGATACAGCCATTATCCCATCTGCAGCTCTAATGCTATGCCACGACATGTGGCAATATTGTGCAGGACACAACATGCCATGATGTTCTGGCATACTACTGGCAGGGCATATAACAGTACGCCAATTGAGTGGTTAGGGGAGCGGAAGCGTGATTTAAGCACACTGAATGTGCACCCTACAATACCTCTAGTGGCTTAACTCACCGGAGGTGGTAGGATTCCTGAATAGTGTGAGCAGGAATGGTGAGAGCAGGTAGGAACTTTCCCCTGCAATTGTGCAAATGGTTGTTGTTTACATTAACTTTTGTCTGTGTGTCATGTGACTGCTTTCATGTGCATGATAGTTGATACTCACAGATAAGCCACATGTTCCAAAACGTTCCAGATGTAAGGGCCTGGACTAGGGGAGAACAGAAGTAAATATAGCTATCATGCTGGTTTCCTGGGTAATTGGCATTCACATGCATAATGTGGCCTTTGGCATCACCGATGGCATGCGCATTAATAGAGTGCCAATGTTTCCTGTTGCGGAAGATATTCTCCATCTCACGGAGGGGCTCGAGTGCTATATGGGTGCAGTTGATGGCTACCAGGACCCGTGGAAACTGCAATGCCATAGAACTCCTGGCACACTCTCTGCCGTGTCTGCAGTGAGCGTGGACTGTACACGTGCCTAGAAACATGTTCTTTTATGCAGCGCAATGCCTGGTGTAGGCACAGGGATTGCATGGGCTGTGGTATGTCACTGACAATGGCTGAGGTGCACTGGAATGAACCTGTTGCCAGGAAATGTAGGGCTATTAGCACCTTCTCCAATGGTGTCAGTACATTAGAGCAGATGGTGCGGGATGCAAGGTCAATCTCCCACTCCCTGACCAGGTCAAGGATGACATGGGGACGAAATCTGTATCGTGCACACACCTCCTCGTCTGGAATTCCAAATAAAGATGTTCAAGGGTGAAAGATTTGGCCCTCCTCCTCATCCTCCTCCTGTTTCTTCCAAGATGTATGATCAGTGCCACTAAAGCGGGATCCAACATCAGTGGTGGTCCTATTTTGAATGTGATTGCATTGCATGCTTTTATACTAGGGCTTTCTTTGTGCTTTGAACTTTGCGACACGTATCATGTGGCGTTAAGATCACACGATGTGCTTTCTCCCTTGGATTCCTGGCTAATGCACAATAAAATCCATGAGTAGGGTTTTCTTTGCGCTTGATAAGGCGTGTTTGGTCCTTGCAAGGTGCGTCCCTCAACACGCCCATGTTATTCCTTGTTCTCCATCATTTTACGCAAAGAATGGGGAATAAGCATATTCTGGGCCCTATTTATTTCTTTTAGCTGGCCATTCCCACACTTTGCACTGTGTGTCACGCAAAGCGCTCAGCACAGCGTAAAGTAGGTAAAGACCAGAGCAAAGTAGGTAAAGACCAGTGCAAGCAAAGGCTGATCCATGAATCAGCAATACGGTTTGTGCAGCGCAAAGTGTACCTTTTCCCTTTGCGCTGTGTAATACTTTCACCGAATCAGGACCTTAATTTCACAATATGTTACGCATGATGTAGTGACCTTTCTTCATTGAATCATTGTCAAAACGACTGGATTCCTCCATTTACAGAGAGGAAAACATATTCATTTGCAGGTCTCTCATTGATAGCTCATTCCTGTAAATATGAAAGAAAACTGTTATATTCACGCAACGGTCATACATATTACAGTAAACTTAAATGCTCTTTGAGCCTACCTTCAGTACTGCTGACATCCTGAATTACGAACTATGTTTTAATAAATTGGAATTCCAATTTCAAACTTATCAAATTCCACTCTATTTTGAATTGAGGGAGTGACGTGGAAAATGGAAATTCAAAATGAAAAATGTAACATTATTTTCAGGGTCAGCACGATGAAATGGATGAAAACGGCGGATAACCTCATTTGAATTCTAAAGCAACGGAATGGTCCAGGGAAACCTGCTTTGCATAAACGTCGCACACCCACGGATTATAGACTGAGGGCCTGATTCAGAGATGCGTGTTATCATGGAAAAGTGCTGTGTCTGAGTTGACAGGCACATTTCCATAAAGACATGCTTTCTGAAGCAACACAGGAATGGCCGCAATAAACAAAGTCCGCCACTCCTGCAAAGCCGTGATTTATGACATGGCAACAGCCTTGCCAACCACTGCATTTGTAAGGGGCTGGCAAGGACTGTATTCACTTGCCAGAAAACCCATCCTGCACAAGCCAAAAGAGGCGTTAATTGACGATACCTTGGGAGGTGCCGTTAGACACCACAGCACACTTTTTCCCATTTTAACAATAGCATTTCTCAGACTGCAGCATCACTTATCTAATTTAATGAAAGCTTATGAAAACATTTGGGAAATGCTTGCTATGCCACAGGAGCACATGTTTCCCCCCAAAGAGAAATTGTATCGGCTTTTGCTGCTGGAAAGCTTGACATTTCACCTCCGATATTTCCATCCATCTCAGAATGATGGTGCTGGAAACTGGAGGGGAGAAGGTCGGCTTTTCACACACGTTTTATCACGAGCTCTGAATCAGGCCCTGGGTGAGCAATAATGTGAATTTTTCATGGTGACCATGATCCTGCCCTTTATCAGAACATGTCAACAGCGTCAGATTTCATAATTGCTGAGATACATTAAAGTAGAAGTCCAGAATCATAATGTACTTGACCTTATAGGTTTTGTTCTCAAATAATATTTTACATGTTTTGTTGTACTTAGTTTTTCCCCAGAGTTGGTCAATGCTTGCTAAGGCTACTAGGCGATGGCTGTCTTCATCAGTATGTACCCGGCCACTTAAGAAATGTATGCTCTGGATTAATTCAGAGTTGCTTCTTTCGGACGATACATACAAGGGGGTGTGGGGGTAACTTAACAGTTGGCGCCTCATTACGATTTTGGGGGTAGCCATACCGCTATTGGCGGCATGGCTGATGCCAAAATCGGGTCCGGGTCCAGGTTCCCAGAATGGGGAATTACCGGGCCATTCTGAGTTCGGAGGGCCCGTTAATTCCTCCCTCCGGAAACCCAGGCCCGGACCTTCCCCATTCCCATTTCAGACCACATAGGGCTGAATGGGAATGGGAGAGAGAGCAAACAACGGGCAGATTACGAGCGGCCCTTTGTTTGCTCCCTATTCCCCTCGCGGGACCCGCTCTGCACGGCTGGTAAAACCAGACGTGCAGAGCGGGTCCCGCAAAGGGACCTCGTGATGTGGCGGAATGGTTTAACGGGTCTGCATCATTTGCGGCACCCGTTAACCCATTCCGCCACAGTTGTAATGAGGCCCTTGGTGTCTTATTTTATAGCAAGGTAGTAAGTGTATTCCATAGATGCTCTTTTGTAAGTTGTGGATGCAAGGATAGCATTACATGATTATTGTTTGGTTGCATAGGTGACTATGCCTTTTGTACTATATTTCTATGGGATAAGCTGCATTTCCTTATTACTAACCGGAGGAATTTAATATTTGATTGGTATTGATGACTAACTCCCCCCGACTCACTAGTTGAGTTGTTATGAGTAAGAGTGCCAAAGCTGTTAACGCCATACGCTTAGTTCTTATTTGTATAGATGCCACTTTCTTGGCTTGCTCTTTTGCTAGACCGAGTTCCCTAGTGCCTGATGACTGGTCCCCCTGGATCCCTCCATAGTCAGCTCAGGTAGTATCCTAGTACTGTGGTTAGACAGTATACTAATATGTGGTCAACTAATGTTGCTTTCAAGAATTTACAGCAATTAGAGAAAGATGATGAGAAGTAACATAATCAAATAGTGTGATAAAATAAATTGGACAATTATTTTTAACATAATCAAGCAAATGGATATAAACAGACTTTGTTGATTATTTGCAGAATGCTTTCTTTGTAATTTGGGCAAATTAGATAACCAAAAGATCCCCAGTGAGCTGGTTGTCCCATTTAGAGTCCTGTAAACGTCTTTACCCTTTGACTGCAAAAAAAAAATACCCATCGATATGAACACTTGGGGCTATTGGTACTAGGACTATGGGCCTCATTACAAGAAGGGCGGAATGAGATTAATGGCGCCGGCAATGGTGCTGGCGCCGTTAATCCCATTCCGCCCTATTACGAGGTTCCCTCGCGGGACCTGCTCTGGACATCTGGTTTTACTAGACGTCCATAGCGGGTCCCGCGAGGGGACCAGGGAGCTAACAACGGGCCCGTTATTAACAGGCCCATTGTTAGCTCCCTCCCTATTCCCATTGAGCCCTATGGGGGATCGAATGGGAATGGGGAAGGACCGGGCTCAGGTTCCCTGAAGGAGGAAATACAAGGCCCTTCAAAGTCAGATTGGCCTGGTGTTTCCCCATTCAGGGAACCCGGACCCGGACACGATTTTGGAGCCAGCCATGCCCTTATTAAGGGCATGACTTCCTCCAAAGTGGTAATGAGGCCCTATGTCTTCAGAATTACTGAATACATGGGGAAAGCTTAGATTGTTTTATTTTGAACCTCAGCAATTAGAACATGCTTTTGAATAGCCTCAACCAATTGCAGGTTTTTATTACATACTTGAGTGTAAATGTCAACGTTTGCTGTTTCCAGTCTAACACAGTAAATGATGGCGGGAAGGTCTCTTTTAATTTAATTTGAAATATAATAGATAGTGTTGCCTTCTCCTGTTACAGTGCACATCTAACAAAGTTCCCACGCATTGCTCTGCGAGGCAACATCACGCTATTTTCAGTTGACATCTGATCTTGATTGAACCTAGTGATTGTGCTGCCCTGATCATTTGTTGAGAAGTGAGTCTAACCTGCGTAGGAGAGAAACATGATCAGTCATGTTGTGTTTTACATATACATCAGCACATTCCACTGAGTGATCTTTAGAATCATATTTATTGTGTAGCATGTTAAGTCAGAACAATCACACTGTTTTTAATACGGGTGGGGGTCCTTCCATCTACCTTTAATCTAGGCAACAAAGGACACATCCTCAAAATACTGCAAAAGAATGATATTGATTGCATGTAGACTCAGATCAGCGGATGAGTAGTCAGTGTTAAGGCCTAGGCTGTGAACTATCCAACACTGCTACTGACAATGTTGTATGAACATGAATCAGAATTATTAGCACAGCTGTATGTGTTATAATGTCCACCACCATGCATGTATGGACAGTTTTGAAATCTGACTGTACAACGTCAGTGCTAATGTATCTAAACAAAAGCACACCGTAAATGGACTTTATATAGCTTACAGGTAGTGCCATGATTCCAGCAGAAGGCGCATCTACTGTCCATGGTTATGCCTGTATCAGAACTAAACCAAATCAAAGGGAGGACTATTTTTAGGGTAATGCAACTGTGTATTGCCCAATCTCGTTTTCACACTAATAATAACACAGTTATATTGATTTGTAGAGAGTTTTTCAAAGAAAGGCCAATATGCCTAATTGCGCTTTCCGAATAGTCTCTTTTTGCACTTATGGTGTGCTAAAAGACACATGCTCTACCACCTTGGCTTTGGCATGTGTTAGCTGCCCCCCAAATGAAGATAAACATTAATTTTATTAGGTTTTCTCTGGGTAGGCAGGTGCAGATACAAATTAGTTAAAATTGTGAAGAATTTTCTTCAGCGAAGGTCTCTCTTGAGGTAGGTCACTTCGGATAGAGAAGGGGTCTCTTAGCCCGGCTAAGAGAACGACTCTAACCTAGTACAGAACACGTACCGCACAGTTTTTGTTCGTTCCATTTGAGGTTACCCTGTTAAAAGTATCCAGGGACCCCTTCTCTATCCGAAGTGACCTACCTCAAGAGAGACCTTCGCTGAAGAAAATTCTTCACAATTTTAACTAATTTGTATCTGCACCTGCCTACCCAGAGAAAACCTAATAAAATTAATGTTTATCTTCATTTGGGGGGCAGCTAACACATGCCAAAGCCAAGGTGGTAGAGCATGTGTCTTTTAGCACACCATAAGTGCAAAAAGAGACTATGCCTGTATCAGATCATGCTCAGAAGCCGCATCAGGCGTTTGCCACTATATGGCAGCAACTCGTGCTTGTAGTATGAGAAGAGGTACCTGTGGGCTGCCCAGCGTGGCCACTATCTGGCTACTTGCAGCCCTCACCCGGGATACATATAGAGTTGTAAAATGTGAATGCAATGCATTTGTGCTAATCATTCAGTCTTGCACGGGTGTGTCATCTTTTACACCACAGGCCAAAAACAGCTAGCACAATCTGCTGTCACACCAATAAACAGCAACTAGCAACCAGCAGTTTGTCCTGTTTCTTCGTTTTTATTAGCAGTTCATAATCCCCTTTAGGTTGCTTAACCTACATGTTCGCTCTTGGATTATTGGTTAAAAAAATGGCTGAAGATGGTTTATATGGAGTTCACATTGAGTTAGACACGGTGATAATATTGACACAGGACCCCACCTTGCCCTTTATTTGAATATCAGGGCCATCTAAAGCATCTTAGTAGGGTCTACCTGAGACGTGATTTGAGACTCTGTTGGGTTGCCTGGGAACCGGCAATAGTAAGTAATGGGACTGGGCACGGCCAAGGTTAGGACCTGCTCCTGCTCCCGGGCTGGTGCACCTGGGGCCGCATGGATAGGTGGTGATCCAGCTTGGAAAATGCCAGGATGCCGGAATTCTGTGGTCAGGGCTATAGGGATGGGCCCAATGTTTGCAAGGTGCTGCTGGCACCTGGAGTCAGGGATATGGTGGCATTGACCGGTGCACGGGGGCCGTGTGCACTTTTTATTAACTTGGTGACACGTGTACCACGTGTCACTGTACACGTGACTTTTGCATGAGCCCAGGAGGGGCTTAAATCAGAGCATCCCATGCCAAGGGTGAAGGTTCATACAACATGATTTTTCACTCTATATACTTGTTCATGCATTATGTAGAGGTAACGGGTCATGGGTGTAAAGCATTACATACCCACATCCAATACTTTATTAGTCTTGGATGAATGGTGCTTCACGGATGCTGCTTTTATTGAGCCCAAATTAAGCCCACAGGTAGTTCACCGGCTCACAGTTTCTGGAGGACCCTTCACTGCGTCCACTTAAAGTCCACCACCTTTACGCAGGAACCCTATTTCTCAAAAGCACATCAACAGTCTCTGGACTCACTGCAAATTTGTCAATAGTTCTTGGACCCCCTCCCCCCACCCCCGCATTATCATAGAAGGTTGGGGATCAGACCACGATTTCCTCCTTCCAGGCGGCCACTGGATTTGTCAGTGGGGGCACCTCTGTATTTTTGTGGCGGAAGCGGCCTCTTCCCATTCACTCCCCAGGCTCTCTGCTGACAATGCCGCTGCGGCAGGCTGGCCAGCAGATGACGATGATTTCCCCCCAAGAGGAGGGAACCTTGTTTAATGTGGGCCCACGCCGCTTCATCTGCCCGGCCACACAGGCACCCTCTGCAATGATGGCCCCGGCCAAGGCAAGGTTGCCAGACTGTAGCGTTGTGCCCCTTTCTCACTTCATGTTCTTTTCCAATGATGCGAGTGTTGCCGCTCATTTTTCCCCTCCCCCCAAGCGCAAGATCTCTCCCCTTGTTGCGGCAGAGGCTGTGCCTCCGTACAGCCTCTACAGTTGGGAGCATAGTCTGTCGTCCTATTTTTTTTTTTATCAGAGAGATTTGCACGCACCGGGGACTTCTGCTGGACCTTGTCGCCTGTGCCAACGTTTCGTCGGCATAGATCCAACCTACTTTTTTTTTTTAATCTGTGTTCTTATTCTTTTTTTCCCTAGCAGGCTACAGGGACTCCAGCAGCGTGAGCCCCCGTGCAGGATTGACGGTTTTCAGGCTGGACCTAACCAGCAAGTGCACTCCCTAATGCGGGCACCCAGGGTGGCATGCCTGGTTCTGTAGCATTGACAGTTATGTTCTTTTACCTCAGCGTCAGTTGTTGGCATGTCCCAATTTAGGACCCGCTACTGCCCAGGGCGGGCTGCTGAACCCTGGTCTGCAAGGATAGGCGCTGATCTGGATTGGGAAATGCTAGGAGGCCAGCATTCTGTCATCAGGGCCGTAGGGATGGGCTCACTGCCCAGTGCTAACAAAGACACTGGAAGCAGGAGCCTGGTGGCGTTGACTGGCACATTAACTGACATGCGCACCATTTATTAACCTGGTGGCACATGTACCACGCGTCACTGTAAACTTGACTTTTGCACGAGCCCAGGATGGGCTTAAGTCACAACAGACCGACGTTACAAGGTAACCAAAGGTCTACCCTTCTTCCCTTTCACCACAGGACAAGGTCTATTAACCTACATTGTTTGGTGGGGTCACCAGCCAGGTTTCCAGCGAGCAGCACACTTTGCAACTCTGCAGAAAACCCGGGGAAAGCAACTCCACCACTGAGCATATGCAATCTTTAGCACTATATCCACACAATCGAAATCAATTGCCCCCTCAAAGACATGGAACCAACATGTGTAGCTCTGAACATTCCTGATAATGAAATACGGAAATACGATGCAGGAAAGATGAAATCTGCCACAAAGTGCTGTACTTGAGTGCCCTGGGAACAGAATGTGCACTGTTAAGCCTCCCTAATTGTGTACTGCTGAGTAGCAGGCACCATTAACGAATACATCAAAGCTGTAATCCTGTACTTCCAAAAACCTGCATGATTAGGTTTAAGCAGCTCCAAATAACATCACCTTACATGGAGGTATAGAGGTGTTCCCAGCTGATCCATGACAAGTTCAGAGAGAGCTGATCGTGTGGCGAAGTGTACTTTTGATTTCAGCCCTCTATGTCCTTTCAGACGTGACCAAGGAATCTCCATCACTTTTTGTATTTCATATTTGTATTTTTAGGCAACTGCTTGAGGGAGTGTTTCCTTACCTGTGTCTGTTTTTGTGTCGGCAGTGCAAAGTCACTTTTCAGCAGTGCAAATTCACTTTGAACCGGGCAAATATTCCATGAATCGAGCCCACAATGTTCACTTTTTCTGCTGTCCAGAAAGTGCATAATTGTGTTGGTTAACACTCGTGTTCGTTGTGGTCTCTAGCCTGATTTTATGTTCGATGAATTTATTCTCTGTATGATTGTTGGCATTATTAAGAAACTCAGGGCTACTCTACGGGAGCAGTGGCACATTAATTGCGGCAAAAAGACAGCACAGTTCTTGACGTGTCCCCTGTCAAATGTGAGTTGCTCATTCAGTATGCTCATTTTATTCGCATTTCTGGTCTGCTTTTACTTTTGGACAAGCAAACCTACAATTTAAAGAATTAAAACAATGAAACAACTGATAGCCTTGTCAGTCAAGCCTAAAATGTATGAGCTGTACAACTACATTGCAAGAAAATTGAACACAAGCCCTTGCTTTCTCTCTCGCTCTGTACATGTTGTAAACAAAAGAGGATCAATTGCCACATGCAGCGATCGATACAGATCTTGGTGGGACACCTTTCAATGACCCATTCCCTGGATGCATGTTAGTATTTATTTGTTTGAATCCCATAGTCACACATGCATAATAATAATAATAATAATAATAATAATAATAATAATAATAATAACAATAATAATAATAATAATAATAATAATTTTTATTATTATTATTATTATTATTATTATTATTTGCTTCTCCATTAACAGTCTGGATCTGGGTGGATTGATTAAATAGAGCCACATGTCAGGATGCCATGTAAGCCTCTGTTCACCATTATGAATCTCATGAGATGAATTACAGCACTTTAATAACAGTCTCCTGCTTCCATAAGCTTATTTTTATGTTGTTTGAATGTGGTAAGGATCTTCTCTTTCCTTGCTGTGTTAAGGAAGAAGAGAGAGCGGAGTAGAGGGGTAGTGGTGGGTTTGACCAGGAATGTAAATGGCCAGGTGAGAGCTATCTAGGGAATTGCTTGTTTCCAAGAGAAGAGTGCCTTGGAGCATCCTGGCCATTAAATTAAAACATTGCATATGAGTGGAAGAAACAAATGATGAGGTAAGGCATAAGGCCTGGGAACATCTAGCAAAAGTGGGAGCTTCTAAATTTGCCAAATATTTTTGTTGAATAACAGCATGGAAATGTATGAACTGTGTCCTTTCAAAAGCCTGTATAACCATGGATCGCCCATCTCTACAGGATTTACTCTGAATGAAATGGGCAATTGTGGGGAAGGCCAAGTGGGGATAGAAGAATCAGGTTCCCATTCAACTAGGTATGGTTTAACGGGCAATTTTGTCCCAGAAGGCTAACAAATCCCAAGGCATGGATATGATCCTGGTTATCCTATTTTGATCTGAAATACCCCAATGGGCACTGTTTATTTGCCACTTATTCAATGCTTTGTTATGTGTGGGGAGGATTCCTGGTGATCTGCTTCAATAGTGACCAGTTTTAAAAAGGGATATAGAAAATATCTGGCTTGTTAACTTGTGACCAATTGAACTATGCTATTCAAGAGTCCAAGGATGAGTACAATAGCCCCCTCAGCACTCACACTTCTACAAATCAAAACCCAATGAAATCATGAATGTAAATAAAAAAGGGACAGTTAATATCTTTCGTGGTAATGTGTGGAGAGGGAAGGTTATGCTCTTAAGAAGGATGTGAAGGTGAACCAGTAGTGACCCAAATAATGCAAAAACATAGACCAACATAAAGGGAATGTCCCATCAAGATTCTGTAAAAATATATATACTTTAATTAAACACAACATCTGAACATAGAACAAAGGAAAACGCTGTACAAAATCTCAGGCCAAGATGTGACAGAATGAGGAAAGTATCACTCTGAGCGCAGTTCCAGTGGTGATAGGTAAGTTACCACTCACAAAAAGGATATTTTGTTGTGGGAATTGTGTGATCATGATTTAAACAGTCTCTAGGGCCCAAGTGGACCAAGGGGACAGTTTGTTGTCAACAGAACCTGGATTCGGTTCTTGGGGGTTGATGAAGTCAGACCTGGGCTTGAATGTTGATGCAAGCGGATCAGGCTCACTTTGGCCTGTTGGATCATGGGGGCCCAATCAGCAAGCATGAGTTGAGCAGGGGCACACATTTTGTAACCCTGGGTGGTCAAAGGGGAGGATCTCAGTCGATTCAGAACTAGGCAGTTCTGGGATCCCTTTGGAGTTGGGCAAGGCGGATTCAGGCTTTAGCCTCCGGGATGGGTCAATGTATGACACTCCAGCGGTTTTAGTTGATTGGTGGCAGTCAATAAAATGGTGACCTTGGGTGTGCATTTCAGTGAGGTGGTAATTCATGGGCTAGCTGGGTCATGACATGGTTGCAACCCCTAGTCAGAATCGGCATGTGACTCACCAGTGATTCTGATTGGGTTACCGCGATCAGGCAGTCAATTCAAGACTAGCAGGTAACAGAGTTAGCTAGAGCATGAATCAGCCTCGGGCTGGTTTGAAGAGCAAGCAATTGTTCAGCTTAGTGGAGGAGGGCAAAATCCAGAGCCTTCACTATGGATCAGGGTGCAGTGAACATGGAGGGACTGATTTGGTGCGGTAGAATAGGGAGCTTTGGCTGGTCTGATCCTTCAGCTGCTGTGAGGGTCACTCAGGGGAACTCGAGGATAGGATTGTTAAATTCAGGGTCTACCTTCCCACATTTAGGACATTCTAATGCAGAGTGGTAGATCCTGGTCCAGAGCAAAGGTCACTCCCGAAGTGCACTGGGAGTGGGTAGGGGACAGATCGTCCTTCTGTTTTGGAGGGCTGCTTCTTCACCTCAGGCTGAGGGCTTTAGAAAACCCATCTTTCCCAGATGTAGTTCAGTGAGTTATTCTCAGAACAGTCTTCCTGTCTTGAGAATATCTGAGAGAATCTCAGAGAATTTCAGAGAGAATCTGCCGAAGGGAAAGGAGATCCCTTCTTTAACAGGCACAAGTCCCCAGGTGATTGGACTAATGCTAACTTGCCTTAGTGGTCCAATCCTGGCTCTTGAATGGAGTGGACATTGCCCTTCTGATATTACAAAGTGCTTTGCTATGATGGAAGTGGAGCAGACAGGAAAAAGAAAGAGAGAAAGAGAGACACCAAGACGGTGGAAGTCTCCTTCCATTCACCAGAGCACTCCAGCCTACTGTAATCCCTCTCCCTTCCCTTTTCGCTAACTATACAGGCCTTTATATATGCAGCATCATGGTGTGAGTCAACTCCTTTGAATGGGTGTGCTCCTTTGATGCCCTTGCACAGGAAAGCTTCCGGCTGTGCTGTTGTCTCTGACAGAAGCTATTACCTGCCATCAGAAAGAGAACAAAGAAGAGATCCGGTCCTGCAGGTGCCTGTCCTGCCATTTTGCAGGCTCCAACGGTTGTCCAGAAAACTGATCAACTTTCACAGCAGAGCTGACTCACAGGATCTGACAAATGTGCATTATCAATTGGAATGTGGTGGCCATAATCATAAATAATACCATGCACCGTGCCTGAACCCAGTCATATATTTATTTAGACTTTACCCTGCCACCAGCATGGGGTATATATGATCATTGTTGTTTAGGTACAGGGGGCATTTCTTAAATGCCTCCCTTTCACTGGAGAGACTTGGGCTAGCATTGCAACAGTCACAGGGGCATTGTTGCATCTGTCAAGGGGCCATCTTGTTACCTTTGAACCTGCTCCATGCAAAAGTAGAGCAGGAGCTGCGGATCAGCCTACTGGTATATCAGGGCAGAAGTACACTATGCTTTTGGCATCGAGCGGTTGAAAAGGGGAATCTAGTTGGCAGATTACCCCTTCAAAGGTGGAATTACCTGCATCATTGTATGTAATAATGAAAATAAAAAATGCCATGGCTTTACACCCTTGCCACGTGGCAATTCCTCTTATACCTCCGAATTTCTCTTCCTTCTCAGGTTACAGTGAAAGTATCATTTGAGAGATTTACAGCCTGAAAAGAGCACACAGGAGGTTCAGACCCTCATCAGGCAAGCTTCAGATAACCAAATGTTTTTTTTAAAACATGTTTGACATCTAATTTAACGCATTTCCTTTGCCTTATTTACTTTTTCTGTGTGGGCATGTGTTACCATGCCTATGAGAGCAAATTATCATACATGTCCATGATCATTAGTGAAGACATACTTGGTGCTCACAAATGCAGAAGGTGTATTCTTCTATTTCAACTAAAGCTATTATGCTGTAACCATGGTCATGGTCACACATGTCATCACAACAAAGTAAATAAACTAAAAGAAACATAATCTATGTCAATCCCATTTGAAAAGTAATTAAACAGTTATTATGTGGATAACCTAAAGCATCCTGGTTAATAACCGGGTGAGAGATGCCAGGTTGAGGCAAATATCACACGCACTATTCTTCTACCTCTCCAGTTCAAGCAAGGTGATAGTGTTTGCACCACACAATACATTGGCAGCACAGGAAACCCAGGAATTTTGGGTGGGGTTTGGGGACTACAGAATATTTTATAATGCTATGTTATGGTTTTATAATGCCCTGTTTTAAGAATGTTTTTCTTTTATCAGTATTACTTGCATCAAAGGGTCTAATAATACAAAATAATGTATCTATTGTTTAAATGCTACATTTGGTGTGTTTCATGATATTGTTGGCAGGTATTGTAGATACTATAACCGCTTTAGCTAAGCTTCCATATTGTTTTGGAATGGGCTAACTCACCAAGGTGCCACATCAAATTGTGAAAAAGGGTTAAAGTTACAAGGATAGACTGTTACGCTCACCTGGCTCCCACAGGGGCGACGATCTGAACTGGCAGCTGCGGTCTCCACCAATGTGACGCGTAGTGCCGAGATGACAGACTGGACTGGCCCACCTAGCTTCGTTTGCTTGGCCCGTAGGAGTATTCTTCTGCAAATGGAGAAAGGGAATTAACCACCCGTGGAGTTGAGTGTTATCCCCCACCCCTGCTGTTCTCCCCACTGATCAGCTTTAATGTGCCCTCTTATAGTCTCACCTGATGGTTTGGAAAGATGAGCTCTCCATCCTGCATTGAGCGCAGGGGAGCGTAGCTAACCAGTTGCTTCACAGGTTCGAAGGAATTGGTGAGTTCCAGAACAATATTGACTCTGAGATTTCCAGCGAGACGCCGTAAGTATATAGTTCGTAAGAGTTCAAATGTCTGACTTTCACTCTTGTCCGATTCCTTGCAGGTTGCAGCTTGACCCTAACGAAGAGTTCCTCGTGGCAACCGGTAACATTCAGGTAAGGATTTGTATTATCCAACACAGTCCGATAAAATAATGTCAGTATGTAACCTGTTGGTTTCTCCCTTATTAAGGTGCTGAGAGAAATTATGAAGTCTCGGGGAATAATGCCTCCGGCGGTAAAATTAGGTAAGTATATTGTGGTGAGAAGGATTCCCCTTGTTTGTCCCTTTGTATCACCTTGCTCTCCTTTTGTTCCCCTTATGGGCCGGGGTAAGGCAAAGATGCGGCGGAGGCTGCGCAGACCCATGAAGAGGAATAGTACCCACGGCAGTAAAATCAGGTAAGTCTATGGGGGGTAACTAATATTGCCTCTGTTTATTCCCATGGCTCACCTTGCTGTTCTTGTGTTCCCCTTAGGTGCCATAGTGCGGCGGGGACATGCAGAAGGATGCGGTGGATAGTGGAGATGCTCTGAAGGCCGGTGAGTTCAGCGCGGTGCTGCAGCAGGCGAGGCGATGCGCATAAAATAACTTCTTTCTTCCAGCTCGAAGGCGCGGTGGATCGGGAATTCAGGTAAGGATCAAAGGTATTGCTCTTGTTCTAACCTTTTCTCCTTCTGTCTCCCTCTTTCTAGGAGCTCCAGACTCGGGGAGGGCATGGCAGAAGACCGGATGCAGACTTGCAGGCACGGTGAGCGTTACGCTGCTGGATGCAGAATAACGCGAAGCGTGTGCTGCTCTTCGGGCGTGGTTTAAATAGCCCCCAAAGTAGTCCCAGTTAAGTATTCCTCCTCGACCCCACCCGAGTAAAAAATAGTCCCTAGGTAAAGTAGTCCCTTCCAACCTCTTTTGGCTTGGAGCTTTTGCAGCATGGTCTGCATCAGGTAAGTTTGCAGCATGGCCTGCATCAGGTAAGTTTTAATCTATGAGCCAGGACTGACTCTCCATATGAGCCTGGCACCATAGAAGCCAGGACTGCGCCCAAATAGCCCTAGCAGGGGTAGTTGGGCTTGCTTGGAATAACTTGATGCCTGCTTCCGGGGTTGCTGGACTTGATCTGGATCCCCGGGGGTAGGCATCATGACATAGACACATCTGCAGTAATGTGAAAGTGCCATAAGCACACTATTGAGATACTGGAAAGGGGTTGTACCAGATCTGACCAGCAAGTAAGTACAATGGGTGTATCAGGATTACAAAGAAGCCAGTTACATCCAAAGGCGTGATTGATGCAGGTTCAGGGTGTCAATGTAGGTATCTGACAACTATTCACAACTGTAAGCTCTCCTTCAAGTTAGACGTTGGAAATTACAATCAAGAGACTAGCCAAGTTATTTCTATTTCAAACTTTAACATATCTTCTCTTCCTGTAAAGTTCCAGCAAGTTCAAATGAACCATATTTTTCCGTGTTGGCAAAATGTGTTTATAGGTGCATGTTATAGCTATCTACTTTCAACTATTCATATTCGTTTGCTTCTTCTGTTACTTTAATGCTCAAACTACACAAACTGGAAAAGGCACCTCAAGTTGTCAAATAGAAGTAGAATGTTTATCTGCACTGGATTAAGAAGCTACAATGTGTAACTTCATGTTTCCATAATCAATGTACGGCTGCATATTGCAGTATGAAAAAAGATGTCAGCTAACGTTTTAAAATGTCTTAAATGGCAAAGGGCATCACACTCTGTTGAAGAACCTATGCTAAGTTTGATATTAGCTACTGTAGATCAAGTGTATGATTATGCTCACAGGTTTGGTTGTTACAACGGTGGTAAACAAAAAAAAATGGGTTTTATTTTCTATCCACAACTTATTCCACGTTTTCTAGGACTGGAGTGTGCTTATACATTAGTACACGTCCTAGAATATGTTGACAAGGCTGATTAGTTGGAAGGAAGAACACATGTTTATTCCACTGGTGTAATCAAATACAACCTCAAGTTAATGATGTGTTAAGTGTCAAAAATGCACATAGTTTTATCATCAAAATAGCATCCTTGTAACCACAGTCTTCCTCAGCACATACGTCCATTTCCAAAGACTGTAGAAAAAACCACGGCAGGTAATGCAGTGGTAACATAGTTACCAGTGCATTTACTCTGCATTACCGCACCGCCATTCTACAGCTTTTGTGGTGAGGCAGAGAAAAAACCTCCAGCAAACTGCCTTAGCTGTTACTGCAGGAAGTAATTCCGGCAAAATCCATAACTGGAGACTAACACTAACTAACACTGCCATGCTACCACTTGTAATCCAGCAGTAATCCCGCCGGACACAGTGGTGGTACAGGTCATTCTGTTTGGTGGTATTGTGGTGTATTTACCACTGGAATACCGCCAAACATGTAATGAGACCCCGGGTGTAAATGGTCTGTCATATTATAGTGCTTAATTAGTGCTAGAAGTTACAGATACATTGCAGTCACCACATTAACCAAAGTCAGTCGACCATGATCTATGAAGCTATGGGGTTTGTGGTAAAATCCTTATTCGCTTGTTGGCTAGAGGCGGTCCTGATGCCACATTGGAACTGCATAATGGTGTGTTTCCCTTAACTTTCTTCTTTTTTTTATTGATTATATTGTTGCTAGTACTGAAATACATTGGACACATTGACGTCTCAAAACACATCCATAGGTTGATCCATATCAGAAGAAAGAAAAGGAAAGGTTTCCCTTGTGTTATAAGCAGCCGATATTGTCTTTTAGCCACTAAGACACCCATTAGGAGGCTATAGGGTTACAGGTACATGATAAACATTGAGGACACTTGCAGGTGTTTAAACGTAATACATGAAAAGGTTTGTGCCACTCCACAGCTTATAGCCATCTCTGTGTCCTCAGCAAGGCTTCAAAGCTTTAGGCATCTCCTCAAAGCTTGGATACGGAAGAGCCTGGAGTAATCGACCCACCTCGGTCCGCAGGAGATGCTTTGAGACTCCAATGGCACCATTCACCTAGCTGGGGGCACTAAGCTACTTAGGACAAGGACTGCCACATACCCTCAGTTTTCACATGATGAGGGAACCTGTAGATTGGTGCTCCCCCCATGCTGTCCGTTAGATCCACCCAGAGGCTTTCGCGGGACAGCAGAGATTGAGGCTATGCATTGGAAAACCTATAGTCTACAGCAGCCCCCAGCTTGGTGGTGCTCATGGGAGCAAGCTGACGTTCGAACCCAATCCTCTGTCGGCTGCCAAATACAGAGCCTCCTCCGGGGATTGTGTTACCTTAGAGGCGTTTACTCTGTTGAATAGCCCTGTGTGGTTTGAATGTTCTTTCGTCATTGTTTCCTGGCTCAAAGTCAGAGTTTACGTAAGCCAAACTGTGTGTTTCTGCCATCAGCTCACAAATAGCATGCAACTTTTACAGCAGGACCTCTACCAAGGGTAATTGGAAACCTGAAAATGTTAAGGTAACTTTTTCACGTTCTAATCAAATTCCTCCTAATTAACTGCAGAATTCTCATCTTCAAGACATCTGTTATAAATAAAATACCTTATCAGTAGATAACAAAAAATAAAAAAATAAAAACATTTTCTTTTAAATTTCAAAAGTCGCTTTTTTAGACATGGCTAAACCTTCTCAAATGTACTGTATATATAACTCAAAAACATATTTTGTTTAAAAAAAAATCTAAAGCAGAGACAGATGTTTTGAATCCTGGTCCCAAGCGCATTATACAAGATTAGTTAATAATCCTTGAGTTCATTTGAAATTATGAAATTCGATCTTGAAGAAACATGATAATTAAATACAGCGCCTGGCCTTTTTTTTTACATTTCAATATGGTGTACAAATCCACTGTGGGGGGGCTGCGGAGAAACCGAAGGCAGTCTTTCAAACAGAGACGTAGTTTGAATGCATTGAACGACTCTTCAAACACAAGCGTAATTAAAACATCTTCAGGGCTCTTTCTAAGCAGTCTGGTGCAGTACAGCTGTCAGGTGAGGAGTATGAGATAAAATACTTATTCTTTGTAGAATAATAATGTAAGGGACACTGGGCGCTCATGCCCAATATGGGCCCTATAGCCCACCCCACAGGTGGAAAAGAGCAGCACCTGCTGCCTCAATCTGCCTCATTCCCTCAGAACAGGAGTGCAGTGCCATTAAATCATACAGCCACTTTCTCTTATCAGAGATTTCAAAGGAACACAAGTGGCTGCATGCAGGTAGTTGTCAGTCCGTGCAAGGTGCCACTTTTACGCACGCTGGGCTGTTCAATTATAAACAGTCAATACCTCCTCACGCTTACAGCGCATAACAAGAATTGTAACCATTTTTATAACCTAGGAGAGTGATTATGCACTCCCCGTTGGGCAATTTCTGAGCCTTGCAAGCCAGTATGGCTCCCAAAAACATTAAACGCCTGGAAATTGGTAAATGAGAGGACCCTCAGCACGGTGCTCCAGTGATGAAAGGGAGTATCACTCTGACAGCCCTGGCACCTGGGTGGCCCTCTTCACAGTGGCCACCCTTGTGGGTGTGCTCTCTCTCGGTCTCTCTCTCACTCTTAGATGGGGCCAAAAGATGTATTCTGCCTTCTAGGGGTACATATGGCTATCTGGAGTTGGAAGAGCACCCTGCAAAGTGAGAATACGCTCAGCCTGACACTCCATGCAGTAAGGATATTCTCTAACTTCCAGCTGATGCAAGTCTGTCTAGAGGGGTTTAGACAACTTCTCAGTTTCCCAACCTTGGGGACCCCCAGACAATGAATCATCACACCTAGTAGGTTATGGGTCTTTACTACACTCGTCATGTAAGAGGCCATTCTCAGAGCACATCTCAAACAGTCCAGGTAATAGTACCTTAACAATCATAGCCTTTCTGGAGCTTGTATCTGTTTGCTATTCACACAGCTTCAGAAGACCATCCTTGCCAGACAATAAAGCAGGACCCCACAATGCCGGCCTTTCCTTCTGTAGGGTTTCACAACCATGTGGAATGAATGTACGACCTCTCTCTTCCGGGCTGTTACCTTCATAACACACTTTCCAGATCTGGGGCCAGGCATCTCCTACACCCATAAAAATGACCATTGCCCTTGGCCTCACAGTCTAAAATATTGTTTGCACGATTAACTTCATGAACATATTCTGATGCACCACCCCAGAAATCAATACCTTAACTTTTCAATGCTATGTGCTACCTCAGCCCAGGCAACTAAGTCCCTTGCAGAGTCTGGCGTGGACTCATAAACTTTCCTCTAGCATAACCTGATATCATCAATGACAATGTCATGTCAATCGCATGTCGACATGTGATTTTCACCCTAGTGGTGCACCACAACAAACCCGATTATTCATAACTTGGGCTGTACCTAGTGAACAAAGCCCATGTTCAGAAAGAGTGGATGGCTTCACCCTCCCATCTTTCAGTTACCCAGCCACATCATATTTTTAATAATACATGTGTCAAATGTGCCATTCACTCACAGCTGTCCACAGCCACTGTTCCTGGGAGCTCCTCCATCCCATACTCCATCACACTGTGGCCGCAATTCAAAAAGAAAGCACACTTTGTATGTTGCTTCCTTGAAAAAATGTATGTGCTCCCAGAGTAGGGTGACCAGACGTCCCGCTATTTGGTGCTCTGTCCCCCTTTCTCAAGATTGTGTTCCCATTGGAAAGTGCAGGGGTCCCGGTTTTTGTAGCAGGTTATGTTTTAGATTGATTACATGCAGGTGAGTCTGACTCCATTTGGAATAGTTATTTGTAATGTTTACTAACATGTTGAGGGAACGTTCTCTTATGTCAGTTGGTGCCAACTCTCTGCACTGGTCAGACCGGTGGATGTCTTTCCTTCCCTTATTACTTACCACCTGATTTCATTACTGCTTTATTTGTATCTGGAAACGGTACTCATTAAAGAACACCTCTTAAACCCGGACCACACAATTTTCACTTTCTTATAAGATATGCGATTTAACATTGGCGACGAGAATGGGATTGAGAAAAGCATTGAATCTCTACTCGATGGAAATGTCAGGGATCGTGTGTTATCAGGTCCAGAGCGGTAATAAGAAGTGGCAAGGGAGTTGCAGCACTGTATACAACGGAACGGAAGACGTGCTGCATGAAGCCATCGGTGCTCAGGGAAATCGGCCGGCGCCACAGAAAGACATCCACCGGATCTGTGACACACCCCCATTTGAGGTGTCCACTCCTGAGGGGGTGAACGGAGCCCCTCACTGCCTGCATACAAGCTGTACAGCGTGTGACAGTGCTGGTGGGAAAAGTTTGCAGCACACGGAACTGGCAGAGGTGGAAGTTCTGATGTTTCGTATCCCACCTTGTATCAGGAGGAATGCCAGCAGAGAGAGCGGATGTTGGGGTGTTATCCGACAGATATGGGTAAAGCAGTCCTTGTCACCTGTTGTTCATGCTGGGTGCAGTTCTTGTCCGACGCAAACTCTGCAGCTGCTGAAGGCTCGGAGGCATATGGGGACGTCACTGTGTGGAGCGTTAACCTCTTCCGCTATGGAAAGTGACAGTTGGACTAAAGACACTGCATTGCCTCATTTGAATAATACAGAAGCATGGTGGTTTGTTTCTGTGGGAAGTTTGCCTTGTATAGGTAGTAACAGCAATGCAAAACAGGCTGTTACGGATAAGTCAACAAGAAACGGGTCCAGGGCTATAGAGAAGTACGAACATGACAGAGTTCATGTTTTGGATATGGGTTTTCTAGACAAAAGTGCTGTGAGGAAGAATTTCATGCTATCAAACAATGGCTGTGAAGATGCAATACCCAGTTTGTCAAAAGAGTGGCACGAAACAACGGATGGCTTTGTAAGTACTGCACTAAAGTTTTCTGAGCAGGATGTTGGTCCAGTTATTCATGACAAGCCAGCAAGGAGGCAGCTGGACAACTTTCCGACTGATTGGGACTGGTTCGATAACGTTTTTGGACATTTTTGTGAACTTTCTTCTCGCAATGGCGACAGCATGTTAGGGAATGTTCAAGACTGCCCTGACATGGGTCAGAACAGCAACGGTTGTGATTTAGCTTGGTTGGATCGCTATTTTGGCTATTTCAGAGAGCCGTCCAGAAGATTATAACACGGTTTCTTGTGGGATATTTTACTGATATATTGAGAATGTTATTTGTTTACCTCAGGAGATATGTTATGGGATATCAGTGAGTTTGATCACAGAATTGTATCACATTTGTTGCACCTAACACAAGTCTACTTATAGCATTATCAGTTATACTCTGCCTGTATCATGTATGATATTGTGTGCCGTGTTTATTTAATTGGGTTACTTCATACTGATGCACAATTTGTATTATGGTTTTGCGTATAGTGACATTTGGAGTGGCATTTGCAGGGGTGTGTTCTGTATTATTACAACTTGGATGCATTTGTTACCTTTTTGTTCCAAATTGCGATTTTGCATTAGGAGCTTTAATGGAAGTAGTTTAGAACAGCTGACCGTTAGATTGTGCAGCTGTTATGGTTTGTGAACCAATATTTTGATAATGCTGTTTTCTTTGTTTGCTGGCATATTTAGGCACAGTGATGGTTTAGGAACCAATGTTGGCACATGTTGGGACTGAATTCTCAGTGTTTAATTGATTACAGGGCTTCATAAGGGATTCTTTTGTTGCTGGCCTATTTAGGCACAGCTGTGGTTGTGGTACCATTGTGGCTCTGTGGTTCACAGGATCTTAAGGGAGTTCATTTTAATTGTTGGCCTAGTTGAGGTACCGTGGTGTCGTGGAACTTGTGGTTTTCACTGGTTCATAATGCCTACGTTAATGGCATTCCTTATTGAGCAGAGTATGTTGTGGGTAGCATTCATTGTTTGCCAGTTGAGTGCGAGATTGATTGATCAAATGTAAAATTGCATTGTTACTATTGTCAAATTTGCCTAACCTTTTCCTTCCACAATTTTATCTTAACAGACCCTGCAGGCATAAATAATGGACTCATGTGTGGCGTTATTGTTCTCTTATATAGTCCTTGTTTATGCTTAATTAGTCGTTACAGTGCATTGTGTGAGGATGGTTTGGGGAGTCAAGATGTTATGAATGGATGATACAGTTCATGATGTGATGAATGGTTAATACAGCTTTGTCTTGGATTAGGGCAATACGATTTCTTGTTTGGTGATGTAAAAGTGGTGTTGCAATTATAGCACCAACTGCAGCACAAATTCTTAAGACGTTTTTATGGTTAATTGTGCTCTATCTGCACATAAAACAAGTGTTGAAAAAAATGTGTGTGCGACAATGGAACAATCTTTCAACTTATTTTTCAGTTGGTTGTTATGATCTATATGAATTGTTTTGGTATGGGTCTGGATTATACTACATTGTGAAGGTATGTTAAGTCCATCTTCTTGGGTGGTGGTGAACAGTGAGTAGGTTGGTTGTTCTAGGTTTCGATTAAGATTGGGGGCTGGTTCCCTGCTAGTAAGCTTTGGTGGTATTGGCCTGCCACAGTTTTGTTGGTCTTGGGTGGTGATAATTTGTTTTGGTGGGTGAGTTTCGGAATTTGAGTGTAAGTTGAATGGTGTAGTGCATTCTATGGTATTATGATTAACGTACACTGTTATACGTTACTTGTTAAATATTATAAGGGGAAGATGTGTTATGTTTTAGATTGATTACATGCAGGTGAGTCTGACTCCATTTGGAATGTTTAATTGGAATGTTTACTAATATGTTCAGGGTACGTTCTCTTATGACAGTTGGGCCAACTCTCTGCACTGTTCAGACCGGTGGATATCTTTCCTTCCCTTATTACTTACCACCTGATTTCATTACTGCTTTATTTGTATCTGGCAACTATAGTCATTAAAGAACACATCTTAAATCCAGACTATGCAATTTTCACTTTGTTATAAGATGTGCGATTTAACACAGGTCTTTCTGGCTGGCCGGCAAGAATGAACAATCTCGCACAGAAGAAATGCTGCATTTTACAACTTAAAATAGTGTTAGTTTGTGATAAATTAATTCTAATATGCGTGTATTTGAAAAGTAACACTTAAATGCCCTTCTTCTCCAAACGCGAATCAAGTGAAGTGCCTGGACAGTCAGTTTGTAGAGTTAGTCCTACTTTTATGTTAGTTGTCCCAGCCCGGTTTTTTACTTTGTAAATCTGGCCACCCTATCTCACAGCAATCCTCCTTACAAAATGCAGTAGTTGAGGGCTAAAGGCAACAATGGATGCTTCACTAGCTGCATGGCAACAACGGCTGCTCTACTAGCTGCAGTGGCCAGTTAACCTAACACCCATGACATCAAAGATGACATCACAAATGTCATTGATGACACACATGTGCTTTTAGTGTTCACAAAACACCTCCACAAGGGATCATTATTATAATGTTGCCAGAAACCCATCACAGTTCATTGGCAGAACTACAATGAGATACATCGTTCATTAAAAAAATGCATTGCTATAAACACCATTGCATTACGGAGTTCTTTCCACTACATAACCCTACTCATGTAAAAACGTTGACATTCTCTGCAGCATGCACCATAGAGATGCATTATTCAAAATCTTGTCATGTTGCATGGTGAAATGATGAATGCTTTCCTTTCAGAGTTTTGCATACTGTGAAACATGTAATAAGTATGTCACAATACCTCACTTAATAATTAATTGTACTCTAAAAATACTCTCCCTCACATCCAAATGTCTTAACAACATTGCCCCCCCTTATCTGGCCAATAGAATCCACAGGAGAACCTCAAACCGTCCCACTAGGCTGACCAACGCCTTCATCTTAGTGATGCCTAGATACAAAAAGAGTACAGCCGGCGGCTCTAGTTTCCCAATCATAGCTGCGCAAACTTGGAACAAACTCCCTTTGGATCTCAGAATGGACCAACCTTACTCTAGTTTCAGGTGAAAAGTCCTCACTTGGATCCATGCCAATGACACTTAGCTTGACCTTCCCCTCCCACATAGACACTAGACGTCTGCAACCAGCTGAATGACATCCGATCAACTAGACTGAACCATAGTTACGCATTTTTTCTTCTTTTCCTTCTGCTTTCCTTCTATACTTACCTTTGATCTAACGTGAACTGTATAAACTGCACTTTTCTTGATTTAACTGCGAACTGCATAAATTGTATTTCTCCTGTAACTAAGTTCTTAAGTAATCTTGTACTGTTTGCGGCCAGCTACCCCTTCGGGTTTGGTTCTGCGCTATACCAAATAAACAAACAAACAAACAAACAAACTACTACACTGAAAACATAAACAGACCACAACATATAGAAACATGAGCATACATAGGAAAAGATACATGAGCAAAAAAGCAAAAATATCACCAGAAAGTGTTCGTAACCTAACTGCGTATCTTCATGCACCGAAATGATTACTGTGTTTCACTCTTGCTTCTTCTCCTACATATATGTATCATATGATGTGACTAAACTTTAAGGAATGCAGTGTAAGTACATATCAGAAAGGTAAAGCCTACAAATGTAGTACCATTTGAATATTTACTTCCTGACTGGCAGTCAGGAAAACCACGTGGCCTAGATATGTCAGTGAACAAGAAAAGTGGGAGCCAGAGACGTGATGTCATCAATGACATTTGTGATGTCATCTTTGATGTCATGGGTGTTAGTCTTAGCAGAGCACAGTGGTGCGCAAGTTATGGTTGCTTAGCTTACCATAACTGGCAAATTTCTGTGGTTTTTCGGTTTTACCTGTATCCATAATATGAATAGGTTGTTGCTAGTGCAAAGTAAGCATAACGTCCCTTTAACAAAGTTTTTGCACTGAATGTGCTAGGTTTTTCTTACCAGGATACCCTTAGTTTGTAAAGATGTACCATAGAGCAGACCAAATGTCTGCATGCCGATGGGCACAGTAACCGCGGACGGTCGTCTGTTCGTGGATATCAGCTAACATTCAAACTGCTGAAAAAGGCAGGGGTTCTCTTACATATGAGTACCATTCAGCAAAGAGAATGACCATGTACAAAGAGCAACATGTATGTGCATTGCAAGGAAACATGGAGTAGGTCTGCAAACTCTGTACTTGTGAATCAAACAGAGCAAAGGCATAGAGTATACACAATAATGGAATGCACCAAGAGGCGAAGTAACGTCAGTGTTCAACAATATTAGCACACTGCTGCTTTACATAGAAACGAAGAATGAAATGGCAGAGTAAGGACTGCAAAGTATTGAGAGCAGAACATCACTACAACACGGTAAGTACACTGAAGTTTCTCCTATAATTGTACAGCTTGTGCAGTGTACAACAGTGAAAAACCAGGATGTTTTCTTTTTTTTTGTACGCAGCAATGCAAAGCACCCTAGAATGGCTGTAAGAGAATTTCCCCCTTGACGAAATGAGTAGCGATAGTAATGCCATTGGTGTGCAGCACAGTGTAAAGTAAGACATTTCAAATGTATTATTCTGTGGGATATTGTGACCCACTCAGATGTGCTATGTTACACCACTTTGCTGCTTTGATGCCAGAAACAGCACAAAATGGCTGCGCTGACCCCTGTGCACGCCAAGATCTTTAAAATGTGCTTTGCAATAACCAGAAAATAGCTGCACTGCCCTGCCAACACATATTTCAGGTGGGCTGGAACAGAGTACTCACTGCAGGAGTATGCCAATGTGCTCTGCAACATTTTACATGGAGCAAAGGAAAGAAGCAGCATTACTTTGCTGTAAATCCAAAATGCCTCTTTAAAATGTCACCTTTTCAACCTTATAAAGTGCTGTTTTGGCACTAAATCCATTAATTTCTTATGAACCACTGTGATTAAAGAGCCCTGTACTGACCAGGATCATTCTTGAGTCTCAGAGGAACCAGGCCTCATTTGAATGACAGCTCCTACCAAAAGTATCTTTGAAAAAGAAAAACAGGGACTTTGTTTTTATTTTCCACAGGAAACACAGCTATTTCTTTGCAGCAAATATCCAAAGAATCAGATGTCCAGAGAACGACTCTAAACAGATGCGTGATACATTTATCCATGCTGCAAACAATTCTAGCACTCAAGGGAAGAACTAGAGCTGTCTAAATTGTGTATTAGCTGTAGATGAAAACCAAATTTTAAAAAATAAGTTTAATGTGTTTTTTTTCAAATGATGAGCAAAATCTCCTATTTTTTACGTATATTATTGTGTAAAGGCTTGATTATTTAAGAATGTAAAGGATTTTCTACTGTTAAAAATCCACCTATAAACTGTTTAATTCCATAGGTTTAAACTAAGGATTTAAACGGTGAAACTCAAAGCTAAACCCAGTCTGAATTGGTAAACTATATAAACAAAATTAAAAAAAACCTGCTCTGCCAGTGCAAGCCCTGAGAAAGGGTGACACCTCAACTGCTGGAACAGGAAAGGGCTAATTGCTAGATTGGGGGCTTTGAATCCCCAGGACAATAGGACTTTTCAAGTCACATTAGACATTTGTTGTTGCCCCAGGCTGAGACAATAACAGGCTAAGACACTCACCCTTCCAGTGGGAGGGACAGGAATCTTCAATCACAAGGTAGAGGCCCCTCATTCTGCTTCAAAGGGATTGACATCTGCTTACACTTGGAAAAAAGAAAAAAAACTGACAAGTGGCATTTGGTGTTTAAAATGCCTATGTTGCAACTGAACTTTCAAGACATTTAACTTTGTCACAAGAATGAGGACAAATCTGAAAGTTTAGAGTTGTAAATCTAATTGTATGCTATTCATGTGAAGACTTGGTAGGACTCAGTACTGCATAAGGAACAGAAGTTATAAAGAATGACAGATTGTGCAGAAAGTATTAATGTTGCAAACAGCACATTGTGTACACATATTCCAGGGGTAATTGCACATCTATGTACAAAATTGGGAAATGTTAGGCCAAATCTTTCATGGTTAAAATTGCCAAAACTTCGCAGAAATACTAAACCAGGTCTCACATACTTAGGATTTGGATTGAAATGTAACCCACAAAATATGCAACCTGTGTATCTGAGTTTCTTAGAAGTCATAACTATATAAATATGTATTTGTGGAAAAGGTATATTTTAGTCCTAGTAGCTAGAGGACGGTTCTAGACATTGTAAAAATCATCCCATAAACATGACACCCTTTTCTGCCATCCAATCATTGGATAACAAGGTGGAAACTGTGCTCCTGCACAATCCTAGCATTAGGGGTGTGGACATTAAGCCTGCCCCTGCCATATACTTTAGTGATGTCATTTGGCATGATAAATAAGGGAACCTCACAGCGCACAGACACACTGATTCCTGACTTCATCCTCATTTTCTGCGAGGCGCCCTGTTGCTGATTTCTCCATCCTTGTTCCTGATTCCTGATTTTCCTTACAAAGCTAAGGCCTCGCCATTGCTGAACTCCTTTTTCAGCTAGGCCTCAAACACTAAAAATCCCAAAAACATATGGGAAGCATTCTGATCCAGCTGGCTTTCTACTACTAAAAGTATGCCTGCTGCAAACTCGCCATCACACTGATCTCCAGTCTCCAGTAAACCAGAAGGGCCGGTCCAGTGCCGTCCAGGTTCCCAGAGCTGCCCAGCTGACCCTATCCCACCAGATTTGCCATTCTGCTGTCCTTGGTTAGGCCCGATCCATGTGATGACCAGAACACTTGATGGTCCAAAATCCTAAATTAAAGTTGACTTTAAGTATTAATAGGAAACATAGAAAAACATAGCATACCTTGCCTTGTTTTGTTCCATCCCAATCTCTAAACCATCCTATCCTTACATTAAGAATTTGTAACATTGTCAGAATCCTTATTGCCACCTTGCATTTGATTCTTTGCGCTAGTGCTAACTTCTTTAAATAATTTTGTGTTGTGAGGTCCTAAACCCTTAATCCTCCCTCGGGTTATCGGACTGAGTCCGCCAGGGCGGAACGGAGGTGCTGGGGTTGGTTTCGCGGATCAACTCTAGTGCTTACCGTGTTTCAATCTGGTAACCTAGCCTGAATGCCCTAGTGTAGAGCATAACTAGCCTTGTAAAGATTGATTTCTGTTTTATTTTTCGTGCCTTTATTTTCCAAAAACACCTCTCATTCCACTCAATTTAATATCTACAGACTTCATTTCAACTCTCGATTTTACCTAAGACCTGTAGCTACTTCCCAACCTAAAAACTACACTCAAAATCAGTATTTCACTCGTTTTTCTTTAAAACTGTGCTCTATCAAGTCTAAAATGTCCTCCACAACCAATCTGTAATGGTGACCATCCATAGGAGTGATGCATATTTTAAAGGTTGTACGATGGAGCAATCAACTTACCCAAACGAGCAAAGGAAAAAATAAAATGCACTACACAAAACACAAACCAATTTGTGGAATCCATATAACAGTATGTCATTGTTTGCATCATGGTTGCATGAAGTTTGTTGTGGGTGTGGCCAAGGCCTAGCCTCTTGGGTGCATGCCGAGGCCTATGGTCTCCGGCTCTGCACCCAAGAGGCTAGGCTTTGGCCACAACCACCACAATGCAATATAGCCATGCATGGGAACATGTGGCCACGTACCACAACCCACAAACGTAACACAGGCACCAGCACCCCTACACAACCCCACAACATAATACAGCAATGCAGGCAAACATTTAGCCACTTACCAGAACCCACAAACATAGCACAACCTCCAGCATCCCTACCCACTTACGATCACATACTATTATTCTACTTCCAACCAAACCACAAAAATGTTAGCAACATTGCCCCTGCATCCCGAATGTACTAAGTACTGATAAGCAATACATTATAATACATAAAGTACTCAGTCATATGGCCAATGGACACAACCCAAACACATACTCCATCCACTGGAACCCTAACCATTTCTAAACGGACAGTATTGCAACACTTCACAGAGTGGACACACTACAGGACTATTGACTCCTTCACCTCCAGGCATGGACCGAAAAAAAAACAAAAAACTGTACAACGTGTTAACATTCACCACAGCCATGCAACCAACAATATGTACACTGCACACAAATGACACACACAAAGCAAAAGTGTGAAACATACTTACAACCAGTGGGCATGCTCGTGCAAGGGCTCCGCCCATGCACCGAAGCTGCTAGGTGCTTACCACATTCAACATAGCACACTACACCCAATGGAAATATCCTGATATCGTCTGCAATGCACTCCCCATCCCCAATTCAGACTCCCTACAGTCACCACAGAAGCTAGTCACCTGACTAGCTACCCACGAATTGCCACAGTACACCACTTTTCACTCCCCCACCCTTTTCATCCCCTCTTCCCACCACCAGATGCCGCAAACCATGTTTGCCAGCCCCTTTAGGTGCTGCATTATCCTCTGATACAACATGGCAACATTTACCAAAATTGTGAGGCACATCACGCTTCTGTTGAGCCAACGACCGGGCGCGTGCAATGCTCACCGACATCACGCCACAAGCAGGCCATGAGATTTGGACCGCGGAGCGAAAAAGGGAAGTGGGACTGCAGAGCGGAGCCAGATATCCCAATTGTTTTGAGATGTGAATTTCAACTGTTTCTAAAGAAAGTGCTGGACAAATTTTCAGCAAATTTACAAAAGCACGCTTTCGGAACCAATCGGCTGCTCCTGGCCCAAACTTGCTGAAAATCCATCCAGCGGTTTGGCCTGTAGGCATGTGCAAAGTTTTTGTCCATTCAGTTTATGGAGAAAAAAAATGTTTTGGGACCCACCCTATAACTTTGCCCCCCTACCTCCCTTGACTACTTTTCTAAAACAGGGATGCTGGCCTACATTGTTGTAGAGAGTATGACACATTTGCTTACAGTGGCATGATATTTTCTATTGCCATTATAAAGAAAACCAACATGGATGTTCTCAAGTAGGATTGCCGTCATACAATGTTGCAGACAGCATGGGCATGTTTTCTTACATCAATATTGTGTTTTTGATGGCAGTATAGGAAAATCAAATATGACAAGCATTCTAACATGGGTATACTGGTCTACATTGCTCTCACCAGTGTGGACTTTCTTTACACTGCCATGTCATTTTAATTGGCATTATGGGCAAAAGCAAATGAGTGTTCTAATGAGGTGAATACTAGCCTACATTGGTCCACTCACTGTGGATAGGTTTTCTTACAGTGGCATGGCATTTTTCCTGCCACTATGGGAAAACCCAATGAGTTTTCAAACAAGAATACTGACCTACATGGTACCAATGGAATGTATATGTTTTCTTACAGTGGTATGGCATTTGTCTTGGCATTATGAGGAAGGGCCTTATGAGGCGGCATGGGGAATTACCGCCCCGCCAACCTCGGAATGGGGCGGTAATTCCCCATTCCGCCATGGCAGAGTCGGTAAATTACCGGCATGGACCATGGTGCTATTAGCACCATGGTCCAACGCCAGGGTCGTAATGAGGCCCAATGAGTGTTTTTACATAGGGATGCCTGCTTATATTGGCACAGACATCACAGAGAAGCACTCTTACAGTTGCATGGCAGTTTTTTGTAAATCTAATGCAATATATTGTTAGCAACAGCATCGTGAAATGCATTGGAAAATGCTCCTGTGCACAGTTTTTGACCTGGCCTATGCTGGCTTTTTTCATGTGTTACCTTGCAAAACTGATTTGAAATGGTGTGGCTTTTTATCCAATATTTCACAAAAAGTGTGCTGTTAAATGTACAGTTGTAACCCATAAAAAAACAACAACAATCGTATTGCTACACTTGATGATACATCTTTATCCCACTCCAATTAAAGAAATCGCCATCCACCACTGACAGACAGAGCAGCTCCTAGAGGAGCAGTGACAGGTGTTTGTACTATGGACTCGAGGGGATTTTTCTGTCCTTTAAAGTTTATGAGGTCAATTGATTGCATGGCTTCACACTATTTATGATTGTGGCGAAGTAGAGTGCAGTGGGGTCTAATGTAATATTCTGCAGAATGGCCAAGCGGCTGAATAGATCAAAACATCATTTTGCTCAACTTTTAATTTCAATGGAATTCTGCACTGCTTTTGAGTCGCCTCTCTGAGCATATTATTTGGGCTATGAACATTTGAGCTGCCCACTTGAATTTTCCAGTTTCTAGAAAATATATGGCAACGTTCTATATATAGCAGGAGCTTGGGAAAATATGTTAACTGAAAAATACGGTCAGACAAATAGGCATGAATAGCACCGGGTGTTTAACTATTAAAAAAAGATATTTGTGGTCATCTACAGTGAAATCATTAATAATGCCAAACACAATTTCAAAATGGCATGCTAATAGGAGTAATACATAACTAACGAGTCAGTCGGCTTCTGGTGTGGCCGTCACCAAGTATTTCACACAAAGACAATATCATAATGCGGATAATGAAGCTGAAGGAGGCAACATATTGCAAGGACATCTTGCAAATATGCAAATCAATAAGACTACGGGCAGCTTGGCTTCCAGCTCCAAGCACCGAATCAAAAATGCGCTGTAATGGTGGAAATGTAGTGCACTTCGAAAAACCTAAAACCTGTGCACGAGAAAAAAGTGAATAATTGCATATACTTGTGCTTCCTGTGTGCAGATCGTGTATCTTTTGGCAGTGAGGTGGAAGGACATAAAGCAGGCATCTGTGTCTTTTGCTCCAAAAAACATGCACCCCTAAAGCATTTGTACAATTTCATTTTTACCAGAGGGGCCCCTTCTCTTTATACCCTTGCAATACCCACTGCAGCAGCATTGGATGCCCTGCCCATCTATGCCTATCCAACTACTAATCCCTGTTTTCATTTTTGTGTAATTATTTGAGAGTTTTTTCCAATACCTGGACATTTATTTTCAGTAATTGTAAGCAACCCGATGGAGCAGAGTGATTGTTCAAATGTATAAAATATGTGCATTTAAATCTTAGATTCATAAAAATCAATTGTTCATTATTTATATGATAAGGTTAGTCTTGTAACACAAATGCACACAACTGTGAAACCGTTGTAGGATCAAGCAAGGAATATCAAGGCTTAGTAGCATCAAAAATTGGATCCACCAGTCACAAAGTCAAAAACTGTTTTCTGTACAGATTCAAATATCAAAGCAGATAGCTATCTGGCTCCCAACACCTCGCAGTGTGTACCAGAAAACACTCTGAGGGGAGTGAGTACTGGTCATCACAAAACATGCAGTATTTATACAAAGTACTGGGCATAGCCCAGCCCATCTCCAAACTAATAGGTTACAAATTTGGGTGTGTGCTCAGTTCGCATAACAAATATAAAATATTGGTTTGTACTTTTGACATGTTGTCCCATCCTTGAAGATTTAATGATGTTGTTGGTTCTCCAGCTTAGGTTGATCCTAGATTCAAGAAACAAATTCAATAGCTTATTGCTAAGGCACATAGTTCTAGTTTGTCTACCATTCAGTTTTTATGTTTGAATATGGCTAATGATATTGATGCAGACAACACTTTAAATTGAAGTTCACTTTGGCTCCAAGGTTCCTTAAACATACTGACAAACTTTGTTGTAGTCAGCTGTGTGGATCTTTAGTTTTTAGAGTAAGTACTGTTTCAAGAAATGTACAAAGGAATCCTTCAAAAGCACACAGCATTAGTTTACATGCATGGTATATCACTGTTTGAGGGAGGATGAGTTTAGTAGACATAGATAACAGAGAGATCATTCTGACTACAAGGTTTGTTTGCACAGGACAAATAGTCTGCTCTGCCAGCCCCAGTGTTGACATAGGTTCAAAGGTCGTTTCTGCTCTGGCAGCTGAAAACATGGTTAATCATTACTGAACAGAGAACAAAAGTTAGAATCAAGATGGAGGATATTTTCCAAAATGGAGTTTGAAGTAAATTCTAATTAACGGCAGGTTTTAATACAAATGAGAAATGGCTTAGGACAATATTCATAATCAGATGATATTTATGCAAATATGGTTTAACCCAGTGAATGCCTGATGCATGGAATATTTGCCTAGTTAAAAGTGAATTTGCACTGCTGAAAAGTGGCTTTGCACTGCCAACACGAACCCTGATTCATAGAACCGTGCAAAGTGTATTTTTGCCATGCGAAGTCCAGACAAACTGCCTCATCGCGAGTTTGGCGGTAACCCTTAAATGTGGCGGTAATGCTATTACTGCCACATATAAGGGTCTGTCAAATCACGGGCTTGGCAGATTTACCCCCAGCTCTGAGCTGGTGGCAAATCTGCTGTGATTTTGCTGACTTTCAGCGCTATTACTAACGGCAGTAATAGTGCCAAATGTTCCCCATTGGGCCTAATGGGGACTTACCGTTATGCCAAACCCGTGATCCGGTGCTAATAGCGCCCGGGGGTTTCCAAAGTCATTTTGTACTGCTAAAATTACATGTGCTGACTTGCCCCGACTTTGCACTGCACAAATACACTTTGCACAGTTCCATGAATCAGGGTTTGTGTCGGCACTGCACAGTCACTTTTCAGCAGTGCATTTTCACTTAATCCATGGATTTATATTGCTTTTAGGTTGTTAATAGCTCCGGTGGGCTATGAGAAGCACAGGGTAAGTGATGTGTTTTTTTTTGTTTTTTTTAAGAATTATATGTGCAGCGAACCAATTTAACTGTGGAGTATTGCAGATCCGAGCATTGATAAGATACATCTTTCTCTGCTCCCCTAGGGTTATTCTTATACCTGCCCTGAGAAAGGCTTTACATGGATGCTACCGGCATGCTGTAACATACACCAATACCCTAACAACCAGAAAGGAGCATTGTATAAAGTCTAGATATTTTACGTTCACGAAGGCAGACTGATAGCATGATTATTAATTAATGGTGTCAAACTCTCCAGGGCACTACTGTATCTACCCTGTTGAGGTAGACAATAAGGAATTGTTACTAACCATTTTATGATTAATATGATTTGGATTTCATTTTGAACTTTGGTCTTGTTTCTTATTCATGTCATTTCTGTCCTGTGACTACACTGGTTTTAGGGTTTTCTCTTTGGTATATTCAACACAAATATGTATTTTTCACTTTTGTATATTCAAATCAATTCTATTTTGAGATACTCTCCTTGACCTTTGTGCGTGAAAAAAACTGTCATAAATAATAATACATGTATACAACCTATAGTGTTGTTAATAGTGTGGGGATTTCCTTGGTTGATTATTGTATTTTGCTCCAACCCACGCTTGCGCACAGGGGCATCCCTAATTTTTTGTGATTGAGGAGGCAAATCGACAGCTTAGAAGGACATTCCCATGGCTTTCATCGTGGTCCACAGAGAAATAAGTACACTAATGTATGATATTCAAGCACTGAACGGACGCATCAGGCATGGAAGCAAACAGACTAAATGGTTTGGATGGATAATCATGAATTTATGTAAACATTGTGTCCTCTGTGAATTAATTATATATTAATAATGCAAAGAAATACAGGGGAAATTTAGCACCAGCGCATTTTAGGATCTATATATATATATATATATACATATATATTTTTGCATATGGTGACTATGCCAGGCACTTGTTAATATTGGGCACATTTTCGCTGTACATGACGTCTACATCTTGGGTCGATAGCTCCACTCTTAAGTGCTTGCCTAAGGTATGGATCCACCTGCACTTCTTGGATTTGAATTCCACTACAGGGCTGACTCAGCCTTTCATCCTTCTGATGTTTGGCAACACTTGTTACATATATCCTTCTCTCTTCTCTGCTTCTAATGTAACAACTGCCCTTTTTTGGGAAGGAAGTGATGATATATATATAGCAATCTTTGTGGCTTCATCACGGATTATACAGACAAATACATGAAAATCAAATAATTGAAAAAACAATTCCAGGCAGAAAAATAGAACCACAGTCTTTTTATTTTTAACCTGTAAGCAATACATTACAATGACATCATGCTTTCCAGATATCGGTAAGCGTTTTTTTATTGCACCTCAGCCAAACAAATGCCAGTGGTTCTAATAGTCATGTTTTGTATTACGAGGTGGAACCTAGTAATCATGGAGAAAAGCCTTTATGATACAGCTAAACCCAACAAAGCAATATATAGATTTTCAAATGGATGACATCACCCATCATAATTATAATTGGTTATTTATAAGGTGCTTAATACCCAGAGATTTTTAAGCGTGGACCGGGGATAGTACCTGTGTTGTTCTGTGTCGTCTTGCTTCCAATGCGAGCGCGTTGCCCCTGTGCTATCCTCCCGTCCCATCCATCCTTAAATAGCCTCCTCCATATTCCTAAAGGGCTTAATCCATTCCTGTGCTATCAGGATGAGTGACTTACAGAAGCCAACTTCCATTACTTCTCCAAATCATTCAACCAAACTAGCTGGATTGTATTCTTCCTTTTATGGTCCACATGAAGGTGGACCAAAGCTATCACCTTTAGTTAGAAAACACATGCTGTGCAGCTACCTCCTGAGCATTCCTCCAATGCCAGACATAACATGGACAACTGCAGGTGAAGCTTGGGAGTAAAATCCAGAATATTGTGTATGAAATGCAAACAAATTTGGGAAATTAAAGGACAGACGCATACGATATGTAGATCTCCCTCCCCACTCTGGAAAACAAAATAAGCTGTTAATAAAATCTCATCACTTGCTCCAAAAGTTGTTTTGAGAATATGCTGAACTTGTGTGCAACTATTTAAAATGAAGAGGTGCAATGGCATTTACACATTAGAACGTGAGACCTCAATTGTAAAAGCACTTCAGTACCAGGAGGGTGGGGCTGTGTTGGAACTGATATATTGTCAAGAGCACTACAAAATTTTTCCTTCATAATAGTTTTCAAATCACGTTTTAAAACTGACATTTGAAATGTAGGTTCAATACACCACAGATTGTGCAAATCAAGATTAAAAGAAAGAATCAAATGCTCAGATTAGTACACATTAGTTGGTTAATACACATTTAGATTAGATGGGCCAATGTAAAATGCGACAGTAATATGAATAAATGCACACAACCTTGTGGAAGAATCAAAGAACCTAAACATGTATAATGGGATTTAAAATAGACACATATAGAATCACTTGAACATGATAGAGGGTCTGGGACAGCGGGGGATTACACCTGGATACTTATACATCAATTTATACAAGAAAATCATCTCATTTGCACCTATCTGACACCAATGGATGTGGCTTCCTCACCTGAGTCTTCACAGCTGGATGCACTAGGCGATACTTCCTTGGGTGAAGGTGTTCTTTTCTTTCTTGAAGAACATCTGTCCTCGTACAGGTACGTTCAATCTTGGGGAGAAGCCACTAAGCCAGCCGTCCACCCAGCAATGGCACAAGGCTCCTTCCCGAAAATTCCAGTTGAAGAGAAAAAAGCCCAAGGCATCAAACAACCCTTCAATCCAAAGTGTTCCTTCCTGGATGATGTGGTTGCAGCAATTCTGGTAAATATGGGTGACTAGTGATGAGTAAGGATGGCAAAGGTAAGTTACCCCAGGTATAACCAGTGGAGACATGCTGAGGTGGATTTAGCAAGGATTGTGCAGGAAGAGTCAACAGGAACAATGAACATTCCACAGGAGAAAATAAAGTTCAGACAGTCAGGTGACAAGTAGAGCAGGTACTGACAATGGACTGACAAGAGGGTTCCAAAACACAGTTAGGAACCACCAGGAGAGAAGACTAATTACAGGCGGCAGAGAGAGACAAGGAAGTGGCAGGATATCAGAGTGATTAATTATCTGAAAGTAGGTTCGCAAGGAAACGAGCAAGAGAACAGCCTCTAACCCTAAAGAAAAGTATCACAGGTTTGAAACACACAGCGCAATAGCTGTAGTCTGAATAAATGATGAAGTGGCGAATGCCATACGGAAAAAAACTAGACCGGTGAATGTGTTCCGTGCAGAAACATGGTGGCGCATTTGTGGTGTCTTACGAACCCTCGTCACCACATAATCCAAAAGGGAAGGCTGTTGACCATATGCCCCCTCTTATGTCTGGTGGTACCAGGCTTACCAGTGTGAAGATTATGGAATCTTTTCAACAACAATAGGGCTTTTATATGAGAAACAGGTTCTCAAGAATCTTCCGATGTGGGTTATCCTTTCCAGTGTGCAAGGTATTGAAGTCTGCTATTGTGCTACCGTGAATCACAGATATGGGATACTTCATATTCTTCAGGTTCCTTAGATGGAATGTTCTGAACCTTCTTTCTGTTGCGTGAAAAAGGATCCGGAGTAAGGGGGAGCCAAAAGAGAAAAGTGAAACACAAGGTGGAGTCCGTGTAAAGATTTGGGTAACTTCAATCAGAAAGCCACTGTGTTTAACTTTGTGAGAACTTCAAATGGTCCGATATATCTTGGAGAAAGTTTGATAGGCCCTACCCACCTGGGTAGGTTTTTTCGTGGAAAGCCAGACTTTGGAGCCTACATCCCATTCTGGGGTAGAACTATTATGGGAATCCGCTTGTTTCTTGTAAACTGCTCTTCTTTCCTTAAAATGACAATAGGCATCCTTGTGAGCTTGATGGATATCTTGTAAGAGGGAGTCAAGTGTGTGTATGGTGGTGTTCAGCCTTAGTGAATAAGGAGGAGCTTGAGGATGAAAACCGTAAGTACAATAGAACAGACTCATACCAATGGTGGAATGTGTGGCATTGTGGTATGCAAATTCCCCTGTGGGTAAAAGGTATACACAATTATCCTGTCTGTGATTGATAAAACAATGCAGATACTGTTCCATTTTGCTGTTAAGTTTTTCTGTCTGTCTGTTAGTCTGGGGGTGGTAACTGGATGAGAGAGCCCACTCAACACCTTACAATTCAAAATGGTTCTTCCAAAACCTTGAGGTAAACTGGGTTCCTCTGTCAGAGGTCACAGATTCCTGAATTCCATGTAGACAGAATATTTCCTGAAAGAAAACTGTAGCAGTTCTTTAAGCTGTAGGAACTCCCTGAAGGGGTAGAAAAAGAGCCATTTTCCTAAATGAATCCAACACCACCATGATGGCAGTGCATCCCTTTGAAAGAGGGAGTTCAACAACAAAATCCATGGAAATGTGACTCCAAGGTTTGGTCGGTGTAGGTCTTTGTTCAAGTAAACAGATGAGTCTGTTGGTCTTATATTTGTTTTGATTACAAACAAGATGTGATTTGACATACGTTCTGACATCCTTACACATGGTAAGCCAACAGAAAGAATGATGGCTAAGGTCAAGAGTGGCATCATAACTGCAGTGTCCAGCTGTCTTATTGTCATAGCACCAGGTCATGACCCTTTCCTTTAGAGAGGAATCCGGTACAACTAAGAGCTTGTCCCAAAAAACAATACTGTCTCTTAGGGTGAATTCAGTGCCACTCCAGTCAGTCTCAATCCTGGTGGAAGTGTATTTAACTTCTAGCAGAAATGATAACACTGAACACAGGAACTTGTTCCTATTAAAGAGAGGTTCACTACTGATTTTGGTAGAGAGACGTGTGGGAAAGCTTCGTGATAAACCATATCTCTCTGAATTTTCTGACCCTGGAATGTAGGTTATCTGGAAATCAAATTGAGAAAAGAAATACACCCATCTTGCTTGCCTGGCATTGACACAGTGCATCTGTTGCAGTACCCATAGGATTTTAAGGCCAGTCTGGATAGAGAAAGTAGTAGTGGCTCCCTTGAGTAAGTGTCACCACTCGATGCAAGCCTTCTTAATAGCCATGAGCTCCTTTTCGATGACAGAATAAGAGTTCACTGGACCTAGAGTTCTTCGAAAGGTAAGCTATGTGGTGTTCCTTGCCATCAAATTCCAGCTATGCCAGATATCCACCCAGCAACGGCACAAGACTCCTTCCCGAAAATGCCAGTTGAAGGGAAAAAAGTGCAAAGCGTCAAAAAACTCTTCAATCTAAAGTGTTTCTTCCTGAATGATGTGGTTGCAGCAATTCTGCTAAATATGGGTGACCAGTGATGAGTAAGGATGGCAAAGGTAGGTTAGCCCAGGTATATCAGGTGGAGACAAGCTGAGGTGGTTATAACGAGGATTGTGCAGGAAAAGTCAATAGGAACTATGGAAATTCCACAGGAGAAAACAAAGTTCAGGACAGTCAGTGGATAAGTAGAGCACGTACTGACATTGGAATGAAAAGAGGGTTCCACAAAATAAGGCACAGCAAAGTAAAAGAGCACACGTACAATTTAACAGCAGGAGAAGTATGTCTATCAGTAAAACACAGCTAGGAACCGCCAGGAGAGAAGACTAATGGCAGGATGCAGAGGGAGACAAGGAAGCAGCAGAATTGCAGAGCGATGAAGCAGCAGAAAGGGGAGTTGCAAGGGAGCGAGCAAGAAAACAGAATCTTACCGTAAAGGGAAGAATTGCACAGGGTTGCAACACACATCGTGCAAGCCAAAGTCTGAATAAATGGTGATGTGGAGGTCACCATGTTGAAAAGAACTAGACCGGGGAATGCTTCCATGTAGAAACATGGTGAACATTAATGGCGTCTTACGACCCCTCGTCTCCACATACTCCAGAAGGGACGGCCGATGACACTATTCAACTTGTACAAAATCTGTATTTATTTTATTTAATCATTGATAAAAAACACCTTTTAAAACACTTTATCTACAACAATATAAATATCGAGATATCATTGTCAAATCTCTTCTTTTCCACCACATATATGTACACATCATGTGCAATGTTTTCTAGTAATTCATAGTTTGCTTCTTCACCACATCCAGTGACACTGTGAAAAGACCATCAAAACAGCATAAACAGCTCATACATATCTACAGGACATTGTGCATTTTCTTGGTCACACAGTCCTTCTGCTCCAGTGCACCTTGATATCACCTACAAAAAAAGGAAGGTGAGCTCTAATTGGCAATAGCCATGAAAAATATCATTTAGGGATGCACGCAATCCCATTCCCCGGATGATGACAAATGGTTTACACATAAATGTCAAAGCAGAATGAACTTGAAATTGCACTGGACCACATTCAAAGGTAGACAGTCTATCAAATGAAATGTTTTACAAGAAGAAAACAAACTCTTCCTTAAATGTTCCTTTTCCTATGCTAATGAAATTTGGCAAAGGCCAATGCCAAATGTACTCGGGTATGTTCTTGCGCATGATCATAAAACAGTTTTTTAGTTATCAAAGCAAAGTCTCATGACAGGTCAAAATTGCATAAACAAAAAGTGTGTAACACTACAAAGTGTGCATTAATTACAAAAACAATGAAACAAAGGGCCTGATTTACAAAAGGTTTTGCACCATGGAAAGTGTAAGGGTTTTCAATCAGGCACTCACCCAGGTCTCGGCTATCATCTAGCGTGCAATGAAACCCTTATTTATTTTTGTCTATTAATTCAATATTCTGAATGATATACCACTCATATCACACCCATCTCAAAATACCCCCCAGGTCACACCGGACCAGGAATCAGGCTAGTTTGTAAAGGTAAAGATGTATTCATTTATTAATATTCAAATCACACATAAGTATATATATATATATATATATATATATATGGGGCAGCAACCACCCAACAGTACAATTCAAAAATAAGCAAAGCAATTGAATTCACTTATACTAATGCAGAATAGAAACCCAGGAAAAATAACAGTTTTGCTTTGTGCACAGATGGCGTTTAGAGGTTAATAGTTCCCCATGCAAAGTTTTGTTTAAATACAATTGAGCAATCCTACACCAATGTGAGTAACCAGAAGGTATTCAGGAATGAAAGACACGTTCTAGAGTTTATAGGCAATCTTCCCTCACCAAACAAGAGAGGAAAACTGTTTTGGCATAGGACACTTTTAAACTGACAGGTGAGAATGGCTTTGTAAAATAATGCAAAAGGGTTGAAAAATGCTTAAATGGAGAAAAGTTCTAATGAAAGCAACTCCAAACAAGTCCTAACACACATGAGCTATAATATAAACAACAACACACACTTTAGATCAGAATGGGACAGAAGAAGCACTTTGAAATGGGCAAAAGATACATGTAACTTTGGCTAAATTGCAAATTTGCAGCAAACTTTTCCTATGCGATATTGGAGAAAAACGGGTCAAGGACAATGTTCCGAGATGCAGTTTTTAGTTGTGGATGTAGCTAATGATCTTAGGTTTCAGTTTATTTCTATCTTTAAAATTGAAGAAGTTATAGAGGTTTTAGTAAAAGACGTTTTTGCAAAATAGGCACTTATATGAAAACAAGAATTTGGTTTTAAAAATGACAGATGGGTTTTCTTATACTATATTAAGGACTATAAAAAAGAGCATGTCACACATGAAACTTACAGCTACGTGGCCAGCGCAGCCAGTCCGTGGTGGATACTTGATTTCTGGGATTTACTTTAGTTATTCAAAATCACTAAGGAGTTATGGTTCTGTAACACATGGTAGAAAATCAGCGCAAGAAGGATTCTAACAATACTAGGGTTCTGAATTTAAAGATGGGATGGTTTCAGATTGTGATAATACAATTCAGATATACTATGGGTCACTGTTCTTCCTATTCATACTTACAGTCCTTTGAAATTAAATTGTACCGTCAGCTCTGGTCAATGAATCAGGTCAAGTCAGGTCTACTGGCAGCAAGGCACCTTAGGAGGGATCGGATCAGCAGTGCGGTTCTGGTCCATTTTGGACTGCGCCTCTGGCTGGATTAGGATGGGCCCTTCTGGTTACTGGACACAACAGATGACAGGATGCAAGTTTCAGTGGGCAAGCCTTAATGGTAGCAAGTCAAGCTGAATCAGAATTATTCTTTTAAGTTCTGGTGGTTTCTAATTGGGTCCTGCTAGCATGAGTTCTGCAATGCTATAGTCTGGATTCTGCAAAGAAATCTGGATCTTCAAGAATTCTGGAGTCAATTACAAGATGAAGAGTTCTCGAATAAGGTGCTGCACGGACATCTGGATGAGTTCTGGAAGCAGTGTCCGATGTGTAGTGAAACTCCTATATTTATACATTACAAAGGTTATGGTGTGGGCAGAACTTCAAAACACACCCCCATGTCTGTGAGTGGCTACAGGCATGTGCATTGGCCTGGTTGGCGGTCTGAAAAGAGCTATCATTTTTATGACAGGATTTGGAACTCCCACATTGATTTTATAACTTTTGCACAAATGTACATTTCTAACATTATGTACCCTAATAAAAATTGGACACATATATTTGATATTCGATTGTCTACATTCACATTTATTCCCCATCCTTGTGTGAGTTGCCTTGGTCATTCTACAGATTTGCATCTATTTTAACTATAACGGTTTGGATTAATCATTTCTAATTCGGTACATCTCTGGGCGCTGATCAGTGGATCATGTACATACAATTTTAGGTTTGCAACATTGATCGTTCTGCTACAATAAGACATTTTTCATAACTTTGGTTCCATAAATGGTACAAGTTTCATCAATGTCTTCAAGTCACAAAGCTGAAATTAGTTTAATGTCTACCAATTTTCAGATTTGTTCCTCTTTAGGTTGCTCAGTGAAAGAGTTCTAAACTTTAATCAAACATAAGGATTTAACATCAAAGTTCTCCTTGGTAACCTCCCCTTTTCAGGTAGCAGCTGTCCAGTCTTTTGATTGGGGGTGGAGGGTGTTCCCTTCCTGGTGGGAAGTTCCTGCCCCTCCCAGCAGAGGTCAATGTGCAGCCTGTCCTTTGTTCTTTGGCTCAGCCCCAGAGGAAAGTCTACTGAGGTCCCATTGTACTGCTTGTTGTCATTATGCGGGAACCATTAGCATCAATTAAGCTTCCTGTAGCAATGGAGTGTCAAGCTGAGATGTCAACTTTCCCAGGCCTAGCACTATCAGATCAGAATTAAATAGTTGATTAGCTCCAGACTGAGTTCCTGTAAAATTCACCAACAATCTTTTATTTAAAAGATATAAAATGAAAGGAGTTTATAATGGATTTTGACATTTAAAGGACTTAAGCGCTTCACCGAAAAATGCTTTAAACAGGTGGATTTTTCACTTCTTCAGGAAAAAAGAAAACACATTTAAACTAGGTTTGACAGCCAATTTCCTTAGGCAGCTGCCAGGCAGTGATGCCTGGATTCCTCTGACTGCCTGGAGAATTCATGATTTCAGCACACTTTCCTTTCCATAATTCTCTGGGAAAATGACTGAATTTTTAAGGGCATTTTCGGATTTTGCCCTTCTGTGGCCTTGTTTCAGGTGACACCTGACAGATGATAGCAGTGATTCCTGTTTACATAACAACTTTGCTGGTGTGTGTGGCAGGGTGTGCAGCTCTTGTGTGGTTTATGAACCATGCACAAGTTTTTAGATTTTAGTGCACACACCATATTTGGCAGTTTTCTTTCCCCATTGGCAAAGGGGTGCAGTGTGGCGCATTGGTGTGTATAAAAATATTCCACAAAACTGACTTTGTGCTGGAAAAGTACACTTTGCATAGAGCACAAAGACCATATGTGACTGAGAAAAACGACTTTGCCCTGACAGGATGCCTAGTGTGCCCTTCTCAAGCACATTCCACACAATGGTGTTAGCGCCACATTAGCGCAAAGAAAGGGCTAACACAAAGACATTGCAAGGGGCGGAATTTGCATGAAGTCTCACAATACTGCAAAAAACAAATGGGAGTGATGAGGCCAGGCGAAAGGAGACTCTGGACAAACACACAATCGCACCCATCAAAGTGCAAAAGAAAGCTATAGCACTCTTGGGCTAACCTCAATAACCTTATAACATACTGCCTATCTGGAGCAAAGGATGACAAAAGGGAAAAGTATAAATGTGTAGGGTAGGCATATTGAAAACCAGTGAGAATGGCCCACCATGCATTGATTGCACTCATTCAAAGAGTAGAAGGAGGCCTAAGGTCTTCCACAACTGCACCACCATTTTTGGAATGGCATATGAGGAGGTCTATGGCGCATACAGATTTCTGCCTTACATCATCATGGACATAGACATGCGACAGGAGTATCCTGAATTTTCAAGCAAGGTACTAGATGTATACATGTGTTATTCACCCTTTGTGTCAAGAATGATCTTACCTCAGCATCAACCTGAATTATTTCAACATTAATAGACATTAATTACACAAACACACACATTTTTATTTTTTTGAGAATAGTCACAGTTTAAGGTCTGCATTGATCTCTTTACATTTCTGTTGTTTTCCTCCATAATAGGTGTGCCACAACTGTCTTTATGCACCCTAACCTTATGAAAAATGTCATTTTCCAAGATCAGTGTACTTACTAATAAAACACCAGAATTCAATGAAGAAGAGGCTGCCTAAATTCTCTCACTGCTTAAAGATATTGTCAAACCAACCATAGAAACCAAAAATCCTGATAGATAATGGACTCAACTTGCACATTTTATCCGTAAGGAAATCTCTCAAAAATGACATGCTTCAATCTTATCACAATACTACAAATAACATAGAATCCCTAGAGGTTTGAGAATCTATCTATGCTTACCACAGAATAATTATCTAAATCTTTAACTAAGATTGACAATGACAGTACGGAACTTAAACTCCAACTTTCCAATGTTTAGACCAGTGATGTACTGCACAAGATTGTAGATGACATTATTAGCACACTAAACTTGAAATGATATAGAACAGCGTAAAATCAGAAAGTTTAGAAGGGTTGCCCCAGATAATTTACATGATATTGTCTATACCTGACAAGATGATTATAAACTACTAAATGAAATACATTTGCAACAGAAAAATACCACAAGACAGTAGTGAAAAGAGCAGTGGTGCTTAAAGCAGTGGCGGTGAACCTTTAACACATGCAGTTTTCCGAAGTTACTACAAGAAGAGGCTAAAAAGAAGCCTCATACCTAAGTCCAAAAGTGATTCCATTGTAAGAAATGTCAAGTAAACATCTGACCTCTCAAGCATGTAATCATCTAAGTGTAGGACTCTCATATATATCTACTTTAACACAACTGTTTTTTTTAATCAAAGTTTTCTTTGACCTACAACCCAATGAAGAAACTACTCCTAAAACATATGACTATTTGGAGATGAAACCCAAAAGTACATTTACTCCTCAATTTAACAATTTGGCCATAAATATGTTTGAATTGAAAAGTTCTAGGTGAATTATATCATGTCAATTACAAGAGAAATTGTTTTACTAATATCAAAAGAAGAAAATTAATATAATAAATATGTGGCAGATGATCCACTTATCACTTTTGAAATGGGCGACATGGGAGGAGCCACTGTGACTATGGATAGAACATTTCTTGTAGCAAACTAAGAATTTTTAAAGGATGATTCAACATGCATGGAACTTGAGACAGAAACTAAACAATGTATACATGATATCTTGAATAATGCTGAAGCACAGAAATGAATTACACAAAAAAGATAAAGAGTTTCTAATAAAGAAATGTCAAATTCTTGGAGTATTCTACACTCTTCCTAAACTACATACACATCCTACTGAGCCACTTTTAGGCCAACAGCAGCAGCCACAGAGAGTCCATTTGATCGTCTGGCTGTATATTTAAATCAATTATTACAAGCAGTGATAAAAAAAAAACTATTTCATTTTAAGAGATAACTTGCACTTCTAAGATATTTTGAACAAATTGTAGGTTATACGCTAAAATGGTATTATTTTCTCATTAGAGGTTCAGAATGTATATACCTCTATTACACAAAATGAGGGACTGGAAGCATGAGAGCGTCTCTTGCTACAAGAGGAAATATTTCCAGCACACAAAGTATTCACATTACAAGTGACACAGATTATCCCTCTCAACAACGATGTCAACTTTCAAGACAAATATTTGTTTGCAAGTTCCGGGGGACATCTATGGGGTCAGCAATGGCCCCAGTCTATGCATGTTTTTATATGTATGATATAATATGATATGGCATTTATAGCGCACCTATACACAAGTGTTTCAAGGCGTGAAGAGGCAAGGGAGGGGGAACAGAGGGAAGACAGAGACAAGAATCTTACTAGGACAGGTGTCATTGAGATTGCGCAAGTATGGAGGGGGGACAGGGTAGGGGACAGTGCAGTACATAGAATCCACAATAAAAAATAATTAGGTTAAATAACAGCAATATATAAAAGTGTGTCTAGCTGATGGCAAGTGCAGCGTAAGTGCAGATATCAGGTGTCAAGTGCTGGTAGGGGACTGTAGGGATAGAGAAAACAGTCCCCAAGTGCAGGGGTTGCCAGAGGGGCAGTGCAGGTGTGCAACTGGTGGGGAGGGGACAAGGGCCCGAGAGCAGAGGGTGGCCAGGTAACCAGTGCAGTTTCAGCTAGGAGTTCAGCAGGGGTGAGGAGAAGAGAAAGCAGAAGCAAAGAGTAAGGTTTTGAGGTGCTTCCAGAACTGGAGGTGGTTCCCCTCAAGTTTCAGGGAGGCAGTGAGGCTGTTCCAGAGGGAGACCCCTGCCGAAAAAAGAGATCTACCACCAACTCATTGCTTGGAGAAGTGCCTGACCCTAAGGAAGTTGAAGGCGGATGAGCGAAGAGCTCAAGTAGGAAGATATTTAGGAAGAGAGAGTTGAAGGTATAGAGGACCTAGTCCCCAGAAGGCCTTGTGGACAATACAGAGGGGTTTGAACTCAATCTTTGCCGCCACTCTGAGCCAGTGCACAGATTTCAGTCCTGAAGAGATACAATCCATGAGCTTGAGACCAAGGACACGTCTTGCAGTCCTGTTCTGGATGAGTTGCAGAGGGCAGAGAGTAGAAGCAGGCAGTTTTAGAAAGAGGCGGTTGCAGTAGTCCAGCTTAGAGAGAACCACAGATCTGGAGACAGTAAGCTTTTGGGGGAAGGAGATGAAAGGAGTCAAATATGGCCCTGCGGTTTGTGGACTCCTAGGTGGGAGCAGGAAGACGGCCAAGAGAGGCCGGCCAGAGAGTGACAGGAAAGGAGGCGGTGGGTGTGCCGATGAGGAGAATCTCAGTCTTACTGGCATTAAGGCAGAGATCATTGGCTGCACACCACTTCTGGATAGCAGACCGTCAGAAATGAGAGGAGAAAAGGTGGCTGAAGGTAGCCTGAGCATGAGCTGGGTGTCATCCGCATAGCACTTCAAGTTGGGGCAGAGGGTGGCAATGCAGTGGGCAAGAAGTGCCAGGTATTTGTTGAACAGCCAGGGGGAGAGGTTAGACCCCTGGGGAACATCTTAGGTGGAGGCAGAGATAGAGGAGAGGAAGGAACTAAGTTGGACCTGGGAGGGTCGATCGGAATGGAAAGAAGTCAGCCAAGCCAGGGCCAGACCATTGATGCCCAGGTTATAACGGTGACGGTTGAGTAGGATGGCATGGTTGACAGTATCAAAGGCAGAAGAGAGATCAAGTAAGATGAGGAGACATGGGGTGTTGAAATAAAGGTTGGAGAGCAGGTCTTCACAGATGTTCAGGAGAGCAGATGCCATGCTTCTTGCAGCTCTGAAGCCAGACTGATTGTCATGGAGACAACCAACAGATTCACTGTGCAGATTAAGCTGGGAGATGGCCAGCTTTTCCAAGTGTTTTCCAAGGAAAGGAGTGATGAAGATCGGGTTAGGTAGCCGGCCAGGAAGGGTCAGCAGAGTGTTTCTTAAGAAGACGGTGCACAAGGGAGTGCTTCAGTCAGGAATGGAAGACTCCAGTGGTGATAGAGTGGTTGCAGAAGTCGGCCAGAGCAGGAGCCAGGGAGTCAATGTGGTCCCTGATGGTTTTGGAGGAAGAGGGATGAACCTGTTTTGACATGACTTTCATAGATCAGACTTGTCTAGAAACCTTGTCTGCGGAGAAAAGGGGAAAGGCAGAGAAGAGGGGAGGAGGGATGGCCAAAGAAGGGCCAGATGGAGAGCAGGGATGAGGGGGAGGGGAGGAGAGGAAGAGAGAGAGGACAGGATGTCCTGAGTTTTAGAGATGAAATGAGAAGCCAGAGCCATGCAGAGGGATTGGGAGGGGACAGGAAAGGTAGAGACTGCAACAGGATTGGCCAGTTCCTTGCAGATTTTAAAGAGTTTGGCCGAGTTGTTAGATGCTGCAGAGATGCGTGCTTGGATGTGGGGTCTCTTATTGGCACTGGCAGTGAGCCAGTATTGCCTTTGGAGCAGGCAGCAGGCCAGTTTGTCAGAGGATTTACCAGAAGCACCCTGTTTCCTCTCAGCCACCCGGCACTTACGTTTGAGGGTGACGAGGTCTGAGTCATACCAGGAGTTGTACTTGGATTTGGGCTTCAAGTGGATCTTCATGACAGGGGCAAGAACATCGAGAGTATCAGATATAGCAGAGTGGAGCCTGGAAAGGGCTGCGTCAGGGTGTGAGTCAGCCAAAGGGGGATGGAGGGGTGAGAAGGCAGCGGAAAAAGCCTCAACTGACACACGCTTCATGGGTTGGATAACCGAGAAGGTGGGTGGCAGTGTTGGAGTTGGCTTGGCCTCAGGGCTAGGGAGGGTGATCTGGGAGGACAGGACAAAGTGATCACTCCAGGAGAGAGGAGTGGTGAGAGGGATGGAAAGTGGAAGGTCTGAAAGCCTGAAGAGATCAAAAATGTACCATTTTGAGACTACATTTGAACCATACTACTTGGGCTTCTAAGCTTTTGTTATGGAAACAATATAGTTCAAATCCTTTTGCGTTATCTACGAGGCTGTCATTCGGAAGTCCCAAAGCTATCTCATTGAGAAACTCAGCCTCTCCGGAGGCCTGTAATCCAACAGAAGTAAGAAAATGTGTAGACTTGAATTACGACTGTGCAGGAAGGAAAGAACCAGAAGACATGCCTTCAATGTCTATACCCCAAGACTATGGAACCTCCTCCCCATCAACATCAGATATGTCCTATCACTTCTACAGTTCTGGAAAGAGCTCAAGGTCTTCCTTTTCAAGGAATGGCTGCTCCTTAACACCTAGGTTACCACACCCTGCACTCCCCACCTTACCTGAGACTCAGTGATCTGATACCCACTTTCTTTCCCCATGCTGCCAATTACCTAACCTATCCAAATAGTGACTTTTTTTCTCTACTTTGCTCACTGTGTTCTTCCCCCTATGATTGTAAAATGGTACGTTGCTTCCCGGAGCTACGTCTGCACTAAATAAATACCCAAATAATAATAAATAATAATAAATAATAATAATAATAATAATAATAATAATAATAATAATAATAATAATAATAATAATGACATTACTGGGATCTGAACAGGCTAAGAATTTGAACTAACTGATTTTGTCAGATATCTTAGCAAAGTACATTCATTCTAAGATTAAGTTTACTTTAGAAATTGGAACTCCTACCTTACAATTCTTATATGTTGAAGTTAAACTTACCCAAAATACAATATCAATTACAATCTATTGTAAACCTACTGATGTTAATAATTCATTACACTATTCAGGTTTACATACACGAAATACTAATAATAACTCACCATCCAGTCGATTTTTAACATTAACGACAATTATGTCAGGTCCACTATCACTGTACAGTGAATGCAAAACATTGTATGATTATTTTCATTCAAGAGGTTACCCATATGATGTATTTGCAGATGCATTAGTGGAAGCATCCAGCCATGACAGAAATGATCTTCTCATTAATAAATGTAAACCAAAATAAAAATCTCTTTTTTACATTTTATAAAATGCTCCAGCCAGAATCATCATATTGCTAGAATTGTAAAAAAGAATTGGAAAACTATACAACTTGACCCACAACTCCATTGATTATTTTCTCAGCCACCAATGATGGCTTATAAGCGAGGTCCACGGTTTTGAGATCATTTGATTAAGGCTGGAATAATAACTATGGACAAACAGACGCTATTACAGACTTCGAAGCATGTTACTCATCCTTGCTTAAGTTGCAATAATTGTAACAATGTTATCAACGTTGAATGCATTGGACATCCAAGGTCTGGCCGTAAGATTGGATTACATCATTATGCAACTTCCAACACTCTGAATGTCATTTATGGTTTATTCTGTCATTTTGATCAGTACTATGTGGAGAAACCATCCTGTAGAGCACAATAAATATGGCCAGAGTCCAGTATCCGATAAAAACATAATGTTGCACATTTGAGCTTCATAATTCATAAGGTAGTACATCAACCACCAGGGGGTGGTAATATGGCCAACACATTGTCACAACAAGAGCTATATTGGATTGATTGTTTGGACACAATGTATACTTTAGGCATGAATGAAGAATGCAATTTAGGACCTTTTATGTAATTCATTAAGGTCACGGTTCAAATTTCTGTCAAACATTTTTTATATTTAGGATGCTATCTGATATGTTTTATATAGGGCATACTAATTGCTTATGCCAATTACCTATTTCTTCTATTAATTGTGAGAATACAAATTAAGTATTAAGAATGAAAAACAGTATTTTATTCTTAATGTAGCCCTCCTGTTTCTTTTGGAGTCCGCTGACACCTCTGGACCTATTAGAGAGCAGTGTGATGTTTGCAAACATTGTACATGCCTGCTCATTGGTCAATTAAAAGTGTGAGGTGCATCAAAACCTTTGAAATGGTCACCGTAGTCTGTGAAAATTGTGGTAAAAACATATGACAAAAACACAATATTGCACTTGTCAAACAAATTAAACAATCTCTGGGGAGGTGAGGGTTGATGAAGATGGAATATGGCCATAAAAACCATAAATCTGGTGTTTTATCTACTACAAAGTCTGTGAAACATCTGAGATGTTCAGGGACATTGCTGGGATGTTCGCAAACTTGACATATTTCTGTATTATACGGTCAGTGAAAAGCAGTTTTTGGATGGCTTATAATTTTGGCGCCACTCAATGAAACTGCATAAATATAATTTTAGACCTAACCCCAAATGGTCTGCAAAGTTTGGTGCTGTACGCCAAGAGGGGACAAAATTAGAGAGGTATCCCAAAATCAGTGAAATGCTTATAAATGTGGTTCCATTTGATGAATCTGCAAACATGTTTGCAAAATGATTTTAGACCATACAAAGCAGAATACCGAGGAATGTTGTCCACCTAACCAATTACTCCAATGTAATTATATATAAGACCAATTAATAAATAATGCATTGTTATAAGGTGTGAAATTTCAAATGCTTACCACCTTCTATAAAGCGCAAAGTGCTCACATAGACAATGAAGTACGTAAAGTCATAGCCACCTCACTTAGGGGATGGAACAATGCTGAATGTTATAGCATATTAAACACTGTTAGGCAAAATTGTATGCAGTACCCTCAGGGACCACCACATACAATTAGGACTACAGGTGTAAGCAAGACCAACCTTAGGTATAAGTCTGCACCACACAGTTTGTTAGTAGCGAGCTGAGCAGCCTGGTTTATCTCAAGAGTGAATGTGAGCATTACAAGTAGTTACACAGAGGACCTTCAATCACAGTGGTTCAAGTAGACACTTATACTCAAGGTTTGTTGATAAAACACTTATTAATTTATTACACAATCATTTAGAAAACATTTCACTAGTAGAAGACAACTTAATATTATATACCAATACACTTCAATACAAAACTCTAAGATTTTGAGACAGTTTGAGGTCCCCTGAAATAGGAGCAAAATGGCAGTTCAGTTACTTAGAAGTGAGCAAAAGGGACAAAAATAAGTAGAATAGATCACATATACATAAAACGGTGCAAATAGTTTCAGTTCACCAGAGGAGTGCAATACAGTCAATAGGCCAGGCCAAAGTCAATGGGCTAGTGTTCTGGATAGGAAAGAGCAGTTCTGGTATCAACCGGTAAAGTCTTTGCAAAAGTTCTCAGAAGTAGTTTAGGCTTAAAATAATCATTTGTTAGGTCACAAGCTGATTGGGCTTGTAAATTGGGAAAGTTTCACAAACTTTCACCGCGAGAGTGGCGTTCTCTCAATCGGGTTGGCACAGTACCTTTGTATGAAGAAATAAACACTGCTGAAGTCGTTGGTTCCTGGCAGTTCCTGCAGATCTCGCTGTTCCTGTGCCTCAGTCATAGGGACAAGAGGGAGGACGTCAGGGGAGTCCTGCACAGCACGGGATTGTTGAAGAAAGCAAACAAGATGGAGTCACTTCAGTTCCAGTAGCTGTAGATTCAAGAACACAAACTGCTGTCCCTCTCCCCGGTTAACCCTAGCCAGACTTGAGAATGGTATCCAGGTGTCTTATGAGTTGATTGCTCCCACCAACTCAAAGGAAGAAGCCGTCCTTGAAGGAGCTTCTCTGTCGAATGGAGTTTTTTCAATTCAGACCTGCAGCAGGGCTTCACCGGGCAAACCAACGGTCCAGGAGGGCCAGCAGCCGTCCTCTTCCAGATCATCTTCGGTTCTTTCGTTCCAGTGGTTGACTCTGCTATCCAGTCCAAGAGACTCACCTTTTAAACAGTTTTCTTCCTTTCATTACAGCCTAGCTGTCACTCACCTAGCAGGGTGGCTGTCCTTGCTGGACACTCAGTTAGGCAAACATGCCAGGGTGCATTTGGGTCTCCTAGGAGACTAAGCACAGGGAGTTTCGGGCACCTCCCTTACTTCCTGCCTACCACAGACACTCATAGTAAAGTCAATTTCACTTTACATTCTCTGGGAAACAGTAGTTTATCTCAGAGAAGATATCTAAACCTTTGGGGAGTCTATAAGACATCCTTGTGTCACTGCACTGAGGGTGCTGTGTAACACACATGAAAAGAGGATGCCTACGGAGTTGTTCAAAACTCCATTACCAAAGAACACAAATGTAAAACACACACCCTAACAAACACACACATCAACATCATGGGCGGACACAAATATAACCAGACACTCCAGCTTATAGTGATTTTGTGATCCTGCAAAATGCCGCGAAAATGGCCGTTTTGCGCAAAATGCCGCGAAAATTGCCGTTTTGTGCAAAAAACACCATCTTTAAAAAAAAAGCATTAAAAAAAATTAAAAGTAATCTGCAAAAATTACTGTTTAAAAAAAAATAATACTCAGGGTGCCAGGTTCTCAACTTTTTTTTACACAAGAAATTAGGAGGGTAATTCATAGAAATTCGCACAAAAGTGGCGCACGCGGCTGGCGCACAGCGTGCCCGTGCGAATGTCTGCGCTAGCCGCGTGCGCTAAAATCGATTTCCGCGCACAGCGTATTCATGGATTGATGGGGTGCGCTGGAAGTATCACATGCATAAACAGCAGGGTACGTGTATTCCAGGGGTGCACGGGAAGTATCACACGCAAAAGCAGCAGGGTATGAGTATTTTAGGGGTGCGCGGGAAGTATCACACGCAAAATCAGCAGGGTACGTGTATTTCAGGGGTGCGCGGGAAGTATCACACTCGATTCCATCAGGGTACATGTATTACAGGGGTGCGCGGGGAGCACCACACGTGAATTGCATGTGTGGGTCCTCCCAGGTGTACCCTCTACACCCTCCACGGCCCCTGCAGGTGGCCCACACCACAGGGGCCTACCCTGCACATGTCCTGCAGGCACCCCATCCACTATGGCCATGCCCCCCAGCCAACCCACATGTCACCTTGCACTACTGTCCACCAACGATGTCCCCCTGCACCCCCAACCACCAGGGGCAGCCTCCACCAGGCCCCACTCATGTCTCCCATCGCCCCCACCCCCCAGCCACCAGGGGCAGCCTCCACCAGGCCCCCACTAATGTCACCCATCACCCCCACCCCCCAGCAGTGCAGGGTCAGCCTCCACCAGGCCCCCACTCATGTCTACCACCACCCACCCCCCAGCAGTGCAGGGGCAGCCTCCACCAGGCCCCCACCCATGCCTACCACCACCCCCACCCCCCAGCCACCAGGGGCAGCCTCCACCAGGTCCCCACTCATGTCTCCCTGCACCCCCACCACGCAGCCACCAGGGGCAGCCTCCACCAGGCCCCCACCCATGTCTACCATCACCCCCACCCCCCAGCAGTGCAGGGTCAGCCTCCACCAGGCCCCCACTCATGTCTCCCCCCACCCCCCAGCAATGCAGGGACAGCCTCCACCAGGCCCCCACCCATGTCTCCCTGCACCCCCACCCCCCAGCGACCAGGGGCAGCCTCCACCAGGCCCCCACCCATGTCTACCATCACCCGCACCCTCCAGCCACCAGGGGCAGCCTCCACCAGGCCCCCACCCATGTCTACCATCACCCCCACCCCCAGCAGTGCAGGGGCAGCCTCCACCAGGCCCCCACTCATGTCTCCCATCACCCCCACCACCCAGCCACCAGGGGCAGCCTCCACCAGGCCCCCACTCATGTCTCCCTGCACCCCCAGCCACCAGGGGCAGCCTCCACCAGGCTCCCACCCATGTCTACCATCACACCCACCCCCAGCCACCAGGGGCAGCCTCCACCAGGCCCCCACCCATGTCTACCATCACCCCACCCCCCAGCAGTGCAGGGGCAGCCTCCAACAGGCCCCCACTCATGCCTCCCATCACCCCCACCACCCAGCCACCAGGGGCAGCCTCGACCAGGCCCCCACTCATGTCTCCCTGCACCCCCACCCCCCAGCCACCAGGGGCAGCCTCCACCACGCCCCCTCGCACGTCTACCATCACCCCCACCCCCCAGCCACCAGGGGCAGCCTCCACCAGGCCCCCACCCATGTCTCTCATCACACCCACCCCCCAGCAGTGCAGGGTCAGCCTCCACCAGGCCCCCACTCATGTCTACCACCACCCCCACCCCCAGCAGTGCAGGGGCAGCCTCCACCAGGCCCCCACTCATTTCTCCCATCACCCCTACCCCCCAGCCACCAGGGGCAGCCTCCACCAGGCCCCCACTCATGTCTCCCTGCACCCCCACCCCCCAGCCACCAGGGGAAGCCTCCACCAGGCCCCCACCCATGTCTCCCATCACCCCCACCCCCCAGCAGTGCAGGGTCAGCCTCCACCAGGCCCCCACTCATGTCTACCAACACCCCCACCCCCCAGCAAGCAGGGGCAGCCTCCACCAGGCCCCCACCCATGTCTACCACCACCCCACCCCCCAGCCACCAGGCCCCCACTCATGTCTCCCTGCACCCCCACCCCCCAGCCACCAGGGGCAGCCTCCACCAGGCCCCCACTCATGTCTCCCTGCACCCCCACCACCCAGCAGTGCAGGGTCAGCCTCCACCAGGCCCCCACTCTTGTCTACCACCACCCCCACCCCCCAGCCACCAGGGGCAGCCTCCACCAGGCTCCCACTCATGTCTCCCTGCACCCCCACCCCCCAGCCACCAGGGGCAGCCTCCACCAGGCCCCTACCCATGTCTACCACCACCCCCACCCCCCAGCCACCAGGGGCAGCCTCCACCAGGCCCCCATTCTTGTCTCCCTGCACCCCCACCCCCCAGCCACCAGGGGCAGCCTTCACCAGGCCCCCACCCATGTCTACCATCACCCCCACCCCCACGCAGTGAAGGGGCAGCCTCCACCAGGCCCCCACTCATGTCTCCCAGCCTACATTTCACCACAATGTAGATCCCTGGCCCTTATGGTCAGGCTCCAAATGGCAAACACCCACCCGAGTATTGCATCCACCCACTTAGAAATGGCAAAGACATGACAGAAGCCCAATTGCAAGTTTGGAAATGAACACATGTCCCTCACATACACCCAATGGGTGTCAGTGAATGTCAAAACCCATATCATGATATGCATGAAACCAATGAGATGATACTACACATTGAACTTTGACGAACAAATATGTGTTAAAAACAACATAAATTGAATCAAAAATAAACAAACAATAATAGAAATTAAAAAAAAAACTACAGCAGATCCGTGAAATAATGCTAAACCACAAATCATAATGCAAAGGAAAGGTGTCCAAAGTCACAGCCCACAAAAGTAAATCCAATGCAAAATTAAAATCGAAAACCATTGCTCCATGGCGAAATCATAATAAAAATTGAAAATCCAAAAGTCAACTATGTACAGATAAACTATCCAGGGTCCATGATCCCAACCGAAGAAATGAAACCTATCTAATAACACTACCTAAAAAAATAACTATATACAAAAATGTGGCCCATTGTCCAAAAGGTCCAAAAAAAAAGCTAAACCAAAGGAAACCTAACACTAACTATATAACTATTTACAAGGGCAGCGGGCTAGTCCGACGGCTCATGTTCCAGGCCAGGGCATCATCGAACTCGTGCTCAATGTCCGGAGGCGCTCCTCCTCCATGGCCTTGAGGGTCCTCAGGGCCGTCCACATGTTCCCCCCAAACTCCCTGCGGATTGCCTCGAGGCACTCGGCACGCCTCAGGGCCCTCTGCATGGAGTTCTCCGCCCTGACCATCGTGAGCCGTGCCTCTTCCGCCCGCTGCCGCTCCGCATCTATGGCGTGGCCCAACCGCTGCCACACGGAAGACACTTCCCGTCCTGGGTCCTCCTGCCCTCCGGCCAATGCCTGCCCCTCCGATGTCAAAGGCCCCGAGCCATCATGGCTCCCACCACGTTGATGCTGCTGCTGCTGCGCCTCTGCCTGTGCACTGCCTCCTGCTGCCTGCACATCCTCCGCTGGCTGGGGTGCAGTCATTGATCTGGCCACCCCTGCTGGACGTCCGACTCCCGACTGTGGCAGGGATGCCTCCTCCACCAGCCTGGCTGCACCGTCAGAGGCAGCTCCACAGGGCACCCAGGTGACTGATGGGTGGGAAGATGGCACGGAGGACGACTGGCGCATAGGGGGTTCAGTTGAGGAGGGGGTCTGAGCAAGCCCCATCAAACAGAGGAATCCGGCCTGGGTGACCTGTCCCAGTAGGCCGACGCGGTCAACGAGCCATTCGAGATGACGTGCAGTCTCCTCATGAAAAGACTGCAGGTCACCTTGCATGGCCCGTTGACGCAACGCCACACCAGTCAGGACAGGCTCAACCCGGACCCGGATAGCCACGTCCACAGGCAGAGGAAGGCCAGTTGTCGTTAGCTCATCCCCTGCCTAAAAACGGGTATGGACGTAGGCATCCCTGCTGGTGCAAGATGATGCAGTGACAGGATCAGGGACAGGATTTCACACAGGCACCTCTGCGGCGACCTGTGCTGCCTCCTGTCCCTGGTCCTGCACTGCACCACTAGCACCAGTGGAATCCCCACTTTCAGACCCCGTCTCTGTTGCTTGCACGGCCTCCTCCTCCACCAAACCCCCCACCAACCTGGATGACTCTGTGCCATCTTTCCCCTTTGGGTCCTGTGGGGTCCCAGCTACCCCTTCTGCTGCCGAGGAGTCCAACTCCGACCTCCGCCTCTTGGATCTCCCCCCGGCAGCTGCAGCCTGGGACGCGGCACCGGACTCCTCACTCCCCGACGAGATGACAACCTGGGAGGGGAGCCGGGCCTTGCGTCTCCGGCTGGCGGTGTGATCTCCGCCGCTGTGCTCCACAGCACCTTCTCCGCCCTCTTCATCAGTTGACGCTGCAGACAGGGAGAAATAAAACACAGGCATCAGGGCACTGTACAATGGACACATACACACATGACCGTTGCACATGAGTGGCATTGGCAAACCTCAGACATGGCATCACAATCGGCAACACACATGTCATTTCAACTTGCACACATGAGCCATACCACAGCCACATCGCAACTGCAGCACCATCCATACACATACAACAGCATGACCAGGCAAAGGTGAGCCAGACATCACATGCAACACAGGGAGTGCACTACACATGCACGAACACCGCCACACTTGCATGCATGTGTACACCACAGCCAACTGTCGCAGTGTTCCGATGGGCATCCATGTCACATCTGCCAATCAGAATTCCACATCCCGCTGTCACATGCAGCCATGTTGCCTCACTGTTGCACCCTTGTCAAATACACACACATGCACATGTACACAGTGCTGATACATGCAGCTGAAAACAACATACATGCGTGACATCACGAACATGCCCACTTACATACACATTCATCCAAACATGTGTGCCCACACAACTGCATTTGGCATGCAAGCCTACACACACAAGCACCATCCATGTCTCACACATGACAGCCCTCACATGTGTTAGCCTCACGGTCCTGTAAACCCCCACCCATACTCGGCCCCATACAATCACATGTGCAACCGGCACACTACTGGCACATCACCACACGCACAGCTTACAATCATGATGCATGTACACTTACCGCTCGACTCCAGACGGGTCTGCCTCTCAAGGACCTGGACGTGGAGCGCTGGGGATTTGCGTTCCAGGACCCTCATCTGATCTTCCGACAAGTGGCCCCGGCGCCCCTTAGCATCCGATGCCTTCAAGAGGTGCCGGGCCTTGTTCAGGGTCCTGGACCTGAAGTCCTCCCAGTGCTTCTTGACATGTTTGTAGTCACAGACTGCCACCCCCTCCGCGTTGATGGCAGTCACGATGTCCGTCCAGATCCGAGTCCGTCCTTCCTTGTCGGCGCGCACACTTCCGTAGAGGGCATCATACTTCCCCAGGACTTGCTCCACTAGGACACCAACTTCCCTGGCACTGAAGCTGGTGCCCCTCTGCCTCTCTGGCCGGGGGTTGTCAGTGGTGCCAGATGTTGCAGTGCCCAACATGACAACCCCAGAGGCGGGAGTGGGTGGGCAACTTGGTCCTGGGGCTGGGCTGTGGAGCAATGGAATCCCAGTCGGGAGTCTTCGGTTCCAGCAGGGGTGGTCACAGCAACAGCATCCCTGGCTGATGTGCAGGCAGCAAATGGTTGGGCACGTGGGCAGAAGGCAGTCAGGCAGCAGCAGATGGCAGGTGGGAGCGTGCTCGGGGCTCTGGTGGGCAGTAATTCGGCCTTCTGGGCAGGAGCGTGGTCTTCCGTGTGCTTACGCGTGGCCAGCTTGATACGAAGTGATTTGGCACGTGAAAATCCTGCACATCTGTGTGTAAATCGAGGAAAGGCCCTTAGCGCGTATGCACGTCAGCACGCATATGCAATTTCATTGGACCAAAGGCCCTAAGTGCGAAGGCACGTCTGTGGCGTGACGCGCACGGGTGTTTCCCTCATTACACGTGATGACAGAGCACACGTGGATTTCCACCAATCGCATGTGAAACTTCCTGCACACCCCAGAAATACACGTACCCAGGCCAATCGTGTGTATACTCAATTCCCTCCGATTACCCGCGATGACACTCGGATGTGTAGTTTTACCACGTGTGCTCGCATATGCGATTTCATTGGCCCAAAGGCCACCATGCGCAGCTGTGACGTCACGCGCATGGCCGTAGAGAATGGCGCGTGTAAAAATGAAGAGATACACATCCGATTGTCAAAGCGCGTAATTGGTGGAAATGGCCTCATCACGTATGCGCGTCTGTGACGTGTGTATAAAAGGTACGTGTAGAACGCCATTTCCTTGTACGTGCTTTTCGTGGAGAGCGAGTGGGTGAAATCTGTACTTCTTGTCGGTTCACACGCGATTTACTTCACGGCGTTTCCAGTTCGTACTCCCTGTTACCTCTGACAGCTTTTTCTCTTTTCCTCTTTTTCCTGGGCCTGTTTCCTCAAACAGCGTTCCCTTCTACTGTTGTCCTGTCTCCTCAGACAGCGTACAATTCTTCTTTTGGCGGGGGTGTTGCCAAAGCGCACACGCACATATTTTTCACGCTTTTGTTCCTGGCAGACGGTGAGTCGCGCACGTATTTTACATCTGTGCTTGCCCCGTGTGTCGCGTACCCCTTCAGAGGTCATTCTAGGCTGCGTGTGACACGCATACGTTAATTCTTGTGTTTCTGGGTGCCACAGCGTAGTGCAGGTTTATTTTTCCACGCACGTGGTCTAGGAGGGGTTGCGTGCACCTTACTTCCCTTTTTTGGGGTGCCTGTCCGTTGCGTGACCCGTCATCTTTCCCCAGGGGTGACATACAGCCTTGCTAGAGCACTAGGGTACGATTACCATCTGGTACCCAACCCCTTTGACCCCCAATTGCCCAGGACAATAGTTCACATCGACTCCCATACGCACAATAACATCAGTGCCATGGCTGGGAGGCGACCAAGCCGTAAGGGTGGCAAAGGTGGCCGAGCCCCAAGTGGTGGCCGTGGTGGATCCAGTAGGGGACGTGGCCGTGACTTGCAGGGTGCCCCTAGCTCCCCATCTGTGGAGGAGCAGTCAGGGACACCCATGCCCCCTCCCCCCCTGGTTGAGATTAACGTGGCTGACACCATCCATGCTCAGCCCTTGTTGGACGAGCCCACTGTGGAACCAGACCTGGCACAGGGTGACTCCATGGCTGACTTCCAGGTCATCTGGTCTAGGCCACGTGCGCCGGTGAACGTAGGTGTCATCACGCCACGTGGATCAGGGGCAGCTAGGTCATCTGCTGCCCCGCGTAGGCAGGCTGGGGAGGCTGCAGGGGCAGCTGCGGCTCCATCCACCCCACCTCTCACACACCCAGCCAGGACAGTGTCTGTCCAAGTCCATCATGCTGACATTCCCCCTGACACCATCACACTTGAGCTAATGCCTGCACCAACTCCCATGCTGAGTGTGCAATCCCACGCTCCTGCCCCTAGTGTCCAGAGCGGCGTAGGACACTCAGGATCCCCACCACCTTCCAAGCGGAAGAGGAAGAGTGCTCGTCCAGTAGAGGCTGATGCCGCAGACACGGTTACACAGTCCGGCCCGTCAAGGAAGCCCAGCTTCAGTGAGGCCGAACTGAATGCACTTGTAGAGTATGTGTCCGCACATGACCGCGAAATGGTGATTGTTGCAGGATCCAAGACCACACCTGCCCAACGTCAGGCACACTGGCAGACCATTGCGGACATCATAAGTGCCCTTGGAATCGTGAGGCGCACAGGTAATGAATGCTACAAGCGCTGGAATGACCTGAAGCGCAGGGCAAAGAATAAGCTGGCCTCAAGTCATGCCGCAACTCTAGTGACTGGAGGTGGGTCTCCAGCAGACGACATAGAACTCACTCCACATGAGCAGGTTGCTGGGACCTACGTCACGGAGGAACAGATCCAAGGCGTAGGAGAACTGGCAGATTACGAGGCATTGTCCGGTGAGTGCACATGCATGTGTGTGTCATCCATGTGCATGGTGTGTGTGGGAGAGCTTCTGTTTGGGTGCCAGGTGAGGGTGTGTGTGCCTGAGTGGTTCGGGTCACACATGTGCCTCTTCCTATACATTCTTGGCACCAGCACTGGGTATAGCAGCATCCCTTCTGCCAACATTAGACATCCAGCCCAACACCACGCCATTTGCCCTTGGACTGTCATCTTGCCACAACATTGTTGCTTATTTACCTCTGTTTATTCAGGCAGATTGTTTGCATACCACCACTTTTACTCTGGATTTCTCAGTCCTATTGTCACATGTATGACATGGCTATGGTACAGTGGACTGGCTTAGTTTCCTGGACATGATTAGTTTAGATATGTCCCTGTGCTATAGGACCATTTTGGACTGGCAGCTGCAGGTTAAACATTTGAACCATTTCAATGAAAAGCTCAATTATATGAGCAAACTGGACTGAATGAACAATTGGTGACCTCCTCTCCCTCTTCACTCCATGGCTAGGGTACATGCCATCTGTGTGATGGCATGTGTATTTGACCTGCCAATCACTGGCCAATGTGTGATGCCACTGCTAGACAGCATGCAGCAAATGTGTTCAACTTCCATCTTGGTGTCATCAATGTGTGCCATCTGCCTCCCCATCACACGCAGTGAGGGTGCATGCATGGGAGGGTTTTAGTCATGTGGGACATGTGTCAATCAAGTACGGTTTCTGTAGCCTCTCAGCCCTAATTGTGTGCCATAGTGCTAATGCCTGTTTCCTTTTGTTTTCTTTTATGTCTTTGCAGGGGATGACGCACTTGATACTGCTGGGGTTGTGGAGATGGTGCAGACCCAGGAGGGGTCTGAGGGCCGACCGACCACCAGTGAGGGATGTGGTGTGGTGGTGGGTGAGAACCCACAACTGCTGCAGGTCGTGATCTCAAGGGGTGTCTCTGGCTGCACCTCCCCCAAGCTGTACTCAGGTGTCGATTCGGATGATGAGACCTATGTGCCGTCGCAGGTGAGTGTTCCTGGGAGGGATTCTGTTCTGTCCGACCCACCTGCACCAGGGTTAGAACCCTCAATGGGGATGTCAGTGTTGGCAGGTACGCCTTTGGTGGTTACGGATGCAGGGTCACCCTCCGCGACATCTGATCCTATTCCTGGGCCAGCAGATTAGAGGGGGAATGCAGTCCTGCAGCCTCAGGCAGTGCCGGCACAGCAAGGCGCAGTTCGCCTTGCCCCAGACAGGTGGGGTGCCCGCCGACGTGGTGGCCGTCAGCCACCTGGCAATACTGCATGGGAGCAATCCATATACGGTATGGCAACCCAACAAGCAGCATCATCAGAGATGATGGCTCAGGCCATGGATAGGGTGGCCACTTCCATTGTCCCCCGCGAAAGGCTGATGGAGCGACTACAGCAGGCAACCAACTCCATCTGCCAGTCACACAGGGAGGACATGTTGGCGTCCGACAGGGACAGGCGGGCGGTACTGGCAACTCTGCAGGAAGCCATCTACATAGAGTCCCAGGGCCACAGGGAAGCCCTGAGGGTGGAACTCCTTCACCTCAGGACGACTCTTGTTGAGCTTGAGGCTTCAACACACAGAAGGACAGAACAGCAGCTGGAGCGTCTCACCTGTACGCTCTCAGCTGAGATGCAGGCAACTAGGGCAGAGGTCCGGTCATCCCATGAGTTGTTGCATGGGGACCTCCGCACACTTATCCTCCAGAAAGAGACCTACCACACCCGCATGCTTGCAGCCATGGAGGAACAGACTAAGGCTTTGCGTGGGCTGCCTCCCATAGTGCCACCACCTCCTGATGCAGCTGCAGAGGGTGAGGAGAGCGACAGCAGTGATACTCCCACAATAGGGTAGCCGTGTAGGCCATGAGCCCATGGAGGTGTTTTTTTTTTTCGCAAGATCCACACAGGTGGGTTTTGGTGTGCACCCTGTCCTCGGACCTCCTGGGTGGCCTCCCCCAACCCCCCGGGCCCATTAATGGCCATTTTTGATTATTTTTTTTTATTTTTTTTTTTTTTTGGGACAGTGTGTTGCCTTGTGTGGCTCCCATGGGCATACGCTGCATTGTGGCTGGGCACATGCAGGCTTGTCATGGATTTGGTTCAGATTCTTGGGTTTTTGTAACACACACCCCTCCTGCTTCCCGTTTCCATGGGCTTGCAAAGGGTGTACCCAAGTGACATTGACGTACATGGTGACATTGGACTCCCATGAGCTGTGTGGGCAGTCTGTAGTCAATACTGTGTATACATTCATAGTGCATATTGTTGTTGTATTGTACACTGCATGGTGTATTGATATGTGCCTCTGCATCCATCTCATCCTCCTAATTTGCAGTTCCATTCCTCATGTCTTCACAATGCGGTCAACCTTGGAACTGGAGTCCATGTTGTAAGCAGTGCACCTACACTCTGGCGTGGCGCTAACACCGTATACTTGGAAGTGTTCGGAGGGCTGTCATCATCAGGTAGTGAGGCTAGAAAAATTTTAAGTCTATAATGTCATGTTTAAGGTAGGTTGGAGGTTGTGTAGGTGATTGGTATTCTTGGTAAGTATTTGGTAATGTGGGTTGTAGGTCCTGCATTACTGTGAGCATTTCATGTGTGGACATGTTTCCATTAGGGACACTATAGCTGGTGACACTTGGGGCATGTTGTGGGGATTAATTTCTTTCCTCTCACATTGCATGACATGCCATGGTGTGTTGTGTGGCCGTACCGGGGAGGGGTTGGGTGACATGGCACTGTTTTCATGTAGTATTTTGCGAGTGGGTATTCATTTCTGCAGCATGGAAGTGTCTTTTGATGACAGACATTGCATTGATGGTGTTTGTGTAGGTAGGGATGCACACATTGTGACACTTCCACATGAACAATCTCAGGCTGCTATGGTTCTGACAGTTGACTGTCCCTTTGTTCGTCTTAATTGTCAGGTCGAGTCATCATTGCTTATCAGATGGTATGTGCCAGGCCTGTGTGCACTCCACTGGGGTGTGATTTCTATGTGAAGTAATTAGCCACCAGCTGCATATGGGCTGCCTCACTCCGTGCCCTCTCCCCTCCCATGCGCAGCGGGCGTGCATGTGGTTGGGGATGTGGGGGCACCACCATGTCCACAGCCACACCCCGGCGTGTTGCAACATTGTGCAAGACATATGCTGCCACTATGATCCTGCACACTACTGGGGGCGCATATAACAGCTGCCCGCCAGAACAGTCAAGGGAGCGAAAGCGTGACTTGAGCACTCCGAATTTGCGCTCCATTATGCCCCGGGTTGCAATATGGGCTGTGTTGTATCTTACCTCTGGAGGCGTGATGGGGTTCCGAATTGGCGTCATCATGTGGGTGCTCAGAGGGTAGGCACTGTCCCCTGGTGAGGAGGTGATGGGCATCATTAGTGGGGTAGTGACATAACTCTGCATCTGACATGCATGCATGTGCAGTGGCATTCATACTCACCAAGCAGCCATGTATCGCCATGCCGCCCAGCTTCTAGGTACCGGCTTAGGGTAGACATTCAGTAAATGAAGCTGTCGTGGGTGGACCCTGGATAGTTGGCATATACTGAGGTGATGATTCCCTTAGCATTACATACTACCTGCACGTTGATGGAATGCCAGTGCTTGCGGTTCCTATAGATGTGCTCAGATGCCCTGGGGGGACTTAGTGCCACATGGGTGCAGTCAATGGCACCTAGCCCTTTTGGGAATTGTGCCTCACCGTAGAAATCGAGGGTGGCAGCCTGCCTTTCTGCAGGTGTCCTGGGCAGGTATATGTGCCTTCGGACTGATGGGCGTGCAGTGATGATGTTCAAGACCTGGTGTAGGCAGCGTGACTACGTGGCCTGTGACACCCCACCCACTATGGCACTTGTCCGCTGAAATGATCCTGTGGCCAAGAAGTGCAGTACATTGAGGACCTTCTCCAGGGGGCTGAGTGCTTGGGAGCACAGGGTGGGTGATGTGAGGTCATCCTCCCACTCACTGACCAGGTCCAGTATTATGTGTGGTGGAAACCTGTACCTCCCATACACCTGGTCATCAGGCATCCCAAAAAGGCTGGTTCTGGGAGTGAAAATTCGGGCCCTCACTATCCTCCTCCTCCTCCTTTGGTAACCCACGGCCACTGCTGCTAGGAACGGTATATTCATCCTGGCGTATGAGCTTGTTTGTTGTTTGCGCGCACTTTTATGCTGCGCGGGTCGATGTACGCCTGCTTCATGCTGGCGTACGTGTTTCAGGATTGGACCATTTTTTATTTGGCACGTCGTAGGCGAACGTGTGTATCTTCCCGGCCACCCCAGGAATACACGTAGCACGCTCTCCCAGGCCCAGTCGCGGGTAAATATTCCCGCCCACCCCTGGAATACATGTACCCCACTCTCACAGGCCCAGTCGCGTGTGGAACCTCCCGCGCACCCTGTAGTACACGTACCCAGGCCAATCGCGTGTGGAACTTCGCATGCACCCCGGAGTACACATACCCAGGCCAATCGCGTGTGGAACTTCCCGCGCACCCCGTAGTACACGTACCCAGGCCAATCGTGTGTGGAAGTTCACGCGCACCCCAAAGTACACGTACCCAGGCCAATCGCGTGTGGAACCTCCCGCACACCCCGTAGTACATGTACCCAGGACAATCGCGTGTGGAACTCCCCGCGCACCCAGTAGTACACGTACCCAGGCCAATCGCGTGTGGAACTTCCCGCGCACCCTGTAGTACACGTACCCAGGCCAATTGCGTGTGGAACTTCACGCACACCCCAAAGTACACGTACCCAGGCCAATCGCGTGTGGAAGTTCACGCGCACCCCGAAGTACACGTACCCAGGCCAATCGCGTGTGGAAGTTCACACGCACCCCGAAGTACACGTACCCAGGCCAATCGCGTGTGGAACCTACCGCGCACCCCATAGTACACGTACCCAGGCCAATCGCGTGTGGAAGTTCACGCGCACCCCGAAGTACAGGTACCCAGGCAAATCGCACGGCTGGGGGGTGGGGGTGATGGGAGACATGAGTGGGGGGCCTGGTGGAGGCTGCCCCTGCACTGCTGGGGGGTGGGGGTGGTGGTAGACATGGGTGGGGGCCTGGTGGAGGCTGCCCCTGGTGGCTGGGGGGTGAGGGTGGTGGCAGACATGAGTGGGGGCCTGGTGGAGGCTGCCCCTGGTGGCTGGGGGGTGGGGGTGCAGGAAGACATGAGTTGGACATGAGTGGGGGCCTGGTGGAGGCTGCCCCTGGTGGCTGGGGGTGGGGGTGGTGGTAGACATGAGTGGGGGCCTGGTGGAGGCTGCCCCTGCACTTTCGGCGGGGTGAGGGTGGTGGTAGACATGGGTGGGGGCCTGGTGGAGGCTGCCCCTGGTGGCTGGGGGATGGGGGTGGTGGTAGTCATGTGTGGGGGCCTGGTGGAGGCTGCCCCTAGTGGCTGGGGGGTGGGGGTGGTGGTAGTCATGTGTGGGGGCCTGGTGGAGGCTGCCCCTGCACTGCTGGGGGTGGGGGTGGTGGTAGACATGAGTGGGGGCCTGGTGGAGGCTGCCCCTGCACTGCTGGGGAGTGGGGTGGTGGTAGACATGGGTGGGGGCCTGGTGGAGGCTGCCCCTGCACTGCTGGGGGGTGGGGGTGATAGGGGGCATGAGTGGGGGCCTGGTGGAGGCTGCCCCTGGTGGCTGGGGGGTGGGGGTGATGGGAGACATGAGTGGGGGCCTGGTGGAGGCTGCCCCTGGTGGCTGGGGGGTGGGGGTGGTGGTAGACATGAGTGGGGGCCTGGTGGAGGCTGCCCCTGGTGGCTGGGGGGTGGGGGTTGTGGTAGACATGAGTGGGGGCCTGGTAGAGGCTGCCCCTGCACTGCTGGGGGGTGGGGGTGGTGTTAGACATGGGTGGGGGCCTGGTGGAGGCTGCCCCTGGTGGCTGGGGGGTGGGGGTGGTGGTAGACATGAGTGGGGGCCTGGTGAAGGCTGCCCCTGGTGGCTGGGGGGTGGGGGTGGTGGTAGACATGAGTGGGGGCCTGGTGGAGGCTGCCCTGCACTGCTGGGGGGTGGGGGTGGTGGTAGACATGAGTGGGGGCCTGGTGGAGGCTACCCCTGCACTGCTGGGGGGTGGGGGTGATAGGGGACATGAGTGGGGGCCTGGTGGAGGCTGCCCCTGCACTGCTGGGGGGTGGGGGTGATAGGGGACATGAGTGGGGGCCTGGTGGAGGCTGCCCCTGGTGGCTGGGGGGTGGGGGTGCAGGGAGACATGAGTTGGACATGCGTGGGGGCCTGATGGAGGCTGCCCCTGGTGGCTGGCGGGTGGGGGTGATGGGAGACATGAGTGGGGGCCTGGTGGAGGCTGCCCCTGGTGGCTGGGGGGTGGGGGTGCAGGGAGACATGAGTTGGACATGAGTGGGGGACTGGTGGAGGCTGCCCCTGGTGGCTGGGGGGTGGGGTTATGGGAGACATGAGTGGGGGCCTGGTGGAGGCTGCCCCTGGTGGCTGGGGGGTGGGGGTGGTGGTAGACATGAGTGGGGGCCTGGTGGAGGCTGCCCCTGGTGGCTGGGGGGTGGGGGTGGTGGTAGACATGAGTGGGGGCCTGCTGGAGGCTGCCCCTGCACTGCTGGGGGTGGGGGTGGTGGTAGACATGGATGGGGCATGGTGGAGGCTGCCCCTGGAGGCTGGGGGGTGGGGGTGGTGGTAGACATGAGTGGGGGCCTGGTGGAGGCTGCCCCTGCACTGCTGGGGGGTGGGGGTGATGGGAGACATGAGTGGGGGCCTGGTGGAGGCTGCCCCTGGTGGCTGGGGGTGGGGGTGCAGGGAGACATTAGTTGGACATGAGTGGGGGCCTGGTGGAGGCTGCCCCTGGTGGCTGGGGGTGGGGTTATGGGAGACATGAGTGGGGGCCTGGTGGAGGCTGCCCCTGGTGACTGGGGGGTGGGGGTGGTGGTAGACATGAGTGGGGGCCTGCTGGAGGCTGCCCCTGCACTGCTGGGGGGTGGGGGTGGTGGTAGACATGGATGGGGGCATGGTGGAGGCTGCCCCTGGTGGCTGGGGGGTGGGGGTGGTGGTAGACATGAGTGGGGGCCTGGTGGAGGCTGCCCCTGGTGGCTGGGTGTGGGGGTGGTGGTAGACATGAGTGGGGGCCTGGTGGAGGCTGCCCCTGGTGACTGGGGGGTGGGGGTGGTGGTAGACATGAGTGGGGGCCTGCTGGAGGCTGCCCCTGCACTGCTGGGGGGTGGGGGTGATAGGGGACATGAGTGGGGGCCTGGTGGAGGCTGCCCCTGGTGGCTGGGGGGTGGGGGTGCAGGGAGACATGAGTTTGACATGAGTGGGGGCCTGGTGGAGGCTGCCCCTGGGGGGTGGGGGTGGTGGTAGACATGAGTGGGGGCCTGGTGGAGGCTGCCCCTGGTGGCTGGGGGATGGGGGTGCAGGGAGACATGAGTTCGACATGAGTGGGGGCCTGGTGGAGGCTGCCCCTGCACTGCTGGGGGGTGGGGGTGATAGGGGACAAGAGTGGGGGCCTGGTGGAGGCTGCCCCTGGTGGCTGGGGAGTGGGGGTGCAGGGAGACATGAGTTGGACATGTGTGGGGGCCTGGTGGAGGCTGCCCCTGGTGGCTGGGGGGTGAGGGTGATGGGAGACATGAGTGGGGGCCTGGTGGAGGCTGCCCCTGGTGGCTGGGGGGTGGTGGTAGACATGAGTGGGGCCTGGTGGAGGCTGCCCCTGCACTGCTGGGGGGTGGGGGTGGTGGTAGACATGGGTGGGGGCCTGGTGGAGGCTGCCCCTGGTGGCTGGGGGTCGGGGGTGGTGGTAGACATGAGTGGGGGCCTGGTGGAGGCTGCCCCTGGTGGCTGGTGGGTGGGGGTGATGGGAGACATGAGTGGGGGCCTGGTGGAGGCTGCCCCTGGTGGCTGGGGGGTGGGGGTGATAGGGGACATGAGTGGGGGCCTGGTGGAGGCTGCCCCTGCACTGCTGGGGGGTGGGGGTGGTGGTAGACCTGAGTGGGGGCCTGGTGGAGGCTGCCCCTGGTAGCTGGGGGGCGGGGGTGATGGGAGACATGAGTGGGGCCTGGTGGAGGCTGCCCCTGGTGGCTGGGGGGTTGGGGTGATAGGGGACATGAGTGGGGGCCTGGTGGAGGCTGCCCCTGCACTGCTGGGGGGGGGGTGGAGGTAGACCTGAGTGGGGGCCTGGTGGAGGCTGCCCCTGCACTGCCTGGGGGTGGGGGTGGTGGTAGACATGGGTGGGGGCCTGGTGGAGGCTGCCCCTGCACTGCTGGGGGGTGGGGGTGGTGGTAGACATGGGTGGGGGCCTGGTGGAGGCTGCCCCTGCACTGCTGGGGGATGGGGGTGGTGGGAGACATGAGTGGGGGCCTGGTGGAGGGTGCCCCTGGTGGCTGGGGGGCGGGGGTGGTGGTAGAAATGAGTGGGGGCCTAGTGGAGGCTCCCCCTGCACTGCTGGGGGGTGGGGGTGATGGGAGACATGAGTGGGGGCCTGGTGGAGGCTGCCCCTGCACTGCTGGGGGGTGGGGGTGACAGGGGACATGAGTGGGGGCCTGGTGGAGGCTGCCCCTGGTGGCTGGGTGGTGGGGGTGCAGGGGGACATGTGTGGGAGCCTGGTGGAGGCTGCCCCTGCACTGCTGGGGGGTGGGGGTGATGGGAGACATGAGTGGGGGCCTGGTGGAGGCTGCCCCTGGTGGCTGGGGGGTAGGAGTGCAGGGGGACATGTGTGGGAGCCTGGTGGAGGCTGCCCCTGCACTGCTGGGGGGTGGGGGTGATGGGAGACATGTGTTGGTGATCAGTAGTGCAAGGTCACATGTGGGTTGGCTGGTGGGCATGGCCATGGTGGATGGGTTGCCTGTGGGACATGAGCAGGGGTGCAGGGTAGTACCCTGTGGTGTGGGCTGCCTGCAGGGGCCGTGGAGGGTGTAGAGGGAACACCTGGGAGGACCCACATGGCCAAGTCACATGTAGCATTCCCCGGCACCACCGAAATACACGTACCCTTCTGAAATCGCGTGTGAATCTTCCCGCGCACCTCGGAATACACGTACCCAGGCCAATCGCGTGTGGAACTTCACGCGCACCCCGAAGTACACGTACCCAGGCCAATCGCGTGTGGAACTTCCCGCGCACCCCGTAGTACACCTACCCAGGCCAATCGCGTGTGGTACTTCCCGCGCACCCCGTAGTACACCTACCCAGGATAATCGCGTGTGGAACTTCCCGCGCACCCCGAAGTACACGTACCGAGGCCAATCGCGTGTGGAACTTCCCGCGCACCCAAGAACACGCGCACATGCTATTTTTCACACAGAGGGTGTCCGTGTTTGTCGGTGCCCCTTTGTACCTCATTTGTCCTAGGGCCACTGTATGGCCCATTCATCATGGCTGTATATGGGTGCTTTTTGTTAGTGTACATTTTGGCGCACATTTTTTTCAGTCGCAGGGGCGCTACCGCCTGCTTTCTTGTGGCGTACTTGTTTGGCCCTGTGCGCGTCTTTGACCGTGCGTTTGTTTGCCCTATTCGATTCCATGAATACGGGTTGTAGGCGAGCGTGTGGCCATTCCGCGCACTTGCCTCCTGTACTTCCCCCGTGACGCCCATATTTTCATGCGTTGTTCCCCATTCCGAGTGTTACGCCCTGTGTTCCGCCTACTTTTGTGATGTGCGCCACGCTATGTGTGATTTTGCAGTGGCCGTGGCGCACGCTGTTGGATGACCTGTGCGCCGGCGTGCGCGGCGCACATTTTTAGCACACATCCAATGTTTTTCTCGCGCACAGACTTCCATGAATCGATGTGCGCTGGTTTCCCTGTGATTTTCGCACTTGCACGGCGATTTTCGCACTTTTACTGCGATTCGCACGTTTTGGCACCTCTGCGGGGGAATTTTCGGCGCACATTATTTCCATGAATCGACCCCTATATGCGTTAACACATCTCATTTATTGCGTCCCAAAAAAGTGCAGCCCAATCCACAAGGGACACATGAATGGGAACGTTTTATATGCACGCCCCTTCAGATGGCCTTTTTTACCTCCTTGATCAAATAAAGTGGTGTTTCTGCCAATTTAAAAGCACATCCCTCATTTCCAAGCAAGATGCACTTTTAAATGTGCAGAAATTGCAGGCAACCCTACGTGCACGGGATGTGGGGCTGCCACTACATGACAGGGTCTTTCCTGACCTTGTCATGCATTTCTTTTAAGGTATGAACCGCTGCTGTGACGCTTGCATTTCCTTTCCTCAAACAGGATAAAAATGCATTTTTTGGGTCGCATTTTACAGTGGCAGGCCCCTGGAGGGCCTATCCCTGTGAAAGGCGCTCGTAGCTTGCAGAACACTGTAGGGAGAGCAATTCTATTCAAGGTACTGCCCATTTTGAGGACAAAAATCGATCGAATGGTACAATTTGACCTATTTTGTCCAGTACTATTCGATCGATTTTTATAAATACCGAACATGTGTTGTGGGGGTGTCACCCGCTCCCCATGTTCAATATTTTTGGTCTAGGGTGGTTGCAGAAGTGTTTTCCCCTTTCTCATCAAAATTGGAGGCTGGGACGGAAAAAAAAGGAAAATAACAAAAAAGGGACCCTGCGGAGTCGGATCCGACCCGCGTTAGAGGGATGGATCTGGCACTGCAGGGTTGCAGGGGAAGCGGCAGCGACCAAGCAGTTAAGTAGGGGTAGGGGTGGGGTGGTGGTGAAAGGTACATTTTGGGTTGTTTGGCTGAATTGCAAATCAATTTGTGGTCAATTCTGGTGCAAGTAATTACACTTCGGTCAAACAACCCAGAACACCATTCAAGGCAGCTGGCCAGACACAATTTGCGCTACAGCTCAAGCCTGTGGAAATGCGCCGGTCACCTTTGAGAATAAGGTGACCTGCTCATTTCCAAAAATTGGTTGTCTAAAAATAGCATATCCTCCGTTCTTTTTTTTAAATGCCCCATTTTTTGAGGTTCTGGGTCAAAATTTACATTTAAAAAAAAAAATAGTTACACTAAGAGAGAGAGAGAGATAGAGAGAGAGAGAGAGAGAGAGAGAGAGAGATGGGTGACATGTGGAGTGATAGGCAAGAAAGCAGAGGAAGAGCAGTGGGTCAGAGGAGGAAGCACTGCACAAGGGAGCAGAGGAAGCAGTGATGCGGTGGGCAAGAAATCTGAGAGCGAGGAGAGGTACAGAAAGTAGAGGGAGCGTGTGGTCAGTGAGCCAGAAAGCAGAGAGGAAGCGGTTGGCCAGAAAGAGGCAGTGAGCTGCAGATTGAGAAAAAGGATGAGGGAAGAGTGCGATAGAATGGGAGAAAGGATGCAAGATGCAGAAGCAGCACAAAAGAATGAAGGACTGTATATTGGGGGAAGAATTGTAGAGTGTAAGGTGTGAGTTGGGAGTATGATTTGGAGTGTGGCAGGGGGTGGGCAGTGCAAATTGTGACTTGACAGTGTGACATAGCACGTGAATATTTGTATGACAGAGTGAGAGGTTAAGGAATGCAAGTTGTGATGTGGAGTTGGTGAGATGTGTGTTGGTGAGAGAGGTGTGTGGGTGTTTGGGGGATTGAGAACATAGAAGGGGAATATTTTCAGCATTACAACTGTTCTGCCAAGCCAGAGACATCTGGGACTCTTCCTATTAAATTAATACAAAAGATACATAATAATAATATCCTGGCTCTCTTGTAGCCTTGCACTCTGCCTATTTCCTGCAATGTGGCAATCTTACACCATCCAGTTAATACAAAATGTCCCGCAAAAATGCTGCAATAAATAAAGGTTTGTGCCGTAAAATTTGTCTTTCGTACCGCAAAATTTGCCATTTCATGCCGCAAAATCCTGGAAGGTCTGATTATAACAGTTAAAAACAAATAATAATACATATTTGCAGAGGAGAGAACAAGATTCCTTACATAATAACATGCTTAATCTGATCCGAATAGTCTCTATGGTGCTCTACTGGAAAAGATAATCATATAGTCATTCCTTATAGGAGACCCTATTGACAGAATTGTCCACTCCTCAAGGGTCAGGACATTAACAAACAAAGAAGTGGAGCGAAAGGACAAGAAAACAAAGTCACTTAGCAATACAAATTACATTTAAAGCCTATCAAGTGTTCTTACAATTCATCTTGATGTTGGTATTCAAAATGGGGTGTTGATATAAGGTGCAATTGTTAGCAAATTTACACATTTTGCATCTGGTATATTTGTGGAACCCGGAGTAGCTTTGTTGAGCCATGTATGTCCTGCATTCGAATGTTTGTCCTCATGAAGCTCCTAACTATTTTAGTATCTTTGAGGGATTTGTTCTTACGATATCACACATTGGGATGAGTCCCTAGAATCAGATTCAGATCAGGATTTGCCATTAGTATATTCCAATGCCGCTTGAGAGTTTTCTTAATCGCAGTGACTGAAGTTCTGCAAGTGATTATCACACGCGTGGCATCTTTGTCTTCTACTGTGTCATCAATTTGCTGATTGTTTGATAGGAGTATTGCTGTATCTCATATATATATTAAACGGCCTGCGCTAGCGGCCATGTAGTTATGGTTAAGTTGTTAAACCCATAGGAAGAGCACGTTTTGGGTGGCTTATAACTTTGCTCTCTGTGGACGAATCCTCACCAAACTTTACAGTCTATAGCCAGCTCTGAATTTTTATAGCAAGTTTGGCAAGGTTTCGTCAAGGGGGGCAAAGTTGTAGGGGGTCCCAATTTTTCTTTCTCGATAGACTAAATGAAAACAGCTTTACTCACACCTGCAGCCCAAACGGCTGGACGGATTTCAAACAAATGTGTGGCTGGAGTGGCAGCTTGGTCCCAAAACATGATTTTGTAAATTTGGGGAAAATCCATCCTGTAGTTTTTTTTTTAAAACAGGCAAAATGTAGGTAAAAAAATGAGTGATATCTGGCTACGCTCCGCTGACCCATTTCCCTGTTTGGTCCACAGACAGGCATATGATTGGTCTAGAGGGTGACGTGATGTCCACAGACATTGGATGCGCCCCGTGATTGGATGGTGAAAAGCATGAAGTGTGTCAGATATTTGGAAACACCCGCCATGTTGGATTCGCAGACTTTGGCCGATGTCTGCGGACATCGCGCTAAAAACATATAAAAAACACAACATTACACTTGTCAAACTTATCAAACAATCTCTGGGAAGGTGAGGATGATGTGGATGGGATGGGATATGGCCATAAGAAGCCAGAAAACTGGTGTTTTCCATCGTAAAAGAACGCAAACCATCCTGTGAAGTTCTGGGACACTTCAGATGTTCGGGAGCAGTTCTTGGATCGCTTATAATTTTGGCACCACTCAATGAAACTGCATGACATTTTTGGAATTATATTCTAGACTTGGTACTGGAAGGCTTTGCAAAGTTTGGTGGGATTCTGTCAAGAGGGGGCAAAATTACAGGGGGGGTCCTAAAATATTGTAAAGGCTTATAAATGTGGTGTCATTTGACGAATATGCACACAGGTTTGTAAAACGATTTTAAATCTAGATATAAATGTTTTATTAAGGTTTGGTGGGATTTTCTCAAGGGGGGCTAAACTAGAGGGGTTCTAAATATTTTTTGATGGCTTATAACTTTTTTGCCGTTTGTCGAATGTGATCAAATGTTTTCAGAAACATTATAGACCCAACCTTGAAAGTTTGTGTACCCTCGGAGTGGATTTAATCAAGTTGGGAGCTAGGTTATATGACGATTGTATGTACATACATTTTGATACTTTTGAAAAGAAAAAAAAAACATGGGGGGATTTCAAGCATATTCATGTAAGGAGCATTGGCAAGGACCTGAAAGCATGGTTTTGCAAATGTGCCTGTGTTTTATTTTTTGACAAGTGTCATAATGTAGGTACAAATAATAATGATATACCTTTGGTGACTGAGGTATAGCCTGTGGCCATGGGCAGTGGCCAGCTTGTCCGGGTCATGGTATACGTCATGACCCGGACAATCTGGCTACTGGCCTTGACCGTGAGGGATGAAACATTGGGGGTCATTCCAAGTAGGGCGCACAGGGATACCGGGCACCGTTAAGGACATTGGTGCCGGTAAACCCTTTGCTCCCTACTACAAGGTCCCTTTGCGGCCCCGTCCTTAATGGCTGCTTTTACCAGGAATTATGGACGGGATCCGCAGAGGGACTTCAGAGCTAATAACCGTACCATAATTTACGGTACCGTTATTAGCACCCTCCCCATTCCCAATGAGCCCTATGGGGGCTCAAATGGGAATGGGGATTGATATTTTCAATGGGGACTTATCGGTCCCGCAAAGGTCGGACTAGACCGGTAAGTCTCCATTGAACGAGGGCGGACACGATACCGGTAATGGTGCTAGTCATGGCTAATAGCGCCATGACAAGCACCAACCTCGAAATGAGGCCCATTGTGTTAAAGTGGCCATGTCCACCTGAGACCGGCTATGTGATGAAGTTATTTGATAGTAGGATAAGTTTAAAAGGGAAAAGAAAAAAAGAAAAATGTGCTTGTGTTTATATGGTCATAGGGTTCTGACTTTGCCTTCTGCAGGCTGCCATGGAAAGGAAAGAGGGGCTCTGTACTGAGCCCCACCTTCTCTTTCCATGGTGGCCATCTTGGAAAAGGATTTTCCTTCCTACAGCTGGATGCCGCAGGCATTCCGCTGTTGGAAGAAAAATCTATTTTTTAAGCACCACAGTTCATGCTTTGGGAACCAGGGGTGCTAATGGCCTTTATCCATCATTGCAGGGGCTGCAATGGAGGATAATGGTCTGGAGCCCTTGTTGTTTATTTATTTATTTATTTATTTATTTATTTATAATGCGCCAAAGCCCGCAGGCCTCAGGGCACACACAGACACACTTAGCTTAGGCCAATAACTTGGGCTGCGGAGCCGTTAATCTCCCGTCCCAGCCCCTGGAACAGGGGATGAACGCCACATTATTCCCATTAGCATAACACAAAATGTTAATAGAAATGTTGGAAAAACGTATTGAGTCTATACATGGTCACGTGGCACTGTCCGGAAGGTCCACAGTGACGTCAGATGTTTGCGGACGTCGACAAAGCAAAAACAGTGGAAAGCGTATAGAAGTAAAGAAGTGTTAAAAATTATGCTAGAAGGTGGGAACTGGCAGAGCATGCATAGGGTGCTTTACTCTGATCTTTGAGAGTGAAGCAATCATGGTGGTAAGGACCGTTGCAAGGATTGCAGCTACGAGCAGAGTCCAACTGTGGGGACTGCAGATGTGTTTATAACGCTTCTGTGCTTTATGCATTCCCCTGCTGCCCCTAGACTGCTTTCCAGCCCTTAGTTTGGTAACCCTTTAGATTCACAGTCCTCTTCTGCGCTGCTGGTCTGACTGTGTGGCCTGCGTCCCGCAGGGGAACGGAGAGTAGAGGATTGAGTTATCCCGAGCACTTCTCTGGCCATACTCCTGTGTCGGTTGCTGGTCTTCCACAAATGGGATTGGGGTGAAGATGACGGCACACTCTTTTTGAGCACCTCCAGCCCACCGTGTTTCATTCAGCACTCGGGCTACTCTCGTGGGTAAGCGGCTAGTGCTGTTTTTTGTCATTGTCACTTTAGGTGCCCATTTGTGCTAGGTAGCAGTGCTTAGTGGCCGTGCAACTTACACCTGGGCCAAGGCTGTGAGTAAGGGCACAGACCTGACTACCAAAATGGAAACTGCCCTCATACAATGGTTGAGTTCTTCTTGTACCCCCTCCACCCCCAGCAACACGAGTAGGGAGAATATCTCCACACAACCATCATTATTGACAACTTCCAGGAACAGTAATCACTTACTAGATGTTATAGCTCTTAGTGCTAAGAGTAGTTTGAAACTCCAGCAAGAACAACTTGTCTGTTCCAAACTCTTGGTAAGCAGCAAAAAGATCAAGAATGACTCTAATGTTGTAGACAATATTGCAGGCCCTTTGCCTTTAACCTTTATGCCTTTGCAGCCAATGGTAGCTAACTCCCAAGTTAATAAAGGGGAGGGATAAATGGGCGCACTAATGAGAACAAGGAAGCAGATAACGCAGTAGGCCACTCATTGAAGGGGACCCAGTTCATGCATACTCAGCTAAACTTAAGGGGGATCTGTTAGGATACAACTCAGTAGTAAGAATGCAGAGGGGAACAGCTGACCCTTGGTTTCCAAAGTTGTGGAGACCCCTCCAAGAGCAGTTGTTGCGGGAACTTGCGGATTGTACTAATGCAGGAGATTTGCAGACATGGATTGTGACTGTAAGCTCCAATATAGTGACCACACCCTCGGGTAATCCAATAAAGTTAAATTTCACAGAGCCAAAAAGAACAGAAAGTTCTCATAAACCTCCACCCAAAGAATGAGCTTCACCAGTGCAGCCAAACAGACCTGACAGAGTTCCCGCAAGTAGGCCTGTCCTCTCAGGTGAGGGTTTTTACTCTCGTCCCTGTGCCTGGTAGGGGGGACAAGGCTCAGAGAGAGACTCATAAGCTGCCTCCTAAGGTATCTTCCTTTGCGGCTCTTCCACCCTGCAAGGATATTCAGCAAAGAAAAGTTGAAAAAGGCCAACATTGTGGATCCCAACCTAAGGAGATTCACTCTGGATCCTAGAAACTGTATGATCATCAATGCGTGTAAGCCAAGCCATTTTGAATCCAGGGAGGCCTTGAAGAATAAATTGCTGGCCTGGCTTAATGCCAAATTAGGCCCTAACTGTGTGCGAACTCAGGATCTAAAGGTTCTGCGCAGAACCCAGATTGACAAGTGGTGCTATAATGACAATACAGATTGCATTATTGTGCGATGCGGGTCCAGTAGTTTACCTCAGTACCTGAATAGAATCTCATTCTCACAGCATAGGTCCTTCTCCACCAATCTGGGAATTGTATTGAATTGATGTGCTAATGTTGAAGCCTCTCAGTATAGCCGCTCGTGTTCTTCTGGCTTTGATGCTGCTCATAGTTTTTTTATGTTAGCCCATAAACCCTCTTAGTTTAATTATTGTTATCATTGTTAAGTTATTGTATTGTTTATGCTTTGTGCTTACCTCATTGTTTATCCTTTGAATTGTTATATGTTTGATTGCAGGCTTTCGACGCTTTATAAGCATACAAATAAAATAGCAAGCGGTGTGCTGAGGCATTCCCTGCTCCTCTCTGCACACATGCATCACATGAGGGCACCAGTGCAGTTCCCTCATTCAAATACATGAGGCCAGATTCTCAAAACGTTGTTTGGCACAAGTGAGGAAAGCACATCTCCTCACTTGCACCAAAAAAAGAAGTATCCCATTTCACAAAACGCTTCAGAATGAGTGCATCTGTGAATGACCTCATTCAGATGCACTTCTCTCCCCCTTTGTGAATTTGCACAAATAAGGGGGTGTTTTAGGGCATTTAAATGTCAACCCAAATTCAAGATGCAATTTTTTTTAAATTTCCTGAAATAAGGGTAATGCCCATGTGCCATTTGAAACAGGAGCAAGGGGAGGAGCAAACCATGACTGAGACACTTGTGACCCTGTCACGAGGTTTTTCTATGTGTGACAGCCACGGTTTACATCACAGCTGTCATACCTGCTTTCCCATCCAACAAACAGGGATGAAAATGCTTTTTTTATCTGTCATTTCATCACGGCGGGCACTATTTTCTCTGTTAAGTCACTATTGATCCAATTGCAGTCATCTTAATGTTAGGACAGACATACATAAATCTGTTTTCTGTGTGGACAAGTTTGGGACTGGATTTAACATAATCATATGCCCTGCTCCTCACATGCCAGTTGTGCTTACTGTACTTTGTAAGAGGTTTCAATTCAACACTACAGCTAAGTCAATGCCTAGTCTGGGATACTAAATGGAAACCCTTATTGATATATCTTTATGTCCAGTTCATGAGTTCTGTATGACTACCCCTCTATAACACCCCTCTCTTAGAATCCCCCTGACCCCACTGAGCCAGGAAGTAGTTCTGTTTTGCAAGTTTAAAAGGTTTATTTGAGAAATAAAACAAAATATAGATACCACGCTTTTATAATAAATTAATAATCGATATCGCCCTTATAAATATAATGTTAATCAACAATGGGTAATCTGACACTAGCACACTTCTTTATAATCAATGAGGAGTTGGTGTAGGATGGATAAGGCAGTGAAAATACTTGTATGGTTTCAAATGGATGCAACGTTGAATGAAAATGCAGTACAGAAACTAACTAATATGGTTTCACAAGATATCATATGTTCACTTTTCCCCTGGTGGCAATTCACCCCCCCCTATATGCAATGCAAGGAGATGGAAGTAACACACACAGTTCTCAGGAATGCAATCAAATACAATATGAAATTTAATTCCCACCCAAGCAAGCTTAGAGAAAACAGGTATGAGTTTTAAAACACAGGCCCAAGTGCTTTGAATGTGGTGGCAATGAAGTGAGAAATATGATGAAAATGCTTTTAATTCCCTTTAGGAGGTTCAGGGTGAGTGAGAGATACTTGGGATGAGCTCAGGCTCACTTTAGCAATGATTCAGGGATGGTTATTAAGAGGCAAACAAATGTTTAGCAAAGGAAAGCAAAATTCGCGAGTGCGTGAATCGCGATTACGGCAACAGTATAAGGAGTAGCAAGTCGGTTCTAGGTTCGTGGGAAAGCTGAGATTCTATGCTTTCAGAGGAAAGTTAAACCTAGGACAAATGGTTCCAGAGATATGAACGATTTTGTAAAGGTCGTTTTTCGGATTTAAAGTAACTCAAGTTTACAGGTGACAGCTTTGAAAATGACAGGTGACACGATTTCTAGGAGACAGTTCAAATCAGATTAAAATAGTTGGAATACATTATTTTAACTAAGAGCTTATTTCTGTCACAATCTGATCTAAGTACTCACTCCTAGCTTTGAAAGGTCTGGACCTCGCCACGCATCGGGTCAGGATTTGCTGCGGTTCCCTCGCCACGGACGGTCTCTGAGCGCAGCGCCTGGGTCAGCTCCGCTCTGCTGGGTCTGTCATGCACCGGTTCTGCTCACAGCGTCTGGGTCAGCTCCCCGGATACAGAGGCCTGTGGCTCTCTGGATCTCTGGTCTGCTTTCTGGGTGTCTCTGCTTTCTCTGGGTACAGCACTGCTTCTGGATCTTTCTGGCGCAGGGTTTCAGGCCAGAATCAACAGCTCAGCCCGGCTGTGAATAGTCTGCAAATGATTTTGAGGCCTGCTGAAGAGAACTCAGCTTGTGGGTTAGGCCTGTTCTTTACAAATTCTGAAGTAAAGTCTTGGTCTCTGAAGATTGATGGATTGAAGTCTGAAGTCTCCCGGCAGATCGTCCCGCGGAAAGTGAAAAAGGGATCTCCACTTGTCCTGCACTGTCTGCTTTTATGTGTTTAGAAAGTGGGTGTGTGCGCAGCATCACTAAGCCATCCCCTCTCTCAATTTATCATTGGCCAAGCTTTCCTTTCTCCCTTGATTGGGGGAACTGAGTTGTGAGTCAGAGTGATGAGGTAGATTTTATGGCCAGAGGATCCTCCCCTGGTCAGTTTGCCCACAAATCTATATTTGATTTAAATACATCTTTCCCAGATATACAATTTGTTGAAATTACATGTGCACATTATACATTCCTTATGGTCCATGCTTGTCCGCCTCTGATCTTCCTGGGGGCTTGCATTCAAAAATGACAACATTTTGCGCTTTTTAACTGGTTTTGCAATATCGGACATTTACCCAAAATTACACACATGTGCGCAAGGAGTATGGACATTAATTGATGAAGTGTCAGATTTTTAACATGCAGACATTTGGAGGGAGACGCTATTTTTAGCTAGCAACCCCCCAGAATACACCACAGGGTCCTAACGCCTCTAAAAATGTTCACAGAAAAATCACAAAAATAATGATATTACTTATATAATTCTGACAAGTCCGCACTATGAGTTGTCTATCTTTTTAAAATGATGCCCTGGTAAAAAAAAGGTGTGGCTTCCCACCTCACATGGTGGAATAACTGGTTTATCCACTTCCCCCAAGCCAGCTGCTAGCAGAGGCTCTGCCCCTCCCAGTTTCCCCTAAGAGGAAGCCACTTTACGACACCCCCAATATAACATTTGCCTGAGTCCAGGACAGGCCTTTGTTCAACTCCCTGTAGTCCCCAGCTGCTCCACCCCTAATCTAATCAGAGAGGTGACAACTCCTTTTGGCAAGGGGAAGAGTGGCTGAGCAGGTTTCAACTCCTGTCGGGGGTAGTTGTCAGGCAGAATCCAGTTTCATTAAGCCAGGTTTCAGCTAAATGTCACTCTTTGTTCCCAGTTTTCTACATTCAAATCAAACTGACAATTTGTACATATACATTAAATAATTACTTCCTTCAAGTCATTTCAGAATATGGTTTTACATTGTATCCACCTCTTAGCAAGTCTTTCCTTTGTCTGGTTTTGTTTCATTTGTTCAGTTTTACACAAAAGTCTGGTGGTTTTAAAACGCCGGCTTTCTGATAGTGGTGAGTACTGGTAATGCAACCATTTTTGGGATTAAGAAAATGAATTCCCCACAGTTCTGGGTTGCTTTTGGCAATCAGCATTGCCATTCCCAATGGTTTCAGGCTACTGTGTGTATAGCCCGATGGTGGTTTTAGGCAGTGCCCTCCTGTGCTCACAACATAGGCAAAAATGGGCGGCAGCCTTTCTTCATGTTTTCCCTGTGCACTCTCTGGGGAGTTCTGGCCATCATGATGTTTTCCATGCCAGTACTGCACAGTTTTATTGTAGGGCTTGGATGCATGGGTAAAAACATCCCACAAGCCCCCCCTCCTGCGATGGCCATTCTGTCCTTTCTCAGATGGAACTCGCAAGATCTGGGATGTTCTCCTCATCTTCTTTCGGTAGATGGCACAGTTCAGCATCTTTTCCCCCATCCAGTTGGATCGATCGGTTCTGCTCGCCGGTCCTGATGGGAATATTGGGCGGTACCCCGGGCCCCTCGGGTCTCTGCTCCCGGTCCCCGGTAGTTCTCCTTGGTCAGTCTCCATGGTTTCATCTCTCCTAGGATGATAAAGTAAAGCGACAATACACATTCCTAGACATTTTTCCACCACTATTAATGGTGTGGCGAACATATACATTTTATGAATCAGAAGATATGAACATATACATTTTCTTTTTTAACTTAGGAGACAAGAACATATATACATATATACAAGGATCACAGAATTGTATATGCTATATGTGGAATATTTTAGGGTTGGAACTGAATTACTCCGGAGCGGCCCCCTCTGGGATTCCAGTGGATTCCTGGAATGAATCCACTGGAATCCCAGAGTGTGCCTGGGATGGCAACACTTTAGCTGATTTATATGTACCCACTTGCCTTCCCCCTCTGCCAAACCGCCTTTGGGGATGCAGATCTTGAGGGCCACAGAGTAGATTTTGTCTATAATTTCAAACGGTCCCTTCCATGTAGGCAAACATTTTCGCTGTTTGGCCTGGTTCCTTTGGAAATGGTATAGATAGACACGATCACCCACCTCATATTCCTTTCGGGTAGTTTTTAAATCATAGTGGGTCTTCATGCTCTCGGCTGATTCCGCTGAGCATAGGCAAAAGCATGTTGAAGGTGTTTCCTTAAATTCTCCACATACTCATGAGTTCTTTAGGCATTTATCAGTGTCTGCTCTTGAGTCCTGTAGAGCAAATGCTGGGGAGGCACCATCTTGCATCCAGTCATCAACTGAAATGGTGACATTTTGGTTGCAGATGAAGGGGTAGATCTGATGGCCATTAGGACCAGAGGTAATCGGATATCCCAACCTGGCCCAGAATCTGCCACAAACTTTTTTAAGATGCTCACAATGGTTCGGTTATATCTATCCACTGCTCCAGAAGAAGCTGGCCTGTAAGCAATGTGTATCTTTCTTTTAACCCCCAGTATCTCCCACATCTTTGTCATCACTTCACTGGTGAAGTGGCTACCTCTGTCTGACTCAATCCTTTGAGGTAGACCAAAACGGGAAAAGATGTGTTTAATCATCAGAGCAGCTGCTGTTTCTGCCTTGCAGTTTGGTGCTGGGAGACATTCCACCCACTTGGTAAACAAGCATGTAACGGTCAACATGTACTTGTTTCCTCTAGATGTGCGAATCACAGGGCCTACAAAGTCGATTTGCAAATCTGACCATGGCAGTGTCATCCCCCTCTTTTGGAGAGGCGCACGGTGTATGAGGGTTGATGGCTGATATTGTGCACACGCAAGACACCCCTTCAAGTATTGGTTGAGGTCCTGGCCCATGTGTGGCCAGTATGCAACCTCTCTTAATATTTCAAGTGTTGTATGAAACTCCCTATGACCGGCGGTGGACGCATCATGGGCGTGACTTAACATCAGGCTTCGGAATGAGGTAGGAACCACCCACTGATCATGGCCAGCTTGGGATTTCCTTACCAACAACCCGTCTTGGATCCGGAACATCTTTGGACATTTCATCAACACTCTAAGGTCCTCTTCCCCAATGTAATCGGTATCCATCAGGGGAAAGTTCTCAGGGTCCTCAATGTGTTGGTAAAACTTACCAATTATTGGATCCCCCTTCTGAGCTGTAATTAAATCAGCATCAGGGGTCTCCTTACTCCATTGTGCAGTTGAAAGATCATTGTGAGCATTTGTCTGGGACCTAGTGATAGCAGTGACCTGGATTTCCCCCAATAGGGACGCTATTTCTATTAGATCCCCTTGGATGGCCCCGGTTTTGGCCAGCTGATCAGCTAAGTCATTTCCAGTTTTGTCTGATCCCTCTACTTTGGAATGACCCTTGATCTTTTTCCAGTAGATGATCATCCCATTCATGTGACCGGATCATCAATGTTTTGGATTAACTTCCCATGTTTCAAGGGTTTGTTATTAGCACATAACATGCCTCTGGTTTTCCAATTAACCGGGTGCTCCACGAACCCGTTCCGTACATAATCCGAATCTGTGATTATGACCAGTTTGTGGAGTTGATGCTGGACAGCAGTGAGGATGGCCTGATGCACAGCCATCAATTCTGCCACCTGACTACTTCGGGGATCAATTTTGTATCCAGCGGAGGGTTCTGGTGACTCATTCACCCAGGCATTCCCTACGCCGGCCACCAGTTCTTTCTCCCCGTTGTTGTCAACATGGTACGAGCATCCATCCACATAGACAGTGGGCATTCCCTCACACTTGTCTTCTTCAAAGACTTTGTGGGGGGAATTAAGGTATGCCTCCATATTGTCCTTGGTTTTTAGACTTTCGCCTCGAGACATTTTTCTCTGGCACAATCATGCAAGTCAGCCAGACCTTGCGCGAGGGGACTCTTCTTGTTTTGGCCATATCTGACCTCTACAGGAAAGCCTTGCATTGACAGAATCCAGGAAGTAATTCGGGAATTACTCACATTTCCGGCCTGGATTCTGTCACTTTGGAGGTATTGCAGAGGCTGGTGTGGAGTCTCCACTATGATGTGTTCCCCCTAGATAAACATGCGGTAATTCTTCAATGCCCACACCATTGCCAGGAGTGCCTTCTCACAATCGTTGACTTTTTCCTCCACAGAGGATAAAGTTTTGCTCGCATAGGAGATTACTTTATTGATCTTGTCATGCTTTTGGTATAATACTGCCGTCAAGCACGTATTAGAGAATCCCGTCTCCAGGAAGAACTCCTCATTTCTGACAGGGTAAGCTAGGCAAGCTAGGCAAGGCGCTTGTGAGAGGCTTCTTTTGAGTTGTCTTACCGCCTCTGATTGTTCTGGACCCCATTCCCACTTGACCCCCCCTTCAGGAGATGAATCAGGGGTCTAGTGATCTCGGCGTAGCCCTCAATGAACTTTCTGCTGTAATTAGTCAGTCCAAGGAGGCTCCTTAATTCCTGCAGAGTTGTGGGGTCTTTCTGTTTCTGGAGTGCTTCCACTTTCTTTTCTTGGGGACAGAGACCCTGAGGAGTAATCTCATGCCCCAAGAAATTAACATGGGTTCTACACCACTGTGCTTTCTGAAAGGAAAGTTTTGCTCCGGCGGCCCTCAACTGTGTCAGAACATAACGGATCTCCGCTATGTGTTCTTCCACAGATGAACTTTTGATGAGGACATCATCTACATAAGCCAGGTTACTCCTCGCACCCAGGTCGGGCATGGCCTCATGGAGGAAAATGTTGAATTCATTGCCGGAGTTGAGGTATCCGAAGGGAGTCCGGGTCCATGTGTTCTGCTGGCCCCCAAAGGTAAAAGCCAGTTTGTATTGGTCCTCCCTACTGACAGGCACGGTCCAGTATCCATTGGTCAGGTCTATTGCTGTGAATACCTGTGACCTCTGAATCTGGGCCAGCCCTTGGTCAATGTAGGGCAGAGGCCATCGGGAAGTATGGACCCGTTTGTTGAGCTCCCTAAGGTCGGCGCAGAGTCTCCACTGGCCGTTTGGCTTCAGTATTCCCAGCACCGGATTATTGAAAGTGCTGTGGACTGGACGGATTATTCCCCGGGACTCAAGGTTCCTAATTATTTCAGTAAGGGACTCCATGGATGTGAGAGGCAAGCGATATTGCTTCACAAACACTGGAGTCATTCCAGGGTCCGTGGGAATTGTTGTGGTGTGGATGTCGGTGCGACCACAGTCATATGAGTCTACCGCAAAGAGATCGTGGAAACCCAAGAACACTTGTTTCAACTTGCTTCTGTTCCAGAGTCACACAGGCATGAGCTAGGTTGACTCTCTCTTCCACCATCTGCCTGAAGCCTGGAAAGACTTCTGGTTTGGCTATCTCAGCGGCCTCCTCCAGCTGGGTGGAGAAGTCCCTGGTCAGAGTGCTGATTTGGACTGGAGGCTTCAGGTGGGAAAGGCAGCCCTCATGGACCTGGAAAATCACCTCATCCATCCTGAAGTCACAAGTCACATCTTCCTTACCATAAGGGCAAGAAGTGTACACCAGGAAGTTCCCCCCATGCCGGGTGAAAATCCTGTCTGGTGTTGAATTGTCCTCACTGTCACTGTCAAAACAGTCCTTGGGGATCGGTCCTAACAGTTCATTTCCTAAATCAATGGAGAAATGTCGGTCATCAACCGCCATTCCAATAGTGGTGCCTGCGGCTAGAGTAATACTCTGTAAGTCACTGTTATCCACCTCTGGAATGGTGTCATGTTCTATGTTGACTAATGGTGTTGGGTTTACCCCTAACCCTTGCTGTTGGAGAGAAGCATTTAGATGAATATAAGCATCAGGGTTTTGCAATTTTTGTCCTCTTTTAAATTTCACTTCCAGGGATAATTGTCGGGTCCTTTCTGGGATGGTGACTTCCTCTTTGAGCTGAATTTCAACTGCATAAGGTAGCAATTGAGCTGACCTAAATGCTTTTTTTGAATCATCAAAGCCCATGGGATTATCAGCTAATCGGGACCGAGCTTTGAAGTTTATTAGGTCCAAACTAATGGCAAAGCGATTGAGAATGTCTCTGCCTAAGTAAAAGGCGGCAGTGACGTCTCGCACGACCCAACAATTATGGAACATGCTCTTGTTGCCAATGGAGATTTTGAGCATACACCTGTTTGGCAGGAGATGTTTGGAATTGGGTGCTTCCAGGTCCATTTCCCATTTGTCTATCAGTTTGAATGTGGGAATGGCTGGATCTTTTGGGAGTTGGTGGAACATGGCTTCGCTGATGAAACTCTTACCGTTGTTCACACACACTCGAGCGAGAACAGAGTCGTTCCCATCATTTAACTGAACAGGGATGAACAACTGCTCTCCAATTTGCTGAATATCAGCCAGGCTCTGAGCTGATTTCACATCTTTCTGGACTATAGGAGTGGGAGTTTCTGATTGTGGATTAGTAAAGAATTTCAGGGTGTTTCCTTCCAGTGTGGAATACCACCTTAAACTGGAAGAAAGGTTGATTTTCAGAAATAGAGAGGACCCCCCCATCACCAGTCTGTTGTCCTACTGCTATTACTGTCACGTCTGGAATTTGGTTGTTCTGGAAGTGAAATTCTACTTGGTCAGATTTTTGTTCAACCATGTGGCAGGTGCCATTTAAACTAACATGGCTGACACTCTGTTTTAATTTGATTGGTCGGCTAGTCTGGGTCCAGAGGACCTTGTTTACACAATCTATTAGGGGTGACAACCTTCTCAGGAGGTCATTCCCTAGTAAACAAGGGGTGCCCTCTGGAGTCACTACTATGACCGGGTGTTTCACCTTGTATCGCCCAATTTTGATGTCCAAATCTGTAGTCCCCTCGACAGGAATTTCCTTCCCGTCAAAGTTCTGCAGTTGTCCAAGAAGAGAGGTGAGAGGAATACGGTAATTCTCCCCCCTTCCTGCATTTAGTTCCTCAAAGGCCTTTTTGGACAGAAGGGTAGCTTGGGATCCAGTGTCCACCAGTGCCAAAATTGTACGCTGCCCCTATACTTGTACCGGGGCATAGTATCTTCCCTCCTTCTCCTCAAGGGGGTACAGATAATGCACATTTTTGGACAACTGGTGGGCTAACTTTCTGGTTTTGGACATTGCTAGCGAAGAGATTTTTGGCAGAATTCTGTGGAGAGCCTTGGGAATCTGAAAGAAAAAGTTGGCAACTGGAGATCAGAGCCATTGTGGGTTCCCCTGGTTCCGGTTCTGGGCCGACCCCCCCTTTTTAGAGGCAGTCACCAGGATGGGTTTGACCCTTGGGATTTTGGTATTGTCGTTTCTGGGATGAGATGATGGGCGGCGGTAGCTCAGTCTCCACATCTCCCCAGTCTGGATTGGAATCCCTTGGGACCCATTTTTCCTTGGGCGGAGTTCCCCCATCTCTGAATGAGAAGATCCTTTTCCCAGGATCTTCTGAGGATCCCTCTCCCTCAAATTGGAAGACCTGTAACTCCTCCACAAAGTGGGTCTGTTTGGGTCCTTTGTTTCTCCGACCCCCCCTCTGCTCCATGGGAGGCAGGCTTTCAGGGGCAGGAGATTTTGTTTCCGGTTCCTGGTTTTCCAGGGGCTGTTTACAAGTTGGGAAGGAAGCTTTCTCCAAGGCTTTACACCCTCCTTCCCCTTGTGCCTCCTCCCTGGGAACCGGTGGGTTATCGGGGTGCTGCCCCGTCATTGTTCTGGAGCACCAGGTCCAGAGTTTGGGGCATTCTGCGGTGGCATGCTCATCTGAGGGTTCTGTTGAGCCCTCAATATGTGACCCATATCTCGTGCCATATTTTGGACCTGGCGCTCAAGTTGTGAAACCCGCTCAGGCTGGTACAGGGCTCTATTTTTTCCCCTGGGCTGATCCCGGGAAGGGTAGCTATCCCTTCTCTGGTAATACCCCGGATTGGGAAGATTTTGGTACCCCTCCACCCTTGGCCTCCCCTCTCCGGATAAGGTTGTCTGGGCTCAGGGAATTGGGGAAAGAAGGATGGATGATTTTGGGGCTGGAAATTGGGTGGATACCTGGGGAAAAAGTTCTGCCCAGGATTTGGTGAATTTCTGCCCTCCTGGGGGAAGTTAGGAGGGAAGGTCCCCAGGTCAGGTGCTTGGCTGGATCCCCCCCTTGGGCTGGAGGAGTCCACACATAACCCAGGATTGGTTGGTTTCCCTTGTAGCGGGGACTTACATAGTCAGGGGGGCGGGGGACCCCATTTGTGGGACTACCTCCTCGACTCCCTGTCTGTGACTGGCCCAAGGGCCTTCTGGGCTGTGAATTATTTGGTGCGGGCAGGTTTTTAGGCCCCCCCATCTCCAAATCTAAATCGGGGGCAACCTTTACCTCTGCCACCTTGGCAGCAGCAGGGGTGCTGTTGGTTTTGGGGGTTTTCGGTGCATTATTTTTATTTTTCGATGGGCTTCTGCACCTCATAGATCCGGGTCGCCTGTTCAATGACCCAGTCTAAAGATCTTTTTTCATGAAAATCTCTCACGAGCTGGGTCATTATGTATTTGGGTAAGGCATAGAAAACGTATTGATAAATTCTCTGCTATCCGTGCACACCCTTCTGGTGGTCTGCGCAAAAGCACGCTTTAATTCTTGCACAAACTCTTGTGGGGCCTGATCCTCCCCACATTGCAAATTGTAGGCTGCCTTGCGAGCCTCTTGAGGATTTCTATGCACAGAAAAATGTTTCAAGATGGCCGCCCTGTATGTGGACCACCTTGAATGGTTTTGATTCTGCAGCCCCGCAAAGAAACTGGAGTATTCTGTTGAGAAGGTCCACTTTACATATTGAATACAGCTTTGGCTGTCCTTCAAATGGAAAGTCTCCATCATTTGCTCATAGAGCTCCAAGTGTTCCCAAACAGAATACTTGGCGTTCTTATGATAAGGCATGATGACACTCCTTATTGCCTTTATTTGTTTCAATGGGTCCTTAAGCAAGGCCCTTTTTGCCTTATTGGCCTTTTTGGTTCGGGTAACCCTGGTCCATTCATCCTCTGACTCAGAAGCGCTGCTCCCAGAGGTGCCCGTCTGATCTTCCAGGTTTTCCCGGATTCTGCGAGCCTGGGAATGGCTGTCAGAATGTGGGGACCTGGTCTCCTGTGTCCTGTGACACTCAGAGGAGTCTTCAGATCCCTCCTTGCTACCAGGATTTGCTGGGTATCCCCCCCACTGACCTAACTGGGCAGAGGTTTTCAGGATGCCCTTAATGGGCCTACTCTCCTGGGGTTCACCACTAAATTGCACTGTGCTTGGGTGCCCATACCCGGATACCCGCCCATCCATTCCTGGCAGGTACTGGCCTATGAGCCTATACTTCTAGCTGGATAGTAATCTGCCATCCCCGTGGCCCTGGGCTCATGTGCGCAAGGGGACATGGGGGTGGCAGAGTCCAGGGACTGGGAGAGATGAAGGCCTCTGGTACTAGGGCTCCTGAGGTTATGCTCAGGAGTTTCTCTTTCCCAGCGAACCTCATCTCTATCCGCCCCTGTTTCCTGTTGCAATGCAAGAGCCTGCGCTTTCAGTTCCTCAGTTAAGGCCTTACTAGACTCTATCAGTCTCTCCTGCATCGCTACCTGTTGCTGGAGCCTATCATTGTGCTGACAGAGAGCCTCATTTTCTCTCTGTGCCTCCTGATTGGTCCTGGAGTACTGGGCCAGTCTCTGCTGCAGGAGGGTTACCTCCTGAGCTGTGCACCTATTGGCCTGCTCCTTTCTTGCCAGAGCATCCTCTACCCTCCTGGTGTGCTCTAACAAGTTCTGGTGTTCTTTTTGGAGGTCACCCAGTCCCTGGAGGGCCAGGTGATTTTCTTCCATTTTCCTTTTTAAGTGGCAGACTCCCTGGCCTAAGGTATCCCTTTCCTGACTAAGAGCCTGCATCTGTGCCGCCAGGTCGTCCCTTTGCCTTTGGAAGGCACCAGCTTTCTGGCGCTCCTGATCAAACTCTGCCTGGGTATCCAGGTTTTTCAGAATCAATTTATTGCTTTCCTCTTTCTCTCTGTCTAATCGAATTTGCAGGGTGGCTACCTGCTCTCTGCATGCCCTGTTGAAGTCCAGTTGTTGCTCCAGCTTTTTCTGGCTCTGCAGAAGGGAGTCCAAACCTTCTTGGTACTCCTTCTGCAAGGCCAGAAATCTGGTATCCTGGTCAGCCTTTTCCTGTTGCAGTCTATCCATGTCCTCTTTTATTTTAATGGTATACTGCCTGCTATCATTTTCTGACTCCTGGCTCCTCTGCAGCCTCTGCTCAGAAGAGACCAGGTCAGATTGGGCCTTTTCTAACGCCAGCTGTTGCCTATTTGCCAGATCTTGGCCTTCAGCACATTTGTCCTGCATGGCTCCCATATATAAATACAAATATGCTGCTATCCTGGCAATCTTATTATGTTCATCTTTGGCTTTAGGGGCCATATATAGTTCACTCAGGGCCACATGTAGGGGACCATGATCTCCCCATATATCTGACCCTGTTTCAGTGACCTGTTGCGCGATTGCCTGCAACCAGACCGTTTGGTCCTGATGAGTCCACTCACCTCTCACAAATAGCTTATGTAAGAAGTGCTCTCTGGCTATTTTGATGTCTACCAGTGTCGTCATTCTGGAATTTGAGTTCCTTCCTGACTTACAGAAGTTTTTATTTTATTTTTGCAAAACAGACCGTTTCCTTAGAGCGTTCCTTTGAGGAGTGCTTTACAGCGTAACACAGTGTGGTGATCCGACCGGATATGTGTATCTGGTCAGCTGGCACAACGTATTAATCTGTACAAATGGTAAATCTAACCCAGAATATCCCGACTCGAGCCCCCACTTTGTAAGAGGATTCAATTCAACACTACAGCTAAGTCAATGCCTAGTCTGGGATACTGAATGGAAACCCTTATTGATATATCTTTATGTCCAGTTCATGAGTTCTGGATGACTACCCCTATATAACACCCCTCTCTTAGAATCCCCCTGACCCCACTGAGCCAAGAAGTAGTTCTGTTTTGCAAGTTTAAAAGGTTTATTTGAGAAATAAAACAAAATATAGATACCACGCTTTTATAATAAATTAATCATCAATATCGCCCTTATAAATATAATGTTAATCAACAATGGGTAATCTGACACTAGCACACTTCTTTATAATCAATGAGGAGTTGGTGTAGGATGGATAAGGCAGCGAAAATACTTTTATGGTTTCAAATGGATGCAATGTTGAATGAAAATGCAGTACAGAAACTAACTAATATGGTTTCACAAGATATCATATGTTCACTTTTCCCCTGGTGGCAATTCCCCCCTCCTCATATGCAATGCAAGGAGATGGAAGTAACACACACATTTCTCAGGAATGCAATCAAATACAATACGAAATTCAATTCCCACCCCAGCAAGCTTAGAGAAAACAGGTATGAGTTTTAAAACACAGGCCCAAGTGCTTTGAATGTGGTGGCAATGCAGTGAGAAATATGCTGAAAATCCTTTTAATTCCCTTTAGGAGGTTCAGGGTGAGTGAGAGATACTTGGGATGAGCTCAGGCTCACTTTAGCAATGATTCAGGGATGGTTATTAAGAGGCAAACAAATTTTTAGCAAAGGAAAGCAAAAAGCTGCTATCTTTTTACAGGTAAAGAAATCAGGCCAAATCGCAAATCGCGGCAAAATTCGCGAGTGCGTGAATCGCGATTACGGCAACAGTATAAGGAGTATCTAGGTTCGTGGGAAAGCTGAGATTCTATGCTTTCAGAGGAAAGTTAAACCAAGTTCCTAGGACAACCGGTTCCAGAGATATGAACGATTTTGTAAAGGTCGTTTTTCGGATTTAAAGTAACTCAAATTGACAGGTGACAGCTTTGAAAATGACAGGTGACACGATTTCTAGGAGACAGTTCTAATCAGATTAAAATAGTTGGAATAAATAATTTTAACTAAGAGCTTATTTCTGTCACAATCTGATCTAAGTACTCACTCCAAGCTTTGAAAGGACTGGACCTCGCCACGGATCGGGTCAGGATTAGCTGCGGTTCCCTCGCCACGGACGGTCTCTGAGCGCAGCGCCTGGGTCAGCTCCGCTCTGCTGGGTCTGTCATGCACCGGTTCTGCTCACAGCGTCTGGGTCAGCTCCCTGGATACAGCGGCCTGTGGTTCTCTGGATCTCTGGTCTGCTTTCTGGGTGTCTCTGCTTTCTCTGGGTACAGCACTGCTTCTGGATCTTTCTGGCGCAGGGTTTCAGGCCAGAATCAACAGCTCAGCCCGGCTGTGAATAGTCTGCAAATGATTTTGAGGCCTGCTGAAGAGAACTCAGCTTGTGGGTTAGGCCTGTTCTTTACAAATTCTGAAGTAAAGACTTGATCTCTGAAGATTGATGGATTGAAGTCTGAAGTCTCCCAGCAGAGCGTCCCGCGGAAAGTGAAAAGGGGTTCTCCACTTGTCCTGCACTGTCTGCTTTTATGGGTTTAGAAAGTGGGTGTGTGCGCAGCATCACTAAGTCAGCCCCTCTCTCAATTTATCATTGGCCAAGCTTTCCTTTCTCCCTTGATTGGGGGAACTGAGTTGTGAGTCAGAGTGATGAGGTAGATTTTATGGCCAGAGGATCCTCTTCTGGTCAGTTTGCCCACAAATCTATATTTGATTCAAATACATCTTTCCCAGATATACAATTTGTTGAAATTACATGTGGACATTATATATTCCTTATGGTCCATGCTTGTCCACCTCTGATCTTCCTGGGGGCTTGCATTCAAAAATGACAACATTTTGCGCTTTTTAACTGGTTTTGCAATATCGGACATTTACCCAAAATTACACACATGTGTGCAAGGAGTATGGACATTAATTGATGAAGTGTCAGATTTTTAACATGCAGACATTTGGAGTGAGACCCTATTTTCCGCTAGCAACCCCCTAGAATACACCAGAGGGTCCTAACGCCTCTAAAAATGTTCACAGAAAAATCACAAAAATAATGATATTACTTATATAATTCTGACAAGTCCGCACTATGAGTTATCTATCTTTTTAAAATGATGCCCTGGTAAAAAAGGGGTGTGGCTTCCCACCTCACATGGTTGAATAACTGGTTTATCCACTTCCCCCAAGCCAGCTGCTAGCAGAGGCTCTGCCCCTCCCAGTTTCCCCTAAGAGGAAGCCACTTTACGACACCCCCAATATAACATTTGCCTGAGTCCAGGACAGGCCTTTGTTCAACTCCCTGTAGTCCCCAGGTGCTCCACCCCTAATCTAATCAGAGAGGTGACAACTCCTTTTGGCAAGGGGAAGAGTGGCTGAACAGGTTTCAACTCCTGTCGGGGGTAGTTGTCAGGCAGAATCCAGTTTCATTAAGCCAGGTTTCAGCTAAATGTCACTCTTTGTTCCCAGTTTTCTACATTCAAATCAAACTGACAATTTGTACATATACATTAAATAATTACTTCCTTCAAGTCATTTCAGAATATGGTTTTACATTGTATCCACCTCTTAGCAAGTGTTTCCTTGGTCTGGTTTTGTTTCATTTGTTCAGTTTTACACAAAAGTCTGGTGGTTTTAAAACGCCGGCTTTCTGATAGTGGTGAGTACTGGTAATGCAACCATTTTTGGGATTAAGAAAATTAATTCCCGACAGTTCTGGGTTGCTTTTGGCAATCAGCATTGCCATTCCCAATGGTTTCAGGCTACTGCGTGTGTAGCCCCATGGTGGTTTTAGGCAGTGCCCTCCTGTGCTCACAACATAGGCAAAAATGCGTGGCAGCCTATTCTTCATGTTTTCCCTGTGCACTCTCTGGGGAGTTCTGGCCATCATGATGTTTTCCATGCCAGTACTGCACAGTTTTATTGTAGGGCTTGGATGCATGGGTAAAAACATCCCACAACTGATTTCAAATTCCCTCCCTCTAACTCCAGCCCAGACACACAATCTCCATTCCTTTGTGATGTTGCTGCTCACAGACAACATCCTGGACATGACATCACTGCTATCTCACACATGTCACAATAGGTCCTATCAACTCTACTACTGCCACCACTGCATGAGGAATGATGTTCCCCTATATGCACCCAATAACTTAAAATGTATCATACGTTGACTTTCACACTAGTCACACAACCCCAGTCAAGCAAATCCAACTGTCAGGTAGCAAACAGGTCTTTATATAATTCAGTCCCTTCCCAGTATTAAAATGACAGCAACCTCATCCTCACATGGGCCGATGTCAGTGAAAGTACCATGACTGCTATCTGCTTATCCACACAAAGTACACTGGTCTTGCTGACAACACCAATCACCATGACCAGTGTGCCAGACCTCCCTTTAGACTTGACTTTCCTCGGCCTGCTACACTGAGGGCCTCAACCTTTAAAATCAAGAAATCAGTAGAGAAGGAGTAATTTAGGAATTTCATTCACCACATCCATGCAGGCCCAGCTCAGGGAAGTGAGCACTAAACACACAGAACTGATGAAAAGTGCCATGGCCACATTACGAATAAATATAATTTCCCAAGGAGGATAACAAGACCATGGCATGTAGCATCATGTAGTAGATGTTCTAGATGTTCGGCATCTACATGCACATAGTTCAGTAAAAGCACAATGGACTGCATTTCCAACATTCCATTTTGCTCAAGGACTATTGACTTGGAAACTTTTGTGTCTCCCACTATAACATCTGTGAGCATGCCTAAGTTAATTTTATAAAATGGGTTCACTACACCTCAAACCACTGGACCCATCGATGTTGCCTTTGGAACTCTACCAAGCTCTTTTAACCAGCGTCCTTGCATCTTGAACCAGCTCGATGCTGCATTATGCCTCACAGAGCCTATCACCTGCATTATTTAACTGTTTATCACTGGACCCTGACTCAAACCGCTGAAGTGGCCCTCTCTGACTTGAACGAGCAGTTACAAAAATTACTCAGCATGGCTCCACCTAGATCTACCGCTTAGTAGAACTGAACAAAGGAGGATCACGTTCATCGATTTGGACCATTAGCAGCCCTCCACTCAAACCATGACTCACCAACCCAATCAAAGATTACAACACAGCTCAAGTCGGCTCAGCCCCAAACTCATCCAAGTGGATGCTCCAACCTGCATTGCTTGAACGCTACCTTCAAAACACCTCTAAGCTCCCATGCTCACCCCAGCTCGTGTCAACTTGTTACTTTGATCAACGCAACTCGCTGCACTGGAACTTGGGTCAAACCACTTGCAGAACAGCTCAAAGTCTGTTTCAACATTCATTTCCAACAACCACAAAAATTGTACTACTGATATGATATTATAGATATGTTATTTATAACACGCTTAATACCAAGAGGTTTCTAAGCATGGACTCAGGGATCAAACCTGTGGTGCTCCATGTCGTCTTGCTTCCAAGGCGAGCACGTTGCACCTGACCGATCCTCCCAAGACAATTGGGAGACTGGTAACAGTCCCATGGTCCATTTCTGGGACTTAGATAGTCGTTAGGTCACTGTGATCCCTTTTTCTCTGTTTGGGTTGCTACTGAATCACATTCACATTGCTCTTATGTGTATAACCTTCCCTTGGCCTATGTTACAACCAATTTAATCAGCCAAAATAAAAGTGTGCAATTAAAGTTAGATTGACTCCTGGTGCTTTTTATATTGATGCAATGTCGCTCACAATGGGTATTGTGCACAACCTTGGGAAAAGGTTACCTGCTTTGGGAGAGACTGGGTCTTCCATACTACAGTAAGGTTAGGTAGACTGCACTGCTAAGCAACTTCCAATCATTACTAGGTGATGGGGATTTATTTGAATGGGAGACTCACAAAACCTCCAGTGGAAAGAAAGTATCTCAGATGGTGGCATCCAAGGACAGCTAAGTGCAGCATCCCCAAAGACATATTCCAACTATCTGTGGTGGGAAGTGAACCTTTTGAGACATCTACATAACACCCATCAGGGTCATGATGTGGATGGGAAACAGATAATACAATTAACACAACTCTGCTTATATAATTCAGATGGGTGTGAGAATTACATTGAAATGTGTGAGATGGAGTTGCACACCTGTTATGGGTGCATGGGTGACACAAAGTCTGTGGAGCCTGAAATGGCTACAGGCACGTACGTGAACACTCCAGTCTGCAAAAATGCTAAGGCATGTATGTGCACCCAAATCACAGGCAACCGATTATGATAACCCAGGAAGGGAAAGGACAGGAGTACTCACCATTCATCCAAGAAAGGTCCCAAATAACCCAAAAGGGAGATGCCCAACCCACATCAGGTCAAATCCCACTTGTGAGAGTGCCTCAAGCTCTGAGGCACCCACACACTCTACAACCAGTGGTTGTATTTGGTTTGGAGATTTAACACATAGGAGAGCAGAGATCAGGCAAGCAGGATACCACCAGTCCTCTATGCAGCACATACATCATGTGCAGTTTCTTCAAAGCCTGTTTGGCATATTTCACTGATTTGACATGAAGAAAGCAAACCGGTAGGTAACTAATAGTTTATTAATTTCTACAAAAAAACATTGGATTGTAAACGCAATCCTGATTTCATCCACTGTGTTCTACAGACGTTCATGTTTGTACAAATATTCTCATGGCATGAATTGATTCTAACTGTTACAGAATTACGTGTGTATCTGCTTATTGACTAACACAGCTCATACTATGTGAGAAATGTCTACTGCCCCTACTTGTACTTAATTACTTAAGTCATGAACCGATATCTCAGCAACTTAGAGTTAGCGAGTCCTTGGTTTATGCGGCCCGTGCTTCACCTTTCTGTTTCCATGACAGCTTTCCAAGGTTCACCCACCAGCAAGGCTGGAAGAAATCATAGCTCATGTCAGGCCCAAAGTCAGAAAACAAAAGAGCCTCAGCGCCTTCCCACCTGACCCAGAATATACACACCACTTTCTGTCTGTCAGACTCCCCAATGAAAGTCGGGCATGATGTATTGAAGTAAGAACAGTGTTTGAAGTTGGAGCACTGCAGGTGTTGCGTCCCTTACATTCAGCACAGACTGACTGGAAATCCTAAAACCAAAGAAAATTAGGGCTTTTGTGCTCGGGATATTGGCTCTATTTGCTGCTAATCCCTTATGTACTCGTTCCAAAATGCTATTCTGGGAATTTACACCCCACACCTTTTATCTGGCATGATCCACTATGCATGGATTCTTAAGATGCTGCCATTACATATTGACTCATCAGACAACACCCTTGAATATTTTAATTTCATAAAGGTGCCACGAATTAAGTGAAACCCACTAGAGGAAATAATTTTAATATGGTAGCTCTATATTACGTCTGTTGTGGCTCGGGTTTGACAGCAATATGAGATTAGCCCCCATTTAATTAATCACTGTAAAGTTGTCAGAAGAAGGATTGTCGGTCAGGAGGTTGGGGCACATCTTGGGAGACCCTATCAGAAAATGTGTATTGCCGTTAATTCGAAGTTTTCTTTATGCTATATGCAAAATGCAGCTTATCATATTTTATTAACAGCTTTGCATACCTAGTTTCATTAACAGTCAAACTAATGTGTTGTGCAGGTCTTAAATTGAATATATCCAAAAGCCCTGGATAAACAAATATATAATTGAATGTGAGAATTTAATATTAATAATGCTAAATCACATTTTGAAACAAAAGAGGAATTAGGGGGTGCATCCCAAAGATTACGTGTACATGCAGCCAAAACAGTTTAAGAATAAATGATAAACAGTCATTAAAAAACTGTGTCAAAGCCTAAAATAACTGAAGAGTCAACAGGATTAGTTTCATTCATGATCAGAATCTCAGGGCAAACGTTCAACTGAAAAAACAAAACAAAATATACCTATAAGCATAATGCGATTTAACACTACATCAGTCTACACTCTCAGAACAATGTCTTTCTTTCCACGTCTGCCTTTTTATTATCCGATTCGCTCTTGTTTGTACCAGCACGTGATCTCTACTGTTCAATAATTCCCTTCATTTGCACACATTTGTCTTTGCCAACATTGTAGAGGGTGTTATTAATAGGAAATCTCATTCCCTGTAACGCTTTCCTGTAGCATAGTTGCTCTTCCCCTCTCTCCTCCCATACCCTATTATGCCTTTCTACCTCCAATCTTGTTGTGAAGTGCTCCAGTGCTTCTTATCTAAGTTCACTCTATGGAAAGCCTCATGCGTAAATACTTCTATATGTATGAAGTTGTTGTGGTTTAGGCAGACGTGATCATTCTAAACTTTGCGCTCTAAACATATGATCAACTCTTGCCCTTTACTAGCCCTCTAGCTCGCATTCTTTAGATCCTTCTCTCCTCTTAACCATACTGCTTCTATGCTTTCTGGTGTTGGCGTTTTAGGGATATCGCTTTATTGCCTGCAGTCGTGAGCGATGCGACCTCTTCATGGCTCACAACCCCAGTGAAGTATTGAGGCTATTAGAAGATTTCCTGTTTGCACACCAAGAACAAAGCACGTGTAAGGCAAATCTGGCAGTATAGAAATAGGTAAAAAACATTGAAACCTGGCCACCATAAATAAAGCGTATGCACAATATCGATGGATGGTGAAATACTCAAGTGGCCGTTGTGTGGGGGAGCAGGCATGGGGGCGAGCCAATCGGATAATGAAAAGGCAGAAGTTGAAAGAAAGACATTGTTCTGAGAGTGTGAACTGATACAGTGCCAAATCACAGTATGATTAAAGGTATATTGATTTTATTCAATTGAACATTTGCCATGAGATGCTGCTCGTTAATGAAACTGCCCCTGCAGCTCTTGTTCTGATTAGCCTAATAATCCTGTTCACTCTTCAGTTATTTTAGGATGTGTCACAGTGTTTTAATGACTATGCTGATAACGTATTCTTTAGCTGTTTCTGCGATTTAGCATTATTAATATTAAATTCCCACATTTAATGATATATTTGTTTATCCGGGGATTTACATATAATCAATTTGAGTCTCCAACATATTCGTGTTACTGTTAATTAAATGAGGTAAATAAAGCAGTTAATCAAATATGATTAGCTATATTTTGCATATTGCATAAAGAAAACTTAGAATTAACAGCACCATATATGTTCTCCCAAGATCTGACCCAACCTTCTCACGACAATTCTTCTTTTGTGAGCCATGTTAGAATGACCATAGAGCTAGCATATTAACGTTAATTCCTCTAGTCGGTTTCACCTAATTCAAGGAGCATTTATGCAATTCAAATATTCAAGGGAGTTGTCTAATGAGCCAATGTATGATGCCACCCTCTCGGCAATCCAATATTTTGGATCTTTCTGGATTGACAGATAACAAGTGTGGGGCATACAACTCCTGAAATAGCATTTTGGAACGATTACATAATTTATAAGCACCAAATAGAGGCAATATCCTGAGTAGACAAGCCCTCAATTCCTTTTGGTTTAGGATTTCCAGTGAATGTGATTGATGCAATCGCTGCAGTGCTGCAACCTGAAGCACGGCTCTTCCTTCAGTACATCTTGCTCGACTTCCATTACTTAAGAGCAGGCTACTTTGGTGACAGCGTTGACATTTAAAAACAAACGCAGAAGGCATTTTAGTTTTAATGCATTGTATAGTTGAGTGGACAAACGCCTCTATTTCTTTTCAACACATTCATTTGAAAGTGGGAATCGCCATTTGCTCAAACCATGGCATCTCTCCACTACCCTCGAGGCTTACCTGCTCACGCCCCTTACCTCATTCCATTGCCTTCGTTCTTGCTTCAAATGACGTTGGCCCTTACTTAGACTTTAAGATCTCTCTGATAAGGAGCATCATACGTGCCCTTCTTTTTACTCAGTCCATTCTCCTTCCCTCCAGCAGCCTTTCACCCCCAGCTTAACCTCCTGGCACTATGTGCACCATGCACATGTGTGCTGTTTGCAGCTCTGAGTCACATGGGCTATTATGAGAATTTCATTTTGTTGGGCTCATGGCAAGTGTTTCCTCTGTTCATTGTGCACATTGCACGGCAGGCACGTGTTGCCAATAAGGACGGGATGGCACTCCTTCTGCCCCTCCCTTCCACCGTGTGCCTGCTTTCCAAATCGTGGGAATACCATTCCCTGCTTCCCCTCGGATCACCTCTACAACCTCGGCCCAAAGAGTGTATGCCTCCCTGCCTGGCTCTCACCCGCAGTACTGTTTCTACCTTATCATGCTTCTCCACTCCCATTCACTATTCCACCTCCACACTGCCACCCAACTGCCCCCTCGTCTCTTCTGCTTTCACTTCCTTTGTGTGCTCTGCTGGGATGCTCTACTCTTCCACCACCACACTGCCACCCAACTGCCCCCTGTCTCTTCTTCTTTCACTTCCTTTGTGTGCTGCGCTGGGATGCTCTACTCTTCCACCACCACACTGCCACCCAACTGCCCCCTGTCTCTTCTGCTTTCACTTCCTTTGTGTGCTCCGCTGGGATGCTCTACACTTCCACCACCACACTGCCACCCAACTGCCCCCTCGTCTCTTCTGCTTTCACTTCCTTTGTGTGCTCTGCTGGGATGCTCTACTCTTCCACCACCACACTGCCACCCAACTGCCCCCTGTCTCTTCTTCTTTCACTTCCTTTGTGTGCTGCGCTGGGATGCTCTACTCTTCCACCACCACACTGCCACCCAACTGCCCCCTGTCTCTTCTTCTTTCACTTCCTTTGTGTGCTCCGCTGGGATGCTCTACACTTCCACCACCACACTGCCACCCAACTGCCCCCTCTCTCTTCTGCTTTCACTTCCTTTGTGTGCTCTGCTGGGATGCTCTACTCTTCCACCACCACACTGCCACCCAACTGCCCCCTGCCTCTTCTTCTTTCACTTCCTTTGTGTGCTCCGCTGGGATGCTCTACACTTCCATCACCACACTGCCACCAACTGCCCCCGGTCTCTTCTGCTTTCACTTCCTTTGTGTACACCGCTGGGATGCTCTACACTTCCACCACCACACTGCCACCCAACTGCCCCCTCCCTCTTCTGCTTTCACTTCCTTTGTGTGCTCTGCTGGGATGCTCTACTCTTCCACCACCACACTGCCACCCAACTGCCCCCTGTCTCTTCTTCTTTCACTTCCTTTGTGTGCTCCGCTGGGATGCTCTACTCTTCCACCACCACACTGCCACCCAACTGCCCCCTGTCTCTTCTTCTTTCACTTCCTTTGTGTGCTCCGCTGGGATGCTCTACACTTCCACCACCACACTGCCACCCAACTGCCCCCTCTCTCTTCTGCTTTCACTTCCTTTGTGTGCTCTGCTGGGATGCTCTACTCTTCCACCACCACACTGCCACCCAACTGCCCCCTGCCTCTTCTTCTTTCACTTCCTTTGTGTGCTCCGCTGGGATGCTCTACACTTCCACCACCACACTGCCACCAAATGCCCCCGGTCTCTTCTGCTTTCACTTCCTTTGTGTACACCGCTGGGATGCTCTACACTTCCACCACCACACTGCCACCCAACTGCCCCCTCCCTCTTCTGCTTTCACTTCCTTTGTGTGCTCCGCTGGGATGCTCTACTCTTCCACCACCACACTGCACCCAACTGCCCCCTGTCTCTTCTTCTTTCACTTCCTTTGTTTGCTCCACTGGGATGCTCTACACTTCCACCACCACACTGCCACCCAACTGCCCCCTGTCTCTTCTTCTTTCACTTCCTTTGTGTGCTCCGCTGGGATGCTCTACACTTCCACCACCACACTGCCACCCAACTGCCCCCTCTCTCTTCTGCTTTCACTTCCTTTGTGTGCTCTGCTGGGATGCTCTACTCTTCCACCACCACATTGCCACCCAACTGCCCCCTGTCTCTTCTGCTTTCACTTCCTTTGTGTGCTCCGCTGGGATGCTCTACTCTTCCACCACCACACTGCCACCCAACTGCCCCCTCTCTCTTCTGCTTTCACTTCCTTTGTGTGCTCCGCTGGGATGCTCTACTCTTCCACCACTACACTGCACCCAACTTCCCCCTGTCTCTTCAGCTTTCACTTCCTTTGTGTGCTCCGCTGGGATGCTCTACTCTTCCACCACCACACTGCCACCCAACTGCCCCCTGTCTCTTCTTCTTTCACTTCCTTTGTGTGCTCCACTGGGATGCTCTACACTTCCACCACCACACTGCCACCAACTGCCCCCGGTCTCTTCTGCTTTCACTTCCTTTGTGTACACCGCTGGGATGCTCTACACTTCCACCACCACACTGCTACGCAACTGCCCCCTCTCTCTTCTGCTTTCACTTCCTTTGTGTGCTCCGCTGGGATGCTCTACTCTTCCACCACCACACTGCACCCAACTGCCCCCTGTCTCTTCTTCTTTCACTTCCTTTGCGTGCTCCGCTGGGATGCTCTACTCTTCCACCACCACACTGCCACCCAACTGCCCCATGTCTCTTCCGCTTTCACTTCCTTTGTGTGTTCCACTGGGATGCTCTAGCCCTTTGCTTCCCCATGTTGCAATCGTGGCACTCATGGGCTTATTTGGGGGCCTGTTGCCCGTGACATTGTTTATTTTGTAATGTGAAGTGTCTGAGCAGTTCTTGTTTATTGCTCTGCTTTTTGGTTCAGTTTCCTTGCCATATTACATTAGGACAGCTTTTTCTTCAGTGCACACAGTGGACCAACCACGCTTGCCTAATTATCCTTAACTCCTATGGACCCTTGTAGCACAAACAATGAAGGAACTTGCGCTTTTCTCCTGCTTCTTCCTCTAAACCACTTGTATTTCTTGTTTTTTCTCCAGGTCCTTCCCATATAACTTCAAAGTAGCTACTGCAATACCCATCCTAAAAATGCACCGTACATACCCCAACAACTCTGCCAACTATTAGCCTACCTCCCTTCTACCGCACTGCATGAAAGGTTCTCCAACATGTGGTATTCAATCAGATCACCATCTATCAGTGGGTCTTTGGACACTCCACAACAACCACCATGAACTATGTCTTCAACTTTCTCTACAATGTTCATCACTTGAAACTAATCTCAATTCTCCTCTTCCTCTGTCACCCAGAAACCATTGAAATTGGTTATCACTTCTCTTATTATCTTCATAAGCTTCTTCTAATAGTGTGTTTGAAAACGTTAAAAGGTGTGCATGTTTTAAACTCCAAGAACCAATACAAATGTTTTCCCTGGAACTTGCAATTGAAAAGCGACATTCAATGTTTCTCATTTTAGCTGGTGGGGTGAATCCACCCTCGGAAAATAGTGGGTGGACTCCGTCCACCTGCGTGTACCTTGAACTTGAGCCTTGGTTATAGGCAATCATAGTAGTACCCATTCTTGGGTAACTTCCTACATGTCCAAACGCTCCTGTCTCCATCTGATGAACCTCCTTGACTTCCATTAGGAGTGCAAAACCCTCTGTGCTTATACCACTTCTCTTTACCTTCTGCCACTCCTCTCTTAGTAAGCTGCTATCCTCCCTTGGCTTCTCCAAATCCTTTTCTTTAGATGACACACACATTTTCTTCATCCTTCTCTTTCTTACATTTGAATTATCCACACACATTTAGAACTGGCTCGTTCTTATTCATCGTTGACGAAACTGTGGTGGCTCATGTTGACACCTCCAAGACCGAAGTTCTATCTTTGATTAAAACGTCCTTTCTTCCACCAGAGCTTCTGCAAGACTGAAACGAATACACATTCGGATGATATGTCTCCTGCCACTGCCCCTGCCACTCTGGCGAAGCTCTCCTGACGTCTACTCCTCTCAGCAGACTCAATTGCTGTTGCAACCTACACCTCAGCTCTCCACTCTACTCATGTGCCCCTACCCCCAAATAACATTGGCACCTTTGTAGTCAATCTCTTTCTTTCCTCTAACCGAAATCTCCTGCCTGCCTTCTACCAATCATACATTTAAAAGCAAGTATTGCTGAACAGTACACTGCATTCGAATTCACCATGCAGACTGCTCTCGAGTTTCCCATTTCCATGAGTGAAAATGTCATCGGGGCCTGATTGTCTGTAAGCTGTAGTTTTAAGTACAGGACTTTTAGTCCCATAATTAAAAGAAACGAAATACAACAGGGTCACCTACCCACACAATCAATGGAGAAACGTAAGAGGTTTGATAATGCATTTGTTCTGGCTGGCCATTCACAGATCAATTCACCTCAATTCTGCACATTACAATTCAGCCTTTTTCTGTTACAACTGATTTTATAGAACGTGCACCTTTTATTATCCACAGTATACATTGTTTTTATAATCTCTATTTCTTTTTTAAATATCGCTCAATGACACAGAGCACAGATTAGCAAGAGAATGTCATTTTGAGAATATATAGTTCAATCCGAACTTGATTGCTGTGGATCACAAATGCCATCAAATTAGACTGGACAGTGGCAATAATACATGAATTCAAATGATGCCAAGGTGGTCATCATGTTTTTCATAGAAATCACAAGCTATCCTGTTCATGCTCATTCAAGCAAGGGTCAGTTAGAGGGTAAGTCGGCAGGAGAAAAACAGAGATAAATCACGTGACAGACCATGGCGCAAACCAGGTAAAACACATCAGATGAGTGTCAATGATTCCAGTCCTGCTGAGGACAACTGTTTCAAAACACGCAGGCTACCACACAGCGTACTGAAATCACATTGCACTGTACTTAACTATGTTACCAAGATTGATTCAGCAAAATGATGCCTTTCACAGAAAAAACAAATGGTGGGGATCCAGGAATATTTATTTAATTTACATATTTAATAGTTTTTTTGTAGCTCGCTTAATACCGGAATTCAGTTTCTAAGGGAAGGGCGAGGATTTGAACCTATGTTGCTCTACAGGTCTCTGCTTCCAAGACCAGCACCTTGCCCCTGTGCTATCTATCAGAGGTTGTCACTGCAGGTTAAATGAAAATGCCACTGATTTGAGAGCGTGTGATAAGTTGCCCAATTGTGTATATCTAATGAAAAGCCACATGTGTGATTGCTTCACTTAAACATTTTAGGCAATAATAGGGCTACTAAAATGTCACTACTTTTGTTTGCAAAGGAACAGAGACATCTTCATAACATACGTTACAATATTACATGCCACAATACCTTAAAGGGAAATGTAGAAAAATGAATATATAGCATTGAAGAAGAGATACAGTAGAAACACTTACAATAATGTTACAAAGGAACAAAAAGCTTCTTTTTGGGAAGAGGCTGTCCTTGTACATACTGTATTCCTACGCCAAACATAGGTCAATCCCCTTGCAAGATTGAGACCTTCTGCTGGGTTTCTTTGGTAGGGGTAGGAAGGATGAAAGTGCTAAGGAGACATACGTAACATTTGTATAAACTGCTACAGATAAGATTTTGAAGTGAGAGCTTTTTCTCTCTCAGTATTTTAAATTTGGGAGTAAAATGATTTTTTAGGGAGTAAAATAGTAAGTGCCATTCAAAATGTGAATATTTTATAAGCAAGTAAAAATGTAGGCAGTAATAATAATAGTTTCCTTCTCTTGCATTATGCATACTACTGGTCCAAATATATAAATGGAGCTAGCTGGGTGGGTGAAAGCAGGGGCACACGCTCCTATGAGTGTGTTTCCTATTTTTTTATTGGGAGTATTTTTACTCCCATTTAAATTTTTGCGAAGTATTTGCCTATGTTTAGGGAGTAAAGTGACTGATACACTCCTTATCTATAAGGCTGTTCATATATGTTGAAACATCTTTGGTTAAGACAATATTAAGATAATCCAAATCATCACAACAAAACCCAGAACATTCCATTGGTGTGGGAAGTGATGACAATCTTGACTCACAGTCCACCCCCTGCCCCCCCACCTCCCCCAGAGAATGCATTTTGATCTCATTGCTGATACCTGCTGTGATATCTTTTATGTGCTTATGGGCAGTGCAATGTGAGGACGGACTCCAGGTTACGGCTGTCATCACTTCCCACACCTACAGAATTTCCTGGGTTTTGCTTCAATGAATATGATCATCTTAACTCTGTTTTGACTACATTTCTTTTACTGGAGTTCAAAGAAAAAAAGTCTGCCCCTCCCTACTTAATAACTGGACCCCCCTCGACTTGGCCTTCAGACTTGGTCACTGTCCATGTTGCAGCAATTAGGAAAATAGATAGTGGCCCATCGACCATGGCCTTTAGCCATGGCCCCTATGCCCCTCTCTAGTAAATAACCAGATCTCATAAGCCTTGGTCCTTGTCCCCATTGCATCAGTTAGGATAAAAGACTGTGGTCCACTGGCAGTCAGCCCCAGCCAGTGGCTACAGCCAAAGACCACAGACCATATCCCTGTCACTAAAATATAACCGGATCTCACTGGCCACTGTCCAGAGTGCAATATTTTAGATCGGGGTTGAAAGACTGAGGTAGAAATGCTTCAGGGAGAAAAGACTGAACATTATTTTTCCGAAATAATCTTCAGTCTTTTCTCCTATGAACATTTCCGACTTGGCCCACACCCCTGCTCACAGCCCCACCCACACCCTCACCACACCCCCACAACACCCCAACACCCCTACTTACCTTGCTGCCGACTCGCTGTGTCCCTGCAATGCCTGTTCCCTTTGACTTCCATGATCGGGAACCAGCGCCGCAGGCTCCTTTTCTTTAATTGTATTTTCTTTTTCGGGACTGCTGCTGGGGACACTCTTGCAACCCTGATCACAATATAGTGAGCAAAGGTGCAGGAGACACTCCCACAGCCCCCAGTACCAAATGCATGATTTGGTCAAACTTTTCAGCTGTTCGGAATTTCCGAACAGCCGAAATTCAGTTAAATCACACATTTGGTTATTTCATCTCGGTCATTTTGGCCGATTCCCAATATTTCAACTGAAATACCATGGGCCACTGGGCTTGGCCTTTAGCCATGACTAATGTCTCATGCCCCTCCCTCCCCATTTCGGCTGCATTCATTTGCACAGTACTTTACCCTTATACTGTTCTTCAGAAACAAAACTATGATCACTGTGGTACCACCTTGCTCACATGGTAATGCATCATTTTCCAAAGGCGACAGTAACAGACAAATTACAACATTTTAAAAAGTCTACCCCATTCTCCTGATATTCTCCATGTCTACCTCTCCTCATTGTTATTTCTCCTCTGTTCCCCACTGTGCAAATCTCTCATTACCCTCTTCTTGTATCCTCTTAACCCATGACACACTATTTTTCGATCACCAAACTTCTTGTATTTGTATTTGTATTTAGTTTATTTATAAAGCGCAGCCAGGCCCAGGGGCATATGGGCGCGTAAGGTAGAGCTGGTTACAGGGTTAAACAGAGTTACGTTACAGTTACAGGAGGATACAGTTACATGGGTATGCAATCAAAACAATACAGTATGCAATCAAAACAATACAGTCGGCCAGGTTCCAAAGTAGTTACAGGTAGGAGCTGGCATAATAAACAAGTGCATGCGCAGAAGTTAAGCTGTCAGGAGTCCGTGTTATGGAGCCAACATTTCGTGCTATATTTGAACCGGTTGAATGACGGTTCTGCGCGTAGATGTGGGGGGATGGTGTTCCATAGTTTGGATGCTTGTACCGGGAAGCTAACTCCACCCGAGTTGAGGAGTTTAAATCTCGGTATGGTCAAGGTGTTAGTTTGGGCTGCTCTAAGAGGTCTCAAGGCGGAGTGTGGTGTGAAGTGGTTAGTGAGGTATGCTGGAGCAAGGTTAGCCCTGACTTTGTGTGTGAGGGCAAGCGTTTTCAGGGATATTCTGTGCTTGACAGGGAGCCAGCGTAGGTTACGTCTGGTCTCAGATATGTGTGCTTTTTTGGGGATGTTCAAGGCAGCTCTGATAGCATTGTTTTGGACTACTTGTAGTTTATTAATATTTTTATGGCTGGTGCCCAAGTAAAGGGCGTTACAGTAGTCTATTTTGGAAAGGACTAGAGCTCTCGCTAGAGTGATACAGTTGGGTGCGGAGATGAATGGTCTGCATGCAGTGATAAGCTTGCAAGTGTAAGCAGCTGATGACGCTACTGCGTTGGTTTGTTTAGAGAGGGATAAGGTAGCATCAATGTAAATACCAAGGGTTTTAGTGTTATTAGAGACTGAGATGAGATTGCCATCAATGGTAAATGCTTTGAATGAGGGATTGAGATTTTTAAGTTTGGCATGAGTGCCCAAGATAATCAGCTCGGTTTTATCGTCATTAAGACACAAGCCATGGTGTGCCATCCATGCTTGTATAACTGAATAGATTTCATTGAGGGTCGTACTGTCTATTTTGTAGTCACCCGTGATAGGAAAGAGTATCTGGGTGTCGTCCGCGTAATTGGTATACGTGACACCCAGATAGTCTAGGATATCGAAGAGGGGTTTCGTGAATATATTATAAAGTGTCGGGGACACGCATGAGCCTTGCGGGACACCACAAGGTACTGGGGCCGGCTCGGCGGAATCTGTGGGAGAGAAGACCCTCATGGTTCTGTTCGCCAGGAAGGAACTGATCCATGCCGTGGCTGCATCTGAAAAGTGGGCTGCAGATTTCAGGTGTTGGCGGAGTGTTTGATGATTAACCAAATCAAACGCTGCTGACAGGTCAAGCAATAAAAGGAGTGCAAGTTTGCCATGGTCTTTCAAGGTTTGGATCTGGGTGGTAAGGTCAATAAGTGCAGTTTCCGTACCGTGTCTTGGTCGGAAGCCTGATTGCCTGAGCCCTAAGAGGTTGTTGGCTTCTAGATAAGCCTGTATTTGTAGGTAGGCTGCTCTGTCCAGTATTTTTAATAGGAAAGGTACCGTCGTTATTGGTCTGTAATTAGACGGGTTAGCTGGGTCAAGCGTAGGTTTTTTGAGGAGTGGAATGACCCAAGCGTCTTTAAGATTGTCAGGAACTATTCCAGATTTGAAAGAGGCATTGATGAGATTGGTAATGAATGGCGCCAGATCGTGTGCAGCTGCTTTAACAATCGGGGCAGGGCAGGCATCACCTTGGCAGTTTGAAGGTTTCAGTTTCCTGATGATGTTTTCTACTTCCCACGTTGAAAGGGGTGAGAAGCTGAAAGGTTTACAAGTCGTTTGGAGGGTTGGAGGTATGTTATGCAGTTGTTTGTGGTTAGGGTCTGCAGATAGCACAGATTTTTTTGCGTTAATTTTGGATTGTAGACAAGCTATTTTATCTAATAAGGCTTTCTGGATGTTGCTGCACCATAGTGCGTCAGTAATACCTTTGTCAGTCGGGGCAATAGGGGATTCTAATTCTTTGAGTATTTTGAAGAGTTCTTTAGTATTGGATTCCGCTTGTGTAATCCTTTTGTTATAGGAGTCTTTTTTGGCTAGGAGGAGCTTCTTTGTAGCTAGAGGATACTAGGGTTAGTTCAAATTTGTTCGGTGCTGTGGGATGTTTTTTCCAAAGTGCCTCAGCGGTTCTTTTGGCTTTACGTAGTTCTCTTAACTGAGGCGTGAACCATGTGTTAAGGTGACGCTGTGGTTTCGGTTTCCGCAGTTTTAGCGGGGCAATGGAATCCAGAGCTTTAAGTATAGCCTGGTTGTAGGTGTCCACTAGAGCTGTAGGGTCTGCATCTGAATCAATGTTATTCAATATGGGGAGTAGTATAGGTAGGAGTTTGTCGGGAGTAATGTCTTTCTTATTTCTCGTGCGGATGGCAGGGGCGATGGTGGGCGCTGAGTGAGTAGTGTTAGCTTTGATAGCAAAGGTTAGTTTGTGGTGGTCTGACCAGATGCATGGGTCATTAGATAGGAGGTCAATAGAGCAGTTGATGTGTGAGAGCCAGTCTAGAGTTCTACCTTTAATATGGGTAGATTCGTGGATGACGTGCGTGTGACCCAAATCAGATAATGAATTGGCTAAGTCAAGGGCATTGGTGTCTTTAGGATCATTGAGACCGAGGTTAAAGTCCCCAAGTAGTCCCCAAGTAGGATGGTTTGCGAGTTAGGTTTGGTGTTTATGGATATAAGTGATGCAATGTCCTCTGTGAAAGAGGCGATGGGTCCTGGTGGTCGATAAATGAGGTGCACGGTGGCCGTGTGGTTGGGTGAGAGGGGTAGCTTAATTGACAAGGATTCGGCAGACGGGATTTGCGCATCTTGGATGATTTTGATGTCGAAGGTATTTCTGTATATGAAGGCAAGTCCGCCTCCCTTTGTTTGAGTGGTGTTTCTGTCAGATCTTATGATGGCATAATCATTAGGTATTGCGAGGGCAAGAGATGGGCCGGATGCGGCATTGAGCCAGGTTTCAGTGACAGCGAGGACATCAAGGTTTTCATAGGTTATAAAGTCAGCAAGACTTTATAAAGACTGCTGCTGTTCTGGCTGGGTGGGAGTCCTCCCATGTGATCCTTGCTCACTAGATTGCAATTTGGGCTATTTTAAAAAATCTCTCTGTTGCTGATCTGCAGTGTGTAAACTGTATTGTCCCTCGTTCCCTTCCTGCTCCCCTTCCCCGCCTCGCGCTCCTCCCCAGGGTCTGATTGTGGGAATCCCGTGGGATTTCTCGGAGAAGACGATCATAATCCGACTCAAAGAGGTTTCTTCCACCATCTCCAAAATACCCAACTAACCATTTGGTGCCCTTTCATCTTCTCCACATTTACCCTGAGGAGAATCTACCCATTTCCGTCTTCTGAATATCATTTGGAGCCCTTTTTTTTCCAATTTCCTGGGAGTTTACCGTGGGAATCGCTTGCACTGAGCAACACGAAGAAGCAGGCTTTTCGTTTCTGAATTGCCTCTATTCTGTAGTGTATGATGGCAGATATAGCTACATATTTTGGACCGGGGGCTCCCCCTTCTCTGTCAATTTGTAAATAATCTACTGGATGGATGTGCAGCAAACCAAAAAAGGAATATCCGTGACGTGTTGTACCCATCTTGCTATTTTTTGGGTTTGAATCTGCCTAGCAGGTTTTCTGGTGCATGTTTGGCAGTAGCCTGAAAACATCTCTTCGTTCTTTACTGAATAACCTTTAAACAGCTTGATGATTTTTCTCCAACGCTTCCAATTTAGGTGGTAGGTGTCCAAGCAAGACATATTTTGGGGAAAATGTCAAACCAATCCGGCAAACATTTGATGGGACCCTACTGACCTACCTCAGAGCCACTCGCAGATAAGCATGAACTTAACTTTAACTTCTGGCTTGGCTCATACCTGTGTTTTGCTGCTAAAATAAAAGCAGGTTTTATTATATTGGGAAGTAAAAATGACATTTGAAGAGGGATACAGATGTGAAAAAAGTAAAAACCTGAATGACAACAAAGGTGCTTGCCTGTAGCCTCCACATAGCACTACTGGCTTAATGAAGGTGTATCTTGACTGAAAAGGAGGGCTCCACAGTGTTTGTATCTTCATGGTATAAGTGTCAGTTTTGCTTGTGTCTGTACAACACTGAGTAAAAAGGGAAAGGGGTAAACATATTCATATGTTGCCCAATGGTGTCATCTGCAAGATTACTGGTACTGATGTCCCTTCTTATGCTATGTTATGTTTCCGCGCTTAGAAACCTCTGGGTATTAAGAGCGTTATAAATAACCTATCATATCATGTTAAGTTGATTTATATGGTGCACCGCTTCCATCCCAATGGCGTCCAGGTGCTCAGTGAAGGCTCTTACCTGGGTAAGCAACTTACAGGGACACCCAGAGTGTTGTAGCGTGGCTGCAAATTAGGATGGACAACCAAGCGTGATCTGGCCTTCAATTAAATTAGCTCGAGCTCTTCACAGGCTCAATGTCAAGTAATTCAGGCGCTGTGCGCTTCACTCTGCATATAATATGCACCCATATTTCATTTTCTCAAGGCCGAGGCTGCATATATTTTTCAATATATATGCGACACTGGCTCGGCTCGGACTGCTGCTGTTCTGGCTGGGTGGGAGTCCTCCCGTGTGATCCTTGCTCACTAGATTGCAATTTGGGCTATTTTAAAAAATCTCTCTGTTGCTGATCTGCAGTGTGTAAACTGTATTGTCCCTCGTTCCCTTCCTGCTCCCCTTCCCCGCCTCGCGCTCCTCCCCAGGGTCTGATTGGGCCTGGCACCCTGTTCATTGCAACGCATTGAGGGTGAAGTCACCCCTGCGACTCCGGTTCAGCATTGAGCACTGCTGTCCTGGCCAGGTGATTGTCCTCCTATGTGAGCCTAGCTCAATTCATTGTAATTTGGGCTATTTTAAAAATCTCTCTGTGGCCGTTCTGCGGCTTGTAAACTATATTGTCCCTCATTCCCTTCATGCTCCCCCTCCCCGCTCCTCCCTCTCTTCCCGCTCTCCCTGGATCTAATTGGGCCTGTTCATCAAGTAGCACTGAGGGTGTAGTCACCCCTGCGACTCCAGCTTGGAATTGACTGCCGCTGTTCTGGCCAGGTGATTGTCCTCCGATGTGAGTCATGTGCACTTCATTGCAATTTGGACTATTTTAAAATTCTCTCTGTTGCTGCTCCATGTCTTGTAAACTGATTTGTCCCTTGTTCCTGACCTGCTACCCCTCCCCACTCGCCATCTCCCTCTGTTCCTCTGGGTCTGTTGTGCCTGGGGTCCTTATCATCGTTTCACATTGAGGGTGTAGTCACCCCCGTGACTCCGGCTCGGCATTGACTGCCGGTGTTCTGGCCGGGTGAGTGTCCTCCCATGTGAGCTTTGCTCAATTCATTGCAATTTGGTTTATTTTAAAAATGGCCCTGGTGCCGCTCTTTGCATTGTAAACTGTATTGTCCCTAGTTCCCGTCTTGCTCCCCCTACCCACTCCCCGTCTCCCAATCTTCCCCTGGGTCTGATTTGGCATGACACCACACTTATTCAGGTTCATAGGACTGCCCATTGCAGCCTGCTGTGGCGAAAGACCCTGAAGCAAAGGACAGATCCACAGAAGCAGTTCCAATCAGTGTCTGCCGGTGTCAGCCAGGAAAGCAAGAAGCCTGCAGCCGTCAACCTGCTGTGACTGAAAAGGTAGGTGCAGTGCAGACAGGGGGCTGCAATCACTGCAGCCCACAAAACTCACCCACCCCTCCAATTACTCATATCTCTCTTCTCACACCACCCTTAAGCATCTCAGTGAACTTCATTGTTTAGCCCTCTCGCATATCTCTCCAGGAAAGTTGCATTTATTGTCTTGCTGTATTAAAACTATGCATTCCCCCCCCCCTTTTAGGAAAGTCAAATCTAGGTGTTTTGCAGTCAGCTGTCCCCCCCTGGCTTCTCCACTTACTGCTCCTGCATTCCCCTGTGGTGTGTTGCCTGCTTGTTGCCTCATGTGTGCCTCCCTATGTGTGACTCCGCCCACTCTGGTGCTTCCTGTGGTGTGCGGCTGTGGGCTATGCTTCTTTTCCTCCTTCCCTCTCCCTCTTGCCTCCTCGCACCCCCATGGTGCTCTCAATTTCTCCCATCTTATCAAACTGCTACTCTATCTCCTATCTTATCCCTCTCATTAAGTCTGGAAGGAAAGAGTTCAAACGGGATATCCTGGTCTCAAACCCAGGCCTCCCTATCGCTGATACCGACATCAGCCCTTCCACCAGACAGACTCTCACCAACATCTTCTTGGTTGTTCCCTCTCCAGACCTATGAAACCCCCATTTGGTTGTCATTCTCTCTCCTTTCTCCTCCTCTCCCATTAATGGTGGCACCCGGTGTGATGTCCTGGTGGCCCCATTCCAATCGTCTAAGACCATCATTCATGTTGATCTAAATAGTACCGTCATGGTACAAGGCTCTCAGCATCTCCTCCTTCTTGATAGGCACCTTCTGTGTTTCATCAATTTTGTCCCTTCTCCTGCGACTCTCCTAACATCACTCTATCCCCTCTGCCACCTCTTTCCTCCACTGCTGCCTCTCTGGCACCCACCTTCTCTGCTCTGGCCCTGATGCCACTGCCGTCTGCTTCTTCTGCCCACTCTCGGACCCTTCTACCACCTCTGTTTTGTGTACCTCACTACTGCACGCCACCCGGGAAGTCTTTCAAATGTGGAAACCTGCTCCATGGAGCTACTCTCAACACTCGCTTTGCTGTCAAACACTCCTCTGACATCTACCACCTCCTCGAAGACCTTAACCTGGATGTCCTTGCTCTCACCGAGACATGGTTCATGGCCAGCTCTGTCCCAAGTTTTGACACTCTCCTCCCTGAGGGCTAAAAGATCTTCTCTAAGCCCAGAATCAACAGGCCTGCAGGCCCTGATCTTCCCAGAGGGTTGGCCAAGTGACCCTCTTCCTCTCAGAATGGGCTAACCTCTCTTCTTCTCTCCTTGCCTCAACCTCTTAACATCTCCTCCTCAGAGAGCTCAACATCCACCTGGATGCTAATAATTCCTTCTCTGGTCCCTTCCGCAACCTATGCAACTCTCTCTCTCCTTTCCATTCAACCCTTGGTTCTGACACAATCTGCTGGGCACCCTGTGGATGCTCTCATCTATTCAGACATGCCCCTCTCTAACCCTCTCACCACTCCTCTCTTTTGGACTGACCACTTTCCGGTCTCCTCTCACACAAAACCTCTTCCCCCTCAAGCAAATCCTACCCCAGCGCTGCCACCTTTGTACTTGGTAATTTGGCCCATGAAGCAAATGTCAGTGGATGCTTTTGCCTCTACTTTCTCTGCTCCTCCTACTCCTGCGGCTGACTCGCACTCTGACAAAGACCTTTCTAACTTGCATCTTTCTATCACAAACACTCTGGACATCCCTGCCCCTTTCATGAGAATCCATATGAAGCCTGCCTCAAGTGCAACTCTTGGTATGACTCCGACCTTGCTGCCCAGAAACGCAAGTGCAGTGTGGCTGAGAGGAAGTGGAGGGATGTGGGTGCATTCTCTGACAAACTCGCCTCCCGCCTGCTACAGAGGCAATACAGACACTCTGTCCTCTCCAAGAAGATGGTCCAAATCCAAGCCCGCATCTCTGTGGCCTCTAACAACACGGCCAAACTCTTTAAGATCTGCAAGGAGCTAGCCAATCCTACTGCAGTGTTCTCCTCTCCTGTTCCCTCCCAGGCCTTCTGTATGGCTCTGGCCTCTCATTTCACCACTAAACTCAGGACATCCTGTCCTCACTTTCCTCTTCCTTTTCCTGTACTCTATTCTATTCTGTTGGATTTTTGTATAGCACCAACGCACCCGCAGGCCTCAGGGTGCTCACAGAACAGTACAAACATGGAACATCAAGGTAGCACAGGATAGTGTGGTACCTCTCTCAGGCCCCCCTTGGCTGCCTCTCCCTCTCCTATTCCTTTTTCCTCCTTTGCTCTGATAACACCTGACAATGTCTCTAGACAAGTCCGATCTATGAAAGTGCTGTCTAAACATGTGCTCCCCTGCTCCTCCAGAACCATCAATGACCACATTGCCACCCTCGCTCCAGCCTTTGCCGATTTCTGCAATCACTTATTGGCCACTGTATGTTCCCCTCTCTCCTCAAGCCCTCTCTAGTGCACCCACTCCTAAAAAGCCTTCTGCTGATCCTACATGTCTGGCAAACTATCACCCAATTTCTATCACTCCTTTATTGAGCAAACTACTGGAAAACTGGACATCTCCCAGCTTAATGTTCACACTGAATCTGCTGGCTGCCTCTATGGCCATCAGTCTGGCTTCAGAACAGTCTGAGGCAAGGAAACTGCTCTCCTGAACACCTGTGAAGATCTACTCTCTAATCTCGACTACAGCTCTCCTTCTGGCCTCATCCTCCTTGACCTTTCCTCTGCTTTTGACATAGTCAATCATGCCACCCTGATCAACCGACTCCGTGTGAACCTGGGCATCACAGATCAGGCCCTGGAATGACTGACCTCCTTCCCCTTGGACTGCCCCTCCCGGGTCCAACTTAGGCCCTTTCTCCCCACCACCTCCCTCTCCACATGTGGTGTCCCCCAGGGCTCTTTCCTCTCACCCTGCCTCCTCAATGTCTATGTGGTCCCTTTGGCCACATGATTTCCACTTTCTCTTTTGACTTTTAGTGCTATGCGGATAACACTCAGTTCTCTTGCAGGCTTCCCTAAGCCTCCTGCCCTCCCTTGCTCATTCCTGACTGTCTATCCTCGATTGTGGATTTGTGTGCCAGTAAGACAGAGATCCTTTTCATTGGGATCCCTGCTCCTGTTTTCGCTCTCTCACCGTCGCCCACCTTGGGCACCCTACCCTCACCTTCCTATGATGCAAAAAACCATGGTGTCACCTTCGACTCCACTCTCTCCTTCTCTCCTCACATCATGGACCTTGTCAAAAAGGTCCGATTTCAGCTGCACCTCCTCAGAGGTATTCTAGCTTTCCTCACTTTCCTCCAGAAGCTCACTGCGTCCAGAGCCCTGGTTCTCTCCAGGCTGGACTACTGCAACAGCCTCTTTCTCAATCTGCCTACCTCTACTCTTCATCACTTGCAACTAATCCAGAACAGGACTGCAAGACTTATCCTTGGCCTCAACCCCAGGCACTGTATCTCTCCAGCCCTGAAATCTCCCCATTGGCTCCTGGTGGCTGAAAGCATCAATTTAAAGACACTCTGCATCATCCACAAGGTTTTCTGGGGCCGGGGACCGCACTACATCCAACTTTGTCTTCCGAAATACCTTCTTCTAAAGCCCTTCGCTCAGCTACCTCCAACTCGCTGAGGGTCAGACACTTCTCGAGACAGAGAGTGGGGGTAGATCTCTCATCTGCAGGTGGCTGCCTCTGGAATGGCCTTCCTGCCCCTCTCAAACTTGAGCCGGACCACCTGAGGTTCCGGAAGCACCTCAAGACCCTCATTTTCTCCTCTCCCTTCTCTCTCTCGCTTCCTTACTAACTGGCCTGTCTGCTGCACTGACTGGTTGCTTGGTTCCATCAGAGTCTCACTGGGTACCAGGCTCTTCCACGACCAGTCTTCCTTTGCACTGCCTCTTGGCCTACCACGCACTTATGGGCAGTAATTGTAACCCCTAAAGCCCCCCTGTGTCCTTGCACTTACCCAGAGCCCCGCTGCCCTGGCTGCACTTACTCAGAGCAATGCTGCCCTGATAGCATTTCCTCCTTTCCTTTTCCTTGCACTTCTCCCTCTCCTTCCTCATGCACTTCTATTGTCGCACTTGCGCGATCTGAATGACACAAGGCCTAGTAGGATTGCTTGTCTTCCCTCCCTTGGCTTGTGGCACTTAGAAGCACTTGTGTACAGGAGCGTTTTAAATGCCATACCATATCATATCAATCCCCAAACAGGAGACTTACTTTCAAATGCTTGTCACATTTTCACCAATCCACATATACCAGTAATAGCTTTAACCATGGAGCTGAGTAATTGTGATTAGAAAACAAATACCTTTTTGACAAAAACAATTACCTTTGTGACAAAACCAAATACATTTGGGGAGAAAACACTGCCATGAAGTGATTTTGCAACCGGGTAAAATCACTCCCTGAAAAAACAGAGCCCTGAATAAGATTATGGGCCTCATAACGAAGAGACGGGTAAGAGGTTAACGGCACTGGTAAAGGTGCCAGAGCTGTTAACCCCTTACCGCCTTATTATGAGGTCTGCTCGCAGGACCCGCTCAGGATGCCTGGTTTTACCAGACGTCCTTAGCGGGTCCCGGGAGCGCCCCAACATGCTAACAACGGGCCCGTCATTAACAGGCCTGTTGTTAGCATTTTCCCCATTCCCATTGAGCCCTATGGGGGATCAAATTGGAATAGTGATGGACTGGGTCCGGGTTCCCTGGATGGGGAAATACCGGGCCCTCCAAGGGCGGAATGGCCCGGTATTTCACCATTCAGGGAACCCAGACCTGGACCCAAGTTTGGTGGTAGCCATGCCCTTATTAAGGGCATGGCTACCTCCAAACTCGTAATGAGGCCTTATGAAACATTTGTGTAATATGGGACATCAACTGTTGAACAATGTATGTGATAAAAAAAAACAGCACTACACAAATATCTCAAACTCTTTTTTACTGTTAAGAACTTTCCAGACCAGCATGCCAAGTAATGCATTATGCACTGAATGGGAATTTTGTAACCCAGATACAACTTTGTGGTTCTAGTCTTGGAGCATGGCACAACTCCAGCTTCCTACAGGACGAACACTCTGGCACTTCTACTAGCGATGTGCATTTTCTTTTCTTGCATTGGTGGCGTGTCATCATTAAATGGTTGCAGGCGGAGCCCATGCAAAGTTGAACCACTATGTATCTATACTTGCCCATGAAAGCTGCTCTTTGAAGAATAATAAGGTGATGAGTCATCATCACCTATGTGATTTATAAATCTTGTCCTACTACACTATTGAAACATGCTGCCAATGTCTGTAAGCACTGCCCTATGTATCAACAATTAGACATCCACGTGACACTTGGGGTTTCAGGGTCAGGTGTCCTGGAGTTTGTGCCGATGGACTGTACATTATTGCAGGAAAGCAAGGTGGGAGATGTCCATGTTCCATTCATTCCTTGCATTAACGACCATCTGAGAGCTTTCCTCAGACTACTAGGTAGGGATATGCTGTTTTTTCATTCAGCCGCCTTTCCAATATCACAGGCATGATTCTGTGTATAATGCAATAGTCATTGTCATCAATCGCATGGCTTCCATGTATCTGTATTGCATGAATATTTGACCTATAGGTAGTTTGTGAGTAGGTGGTTTGCATCATCAATTTCAAGGCTAGGAAATATCTTTGCTAAATGTCCTGTCAGCAATCTTCAATGTGTGCTCTGTAAAGCAGACTAATGAGTAATGTGAAATGTGCTGACTTTTTGTACTGGCAAACCCTAGTATATTGGGCCTCATTACGACCAAGGCGGTAAGGGGTTTACGGCAGCGTAAACAGCGCCGACCCTTACCGCCTGATTACGAGGTCCCTTAGCGCCATGGAGCTTTTAACACCTGCTTTTAGCAGGTGTTAAAATCCATGGCGCTAAGGGACCATGGAGTTAATTACGCCACCGTAATTTACGGTGGCGTAATTAACTCCTTCCCCACTCCCATTATGCCCTATGGGGCAAAAATGGGAATGGGGAAGGGTAAATGGGGATTGGGGACTTACCGCCCCGCCAAGGTCGGAATGGGGCGGTAAGTCCGCCTACCACCATGGCGTAAATGTAGTTTACGCCATGGTGGTAAAGTCACGGCCCAGGCGGTAACTTACCGTCTGGGTCGTAATGATTGTCTAAAAAGTTAAGTGACCGTTGTCACTATATAATTTAAGGCAGCCATCAATACTCATGTAAAATCCTCTAAATCCCTTTCTTATTACCGGCTTTTTGTGACATCATTACTAACCAGTAATGTGAAAATAACTTCACTACATCTCTGTAATCAGTTATTACACTTCAGTTGTGATGTCACAATGCCTGTTGCTTGAGCCAACACATAGAGCAGAAATCCAGCTCTCACTGGGGCACTTAATTAAAGCTGTCTCAAGCTTTTCAAATTCCTGTATTGTAAAATAGCTTTCAATGACATGTTGCAATCATTAACTGATAAGGAACTCTTTGTGGAAGTATGTTTGTTGTGTGCACTGATGGAGTTTAACACATGAGAACAAGAATCTGCATGTTCTTATTTTAAAGTACAAAACAAACAAAAAAACCTTTCTTAGATGCATTTATTAAATTGCCTAAAGTATGTGTCTGCAACTTATCAGACTCTGCATATTAGTTGATAATATTCATCAGCATGTGGACAATCTCTTAGATTGCACTAAGTAGGAAGACAGGTGTAACAGGATGACAGTGTATGGCCATGTATTATAAGCAACACAATATCCCCTACCATATGTTTTAAGGATATTGCAAGTCAATGAGGAATTAGTGGAATGAGACTGCAGAATGCAAGCCAGAGTGTATTTTTCTATGTCAATATCCGCCATTCATTTGTACTAATTGTCCTTATTGTTCGCAGGCCTTCTCTACTCCATTTGATTGAAATTCTCAGAGATTACATGGCTATATATTGGCTTCCTTGGCCTATTGGATTATTAGGGTCGAGATAGGAACGCAAGGGTAGGAAAATCACCTGATTTCTGGTGTTGGCTGTCCCATATCCATGTTTGCATTCCAGAGACATTATTTCTTTTGCTGAGAAATTGTTGGGACCTTTATCTGCCAAATCCCTTCATCTGATGCAAATAGTAAACAAACGCATTCATCTAAAAAACGCACTATAGTTAAAATGCATGTGTGGCCAACCACAAAGGAATACATGTGTGCATGCACGCTGTGTTAGGTTTAAACTGTGTCTGTGACAATCGACAAATTGTACATCCGGATTAAGTAACAAAGGGCTCATATGAGCCTGAAGTAATTTGAACCTGACACAATGTGCACACTCAAAGAGACCTCATTTAAAAAAGAAATAAAAAAAACAAAAACATTTCATGGTAATTGAAAAAAAAGGAAAGTGGTGAAAAGCTATCAGAAAATTGCACCACTTTGAGGGTAAAAGGTTGCTGCAAACGTTATATTTCTTCCTCTGGAGCTGTCCTCTTATGTCAGATTGAACCAGATGTAAGTTGCTACTGAAACAGGTTCAGCTCAAGAGTTAACAACTAACCTTAGGCACGACTCTGCTTGCAGTCGGTAAGTTCGAATCCTATGCAGGGCAAACTCAGCATTTAATCTTTCTGAGCGAGATATATTACCATTTAATAGCGTTACAGTAATAATCAATAGTGCAGTTAAAAGAGAGAAGAATCTGACATGCAGGGCTAAATAACACCACCGTTTTTGGGGTATCCAGTGATAAAGTCACCTGGGAAATGGCCACCAGGGTGTGACATTTCCCAAAAAATGCAACCTCATAAAAATTAAACACTTTTCCCAAATGGCAATAAATTATTAGATGGAAAATCAAACGTGACAGATGGAACATGAGATAAGATGCATTTGACTTAGTGAATTCTCCACGGCATGGAGGCAGGTAGGAAGCCATTACATGGGGTGCAAGTATGTGCATGAAATTTGTTAATAGTTTATAAAAACTCTTAAATTAGTACAGCCCTATGACTTGTTAACATAAGGAGTCAGAAGGGAGCCTGTTGTGAGTCTGATGCTTTGCTAAACCCTTGCCTCACAGAAGAAATCATGGGTAGAAGAAATAAATATATACTTTAACAAGGTCCCCTGGCATGCTCTGGTGACTTCTAATGTGGTGACGTTGAGAACCAGGAAATTCCCCAAGCTAGCAGATGATTGACAGGGCGGTGACATGGGGAGGATTCCCTGATCTACCTTGCTTAGACCCATCGCATGTCAGGGATTTGTAAGAGGATTCAATTCAGCACTACAGCTAAGTTAACGCCTAGTCTAGAATACTGAATGAAAACCCTTATTGATATATCTTTATGTCCAGTTCATGCGTTCTGGATGACTACCCCTATATAACACCCCTCTCTTGGAATCCCCCTGACCCCACTGAGCCAAGAAGTAGTTCTGTTTTGCAAGTTTAAAAGGTTTATTTGATAATTTAAAATATATATATATATCACACTTTATAATAAATTAATAATTTAATAGCACACTTAATCTGATATGATAAAGATTAACAACGGAGAATCTGGCACTAACACGCTTCTTATAATCACTAAGGAGTTGACATGAAATGGATAAGGTAGCACACTGGTAAATAGGAACAAAAGTATAATGTGGTAGAGGATGCTTTATGTAAGCTCAGGTGGATGCAATATTCAATGAATGCAGTACAGAAAATACTCAATATGATTTCAACCAAACAATGTAATCACTTTTCTCTGGCAATCCCCTCCCCCCCTTGATGCAAGGCAAGGAAATGGAAGGAAAACACACAGTTCTCAGAAATGCAATCAATGTAAATCAGTTCACCCCAGCAAGCTTACACTACAGAAAACAGATAGGAGTTTTGAAAACACAGGCAAAATGCTTTGATATGTGCTAGCAATGGATGAGAAATATGCTGGAAATGCTTTTAATTCCCTTTCAGAGGTTCAGGGTGAGTGGTATCTAGTTAATATTAGTCCAGGCTCACACTAGCAATGAGGCAGGGATAGTTAGCAGGTTAAACGAATTTCTGGCAAATGGAAGGCAAGCAGCAGCAGTTTTTACATGTGAAGAAATTTGCAAATCGCGGTAAAATTCGCGAATGCGTGTTCCGCGATTGCGGTAAAAATATATAGGGGGTAGGAATGCGGTTCTAGGTTCGTAGGAAAGCCACGATTCTAACCTTTCAGATGAAAGTTATTGCAAGTCTCTAGCACAAACGGTTGCGGAGATATGAGCGATTTTGTGAAGGTCGTTTTTCAGATTTGAAATTTTAAAGTTCAAAAAGACAAGTGCAGCTTGCAACTAGGAAATGACAAGTGACAGCTTTGCAAATGGCAGGTGACAGTTAGGAGACAGTTCTACTTAGATTAAAATAGGATTGAATTATATTATTTTAACTAGGAGATTGGTTCTGCACAGTTTTCTAGGTACTCACACTATATTCTTGAGTGAAATGGGCCTCGCCATGGATCTGGTCAGGTTTTAAATTCGCCTCTGGTCTCTGCACTTCACAGTGATCTGGGTCAGCTCTCTCTGGTTCTCTGGTCTGGGTCTCTAGTTCTGGATAGATTGAAGTCTCTAGTTTGGCTCTCTGGAGGTTTGATGGAGGCAAAGTATGGATTTTTCCGGCAGAGCTTCCAGCGGCAGATGGAATTGAAGGTCCCTATCTGTCCTGTCTGTCTGCTTTTATGTGTTTAGAATGTGGGTGTGTTCTAGCATCACTGACCCTACCTCTCTCTCAGCTTCTAATTGGTCAAACTTCCATTTATCATTTGATTGGGGAAGGAAGTGTGTGTCAGCGTGATGTCATTTTATGGCTTGCAGATAGGACACTCCTCTGTCAGATTGCACATATTCTATATTTGATAATAAAAGACATATTTCACAGTTACACAGTTGCTTGAAATTACATATATATGGTGTGGCTGAATTTAGCCATGTCTCTGTCCAAATCTGCTGTTTCTAAGAGCTTGCATTCAGAAATGGCACATAATTGACTTTTTAACTGATTTTTCAATTTCTGACATTGACCCAACTTTACATACATGTGTGCAGGGAGTATGGACATTAACTGATGAAGTTTCAGATTTTTAACATGCATACATTTAGAGTAATATCCACTTTTCCGCTAAAACCCCCCTGAACATACCACCGGTTCTAAAAACCTCTTAAACTGTGGGCAGAAAAATCACAAGAATTATGGTGTCATTTATAAAATTTTCACATGTCTGCTCTATGAGTTATTCATCTTTTTAGAGTTATGTTCTGGCTCCAAAGGGGTGTGGTTTCCTCTCAGCACAAGGTAGAAATACTGGTTTATCCAGTTCTGCCAAGCCAGCTTGCTCTCACAGGCAGTGCTCCTCCCAGCTTCTGCCAAGAGGAAGCTACATTTTACGACCGCTGTAATAAAACCTTTGCCTGAGTCAGGAGAGGCTCATTGTTCAAGAGGAAGCCATTTATGATCCTCTCAATAAACCCTCTGCCTGGGTGAAGGGAGTTGCATTGTTCACTCTCCTGCAGAGCACAGGTAATTCAATTATCAGATAGATGGCATATCCTTAGTGTGAGCAGCAAAAGGGCAGCTAGGCCTGGGAACACAGCTGTGACTCAAGTTTCACTCCTGATGGGGGTAGTTGCCAGGCAAATTGGAATCTCTTTAAGCTGTCATTTCTGTTCCCCAGTTTCTGCATTCAAATAAAACTAAACATTTTCACATATGCAGCTAGAAGGCTGATTCTAAGTTTAAAACTATGACATTTAAACAGTTACAAAGGCATGTGACACCAAACATAGGTCACTCATTTAATCTAAACATTTTCGATTTTAGTGTCTTTAAATCCAGTGCAACTTAAACTGCTGACTCCATAGCAGTTTTGTTATAAGCATTGTTCTGGGCTCTTCATTTCCCAGATTTTGTAGGCACACAAAACTCCATTCTACCAAATGTCTGCTGATGTCCAGTGAGTTTTTAGATGTGTTGCAATGTTTAAAATAGACAGTTTGAGCCTGCCTTCAGAGAAACACAGGGTGGTTTTAAACTGCCGGCTTTTGGATAGTGGTGAGTACTGGTACTGCACCCATTTTTGGGATTTAAGAAAATGAATTCCCAACAATTCTAGGTTGCATTTGGCAATCAGCATTGCAATTCCCAATGGTTTCAGACTACTGTGCGGGTAGTCCAATGGTGATTTTAAAGCGCTTTGAAGCTAACCGGCGCTACTGTTTTTCCTTTGGCAACCCATTTCCCTCATGGCAACCCGGCCTTTCGTTCTCGCACTGGTGGGTGGCAAGTGAGGCAACCATTTCGGTGTGCGCACAAACTGCGCAGCTTTCCTGGATTTCGGCGCACATGTGGGTTTTCCGCCATCTTGAATTTTCTAAGCCCACAGCACCAAATGTTGTGGCATGATAGCTTAAACGTGGGTCAGGACACCCAACAAGCCCCCCCACGCGACTGCACTTTGAATTTGAGTCGATGGGGAGTCGCGTGCCCAAGGGTTTTGACCCACGCACCGGTCTGTCCGCATAATCTTCTTCCTCTTCTGTAGATGGCATAGTTCAGCATCTTCTTCTCCATCCGGTACTGATCGATCAGTTCTCCTCGCCGGTCCTGATGGGAATATTGGGCGGTCCACTGGGCCCATTGGATCTTCGTTCCCGGTCTCCGTATCATCCTCCTTGGCCCGTCTTCAGGTTTTCTTTCTCCTAGGACGACAAAGGAAGAGCGGCAATACCTACTCATAGACTTTTTCCACCACTGTTGAGATAGTGGGGCAGCATATGCATTTCATCATCACGAAACATTACATTCTTATTTTGAAAAAATAAAAACAGTATAACTAAGAGACAGTTTCATGCAAATCACAATATTTTAGAGACTAGATGTGGTATGTTTTATGGTTGGAACTGAATTAGTCTGAGACAGTACCCGCTAGGATTCCAGAGGATTCCTCCAGTTGTTGCAGAGTGTGCCTGGGATGGCAACATTTCAACTGGTTTATGTGGACCCACTTGTCTTCCCCCTCTGCCGAACCGCCTTTGGGGATGTGGATTTTGTAGGCCACAGGTGAGATCTTGTCGATGATCTCAAAGGGTCCTTTCCATGTAGGCAAAAATTTGCGCTGCTTGGCCTGGTTCCTTTGGAAGTTGTATAGATAGACCCGGTCCCCCACCTGATATTCCTTCCTGGAAGTTTTCAGGTCATAGTGGGTCTTCATGCTATCAGCTGATCTTTCTAGATTCCGCTGAGCATAAGCAAAAGCATGTTGGAGGTGTTTCCTTAAATTCTCTACATACTCATGAGTAGTGGAGGCATTTATCAGTGTCTGCTCTTGGGTCCTATAGAGCAAATGCTGAGGAAGCACCATCTTGCGCCCAGTCATCAACTCAAATGGTGACATTTTGGTTGCAGATGAAGGGGTAGATCTGATAGCCATTAGGACCAGAGGTAATCGGATATCCCAACTTGGCCCAGAATCTGCCACAAACTTCTTTAATATGCTCACAATTGTCCGGTTATATCTCTCTACTGCCCCAGAAGAAGCTGGCCGATAAGCAATATGCAACTTCCTTTTGACCCCCAGTATCTCCCACATCTTTGTCATTACTTCACTGGTGAAGTGGCTACCTCTGTCTGACTCAATCCTTTGAGGTAGACCAAAACGGGAAAAGATGTGGTTAATCATCAAGGCAGCTGCAGTTTCTGCCTTGCAGTTTGGGGCTGGGAGACATTCCACCCACTTGGTAAACAAGCATGTCACAGTCAACATGTATTTATTCCCCCTAGCAGAGCGAATCACGGGGCCTACAAAGTCGATTTGTAAATCTGACCATGGCAGTGTCATCCCCCTCTTTTGGAGAGGTGCACGATGCGTGAGGGATGATGGCTGAAATTGTGCACACACAAGACACCCCTTCAAGTATTGGTCGAGGTCCTGCCCCATGTGTGGCCAGTATGCAACCTCTCTTAAGATTTCCAGTGTTGTGTGAAAACCCTATGACCGGCGGTGGCCGCATCATGGGCGTGACTTAACATCAGGCTTCGGAATGAGGTAGGAACCACCCACTGATCGTGGCCAGCTTTGGATTTCCTTACCAGCAAACCGTCTTGGATCCGGAACATTTTTGGACATTTCATCAACACTCTTAGGTCCTCTCTCCCAATGTAATCGGTATCCGTCAGGGGAAAGTTCTCAGGGTCCTCAAGGTGCTGGTAAAATTTACCAATAATTGGATCCCCCTTCTGAGCAGTAATCAAATCAGCATCAGGGGTCTCCTTACTCCATTGTGCAATTGAAAGGTCGTTGTGAGCATTTGTCTGGGACCTAGTGATGGCAGTGACCTGGATTTCCCCCAACAGGGACTCAATCTCAATTAGATCCCCCTGGATGGCCCCGGTTTTGGCCAGCTGATCAGCTAAGTCATTTCCAGTTTTGTCTGGTCCCTCTACTTTGGAATGACCCTTGATCTTTTTCCAGTAGATGGTCATCCCATTCGATGTGACCAGATCATCAATGTTTTGGATCAACTTCCCATGTTTCAAGGGTTTGTTGTTAGCACATAACATGCCTCTGGTTTTCCAATTAACCAGGTGCTCCACGAACCCGTTCCGTACATAATCCGAATCTGTGATTATGACCAGTTCGTGGAGTTGATGCTGGACAGCAGTGAGGATGGCCTGATGCACAGCCATCAATTCTGCGACCTGACTACTTCGGGGACCAATTTTGTATCCAGCGGAGGGTTCTGGGGACTCATTCACCCATGCATTCCCTACGCCGGCCACCAGTTCTTTCTCCCCGTCGTTGTCAACATGGTAAGAGCATCCATCCACATAGACAGTGGGCATTCCCTCACACTTGTCCTCTTTAAAGACTTTGTGTGGGGAATTAAGGTATGCCTCCGTGTTGTCCTTGATTTTTAGACTTTCGTCCTCGAGACAGTTTTCTCTGGCACAATCATGCAAGTCAGCCAGACCTTGCGCGAGGGGACTCTTCTTGTTTTGGCCATATCGGACCTCCACAGGAAAGCCTTGCATTGACAGAATCCAGGAAGTAATTCGGGAATTACTCACATTTCCGGCCCGGATTCTGTCACTTTGGAGATATTGCAGAGGCTGGTGTGGAGTCTCCACTATGATGTGTTCCCCCTGGATAAACGGGCGGTAATTCTTCATTGCCCACACCGTTGCCAGGAGTGCCTTCTCACAATCGTTGAATTTTTCCTCCACAGAGGATAAAGTTTTGCTCGCATAGGAGATTACTTTATTGACCTTGTCATGCTTTTGGTATAATACGGCCGTCAAGCACGTATTAGAGAACCCTGTCTCCAGGAAGAACTCCTTGTTTCTGACAGGGTAAGCTAAGCAAGGCGCTTGTGAGAGGCTTCTTTTGAGTTGTTTTACTGCCTCGGCTTGTTCTGGACCCCATTCCCACTTGACCCCCCCCTTCAGGAGATGAATCAGGGGTCTGGTGATCTCTGCGTAGCCCTCAATGAACTTTCTGCTGTAATTAGTCAGTCCAAGGAGGCTCCTTAGTTCCCACATGAGTTGTGGGGTCTTTCAGTTTCTGAAGTGCTTCCACTTTCTTTTCCTGGGGACAGAGACCCTGAGGAGTAATCTCATGCCCCAAGAAATTAACACGGGTTCTACACCACTGTGCTTTCTGAAAGGAAAGTTTTGCTCCGGCGGCCCTCAACTGTGTCAGAACATAACGGATCTCCGCTATGTGTTCCTCCACAGATGAACTTTTGATGAGGACATCATCTACATAAGCCAGGTTACCCCTCGCACCCAGGTCGGGCATGGCCTTATGTAGGAAAATGTTGAATTCATTGCCGGAGTTGAGGTATCCGAAGGGAGTCCGGGTCCATGTGTACTGCTGGCCCCCAAAGGTAAAAGCCAGCTTGTATTGGTCCTCCCTACTGACAGGCACGGTCCAGTATCCATTGGTCAGGTCTATTGCAGTGAATACCTGTGACCCCTGAATCTGGGCCAGACCTTGGTCAATGTAGGGCAGAGGCCATCGGGAAGTATGGACCCGTTTGTTGAGCTCCCTAAGGTCGGCGCAGAGTCTCCACTGGCCGTTTGGCTTCAATATTCCCAGCACCGGATTATTGAAGGTGCTGTGGACTGGACGGATTATTCCCCGGGACTCAAGGTTCTTAATTATTTCAGTAAGGGACTCCATGGATGCGAGAGGCAAACGATATTGCTTCACAAACACTGGAGTCATGCCAGGGTCCGTGGGGATTGTTGTTGTGTGGATGTCGGTGCGACCACAGTCATATGAGTCTACCGCAAAGAGATCTTGGAAATCCAAGAAAACTTGTTTCAACTTTTGCTTTTGTTCCAGAGTCACACAGGCATCAGCTAGATTGACTCTCTCTTCCACCATCTGCCTGAAGCCTGGAAATACTTCTGGTTTGGCTATCTCCGCGGCCTCCTCCAGCTGGGTGGAGAAGTCCCTGGTCAGAGTGCTGATTTGGACCGGAGGCTTCAGGTGGGCAAGGCAGCCTTCATGGACCTGGAAAATCACCTCATCCGTCCTGAAGTCACAAGTCACATCTTCCTTACCATAAGGGCAGGAAGTGTACACCAGGAAGTTCCCCCCATGCCGGGTAAAAATCCTGTCTGGTGTTGTATTGTCCTCACTGTCACTGTCAAAACAGTCCTTGGGGATTGGTCCTAACAGTTCATTTCTAAGATCAATGGAGAAATGTCGGTCATCAACCGCCATTCCAATAATGGTGCCTGCGGCTAGAGTAATACTCTTTAAGTCGCTGTTATCCACCTCTATTGGAATGGTGTCATGTTCTATGTTGACTAATGGAGTTGGCTTTACCCCCAACCCTTGCTGTTGGAGAGACGCATTTAGATGTATGTAAGCATCAGGGTTTTTCAACTCTTGTCCCCTTTTAACTTTCACTTCCAGGGAGAATTGTCGGGTCCTTTCTGGGATGGTGACTTCCTCTTTAGTCTGAATTTCAACTGCATAAGGTAGCAATTGAGCTGACCTAAATGCTTTTTCTGGATCATCAAAGCCCATGGGATTATCCGCTCATCGGGACCAAGCTTTGAAGTTTATTAGGTCCAAACTAATGGCAAAGCGATTGAGAATGTCACTGCCTAAGTAAAAGGCGGCAGGGACGTCTCGCACGACCCAACAATTATGGACTATGCTCTTGTTGCCAATGGAGATTTTGAGCATACACCTGCTTGGCAGGAGATGTTTGGAATTAGGTGCTTCCAGGTCCATTTCCCATTTGTCTATCAGTTTGAAGGTGGGAATGGCTGGATCTTTTGGGAGTTGGCGGAACATGGCTTTGCTGATGAAGCTCTTACCGTTGTTCACACACACTCGAGCGAGAACAGAGTCCTTCCCATCATTTAACTGAACAGGGATGAACAACTGCTCTCCAATTTGCTGAATATCAGCCAGGCTCTGAGCTGATTTCACATCTTTCTGGACTATAGGAGTGGGAGTTTCAGATTGTGGATTGGTATAGAATTTCAGAGTGTTTCCTTCCAGCGTGGAATACCACCTTAAACTGGAAGGAAGGTTAATTTTCAGAAATAGAGAGGACCCCCCATCACTAGTCTGTTGTCCTACTGCTATTACTGTCACGTCTGGAATCTGGTTGTTCTGGAAGTGAAATTCTACTTGGTCAGATTTTTGTTCAACCATGTGGCATGTGCCGTTTAAACTAACATGGTTGACACTCTGTTTTAATTTTATGGGTCGGCTAGTCTGGGTCCAGAGGACCTTGTTTACGCAATCAATTAGGGGTGACAACCTTCTCAGGAGGTCATTCCCTAGTAAACAAGGGGTGCCCTCTGGGGTCACAACTATGACCGGGTGTTTCAACTTGTGTCGCCCGATCTTAATGTCCAAGTCTGCAGTCCCCTCAACGGGAATTTCCTTCCCGTCAAAGTTCTGCAGTTGTCCAGGAAGAGAGGTGAGAGGAATTTGGTAATCCTCTCCCCTTCCTGCATTCAGTTCATCAAAGGCCCTTCTGGACAGAAGGGTAGCTTGAGATCCAGTGTCCACCAGTGCCGAGATTGTACCCTGCCCCTGTACTTGTACCGGGGCATAATATCTTCCCTCCTTCTCCTCAAGGGGGCACAGATAATGTACATTTTTGGACAACTGGTGGGCTAACTTTCTGGTTTTGGACATCGCGAGAGAAGAATTTTGGGCAGAATTCTGTGGAGAGCCTTGGGAATCTGAAAGAAAAAGTTGGCAACTGGAGATCAGAGCCATTGTGGGTTCCCCTGGCTCCGGTTCTGGGCCGCCCCCCCCTTTTTGGAGGCAGTCACCAGGATGGGTTTGAACCAGGGGATTTTCTTGCTGTTGGTTCTGGGATGAGATGGTGGGCGGCGGTAGCTCAGTCTCCACATCTCCCCAGTCTGGATTTGCATCCCTAGGGACCCATTTTTCTTTGGGAGGAGTTCCCCCCTCTCTGAAGGAGAAGATCCTTTTCCCAGGATCCTCTGAGGATCCCTCTCCCTCAAATTGGAAGATCTGTACCTCCTCCTCAAACTGAGTCTGTTTGGGTCTTTTGTTTCTCCTACCCCCCCTCTGCTCCTTAGGAGGCAGACTTTCAGGGGCAAGAGATTTTGTTTCCGGTTCCTGGGTTTCCAGGGGCTGTTTACAAGTGAGGAAGGAAGCTTCCTCCAAGGCTTTACACCCCCCTTCCCTTTGTGCCTCCTCCCTGGGAACCGGTGAGTTATCGGGGTGCTGCCCCCGTCATTGTTCTGGAGCACCAGGTCCAGAGTTGGGTGCGTTCTGCGCCGGCACGCCCATCTGAGGGTTCTGCTGAGCCCTCAGTATGTGACCCAGATCCCGCGCCATGTTTTGAACATGGCGCTCTAACTGGGAAACCCGCTCAGGCTGATACGGGGCCCTGTTTTCTCCCCTGGGCTGATCCCGGGAAGGGTAGCTGTCCCTCCTCTGGTAATACCCCGGGTTGGGAAGATTTGGGTACCCCTCCACCCTTGGCCTCCCCTCTCCCGGATTAGGTTGTCTGGGCTCAGGGAATTGGGGAAAGAAGGATGGATGATTTTGGGGTTGGAAATTGGGTGGATACCTGGGGAAAAAGTTCTGCCCAGGATTTGGAGAGTTTCTGCCCTCCGGTGGGAAGTTAGGAGGGAAGTTCCCTGGGTTAGGTGCTTGGCTGGATCCCCCCCCTTGGGCTGGAGGAGTCCACACATAACCCAGGATGGGTCTGTTTCCCTTGTAACGGGGACTTACATAATCAGGAGAGCGAGGGACCCCATTTGTGGGGCTGCCTCCCTGGCTCCCTGTCTGTGACTGGCCCGAGGACCTTCTGGGCCTAGCATTATTAGGTGCAGGTAGGTTTTTAGGCCCCCCCATCTCCAAATCTAAAACGGGGGTGACCTTTACCTCTGCCACCTTGGCAGCAGCAGGGGTGGTGTTGTCTTTGGGGTTTTTCTGGGCATTACTTTTGCTATCTACCGGTTTCTGCACCTCATAGATCCGGGTAGCCTGTTCAATGACCCAGTCTAAAGATCTTTTCTCGTGAAAATCCCTCACGAGCTGGGTCATGATATATTTGGGCAAGGCATGGAAAAACGTATTAATAAATTCCCTGCTATCCGTGCGCACCCTTCTTGTGGTCTGTGCAAAAGCCCGCTTTAACTCCTGCACAAATTCTTGTGGGGCCTGATCCACCCCACATTGCAAATTGTAGGCTGCCTTGCGAGCCTCTTGAGGATTTCTGTGAACAGAAAAATGTTTCAAGATGGCCGCCTTATAGGTGGACCATCTTAAATGATTTTGGTCCTCCAGCCCCGCAAAGAAACTGGAGTATTCCGGGGAGAAGGTCCACTTTACATATTGAATACAGCTTTGGCTGTCCTTCAAATGGAAAGTCTCCATCATTTGTTCAAACAACTCTAAGTGCTCCCAAACAGAATACTTAGCGTTCTTATGGTAAGGCGTGATGACGCTCCTGATCGCCTTAATCTGCTTTAAGGGGTCCTTAAGCAAGGCCCTTTTTGCCTTATTGGCCTTTTTGGTTCGGGTAACCCTTGTCCATTTGTCCTCGGACTCAGAGGCACTGCTCCCAGAGGTTCCCGTCTGTTCTTCCATGTTTTCCCGGATTCTGCGAGCCTGGGAATGGCTGGCAGAATGTGGGGACCTGGTCTCCTGTGTCCTGCGCAGTTCAGAGGAGTCTTCAGATTCCTCCTTGCTGCCAGGATTTGATGGGTACCCCCTCCACTGACCTAACTGGGCAGAGGTTTTCAGGATGCCCTTAATGGGCCTACTCTCCTGGGGTTCCCCATTGAACTGTACTGTACTTGGGTGCCCATACCCGGATGCCCACCCCTCCATTCCTGAGTGGTACTGGCCTATGAGCCCCATACTCTTAGCTGGATAGTAATCTGCCATCCCTGTGGCCCTGTGCTCATGTGCGCCAGGGGACATGGGGGTGGTAGAGTCCAGGGACTGGGGGAGATGAAGGCCCCTGGTGTTAGGGCTCCTGCGGTTATGGTCAGGAGTCTCTCTTTCCCAGCGGACCTCATCTCTATCCGCCCCTGCTCCCTGTTGCAATGTAAGAGCCTGCATTTGTGCTTTCAGTTCCTCTGTTAAGGCCTTACTCGACTCTATCAGTTTCTCCTGCATCGCTACCTGTTGCTGGAACCTCTCATTGTGCTGGCAGAGAGCCTCATTTTCCCTCTGTGCTTCCTGGTTGGTCCTGGAGAACTGGGCCAGTCTTTGCTGCAGGAGGGTTACCTCCTGAGCTGTGTCCCTATTGGCCTGCTCCTTTCTTGCTAGAGCATCCTCCACCCTCCTGGTGTGCTCTAACAAGTTCTGGTGTTCTTTTTGGAGGTCACCCAGTCCCTGGTGGGCCAGGTGATTTTCTTCCATTTTCCTTTTTAAATGGCAGACTTCCTGGCCTATGGCGTCTCTTTCCTGACTAAGAGCCTGCATTTGTGCCGCCAGGTCGTCCCTCTGCCTTTGGAAGGCACCAGCATTCTGGCGCTCCTGATCAAACTCTGCCTGGGTATCCAGGTCTTTCAGAATTAGTTTGTTGCTCTCTGCCTTCACTCTATCTAGGTGGCCTTGCAGGGTGACTACCTGCTCAGCACATACCCTGTTGAAGTCCAGTTGTTGCTCCAGCTTTTTCTGGTTTTGCAGTAGGGAGTCCAAACCTTCTTGGTATTCCTTCCGCAAGGCCAGAAATCTGGTATCCTGTTCTACCTTTTCCTGTTGCAGCACATCCATATCCTTCTTTATTTTAATGATGTGCTGCCTACTATCATCTTCTGACTCCTGGCTCCTCTGCAGCCTCTGCTCAGAAGAGACCAGGTCAGATTGGACCTTCTCTAACACCATCTGTTGCCTATTTGCCAGATTTTGGCTTTCAGCACATCTATCCTGCATGTCTCCCATATATAGGTACAGGTATGCTGCTATCCTGGCAATCTTATTGTGTTCCTCTTTGGCTTTAGGAGCCATATATAGTTCACTCAGGGCCACATGTAATGGACCCTGATCTCTCCATAAGTCTGACCCTGTTTCAGTGACCTGTCGCGTGATGGCCTGCAACCAGGCATCCTGGCCCTGCTCAACCCATTCATCTCTCACAAATAGTTTATGTAAGAAGTGCTCTCTGGCTATTTTCATATCTACCAAGGTCGTCATTATAGAGATTGGTCTCTGTCCTGACTTACAGAAGTTAGTATTTTATTTTTGCAGAACAGAACTTTTCTTGGAGTGTCCCTTTTGAGGAATGCTTCACAGCGTAATGCAGCGTGGTGATCCGACCGGATGTATGTATCCCGTCAGTTCGCACACTGTATTAAGCTGCACAAATGGTAAATCTAACCCAACGTCTCGGCTCGAGCCCCCAATTTGTAAGAGGATTCAATTCAGCACTACAGCTAAGTTAACGCCTAGTCTAGAATACTGAATGAAAACCCTTATTGATATATCTTTATGTCCAGTTCATGCGTTCTGGATGACTACCACTATATAACACCCCTCTCTTGGAATCCCCCTGACCCCACTGAGCCAAGAAGTAGTTCTGTTTTGCAAGTTTAAAAGGTTTATTTGATAATTTAAAATGTATATATATATCACACTTTATAATAAATTAATAATTGAATAGCACACTTAATCTGATATGATAAAGATTAACAACGGAGAATCTGGCACTAACACGCTTCTTATAATCACTAAGGAGTTGACATGAAATGGATAAGGTAGCACACTGGTAAATAGGAACAAAAGTATAATGTGGTAGAGGATGCTTTATGTAAGCTCAGGTGGATGCAATATTCAATGAATGCAGTACAGAAAATACTCAATATGATTTCAACCAAACAATGTAATCACTTTTCTCTGGCAATCCCCTCCCCCCCTTGATGCAAGGCAAGGAAATGGAAGGAAAAACACACAGTTCTCAGAAATGCAATCAATGTAAATCAGTTCACCCCAGCAAGCTTACACTACAGAAAACAGATAGGAGTTTTGAAAACACAGGCAAAATGCTTTGATATGTGCTAGCAATGGATGAGAAATATGCTGGAAATGCTTTTAATTCCCTTTCAGAGGTTCAGGGTGAGTGGTATCTAGTTAATATTAGTCCAGGCTCACACTAGCAATGAGGCAGGGATAGTTAGCAGGTTAAACGAATTTCTGGCAAATGGAAGGCAAATGGAAGGCAAGCAGCAGCAGTTTTTACATGTGAAGAAATTTGCAAATCGCGGTAAAATTCGCGAATGCGTGTTCCGCGATTGCGGTAAAACTATAGGGGGTTCTAGGTTCGTAGGAAAGCCACGATTCTAACCTTTCAGATGAAAGTTATTGCAAGTCTCTAGCACAAACGGTTGCGGAGATATGAGCGGTTTTGTGAAGGTCGTTTTTCAGATTTGAAATTTTAAAGTTCAAAAAGACAAGTGCAGCTTGCAACTAGGAAATGACAAGTGACAGCTTTGCAAATGGCAGGTGACAGTTAGGAGACAGTTCTACTTAGATTAAAATAGGATTGAATTATATTATTTTAACTAGGAGATTGGTTCTGCACAGTTTTCTAGGTACTCACACTATATTCTTGAGTGAAATGGGCCTCGCCATGGATCTGGTCAGGTTTTAAATTCGCCTCTGGTCTCTGCACTTCACAGTGATCTGGGTCAGCTCTCTCTGGTTCTCTGGTCTGGGTCTCTAGTTCTGGATAGATTGAAGTCTCTAGTTTGGCTCTCTGGAGGTTTGATGGAGGCAAAGTATGGATTTTTCCGGCAGAGCTTCCAGCGGCAGATGGAATTGAAGGTCCCTATCTGTCCTGTCTGTCTGCTTTTATGTGTTTAGGTGTGTTCTAGCATCACTGACCCTACCTCTCTCTCAGCTTCTAATTGGTCAAACTTCCATTTATCATTTGATTGGGGAAGGAAGTGTGTGTCAGCGTGATGTCATTTTATGGCTTGCAGATAGGACACTCCTCTGTCAGATTGCACATATTCTATATTTGATAATAAAAGACATATTTCACAGTTACACAGTTGCTTGAAATTACATATATATGGTGTGGCTGAATTTAGCCATGTCTCTGTCCAAATCTGCTGTTTCTAAGAGCTTGCATTCAGAAATGGCACATAATTGACTTTTTAACTGATTTTTCAATTTCTGACATTGACCCAACTTTACATACATGTGTGCAGGGAGTATGGACATTAACTGATGAAGTTTCAGATTTTTAACATGCATACATTTAGAGTAATATCCACTTTTCCGCTAAAACCCCCCTGAACATACCACCGGTTCTAAAAACCTCTTAAACTGTGGGCAGAAAAATCACAAGAATTATGGTGTCATTTATAAAATTTTCACATGTCTGCTCTATGAGTTATTCATCTTTTTAGAGTTATGTTCTGGCTCCAAAGGGGTGTGGTTTCCTCTCAGCACAAGGTAGAAATACTGGTTTATCCAGTTCTGCCAAGCCAGCTTGCTCTCACAGGCAGTGCTCCTCCCAGCTTCTGCCAAGAGGAAGCTACATTTTACGACCGCTGTAATAAAACCTTTGCCTGAGTCAGGAGAGGCTCATTGTTCAAGAGGAAGCCATTTATGATCCTCTCAATAAACCCTCTGCCTGGGTGAAGGGAGTTGCATTGTTCACTCTCCTGCAGAGCACAGGTAATTCAATTATCAGATAGATGGCATATCCTTAGTGTGAGCAGCAAAAGGGCAGCTAGGCCTGGGAACACAGCTGTGACTCAAGTTTCACTCCTGATGGGGGTAGTTGCCAGGCAAATTGGAATCTCTTTAAGCTGTCATTTCTGTTCCCCAGTTTCTGCATTCAAATAAAACTAAACATTTTCACATATGCAGCTAGAAGGCTGATTCTAAGTTTAAAACTATGACATTTAAACAGTTACAAAGGCATGTGACACCAAACATAGGTCACTCATTTAATCTAAACATTTTCGATTTTAGTGTCTTTAAATCCAGTGCAACTTAAACTGCTGACTCCATAGCAGTTTTGTTATAAGCATTGTTCTGGGCTCTTCATTTCCCAGATTTTGTAGGCACACAAAACTCCATTCTACCAAATGTCTGCTGATGTCCAGTGAGTTTTTAGATGTGTTGCAATGTTTAAAATAGACAGTTTGAGCCTGCCTTCAGAGAAACACAGGGTGGTTTTAAACTGCCGGCTTTTGGATAGTGGTGAGTACTGGTACTGCACCCATTTTTGGGATTTAAGAAAATGAATTCCCAACAATTCTAGGTTGCATTTGGCAATCAGCATTGCCATTCCCAATGGTTTCAGACTACTGTGCGGGTAGTCCAATGGTGATTTTAAAGCGCTTTGAAGCTAACCGGCGCTACTGTTTTTCCTTTGGCAACCCATTTCCCTCATGGCAACCCGGCCTTTTGTTCTCGCACTGGTGGGTGGCAAGTGAGGCAACCATTTCGGTGTGCGCACAAACTGCGCAGCTTTCCTGGATTTCGGCGCACATGTGGGTTTTCCGCCATCTTGAATTTTCTAAGCCCACAGCACCAAATGTTGTGGCATGATAGCTTAAACGTGGGTCAGGACACCCAACAGAATGCTCACATGGGACCCAACACCTATGCCTCTTTAAGAGGGTCAGCTCCTATACATAAAAGTTTGAACATGAATGGCAGCAGTGATACAGGGTTTCCCTTAACATCCAGTGGCAGCTTTTGGGCAACCCGTGCCCCATGGCAGCCAGGCAGGGGAGAGGGACGATCAACAGCCCAACAAAGGGGGGGGCAGTGCTCCTCCCTCTCCTCCAGTACAACTACAAAGTGACACACAGTCACCACAGGCCCAGGAAGAGAAGAAGGAAGGGCGAGGTGTTAAACAACACCTTACCCTTCCTCCCCAAGGGGTGCTAAGCACCAGTGTCAGGAAGGGGCAGGAAACAGAGCAGTCTTAGGCACCACATGGTACAAATTGCCGTTGGCTTCAGCCGGCTGGGGGGTGGCACCCAGGCCCCCACACAGGCACAACAAAGACCCAGGGGCAGCCCTGGGTCCAATATAAGGAGCTGCTTTTTGCAGCAAAAACCAAAATCAGCTTGTGGTCCCTCCAGAGGGACACAAACAGTCCAGTTTGGGTCCCTGCATGGGGACCCAAACAAAATAGTTCTCTGTGTAAAGCAGGGTCTCATTTTTTTTCCAGAACCCACGAGAAGAAAGAGAAAGAAAAAAGGTCACGGAACGGTGAACACACAATGTCTTGGGACAAGAAAGGCGGCATGGGCCAGAGGGGGTAACCTCAGGACCCGATGCCCAAAAGTACAGCATATTATGGTTACTTTAATTATGATTATATTTTGTTATGACCATAAATGTGCAATAAAATCTCACAGACTTTTATTGCCCACACTCATCCAATGCTCTTGTGTACTACCTGGGGGGAAATGGTATGGGATTTGTCACACCCAGGTTATGTTACCACTCTGCCTGCTTATGGTTCCACTGGTTACTGTGTGTTCATTGTTGTGGTAGAGTTACAGATGTTGTTCTTTTAAGAGAACAGAACTTTGTGGTTATAAACATATCACTAGTGTACACATCATGTGTGTCCGACCGGGAGTTCAAAAATCAAATGAAAGGTGTACAATGTCAGATTTGCACAGATATTAAAGACACAATAAAACTAATTGTGCTGCGAGCTCAGACATGTTTCGTGGAACACATAGATGAAGTGACATTTCCTGCACAGCTTCCTCTGTGACCCAGCACAAAACACAAAAACAGATTGCATTCTCAAGTACAGATTGCACAGTGAGCATGCCTGATCAGAGCACACTGCATTGGTTCACCTAAGGCACAGACATATGGAGCCCTCCTGGGAAACTTACACGATTCCCAGAAGCCTTTTCCTCACCCCTCAATAACAAAGGTTCCAGACGAAAAGAAAGCCCCAGGGTCTTTATCACTCAGGAAACCAAACACAACAAACCAGGACACAAAGAAAGGAAAGCAAAATTTAAGATAAGGACTTGTTTCACGAAGCCCAAATCCCATGCAGGTGAACAAATTAAGAGCATCCAATCATGCCCATCAGTGATTTGCCCCCACAGGTGAAGACCCACACAGAGAAGGCAACCCAAGGGGGAGGGCAACAGGGCTATATGAACCCAAAGATTCAGTCAGGTGTTGTGGGTGCTTGAAGTAGGAGCTGGCAAAGAGAGTTGGGAGATAGAAGAGAGAATATGTAGGAGGAAGGAAGGAGAAGAAAGAAGGTTTTAGAAGTGACAGAGAAGACGTTGGAGGAAGAGATACAGTTGGGTGAGAAGTTGTTTCAGAAGATTTCATAAGGATACCATTGCAAAAGGGAAACATGGTGAGAATATCAGGAGGTGGACGCGGAGTGTAGCACAAGATAGTAGAACATTAGGAGGAGATGGCTGCAGGGAAGTCTGCAGCTGCTTGGAAACTTGAGGCAGAGGTTGGTGCAAAGCAGCAGGAGGTTGATTGGAGACATTGACAGGAGTGTTGGGTAGAACATCAGGATAGTAGCGAGTCCCTAAGTAGCTATGGCCAGGAAAGAGATATAGGGAACTCTTTTCCCAAGTTAGGATTTAGGTGGTAGACACCAATCTAAAAGGATGTACGCCCATATGAGGAAGAGTGACGACTCTAGGGTGTGATGTCAAGCAAGAGAATGGCCAAGAAGGACCATTTCAGGAGCTGTGAGGTTGGATTGAGTGTAGGAGTGAGGACTCTTAAGCAGGGAGGTGACAGCAACCACATTAAAAGCAACTCCTATGAAATCTGATGCAGGAAAAAACCAACTACCTCAACAGGCAAGTCACTGATAAGTGACAGGCAAGGTGCTGACAGGTTGGGTTGGAATCTTATTTGAAGTCTCGGAGTTAGAAGACAATTAATGTCAAATATGGTTGTCCCGAGAGGTTAACAGTAATCTGTGTTAATCCATGAGGTGCATTGTATATTGCCCCTGCAAACCCAGATATACTTTGCTCCTGTGAAAAGCAAGGAAACAAATTAATCATATCCTACAAGCAGAGACAAATATGTAAAGAGATGCAGGAATAGAATTCTTATTTTTTTGCTACTTGTAATGATTAATATTCTTGTAGATGCTTCACACCAGCTATGGGAGATTCCGGCTGTATTTCCCACAACTGAGTAAATAACCAGAATCTGTGGTTGTGTGTGCGCTGCAGAGCAGATGTTAGAGATGTAATATCTCTGATTTGAATGTGCAAAGAAATTATAACTAGTTTAAGATCTTGAGAAACCAAAGGTATTAATTGAAAAGTGAAAACATATTGAAAATCACTTTTCAAAAGATTTTGGGCCTCATTACGACCCTGGCGGAACAGGTTAAACGGCGCCATAAAAGGCTGCGGCGCCATTCAACCCGTTCCGCCACATTACGAGGTCCCCTCGCGAGACACGTTAAGCACGCCTGGGAAAACCAGGCGTGCATACCGGGTCCCGCGAAGGGAAGAGGGAGCAAACAACGGCCCATCTCGTAATGGCCCATTGTTTACTCCCTCTCCCATTCCCATTCAGACCTATGGGGGCTGAAATGGGAATGGGGATGAACCGTTTCCGTGTCCTCGAGTGAGGAATTACCGGGCCATCCGAACTCGGAATGGTCCGGTAAGTCCTCATTCCGAGGACAGGGACACGGATGCAGTTTTGCCGGCAGCCATGCTGCCAATAGCGGCATGGCTACAGGCATACCTCGTAAAGAGGCCCATTGTGTGTTTTTTAATGGTTTATGTGACTGGGGACAATATTTGTTACAGTCCTAGTTATGGGGTTCCATAAGTAGATGGATACAATTTTCTTAGGAAAATCAGTCTTGAATAGTTAAGCCCTCAAAGCGTATAGACAGTTTGTGAAATAAGTAGTCTGAATAATTAATTCCTGATCATCATTTTCTTAGATGATTAGTTTGAATAATGAATTCCTAATAATCAATTTCTGTTGATTTGAGTAATTTATATCTCAAAACCTTAGTTCGAATAGTCAAATGCTCATAATGAGTTCCTTCACATTCTTAAATCCATACATTTGAATCATCATTTCCTCATAATTTAGTTCCTCAACACGTTTCACCATTCTAATGGCTCATCGGGAGGATAAATTACTAGAACATTGTATATGTCCAGATACTAACGTGCTACACCTATAGGATGAAATATATAATGGTAATGTATTCATTTTAGGAAACAGGACATTCCCTAGTGGTATGATAGCAAAATATATTATAAATATATTACAAGTTGATATGTGAACTAACCTTGAGTTATATTTCTCTTTAGTATCATAATCCCTTTCTTTATGCTTCTAATGAGGTGTTTAGCCCTCTTTGCTGGTCCCTTTCTAGCTCAACCTTGAAATCCATTTGGGCCAAATCCTCCTGAATAGTAGATATGAGCAGAATTGTGTGTATGTCACGGACAGTCAGAAAATCGATTCAGTCTACATTTTGTGTAGACATTTTCACAAGCTAGTGTCCCCATCCACCATATCATTTGGCACTATGGGCTTCATTGCGGTAAGGGGTTAACGACACCGTGAAAGGTGTCGGCGCAGTTAAACCCTTACCGCCTAATTACAAGGTCCCGGACCCGCAAAGGGACCCGACCTTAACGGCTGGTTTTACCAGCCGTTAAGAAAGGAACCCGCAAACTGACTTTCGAGGTAATTACGCTACCGCAATTTGCGGTACCGTAATTACCACCTTCCCCATTCCCATTGAGCCCTATGGGGGCAAAAATGGGAATGGGGAACGGCCAATGGTGAATGGAGAATTACCACCCCGCCAACCTTGGAATGGGGCGGTAATTCCGCCATTCACCATGGCGGAGTTGGTAAAATACTGGCGTCAACCATGGTGCTAATAGCGCCATGGTTAACGCCAGGGTCGTAATTAGGCTCAATATCGTGGATTCGGCCATTTCTGTGATTGGTTCCCTACTCTGTATCACACTCAGCACAAGACAGCCCTCTTAATTCAATCAGTTAATTGAACAAGATGTGTCACAGGGGAATGACTCCAATGAAATCTAACCCACCCACCACCATGGAGTAAGAATAGCATATTGAAATACAAAATACATGGACATGTTATATTAGTGCAAATAAGATATTTAGATTCATACACATATTCTGAAATATATTGAATATACTACTACTTGGCTAAGGATATTAATGGGTTTGGTGATTGGCATAACAGAATCTGAGGGTTTTATGACTATTTCCGTGGTAGTAGATCCCTAACTAAGATGGCACATTTCTTGAAGCTTAACAACCTGCCATTGGCAGTGGGTTTAGGTATTGTGTGTGCAGGGGGCGTGGCCTGAGCTCATGCCGTGAGGACGTGCCGGCTCAGAGCCCCTGCCTAGATCCTTAAATGATCCTATGCTGACCCATAAATAAGTTAACCAGGGCTGAGATAATTTTTACTGGTGGGTGCAACTACTGATTCCCCAGCCCCGGGATCAAACGGCTGAATAATCGGAGTGCTGCGGAGGAGAAAGAAGGTGGCAAAGAGGGGGCCCCCCGGAATCCAAGATGGCTGGTGTGCCCACAGCCCGCTGATGAGGGGGAGGACAAACTGAGGCCGATGAAAACACGAGCTGATGCTACAGGCTCTAACAAGGTGAAGGGCGCCCGACGCGAACGCCAAGAAACCCTGGGGCTTGTCGCTGTGGCTGCCCAGTCCCCCTATTCACTAGGGAAGTCCGGCAGCAGAAACCGCAAGAAGGCACAAAGACGTGTGCTGCACCAAGGTGGCATAAGAATCCGACAACAACCTGCAACAGGAGGCAGCCGGCAAGAAAAGGTAGAGGGCTCAACAGGGCTCTGGGCCGTGAATACAACACCCCACGGACTGCCACACGACTACGCAGGCTGCAGGGGACGGAGGGAAAGAACCACCTAGGCTGCTGGGAGATCAACGCAGACAGTGCGGATACGCGCATGCCTGGCAGTGCCTGGAGCGATGAGGACGACCTCCAAAAGGATCCCGAGAACAGCAGTAAGGCGCACTGGGACACTCTGTGGCCAGTGGCGGCAATCATGGCAAAAACTGCAGTGAGCTGGCCTGGGGGGAAGAAACTAGGCTGTGGACCCGGGGCTACATAACCCTGCCACAGCCCCCTGGGAGGCAGCAGTGCGAGGCCCAAGACCAGTCCCTAGAGAGCTCAGAGGGCTGCCACGGCACACGGTCTACAGCCGAGTTGCCGCCCCTGAGGCACCTGCACTTGCGGGAGAGTCACAGGGTGAATGAAAAATGCCATGCTGACCACAACAAAAAGCTGCATGACCCACTGCACCACGGGGAACAAAGTACAATCCAGACCAGTTGTCGGAGCGCCGTTATTGCAACACTGGGGCACCAAGCAACAGAGCCAAACCCCCACAGGCAACAAATGGCTTGTGGGATCACAATTTGAAGTGTGCAAGCTGCAACGAAAACAGCCGCCTGGCTAAACTAAGCTGAGGGATCCCCTCACGGGAGGGACAAGGTTGTACTAACAGCGCTGGGCAGACTAAAGAACGCTACACCGACCAAACCGAAGGAGATCACGGCCTATTGCGCTGCAGAGAGCACAGCACGGCACAACCCCGTCACTGGGGCACCAACAATGAACCACTGGGGCACCACACAACAGCGCCAACCCCCACTGAGGAACCCCTGCAAGGGAGGGTTGGAAGTGTGCTAATAATGCCAGGAAGGCCTGGAATACTGCACTGGCCAAAGCAAAGGGTCTCACGGTCCACTGCACAGAGGCGAGCACAATACAACCTGGGCCTAGCACAAGGGCATCACAAAAGAAATGCTGGAGAACTGAACATCAATGCAAAACCAACACAATCTGCGGGAGACCTGAAAAGAAACAAGCCAGGGGGCACAAACTACAACCTACAACGGGGGGCGCCCGACCGGACTGACCTGTGGACAGTAGCACACAATCCACAAAGCGCACATGACAACAAAAAATGAAAAGAGACCACACGCAACACATGACCTGGCATAGCTGGGGACATGCCCTCCACGAAACATAAGAAGGACTCAACTATCATGGACTCCTTCAACACTGCCAAACAAAAGGGGCAACCGCAAACCACCCCAGAAATGCGAGCCCGGCAGCCTGAAAAGGACACGGCCACCAAAGAAGATCAGACACTTGAGGCAATCGAAGCCCTACGATCCTTCATAGATACAAAGATCACTGAGGTTAAATCAGATGTTGATGAGACAAGACATGAGAAACCTCATGGAGAGAGTCATGACGGCCGAAACGGTGCTGAGAGAGACGACGGAAAACACTAATGATCTGGGGAAAAGGCTGACTGAGCTAGAAAGGAGGAAAGCGCTGTTGGAAGCCCAAGCAGAGGACGCAGAAGGTTGCACTAGTTGCACCTCGTCTGGATGAGGTGCAATAGCCCAGCATGGATGGGATCTAACCCGGTTATTACTTCAAGTACAGACGGCAGAAAATAATTACATGTGTACCAAGTAAACAGCCCTGGTTTGAGAAAGACACCTTAGTTTGCCGAAACACGTGTTACCATAAAGGAACCTTACAAATATCCTATTAAGAACATGCTGATGTACCTGTCTCGGCTCAAGGTACTCTACAAAGGACGGGCTGTCTTCCTAGAAACACCGGCAGATGCCAACATGTGGCTGGAACATAACAACTTAGACTACGGTAAGGAGGCGGTCACATGAAGGGCTGCAGACCCAAATGCTGAAAGGGGGGAAGGCAGAACATAGCACTGAAAGGTCCCTAGGGTGCGCGACAAGGATTGTGAAGGGCAACACATCCTGTTATAAGGCAGGACCGAGGCGAGCACCTCCGATAGAGCAAACAAACACGCCCTGCGAAATGTTCAGCGTCAGCCAGTTGCTGATGCACCATAGCCCACACGCCATGACCATGGACGGTCCGGCAGTTGCAGAGGCGTCACAGACGCAAGGTGGCCGCTGAGTGCAGTTACCTTGTTTTGGTTTAGAGTTTGTTTGGTTTTGGTTTGTTCTATAGTTGCACATGGTTTGATTCCTACACAAAATTAGGTGTGCACCATGAAGTGAGGCGTGCTGATGTGTGCGTCTAGAAAGGGGGTGGGGCTACCTGGGGTGAAGGACTAAAGGGGCTGCTGGGACGGGGCATAAAACCAAAGGGGCTAGAAGGCTGGGGGGACCAACACACTGGAATGGCTAACAAAATCAAAATCCTGACATGGAATGTCCGGGGCCTGGGGACATATATGCGTAGGAACCGAGTGAAGTCCTTCCTCAACAGGAATATGGTGTCCATTGCTTTGCTGCAGGAGACCCACTTGATGCTGCAAACCATGGGAACGTTAACGGACCACTGGGATGGGCAGTGCTACAGGGCTCCCTACTCCAGGTATACCCGGGGGGTACTTATCTGGATAAGCCCAGCGGTTCCATTCAAAGTACTACACTGGGAGACGGATCCCGAGGGCAGATACCTGGTGGTAAGGGGATGGATTGAACAGGCTGAAGTTGGCATCATAAACTCATATTTCCCCAACCACGGGATCCCAAAGCATTTAGACACACTGGGGGCAAAACTAGCACACCATCAAGACAGCTTCTGTATCTGGGGAGGGGACCTCAACTGTGTCAGGGACTGGGAGCTGGACAGATCTAAATCGACAGCAACCAGAAACGACGCAGCATCGGGGCATTAAATGTGTTGGTGGAGGCCCTGGACCTGGCCGACGTGTGGCATGAGCTCCATCTAATGGAGAGGGCTACTCGTACTTCTCTTTGCCACACACCCTACACATCAGAATTGAATTCCTATTCGTGCCCAAACATCACCAGCCACAAATAGTCTCAGCACAGTACTTGGGCAGATCAATCTCGGATCACTCGCCACTGTTGGCAACGTGGATAACAAGGGGCCCCAAGCCACCCATACCGCTATGGCGCATTTCATTAGACGCCCTGACTGACCAGGCTTTTGCGGAAGGGCTACACGAAAAACTGGAGGAGTGCATCGAGGTGAATATGGGCAGTGTAGAATGATGGGGCACAGTCTGGAAAGCAATGAAAGTAGTGGTTAGAGGTGAGGCCACTGCAGGAGTGCGAGGCATACGGAAAACACTGAGAGCTGAACTGGAAAAAATGGAGGATGAGATTAAGCACAAAGAAGCTAACCCACAGGGGACACGGGGGGAGGAGAGTGAACTGACCCAGTTAAGAGGGGATTGCCAGGAAGCATGGGGGAGGCTGTCCAAATTTGATTACACAGTGAAAACCGCTAGGACACATGCCAAGGGGGACATACCAAGCAGGCTACTGGCATGGCTGTGCAGAAGGGAACCTCCACGACAATAGTCACAGAGATTAAAGACGCAACAGGCACATTACAGAACACACAACAGGAAATAAAAGACACATTTCGGGACTTTTACTCCCGCCTGTATAGCCACGAACACCAGGTGGCGCAGACAGATATACTGGACACATTGGAAGAAATAGGTCTCCCAAAACTAGAACTGGCACAACGCGAATCCCTAGATCTAGAAATAACAGGGGATGACATCACTGAGGCAATAAGATCCCTCGCCTCTAGCAAAACACCTGGCACTGACGTACTCCCATCGGTGTTCTACAAAACGTACAAGACAGTCATCGCGCCAGTGTTGCTTGAGGTCTACCAAGAAGCATACACCGATAGGGAACTTCCGGGGTCCATGAGAGAAACTCTAATTGTCCCGATACCCAATCCTGGGAACGATGCTGAACTACGATGTTAAAATCCTCACCACAATACTAGCTAAACATCTGAACAGAATAATAGGGGACCTAATACACAGCGACCAGACAGGCTTCATACCAGGGGCACATTACTGCACTAAACCTACGTATACTGCAACACATCATGGCGCAGATGGAGGGATCTTAAAGAGAATATGCTATACTCTCCGTAGATGCTATAAAAGCATTTATTTCAATCTATTGGGAATGGTTGTTGGTGGCACCGAAGGAGTTCGGATTCTGGGAGGTCTTTCTCCAATGGGTTCGGAGCCCATACACGAACTCTAAGGCCAGGGTTAAAACTGGGAGGTTGGTGTCAGCAATTTGGGACATAGAGAGGGGGACCAGACAGGGATGCCCCCTATCCCCAATGCTATATGTCCTGGGCCTTGAGCCAATAGCGATGTACCTAAGGAAACAGTTCCTAGACACCAGCATCTGGGTTGGGGGAGTGGGACACCTACTGTCAGTCTATGCAGATGATGTGCTGCTATACGTAAGGGACCCACACCTAAACGCTCCAGCCATCCTAGATATACTAGACACTTGTACTAAGGTGTCGGAATCCACTTCAGCAGATCTCAATCATGTATATTCCAAATTGCAGGGTTAAGTTGAAGGGATACCAGCACACTACCCGCAATGGGACTCAACTGGGAGGTGGACTCTTTCAAATACCTAGGGGTCCGAATTAAGCACACGCCAGAACAAATGCATGAACATAACACAGCAACGGTGGTTCAGGGTCTGGGGAGGTCCATGAAGTTCTGGTCCAAGTTACCACTGTCGCTACTGGGCAGGGTGGCCATCACCAAAATGATCATCCTGCCGAGATTCCTGTACTTCTTTAACAATGTGCACCACTACATTAAAGCATCCTTCTTTCAAATGCTGGAGACAGTAATCCGGGAGTTCCTGTGTGGCACAGCTAGCCACAGCCTGCCACAGACTCTTACTAACAACGCTGCATCTGCCGTATGACAAGGGGGGCGTGAAACTGCCAAACTTGGAGTGATACTACATAGCAGCCTAACTCAGCCACATAGTTAAATGGTTGGCAGACGAGTCCACCTCAGAAACTGACCTGTTACAACATCTGGTGGCTCCCATTAAGCTAAAAGATATAATATGGGTAACACACGGGGACGTAGAACGCACCCCAATGGTGGTGATGCTTGGAAGGAAAATATGGAAAAGGACACAAGCACTACTGAAACTTCCACGTCCTTACTCCCCAGACGTGCCAATAACAGCAGGCACATGCTGAGATAGCACAGATCTGGCGATTTTGTGGAGATGGGAAGGGAAAGGGATATATACATGGGGGATGTATACGAGAGGGGACCTTCAGGGAGTTCCATTCAATGCAGGAGAGGGAGTGGATTCCGAGTGGGCAGTTTCTCTGGTACCAGCGGGTCTGAAAGGTGGCTAAGGACAGGTGGGAGGGCTGGCCGGATGAACCGCAAGCAGAGCCAATACTCACACTAATGTACAACCTGAGCAACTGCTGGTGCCCAGTTTCAAGACTGTACAGCATCTAAATAGACGCACCCAACCCCAAAAGCACAACATTGAAAGAGCAATGGGAGGCAGATCTGGGAACAGTAATAACGGAAAAGGAATGGGAGAGGACACTGGGTTATCCCAAAGCTGTATTGAGGAACCATCGCTTCAAACTGATACAACTAAATGTGCTATATTGCACGCACATTACCCTGCACAGGGTAGCCACATTCAACAAGAGCACTAGTTCACAATGTTTATGGTGCGGAGGTGAGGGAGCTGACATGATACACATGTTCTGGGGGTGTGAGCGCGTGAGGGGATTTTGGGCACATATGGAGCGGGCCTATAGAGCGGCTGGTGTAGCAAGGTTTGATTGGTCGCTGAAGGAATGCCTGCTTGATACCTACCCCATGGATAGCAAACACAAACATGTGCTTAGATTCATGGACCTGGCATGTGTCTTAGCCAAAAGAACCATCGCCATGTCCTGGAAAAAGGCTGGTGGGCCACAATATGTAAAATGGCACAGGGAATATGAGAGGTGGACAGAGGCAGAAACCAGGGTGTGGACAGAAGGGACCAACAGATCGGAGCAGGATTGCAACGACAAATGGGCCGCATGGTAGGCCCTGGTGTGAGATATGTTCAACCTGTCTGACGACAAACCCTCCTGAGGAGAAGCGGGGTAAGAACTATATCCCGGGCACCAGGATGCTTACCCTGATGAACTATGTAACGCACCACAAAACCTATGTAGGAAACCATGTGTTTATTGTTTGAAGGTTATTATTAAACTTTGGCACAAATGTATGGCTTGAATTGAAAATGGCAAACTGGAATGCTCGGTTGTATCTAATCAAATGCCAATAAAAACATTTAAAAATTAAAACTAGGTATCGTGTGTGCAGGAGATAATCTGGTTAACTGAGCTACTGGAGTTCATTGTATCTGATAGGGGTACCCAATTAATTTCCAAATTCTCATACACTTTATGGAAGCCAATATATATCTCAGTGACAAGTCCATCAGTTATCAAACACAATCAGATGAACACACAGCATAAATCAATCAATTCATGACGTCGTTCTTAAGATGTTTTGTGTCCCAGTTTCAGGATAACTTGACAGAATGGGCACCATTAATTGAATTTTAATATAGTGATTTATGCTCTCATCATTCTTTGCCATCTATGGGTTTCGCCCCAGGACATTCCTCAAGATTCTTAATATCCCTACTTTACTGATGGCAAAAACACACTTACAAATAATACACAGCACACTTCACAACATAATAGAACTTTTGAGACAGGTAAAATGGTGTTAGACACATTTTGTGGACTGGAAGAAGTCATGAACTCCAAAGTATATGTGCGGCAAAGAGTATGGCTTTCTAGATGGTATCTATGTATTCCAGGGATTGATAAGAAATTCACACTGCTTTTTGAAGCGCTAAAGCAAATTCTGGAAAGGGAAAACACTGTGGCTATGAAATTGGACTTGCCTAAGAATGATCGTGTTCGCTTAGTATTCCATGTCGTTTTACTAAAACCAACCAGCCCATTGATCAATGTTCAGGAAGTTCCTCCACCCATGACAGTTTAAGGTACTCCTGAATTTGAGGTACAGAATGTTCTGGATGCCAGAGTCAGTAGGGTTCAGATACAGTATCTCCTTCACAGGAAGGGGTGTCTAACAGAAGACCGCTTGTGGGATCCAGCAATGTTTGTTCATGCACCTATGCTAATTTGTAAGTTTCACAAAATGTTCAGTGATAATTCCAGTACAGGGGTTCATGCTCTGAATAAGGGGGTACTGTTAGTGGTATGCCACTAGAGACAAAGAATCTAGAGGAATAGATACAGAGGCAAGGTCTGGAGAATCTATGAAAGATGGAAAAAGGTGTTACAAAAAGGAAATACAGTCAGTTGACTATTTTCTTCACCACTCAATAATGGTGGTTCTTTTAGCAGGAAACACTTAGTTGAACATAGAGACTAAATGGCCATGTTGGATATTTAAGGGCAGTCAACATATGAAGCATTGCTTGGCAATGTCTCTCATACTGTGGATCGCTGTTCATGTCCTGCAAACCCTCTGTGGTAATATAACATCTCCTGCACTCTTCGCTAAAATTCCCCGGTCCTGCCGCTTCTCTTCATGGTCCAGGTACATGATGGGCGTTTGTTTATCTTCCACAGCAAGAGTGTCTCTCTCTCCCTCAGACTTCTGCACTCTTGTGTTCCCATCCTTGCAGCCTTAGCCGACCTCTGTCCTTTCTGGATTCAGAAGTGTGGTGCAGCCATGGGTATTTCCCAGAGATCTCAGTGGGGGCCCTTTGCTTCTTTAAGTATTCTGCTGGCTAATGAAGGTGTTAGGCCTTTTCACCTTTGACAGACAGTGATTCTCTGGCTTTTCTTGCCAACATTCAATGCAATTTGAGATACTGCTGGATCCTTTGGAGTGATGCCACCCATAGCTTCTCAAGGTAGGCTTATGTCCTTAATGTAATAGTATGCTGAAAGGTCACATCAAATTCTGATAGTAATTGCAAGTCTTGTTATTCACAGGTTTTCCAGCAAGAAGCATGTCTTTGGTAATCCAGTGTATGACGTTTACCTTAATTCCAGCATTGGTTAATGCAAATTACTATAATTGTTCCCTTGACAACAACTGCATGAGGGGAAAAGATGGGTTATTGTATGAATCCACATCCACAAGTAGGAATGATCATGACACAAACCACCTAAAACATAGGTGGTTCGAGTAATCGGATTGCTTTTAGGACTGAATTTATTTATAGTAATTGTTTTCCCATTCTGATTATGTTCATTTTTATTATATGCTTTTCATTTCATGTGCCACCTTTATCGCATCATGCAGGTTCAAGACTTGATTTTGGTCCTAGCCTTTAGCATCTACAAGAAGAAGCCTGAGTAAAAGGGCTTACTGTTTGCCCTTCTCCAGGGTCAGACCTGCTATTCTGGCAGACCACAGTACAAAGGGACATTGGTCCAATGCTTAGATGCAAAGTGGAGACCAACTCTGTCCTCACAACCTGTCCATACCACCTAAACTAAGCCAAGGAATACCTAAAACACCAGTTAACACGACTTTGTCCATGAACAACTGAGCCAGAGACAAAGGAATAAGGTAAATCGGGTACAGAGGTGGAGAGATGAGCAAATGGTGACCAGAGGTGAGGGGGGAGGGAGGATGGCATTGTGGGGAAGCAGCTACCAGGCTGCTCAGAACACAGGCTGAGATTGTGGGATTTATCCCGCGATCCAAGCAACCTGATTGGTTGGCTACCCCATCCCGGGTGCTAATAATAGTTGTGCTACAATGATCAAATTATGTATTGCTTGCTCTATTCAACATATATCAGCACACTTATGCTTACTCATTATACGCAATTGCACAATTGCAGTTGACAAACAAAAGAGCCATGATCAATGTGCTATGGGTCATTTTAATGAACCATTAAGTGCGGTTGGAAAGGGAGTATCACAGGAGCCGATGGCGTAGGTAAGTAGCACATTAGAAACTCAGCCATCAACATCCTACAAGGTGTTCATTGATGAGGGGCCAATCTGGTGTGAAACAATACATTATTCCAAAATATAGGGGACACATTGGGCCTCATTACAGGGATGGCGGAGAACCATGGCACTATTAGCGCCATGGTTCATGCCGGTAAAATACCGGCACCGCCTTGGCGGAAAGGGGAATTACCGCCCCATTCCAAGGTTGGCGGGGCGGTAATTCCCCCTTCCACCATTGCCCTTCCCCATTCCCATTTTTGGCCCATAGGGCTCAATGGGAATGGGGAAGGCGCTAATTATGGTACCGCAAATTGCGGTACCGTAATTAGCTCCCTGGGTCCCTTTGCGGGTTGGTTTTTAACGCCTGCAAAAAGCAGCCGTTAAATCCCCCAACCCACAAAGGCACCTCGTAGTAAGGCAGTAAGGATTTACCGGTACTGGTATTTTACCGGTAGCGGTAAATCCTTACCGCCATCCGTGTAATGAGGCCCATTGTCTAAAATGTGAATATGTGCCAAAAATTGAGCAAATGCCTTTAGCATTAGTTTTGCTGATTGTGTAATTTGGAATCTAGATAACGGATTTTGCCCCAGTAAAATTCCCTTCTGATTTTTGCACAGCAGTAAAAATGAAGCAACACAATTTGGTTCAATGTAATAAAGTTGCTGCGTAAATGGCCGTTTTTGAAAAGATTGCAGCAAAAAGGCTGTGGGAAGGCACCCGCAATCCATGAAATGTGCCATGTTCCAAACCTGTTTTTCCAGTTTTAAGGTTGTGAGATATAACTTGTGATTTATAAAAGGTGCAATACGCATAGTCATGATAATTAGAATACATTAGGTCATTTTGACAGAAAAGGATCATGTCGTGCAAGAAGTGTTTATGTCCAATGGAAACCAACTGATGTATTTGACTTTTATGTAAATTGACCTATCAAATAAGAAGGTTGGTATTATCTTAACATTATTGTGTAATGTTTGCCACCTTATAAAACTATGATGGATGCAGCAATGCATTGAGAGATACATATTTTGTTCAGCCTGTGAGACAGGGAATTAAACAAGGTGTTCCCAGCCAGCTTCCTGCGTGTCTCTTTTTTTGCATGGTGTATATTTATTTCCAGGAGTCATGGCTCGGAACTGGCCTATTTAGCAGGGACCCGAATTCCTGGCAGGATAGGCCTGCAGGTAGTTCACTGCCCGTACCAACAGACTCAGAGTAATCTGGTCTGGAAAAAATGCCACAGCCGGTAGTAACGGCCATTTTACTGCCTCTTTTTCCAGACCGGAATACTCATAATGATGTGTTAACCCTTCTCCGCAAATCATTATACGGAAGCCACCTCAGGATCCAGTCAGCCCGCCTTCTATCTCTTACCGCTTTTAGGAAAGATAAAATGGAGTGGTGTTTCTTCTAAGTGACTGCATCTAGAATCTGGAACACTCTCCTAGTAATGCTAAGTGTGAAAAATAACCTACTGGAGGAGGTAACTTAACACCTTCCTTTTCAGAACGTAATCTGACAACATTACATAATTGCTATGCATGGATCATTTCTCTTACAGACTCTCTCAGCCCATTTATATAGCTTCAAAATAGCTCTGGGTATATGATTGTGCATTATAGAAATATGTAAAACATACAAATAACACTAGTTTGATTGCCACACGGCACTAATAGTGGATCATGTGAAATTGCATCTTTCACATTGGTAAAGTGGGTTTTTGTTTCTTAATGAATGAAAACGAAAAAAAATGAAAAATCTATGTGTGTGCTAGGCTTTCTTCATTTGGTCAAAATGTTATGTAATAATGTACGAGCCAAATTTGGAGCAAACCTGATTTGCTCTATTCCCTATCCCGCTGGAAGAAACAATGGACAAAAACATTTTCCTCCATTGCAAAAATCCTTAGGTAATATGAATAGGGTCAACAATTATATTCCATATTACCTAAGAAGACGAACTGGTGCTAAATGCTTTTGCGCAGGTTTTCACACTCGTGCAAATGTAGGATAATTTGGCCTCAAGTGTGCAGCACCAGAAGAGTTGTTATCTACGAATCAATATTTGCCATATCACTACCTGCAGAGAATTAAGAACTATGGTCCGGCTTACAATTTGGGTGGATATTTTCATGGGATTATCACTTCCGATAAAAAGCAGAGTTGTTCCTGAAAATCTTCCAAATTGCCGCATTACCACTGCCCGAATGGTAATATGTGTGGTATTGCTGAAATACCTCAGAGGGTATTCCAGAGAAGACCACTTGCAACATGTTCTTACTGTCCATTTCCACCATCATCATCATAGTGAGCATGGATAGTGCACAGCATTGGCTCAGTCTACTATTGTACATTTTGAATGCACACAAGGGACCGTTCTGACTCTTTTATTAATTACATGCTATGGCTTGTGTAAAGTTGAGTATATTTAACCCCCTACCTATGTCACCATTCAAAACATGTGTCCCCCTGTATTGAAAGGAAGCACCTGTGCGTCACTCCTTTACAGAAAAAAAAACAAAAACAAAAAAACACAATTAAACGTTTTATTTATTGTCTTTGCGGAGAGGAGGTAAACATTGGAGGACTTTCAAGATAGAATACCGCCTTGTGATAGAGGGTATGTTTACTGCCAGTGGTATTCTAACACTGGAGGTAAATGCCTCCAAACCTGTAATGTGGCAGGAGCTAAAACAGACACGATTTAGTAAATGCTGCCTATTCTAGTCTGACCTCCTATCTCCTTGTCAATGTGTATGTCTTTAATGGCAGGTAAAAGGACAAGTTGCTTATTTATTTATTTGTTTGCATTTATAAAGCGGACACAAGCCCTCAGTTCCTTTAACCCACAGCACGACATTGATTGTGAATAATTGCTTAAGGGCAGCTGCAGTTTAGCAGGAAGGAGTGTAACCTTCATGTTTGATCGTGCCACAGTAATCATGCGGTGATGTGAACTGAATAATGTTACTTTTCTCTTGAGCCCACTGTAGGCTGTGACCTTTGAGGCGAAAGAGGAAAAAAAGATACAGGACAATGGTCACCCGCTATGATTTAACTTAATAGTTGTTCTGAGCCCACATTTAATTGGTGTGAATGAAGTCTCAGTGCGGCCACAGTTCCAGCCAGTCCAAAATGGATTTGGGACTCTCCAAGCTATTTTTCTGTTAATAAAGAGAGCAGATTGTACTTCAGGCAGACTCAATTGATGGGCACATGTGTGACCCTACGCAGTGAACTTTTAACATCTAATGATTAAGTTGTGCAACACCTTCAAGGGAGGAGGCCAGGAGACACAGGAGATGAAATCGATGATGGTGTCATAAGATATTGTACTGAAGTGGCTATTCTGTAACTGCGCCAGGAGTGGATGATTTCACGTGTGAACAGCAACTGAAAGTTGTGTGATGAATCGAGTTCACAATTTCTCATTTGCAGTACTTTATGGCTCAGCTGGGCAAGCAAGAAGTATGTTCTTTGAAGCTCAGGCCAACTGTCCTATCTCCTGTTGCACCTGGGCACAGTAGGTCCGCCTTATACATAGGCTAGCCGTGGATTGTGCTGCATGGCAGTTTGCCTACAGGCACCGCCGAATGCACAGGAATACAAACCTCTCTCTCTCTAAATCGAGTAACACATAGAGGTGTTCAATGCAAAGGGCAGAGCCCAGTTCATAGGCAGGAGTCAGAAAGGAGAATGTAGTTCTGCATGGACCACTCCCCTCTTTATGGATGGGCACCGCAGACAGTGAGAAGGGGATAACCATAGAGTTTTCTGACCCCAGGGGCCCATTCAGTAAGCAGTCATGCAAGCCATTACAGTGATGCTCCTTCTTTCTCTAAGCAATTCATGTTGTGCAGAAGGAACGCCTTTTTTAAAACAGCAGCTTCCGCTTTGTCCATTCAAATGTGCATTTTTCCCAGATATGTCCATTGTAAATTGGATTTGGATGAAAGTGTTCATGATTGCGGGATCACACATTAACATATATTTGTGTGAATTGGACTTTTACAATCGGCAAAACTAGGCCCTTAAGTGCCTTTTAGATTTTGGCACATATGATGGTGCAAAGTGCCACCCTAAAGCCAAAGCTAATTGTAGCACGTGACACCACGGGAGCTGGCAAGTATAGACTTGTAAAGTCAGTACGATAAATATCCTCTATCAAGATATCGAGAAGATTAGTGTGGGGAAAAAAATGTGTTTAGGAGAAAGTTAAAAGAAACAAGATGTGATGCTTTGACTCTTAATTGAAAAGTTATTATGATTTTGTTGTGTGTAAAAAGAATACTTCAGGTGATTCCTGTTGCATTGACTTCATCTAGTTTTACTGCATGGAACTGCATGGACAATTAGTAATTAATAACGGAAACTGTTTACTTTTTATGTTTTTGAATAATTCATTTGAATCTACTTGCCTTCTACAATTTGTTACATAATCAATACAATTTGTTGAAAAGTTGTTTTTGAAATTCATTTGAATCCTTACCTAGTGTTACAACCTATTAGGTTGTTAATGTTGTGCCCTTGTTTGTATCCCGAGAGCCTTGACATACCCTACGTTTCCATATAGTTTCATGATCTGTTAGCACAGATGAAACAAGGAGCACCTTAAAACTTTTTCAGAATTTAGATTGAATTTACTTAAAAATATTTAATTGAATCACACAATAAAGTGTGCACCCCTACAACCATACCCGTCCTAACTTGGCTCTTGAACCATTATTGATATTCATACTACAGGAACAGGGTCTTCGTGGTTGGGGGGTGGGTGATAGAGAAGTTCATGCCTTAGCGTATGCTGATGATGTGACTATTGTGTTAGCAAACCCAGTTGAACAGAGAAATCTTCTAAAACGTATGTTAGAGGAGGTGGGTTTATTGTCTGGTTATAAAGTCAATTGGGGAGAAACGGTTGTTTTCTCACTTAATGTTAATCCGTTGGGTAGGGGGTTATTAGACTGGGACTCTCAGTGAGCGAATTCTTTTCTGAAATATTTGGGGGTTCATCATTAACAGAAGACCAGTTAAATGTTTCAATCCAACACTTTCGGTTTACACATTCAATCAGAACAGATGCACCAACAAACAAAATCATGTTTGAGAAGCAAATCTGGTGTTGCATATTTCCCTAGGAATGTAAACAAACAATTCTTCAATTACCATGCCTGTAACCCAGCACTGATAGCCCTGGCTCTCCAAACAACTGTCTACATAGGGCAGGAGCAGACAACCAGCAGCTCTCCAGATGTTTTTCCCACAACTTAAATTAGCATAAGCAAGTATATTCAATGATGGGGCATCACAGGGGTGGGGGCAGTCCTAGTACAAACAAAGTATTCTTTCAAACCCTGTCTGCACATGGGCCCTGTTAATCCTAGTTAAGGTCCTAGCACAAGAGTGGAATTTGTGCTGGTGCAAAAATGCATTGAACATATCTGTTTGTTGCACTATTTAAGACACACTTTGCACTGGTGCTAATTGCACTTACACCATTGCAGAGTGTCTGTAATGCAGCTCCAGGTAATGGTTTGTCAAAATTAGGAAACCAGCTGATGATCTAAAATCACGTACACATCTGAAAGTAACACAACATGCTCATTTCCATTTTTGGTTGCTCTGACATATCAGGATGTGAAGTGCTTGCTGGTTTGCTCAAATCTCGGAATAGCTGGTCCAACCTTTCAGGCTCCCTAAAAGATACAATCAGTAGCATACAGTAGGGTAGGAGCAACACCCCTATATACAGCTTTTTGATTGGCAGACTCTGTGAAAAAAGGTTATACATAAAAGTAACAGGTGTACATCATGAATGTAAACCTTTGCAACTTACAGTTCAATAAACAGACATCAACAGTGAATATGCCATGTGAGAAAATACAGGCACTAGGTAGAAAAAGCAATAATCGTCGTGCTTGCACACCACGCAAACGTATGATATAACACAGTAAAAAACAAATGGAGGTAAGGGCCGGGCATGCACAACGCCACCCACAGCGCATAGAAAACACCAAAGCACTACAAGACACAATGGGCCTCATTACGAGGTTGCCGGTCCAGATACAACGGTACCGGTAAGCTTGCCGGTACTGTTGTATCCGGACCGGCAAACTCTGAGTCTGGCCTGGCGGAATGAAAGGCACCCGCGAGCACAGCAAGCCTGTTGCACCGGCACGGTAATGAACCGTGAAAGGGCAATTACTGGGTCCGGCGGGGCCAGAATACCCAGGTAATTTCCCATTCGCGGGTGCCGGATTTGCTTGCCAGTTTGGAGGTATGCTTGCTGGTTTTACCTGCAATGCTACCTGCAACCTCGTAACGAGGCCCAATGGGCCTGATTCATGGAACGTTTTCCGATGGGATTGCACCATTATAAAACACTTCCATGAATATGGCTTGCGTCGTTGAAGAGACACATGTCTGCTCAATTCACTGTAACCTTCCTAATTGTAATAGCACGTTTCCGGATAACAGTCTCTGTAAGAGTTACGGCTAACTTGATGAAAAACAGCCTTAACGTAACATTTAAATTAATTCTGGGAAATTAAAACAGTGGCTTCGCCCAGATAAAAATAAACAATCTATAAAGCAATGCGCGTCTTAATCTCTGCAGTGCATTTTGCTGAGGAGCAGGTTCACTCAGTTGATCCGGGCAGTGCAATAATAACAATGTGGTAAACGCGCGCATGGGCACTTTCTTTAATGAGCATCTTCTGCCTGAGGGAACATTTTAGACTTTCCCCAAGGCGCTGTGGGAAGGGAACGCGACTGCATGAATTACAAGTCCAGCCAATGCATTTTAGCTAAACTTGTAGATTTACTTTTGTAACTGAAAGTCTGCTGGACCTTCTGGCCTGCATCTTTTTTGAGTGTAAGTTACATTATGTATACATGTTTCTTAAGTCATACGTTGAGAGGATGTTCGTAATACTAAAGTGATATTAGAGATGTAAATATAACATGCAGAGTTCGATATGTGACAGTGTTCTGAATGTTTGCTTCCTGCTAGGCTGACAGAACTTAACCGAAAGAAAGCATGCATTAACGGCAAACAGATGCCCGGCATTTGCGTGAAACAGTGACAAGTATTCCGTTTAACTACAGGGTTGGAGGGTGATGTTAATGGGTCTGGGGGATCCAGAACCCCACAAAGGTACTGTCATCAGGACAAAGGGACATCTGTGACACACGTGATGGGCCACACCTCTTAGGGGACTGAGATGGCCACCACACACTGCCTGCAAGGGAGTCGTCCCAGGGCTGTTGGATATTCAGGAGTGGATGCGCTCTTTCTACAGTGCTTGCATTTCTTCAGCTCGGAGTGTGTGATGGATTGCTGTATGCTTGGTGAAACGCAAAGGTCATTCATTTCAGATGTGAAGCGCTCTATCTAACAAAATGGATTCTACATGGAACCAATATCTGCCTAACAGACTCACTTTCATATTATGGGCCTCATCACGAGTTGGGCGGAAACGCCGGCGCTAGTAGCGGCGGCGTTAATAGACCGACCGCCAAACCCCCGGTGCTAATAGCACCGGATCACGGGCTTGGTGGAACGGGTATTGCCCATTCCCCACAGAGCCCATTTGGGAATTCCCCATTCCCCATTGGGCTCCATGGGGATTTTTCGCGCACTTACCGCCGGCGGATTTCGGTAAATCCGGGAATTTCGGTAAATCCGCCGGCGGTAAGAGCGGGAAAATTCCCCATTGAGCCCAACGGGGAATGAGGAATTCCCGAATGGGCTCAGTGGGGAATGGGCAATACCCGTTCCGCCAAACCCATGATTTGGCGGACCCTTATATGCGGCGGTATTAGCGCTACTACCGCAATTAAGGGTTACCGCCAAACTCGTGATGAGGCCCATGGTGCCAAAAAATGTGTCAACAGTGGTCCAACCCCCATAATTGCTATATAGGCCATTGGGTCTGCAGCTAGATGACAAACCAGCAGCTGTTTGGACAACCTTTAGAAATAAAGTTACCTCTAGGAGGGGACATGTGCGTGTGGCATCCATTTCCATGTCCTTAAATGCACACCAGCCTAGGATCGTGGAATTACATTATATGGTTCTCAGTTGGCATCGCTGACCATATCAGCAGAAATGACTTTACTGAGAGAAAATATAATATTAATACAGATGACTGCAAGTTCAAAAACCAGACATCAGCAGAATGCACTTTATTTTCAACTTGAAACCCTGTGATCAATTTCAATTAAAATGTAAATATTCTGTCATATCTAGTGTTACAGCAACACTACCTCACAATTTGGATTGTTAGTGCTCATGCATGTAAAGCAGTGTGTTGCAACAAAAAAAAAAAAAACAGGAAGTGGTATGGTTTTAGCAGTTATGGTCTTTGACATTTACAAATGTTACAACCTGCCTGTGTGTGATCAGATCAGAGGTACAGTCAAGTTTGGGAACCCTGAACTAGCAATGGGATACTGTTTCCTGTAGCCACTCTTTCACCAAACTGAAACCACTGGGATTGGGCCCAAGCCATAAAGCCCCCCGTCCTACCAAGTGACCCAGTCGCAACTCATACTGGTATGGAGTGGGGCGTATGCATGCCTTCTGGTGTTCCATCATTTGAGAGTTCAGCATCCACCTAAGCTGGGAACTGGGAAACAGCGATCGGCCACGTTCTTCCACAGTACCTTCGGCAGGAACGTTATTGGGGACAGCCAGCTAAAGCAAAATGTGCGTGGGAGCTTTTATAAAAGGCTGCAATCAGTTTCAAACAGTTTTCTTTGCTTTACACAACATGGCGGATGGCACTCGCTAGCAGAAAGGTCCATGGCCCTGTAATGCTACTTGCTGTGAAGCTTTCAGAGGGCACGGAAATGCGTGATGTCACTTCCATTAGCGCTACAATTATCAGTTAATTGGCGTCATGGCGCGCATGTTTCAGTTACACTGAACACATGAAAAGAAATGAAAACGAATGGAGGTCACTCACTCTCTAGATGATTAATGTGGGGAAAGGGTCGAGAGTAAAGGCACACAATGCGCACATCGGGGTGGGTCTTAGCTTTTCTCCTTCCTCCTCCCCTTGTCTGTTTCTCTCTGTTGCCACTTCGGTGCAAGGTTTTTGTGTTGCTATGTCTTTCCACTTTGAATGCTACCTACCTTTTCTGTTGGTTTGTGCCATGTTGTATAGACCTTTGTGTCCTTACACCATATAGTGATGCTTTAAATGTCTGTATTTCATTAAAATGATTTTCACAAGCTGCATTTAAATGTATGCTCTTCACATGTTGTGTACATGGTGAATACGTACATGGTGAGTGTCCAGCCTCCACACAGAGTGTCATTTTCTTGCACAGGGTGATGCAAGATGGAAATCAGTACACGCATACTCTGTATTGAAAACGTTCTCACCTGCAGATCACAAACATTGACACAGGCTTCAGGATAACGTAGCTAGACCAGTCAGCGATGTCTATCTATCACAGTAACAAGGAGCCATTTTGGAGATTTTTTTGTTTCTTATTTGTCGACCAGACTTCAGGACAAACCTTTGACTTGGCAAACATTGAAGGTATCGCATTTGCTCTGAGGCCCCTGCCAAATGCAATGGGTGCATTCAATATTCACTGAAAATATTGCTTTGCGAGAGTCAGTATCGCCACCCCTGAGTAAAAATGACTCCCTGATAATGCCAAAATGCATTCCTTAATAAAGACCGCAACTTCTTTGACCATAACCTTGTGATTGTGGGGAAGAGCAAGACTACTCTACTTCATCTGCAGCTTGAGCCCAGGATTGCTGTAGCACATGCATACAATGAGGGTATTCCAATGGGGAACATGGCCTATACTGCATTGACAATAGTTGTTTTAATAAATTCTTAGCCTGCATCTGGATAGGATTGACTTTATAATTTTGAGTCCAGTGTGTCTATTCCTCCTTCTAACTGTTGCTCCATTTAGCACACATAATACATGCGATATGCTTCCTTTTGTATGAAATACATTCCTTTGAAATTCGATATTTTCTGTAGCACACATTTGTCATAAATTCCCCAATTAAATGAAAAAAAAAATCACTACCCATTGCATCTCAGTACCTATCTCACTGTCTAGTTTATCAACCATTAGCACCAGGAGTAGAGCATTGAATGTATCTAGGCCAAACAGGACTGCGAGCCTCCTGGCAATATAATAGCCTTATTGATAGAGGGAGGGTTAATTATCGTAGGCTAATAACCTGCCACCAGGTTATGGCCAGAGACCAAGCAGAGGGACATAAACTGTGGAAGGGTCATTAACCCAAGCAATAATGAACCCTGACGAGGTCTGTAAGGCTGTCTGCACATTGTGGTACTAGCAAATCTTGTTTTAGAGTTTTGCGGGAGAAGTAAAACATGTTCGTTTAATAGTGAGGAAGTAAACCAACATACTCAACAAATTAAACGAGGTTTTATTCTGTAGTATTTAAATAACAACCCTGTCTTCCTACGGTAAGTATTTCAGTTACAAATGTGGTTAAACTGGAGAGTGTTTAACATGCACAGGGATTAGGGGTTGTGTGAAAGGAAATACGTCTCTACCAGTAAGTCAAAGGATTTCCCCCCATTTAAGATTGCTAATTGGTATGCTACATATGATGTTGCAGTTAAAAAACAGACCCTAGAGAGGAGGTTTCTTGTTGAAATACAGCTTGTCTGGAAATTGCGTTATTGTTTTCCTGACTGCTTTTGAAGTCAGAATGTTCAGAGTGCAGTCAGTGCCAGTAGTTATTGACTGCACTCTGAAAAATCAAATTGTCTGAGAAGAAGTCAATAACGATTTACATTTGCCAATAACCAATATAGTAATGTTCCTGATGGCCCAGAGGAATCCATGTTCTGTTCTGGGGTCTGTTTCCCTCACCGCAGCCACCCGGCCTCTGCCTCTGCATCCTCTGCCTCTATCCCCTGCCTGACACTTCCTCCACACACCCCCAGCAGCACCTGTATGTTTCACTAGCTGTCCTGTGGCTCTACCTCCTATAATCAAAAGGGATAAAGGATTTCCTCAGTGGTATTTGTTCATCTTGTTTGATTTAAACACACCCCAGCTTCACACCCTGCCTGCTGGTTGAGTGCTAGAAGCTAGAAAGCCTAGAGCTGCTGGACAATATAGTTTCTTAAGAGACCAAACTCCTCCCTATGTGCCCGCAACTTCCTTGGGCCCATAAGGTCTGTCTACAGGGTCATAGGAAGCTGTAATACATTGCTTTAATCAAACATGTTTGTTTTTACTGTTGGTCTACTTTCCTTGTTCATTAGTGGGAAGGTTCAGTAGGTGTATGCACTCATTTCAGTGATCTATGTGCAAAATTGCAAAATATATTAACAGTAAGAATGATTTCAAGAGTGTTGAACTGTCTGACATCCTAACATTAAGAACCATTTAGCTGAGTACATATTGCTATGTTTGAGAGCGCTAGTCAAAGGTGTAGAATGTCTAATGAAATTCTGCTTCATTCCTGTATATTATGCGTTTTCTGAATCTTCTTTTTGACCTCAACAATTATTCTGGTTCCATGTAATATAGCCAGGCTGCCCGATACATTGGCATCTCATCGCTGTAGTGGAAGGTGAATGGCATATAAAGGCAGCACCATTCAGGGAATACAATGCAAAATGCATTTGATAGAGTGACTCACAATTTACTTTTGTATGTTAAGGCAGAACATGTCAATAGGACACACATGCCAATGTCACAAAATCACACACCGCTGAGTTGCTGAATGACGTCAAACAACATTAGGCACATTTTGGATTAATGGGTATATTTAAATGTGTCTAAAAGCTTAGCCTACCATCAAAAGGCTAAACATTAACTTTAGCATCAATCCAAATATCCAATCATTTTGATATACAGATCAATAATATTTTTATGAGTACATTTGTAGAAATCTTGGCTTTCTATTTCAATTTTCAAAATATAATATACATACAGGGTGATAGGACCAAGTACGATAAAACAACTATTTACAATTGGTGATTATGGCTGTGAAATAACTCTCTCTGAACATGGCCAACGTAATGTGTCAGTAAGCTTATTGGTGCCAGAAAATATTCCATTTTTAAAAAGTGAATAAATAATATATTGCCATTTCTCTTCACATTGAACCCAAGTGTCTTCTAAGCCAATGTTTCTATGGTTATTGTGGACAATTTTCAACAACCCACACACCAGAACCTATCACAAAATCAAAAGGAAAGAATAAACAAACTCATATCAACTCAATGGTAGCACCCCAAATCACAAACAAACCTCAGAAAAACAAAATGATTCCCTGCATCCTTGTCAATGCCAGATCAATTTCAAAACACATCAAAGAGAATCACAACCTACCACCTCAGCCAACATGGATCTGACATCCGATCTTTAACAGAAACCTAGCTAATGGAAGAACTCAGGGTAGTTGCACACGCATCCCTCCAGAACAACTTCACATTCAGGCAAGCAAATAGAGAAGGAAAGAGAGGAGGGTGCCTTGCAGTTGCATACAAGAGCCATCTAAACATGACACCAGCACCATCATTACATTTCCCAAACTGTGAATCACACTTCATCCACCTAGCTCTGGACCAAGAAACACATCTTTCATTCAGCCTCATTTACAGACATCAAAAGTACAATGGGCCTCATTACAAGAGTTGCGGTAAGGCAACAACAGCGCTGGTAGTGCTATCGGCCCTGTTGTTAACTCACCTCAACATTACGAGTTTGCTTGCGGGTGCCGCTCTGGACGCCTGGTCTGACAAGATGTCCAGAGCATCACCCGCGAGTAAACCTGGATGGTAGCAGCGGTACCGTTATTAATGGTACAGCTGCTACCATCCTCCCCATTCCCATTGAGCCTTATGGGGGCTCAATGGGAATGGGGAAGTACCAGGTCCGGGTCCCGTGTTTAGGGGTAGCCATGCCGATAAAAATGGCATGGCTACCCCCAAACTTGTAATGAGGACCAATGTGTCTTTCAGAAAAATATTTTTGGACACTATGACAAACATAGCTATACAATAAGGCCACCTGATCGTACTGGAAGACTTCAATATCTATATTGAAGAAGAAAACAGCAACTCTGAAAAATCACTGACTTCACAACTAGCAAGGATGCATCTACAACCATTAGTGATAGAAGCTAACATTCAGATGGACACACCCTTGATTCAATTTTATGTATAAGAAACCTAGCACCCCATCACACATTCTCTGGAGTGACCACCTTATGATACCCTCCATGACCCACGCACCAACCTGAACACACCCTACCCAGATAAACACAGCTACAATTCAGGAAAACAAAAACTGGAGATCCATCACAGTTACGGAGCTCAACACCAGACATGATTCAACAAGTCTACTAAATACTTTATTGGGCACACTCCCAACAGGAGAAACACTGGAGGCACTCCAAGAATTGATCACGGAAGAGCTAGATATGGTCACACTGAAGAAACCTTTCACCCTGTTACAAAGTAAAATGTCCCCCAAATCATTCACACCCCATATTAGAGCCCTGAAGAAAACAAATAGGAAACTTGAACAGAGATGAAGGAACAATGTCAACCAACAGGACAACATTGCATACCAGTAACAGATACTCCTCTATAAACTTAAATCCTGAAAGGGAAACAACTACACTGTGCTCTGCATTGCAAAAAAGCAAACAACACCAAAAAGGAGATGGTCAGCATCATCAATTAGTTAAGAAACTGGACAGCCTGAAACTACACACCCATTCCCTCGTAGAAACCATGCAATGACCTTACAAACCACTTCAAAAACAATGTCATAATCATCCAAGTTTTCAACACTATGCCTAAGGAATCAAGCAAAACTTGTGTCAGCAAGCCAACCCCAGACGTAACCAAAAGGAAGACTAAACTTCTTCATACCATTCTCGCCAGACAATTTCATTAAGATAGTGAAGGGAATTAACACATCTGGATTGCCAATAGACCCCTGTCCAACAAACATCTGCATGATTATCCTCAGTAAGGAGACACCTGCAGAAAATCTCTGCACCCTGATAAACTGGCCACTGGTAACAGGAATCATATCGCGGAGCTGTAAAGCTGCACAAATTAAACCACTTCTCAAAGATCGCTTGGGAGAAGCAGCCAGCCTAACTAATTACAAGCCAACCCAATCTCAAACACCCCTCACCTATCATAACTGCTATAAACCTACACATATGGACACATTCTTGCACATATGGAAGCAAACATGTACTGGACCAGGCACAAGTTGGCTTCAGACCTATAACAATTAACTCGACAAAGTTGACTAAGCAATCATCATTAAACATTTTTTTTTAAAACAGGAATTATGGGTTAGCAACATTGCACTGCCATAGGTTAAGTCCTTAATGACAGACATAATGGAAATCAATTGGGTGCCTTTCTTCTCCTCAGCTCCACGCATACCAACATGCAGGGTTCCACAAGGCTCATCCATCTCACCACTAATTTCCAACATTTATATGACCCCACTAATGAAACTCATCGAAATACATGGACTTACTTTCTACATCTACAACTATGCAGACAGCACACGGATCAGCTACAGAATAAACACAACTGGAGACATAGACAAACCCCTAACTAACCGTCTCATAAATGGATGGATGAGCAGCAATAGTCTTTAACTCATCCCAGAAAAAAAAACAGAAATCATCATCATGCCCCCTCAAGTCAACAGCAGACACCATAGCCCACGGAAATGGGAAACAGACCGGAAGCATCCAGAATAGTGAGAAATGTGGGTACTCTGGTGAAACAGAAGAAGGAGGTAGATCCAATAGGACAATACAAGGATGTTTATTTTTAAATGATAAAGAAAGACCTCACTATCGACATCAGTAAGAGGGCATTCCCTGCCTACATAACTAAAATAATCAGTGCTTGTCTGTCCTCTAAAGAAATCAAAAATTGACATAAAAACCTACTTACTATCTAACCTTCCCTTTATTGAAAGCCTAAATAACCATAAGCTTCTGTCACTGGTTGACAGGACTTGCCAAGCCAAGGTCCCTGACTTTGATCTCCAAAAAACATTCTCAGTTCCATGAAAGGAACACATATTCATTAGAATAATACCACAAAAGTGACTTTTCTCAGTTCCAGGTAAAAAAAGGTCATAATTTATTTTTTCACAACACAGTTCTGCAATTGACCCCCTTCACACTCCTCATTAGTTGTATCAATTCTTGATAATGGTTTAATCTTAAATTTCTGTTTATGCAAGGGATTCTCCATTTTCTGATCAATTGTATGTTTCTCTGTATACTTGTGTATTTGAACCCTCCTGTTTCATCCCCACTTGTTACTTTAAAGGGGTCCTCAAGACCCTGTTGCTGTTTTCTATGTAAGAGCATTCACTTGGTGTTTCCTGGGTTCCCATAACCATACTTATATTTTACTTCTCTGTGTTCCAGTCTTTCTCCCCCTCCTTGAGCAACCCTGCAATCTGTATCTGTGTCTGGTCTGTTCTATGGGGTTCCCTGGGGTTGTCGTCTCCACAGGACAACTCTCTGGTGTCTGCTTCTGTCTTTGACTTGCAAAGGTCGTTTTTCCATTTGGGTCCTGCTCCGATGGACCCTTTGCTGATATCTCAACACGGGAACAAGGCTTTGTTCTTTGACAGGTTTCCGGTGTCTTTGTTCATTAGCTGCTTCCCAGCTCATCATGGCCTAAGCATGGTCACGCCACCAGTGGAGACATCTGTTCTGCCTCTGTCTCTGTAGCGGCTTGTCCACCGAACCTGTTGCCAGTGCTCCGACATCCTTCATTCTGTGCTCCCTGTGCTCACGCTATTGTCAGTTCTCCAGTACTGTGCAACTCCACCCCTCCTGAATTTCGTATCCTCAGAGGCTTGCTCTGCACTGGATTCATTAGCTGGCTCCCAGTCAGACGTTTTTAAATCTGAACATCTGTAATCAAGTCTGCCCACAGAGGGCCGGCTTTGAACAAACTGTTGAAACCAGATATTGACACATCAGTGTTAAAATCTAAACAACCAGGGATAAGTAATGGTTTATTACAAATTACCCAGAGGACATCCACTGAATTTCCAGATCCAGAGACGAGCAGAAGCCAAATTGCAGAGGTTTTCACCCTAAGTGATTGGAGGAGACGACAACTCCTAGATGAGAATCCCCAATCCCCTAATTCCGCAGATGCTGAATGTGTTTTAGATCTTACTCAGTGCCTCATTGCTATTCATTTGGACTTAGAAAAGGAAGTTTCAACTACTCACTTGATTGCCCATGTTACTCATTGTGAAGCCTCACCAGGAAAGGGAATGGGCAATCATGTAGATGTGGTACCTAGCATCATTTTGGAAATGCATTTTCCACTTAAACAGATGGAGGATGTCATTTCAGAGGTTGTGGGGCTTTCTTCATTTGTGAAGAAAGGTGTTGATGTTGCTGGCAATAAGGACCAATGGCAGTAAATTAAGGACATCATCATAAATTATCTTAACTCATGTACTACTACTGTACATGAATTTAGTATCTAGGATGATTCTTTGGACTCAAGGATCCCTTTGATTCATACCCTAAAGGTGGACACTTTCTGTCAAATTGACTTTACCCATTTAAGGGTTGTTCTGTGTTGTCAAACAAATACTGATGTAAATGTTGATTCTTAAATGCTCATTAGGGAACCTTCTGACATTGGAATAAAGTTAGTTGATCAAGCAAATCGTATCCTTAGATATGCGGCAGATGTTGGCCTTGGTGGGTTCTCCCTTCCTGCAAGATCATTGGATCTGGGACCAGGGTTATTACCACGTTGGATTCCTCACCCTTAAAGGTAATGCTCTTAAGGAAATCACATATGCCCATGATTGTTGATCCTACCCCAAGAAGGTTTATTTTGAACTCCGAGAACTTTCTTGTCACTAATGTTGAGTAGTCCAAGGAACTAGAATCAAGGGAATCTCTTAAAAATAAAATTTGGCGGGGCTAGGTCAAACAGTGGTCCCGGGTTGTGTTATAACCTCGGACATGAGAGTCCTTCACAGGGTGTAGGTTAATAACTGGTGTTGCACGGATTACATGGACTGCATTGTTATTGAATGTGGTCAAAGTAATTTACCACTGTTTTTGAGTACATGTAAACACCTCAGGACTGTCGATTCCACCAAGCTAAGAATTATTCTGGATTGATTATTATGCTCCTCTAGTAAGGCCACTATCTGAGTGAGATATATCGTTTTTTTTGGATGATTTTCATTAGTTTTTCTTTGACTTTATTTATGTTTAATGTGTGCATTTATTATGTACTCAAGCTTCTATTCCAGTGGCTTTGTTCCAGTGTGTTAGAAATAAATAAATACACAAATAAATACAAATTCTCCCTCTGTCTCTTTGTTCTTTGTCCTTTTATGTTTGCAGTGCTACTTCAGGCAAGGGGCGTGTTCCTCCTCCTTGTATTTGGAATACGCTCCAGCATTGCCTTTTGGTACCCGGCCCCTTTTGGATGGCTTGTTGATTTGATTCGCCACATTTTTCCTTCCAAGAGCTATTCCCCGAAAGTCACATCAGATGTGCTGACTGACTACACAAACCGACTCTCAGTAGGGGACAAAGGGCATGATTATTATGCGGCCAGTCTTTATTGGACTTATTTTCCATAGTTGGTGTGTATACCATCTTGGCTTCGGTTATGTACAGTAGAAACCTTTATTTCTATTGCCACCTATGCTAGATGTGGGTCCCCCATGTTTACTAAGTGTCAGCTATCCCCTTGTTACACTAGCTGCTAAATTTGTTTGGTTTAGCTTTTCCTTACATAATGGTCATTCTCATATGTACACCCTTTGTGTCTTTATTTAGAAACGGTACCTGCATACTGACCTATACATTCCAATCTGACAAAGTACCTTTTAGATCCATTGCAGCGTATTCTAAACTTATTTACTTTGTAAAAGCTGAGTGGCTATGCACTTGACTATCAGATTCATGGATATGCACCAATCCATTGCTTTTGCAATGTTTTATTTTTACATATGCAGCCCCTTATCCAGCTTCCTGGTTAGTCTCTCTGTACAATCAGGTCAGAACTTGGGATATTGGCTATAATCCCTTTTGTTCTGTTCTTTTTGTCTCCACAGATGATGAATAATTTCTATCATCTGTGTTCTTATGGGCAGCGCAAATGAAGCAAATACTTTCTGCGCCCCTTACGGAGCCATCAAGGTGAACTTGGGCAACTTGATTTTGGCAGTCCTAATTGGTGTTGGGTGTTTTTGAGTCACAGTCAGGTTCAATCACAGCTTTTTAATAGTTTTCTTGTTCACTATTTTTTTATCTGTTTATTAGAATTCTACTAGAGGTCCAGATCTCCAATCAAATTTGAAATACAGTATATCTGCCACTATGTGACCTACTGGCTTATTGTTATTCTGTATGCTAAAAATGTTGAGGGCTTCTTAAAGATTAATTGTTATGCTATTTGTATACCCTGACGAAGACGACTATCAGTTTTTTGTTTTCTTTTTTTGACTGAACTAGATCACTTTTTGTCATTGAAACTACATTTATGATGATACGTTGTAATGATGTACTTGTAGTAGGCACTAAGCACTTTTTGACTACAACCTTACATTGACTGTTGTACACTGCTTTAGACATACAGTGGGTTATGAACAATATATTCAGCAGTGTTCTATAGGTAGTTTTGAAATTTATTTCTAGAATCTTTTTGATAATTATATATGTGTGTATATATTGTAAGATGTTATTGTGTGGATGATTTTTTTTACTCTACTGTGATTTTTGTATAATTAATAAAATATGTTGACTCAATTGCTTACCTGACTTAGCTTCTCATCACCCCCATGCCTACCAGAGTCAATTACTAATTGAATAATTGTTGTATCAATCTGTGTGACTTTTGTTTCATTTGTTGACATATACAGTTCCCCTGGCCCACGGTTTAGGGGATAAACATCATTTTGCTCCTTCCAGCATTGTCCAAAGCCAACTAAAGGGTACAATGTCACTGTTTGATATAGGCAATATAGTGTTACTAGTATTTTTCTCAATACCCATATAAGCAGCTATTGTCTTCATGCAAGGGAGTTCCTTGTCCCCTACAGTGGAGTCACTGCCAGTAAAGTCCCACTTACCCATACCACTAGGGAGGGTCTGCTTAGTGGGCTCACCTCCCAAGCCACAAAGGTGATGGCTCCCCCCTGACAGAAAGGGATATATACTTTAGATTCATCACAGCACTTTAATGGAATACATTTTAACACTAAAACCACGTGTGAATGCAGAGTGTCGAAATATGTCTTCCATCTACAAGCAAACAACGAAACGGATACTACCATTTCTCACCTTCCCACACAGAACATTTGCTAACATCTCCTGCACATCTCAAGAATAGACTACACCAACAGCAAATACCTTAGAATGCTGGACTACCTTGCTAAAAAAAACTGCAAAAAGATACAGAGCGCAGCTGCACGACTACTCCTTAGACTCACTAAGAGAGAGCACATCAGACCAGAACTAAGATCGCTACACTGGCTGCCAGTCAAAGGATTCACTTCAAAACAATTTGCATAAGCCACAGGGCAATCCATGGCCAAGAAGTCAAATTCCTACAAGACTCAATCTCCATCTGCAGGCCATAACTGAACCTGAGACCCAGCAATGATATGCAACTTGAACCTAGACAATATTCAAAAATGAAATATGGTGGATCAATCTTCTCATACATCTCTTCAAAACTCTGGAACTCATTGCCCAAAGACATGGGGCCTCATTCCGAGTATGGAGGTAATCATGGGGCTATTAGCGCCATGACTACCTCCAATACCGGTACCGAGTCCGCCCTGGTTCAATGGGGACATACCGGTCTATTCTGACCTTTGTGGGACCGGTAAGTCTCCATTGAAAAAGCCATTCCCCATTCCCATTTGAGCCCCCATAGGGCTCAATGGGAAGGGGGAAGGTGCTAATAACGGTACCACAAATTGCAAATCGCAAATTAAAACCAGGCGTTAAGGAAGGGACCCGCTAAGGGAACTCGGAATAGGGCGCAAAGGGATTACCGGCACCAGTGTCCTTACCGGTACCTGGTATCCCTTTGCGCCCAACTCGTAATGAGGGCCATGTTCACAATAGAAGAATATTTAAAGGTTCGGAAAAAAGGTCTGGCTCTTTAATTTGTGAACCTAAAAGCCAACATACAGCCTAAGAGAAGCATGCAACCTCAACACAAAAATGTGATATACCATTAACTATGAGATGGCCTCAGACTTTTAAATTAATTAATTACTTAATTAATGCTAGTGGATCATATCACCAAAACTGGGGAGACCCAGAGAAACAGAACAGAATAGCATTAACTACCACACAAATACTCTAAACCAATCAATCGATGCAATTTTAGCAAAATGTTTGCAACCTCTTACCACTAACCCTACTAAAAGTCTTCTTATTACTGCAAACCCACCACAATTACCAAATGCAAAACCCACACATGACTACCACAACAAGCACTGTAAATTCAGACAGCAATATTCATGTTTCCTCGTAGAACTCACTCAATCCACAACACACTCAAATTCTGACTCTGCACCTTAGGCACACAAAAAACATACTGCAAACACTGAAAAGAGCAGGGTAACTCTAGCCTCTGGACCAGAGTATTATAATAACATCAAGAAACAGAAAAGATATGTCCAGAGCAAAGTATATTTAGAAAAAATGTATCCAAATTTATTAAAGAAGATACAAAAATTGAAAACTGGTGAATAAATCACACAAAATTATTGTACACTAATCATTTTAACATAACAAAACAGCAGCAACAATATGCCGAAAATCGGCAAAAACTTCATCACTCATAATCAACATACCCAGTTCATTCATACGCACACAACTCATCATACCATGGCACTCATCCAAAGAACTAAAAAACACCAAAAAACATGCTAAAAACCAATGGGGAAGAGGAATTCATAACTAATCCCCATAATAACACACATTATTGCGGTGTTTTACAAACAATAGAAATAATTCACAACCAATCTATTGTCAGGGTGGATAGAAAAAACAGATGCAAAGATCACATCCCTGTAAAATTTTTTCTCTCGACCGGTTTCGACGTGTAGTAATGGTTAACTGAACGTCTTCTTCAGGAGGTGGATGTTACCATTCTGATGAAAACCTTACTACTGCAACAATCTATGCAGTGTAGTGTGGCCAGTCACACGAAACAATTCAGGACTGAAACATAACCTGAAGGGCGCCCCATGCAGTTTAAGATGATCCAGCAATACATGTATTTGAAAAGTGAAGAGGCAGCACCACTTAGCCTTAGCCTTCAACGCCGTCTGCAAATCACTGCAAGACGGTTGTTATACAATGAAATTGTCCAGCAGAAAGAGAGACCAGATGGTAATCTCTTAGTTTCAAACTAATTGCAAATACGAAACGCTACGCATGCGTGTAGGGACCTGCAAGGAGTGACTGGCCACCAGTTTTCAATTTTTGTATCTTCTTTAATAAATTTGGATACATTTTTTCTAAATATACTTTGCTCTGGACATATCTTTTCTGTTTCTTGACACAAAAAACATATACATGTTCACACAACAGAACATCCACTGACATGTACCACCTAGAAGCAAACTGTGTAAGTGGTTTCAACCCAGCACTCCACCTAAATCAATGCCTAGCGTGAGATGCCCAGCTGGAACCCTTAATTATATATTTTTTTATGTCTAAAGTTCTTTTTATGTCTGAATGATGTACCCTTATATCACGCCCCTCTCTTTGAATCCCCCCCCCCCCCCCGGTCTCACTGAACCAAGAAGTAGGTTATTTTGCAAAGTTAAAGATTTATTTGATGAATTGAACAATATATTCACACTTTTATGAATATGAACAATATCTAAATATCACACTATTAATATTTATATAATGATCAGCAATGGGTAATATTACAATCAACAATCTCTTTAATCAATAGGAGTATGGATGAGAATAATAATTTAGCATAGAATAAAACATTGTGTGGGTTCAATGAAATGCAATGATAGGAAGTTAATGCAGCACAGAAATAAAACTTGATATGTATTCAATCAAATGCAAAGTAATCACTCTTTCCCCCTGATACTACTCAGTCCCCTCTAATATGCAATATAGAGATGGAAGGAGAGAGAACAGGTTTCAGGAATAAACACTCTACAAATGCAGTTTCAATCTCAATTCCCCAAGCAAGCTTAGAGAGGAACAGGAATGATTTCAAAACAGGTAAGATGCTTTTGAATGTGGCTTTGAATGAATGGGAAAAATACTGAAAAATGACTTTAATTCGCTGAATTGGATTCAGAACTAGTGGTAGCGGTTTGGATAGCTTGAGGTAAACACTAGCAATGATGTTTGAATGACTGGCAGATAGGAAACTGAATTCAGAGGTTGAATGAAAAGAAATAGCTGTTTTACATGGGATGAAATTGAGCCAAATGTAGATTCGCGGCAAACATTTCCGTGCGCGTTAAGTGCAATTGCAGCAAAACTATAAGGTGTTGGAATGCTGAGGACGTTAGCTACAATTTGACACTTACATTTGGTTCCTAGCATGTACAGCTCAGAAGTTATGAAGGTTTTAGTAAAGGTCAATTTTTCTCAAAAAGAGTCAAGATTTCAAATGAAAGATGCGCTTTTGAAGATTACAAACAAGGATTGGCTTTACACTAAGGGGCTATGAAGATGCGAGATACCAACGGTACAGCCACCAGTCTAGAGGCGCCTCTGTCTGATCTTTGCCCGCTGCAACACTTGCCTTTCTTCAGCAATTATATATTAGCGCAAAGATGATTTATCACTACAAATATCACAGGACTATATGGACGAGAGAAGAATTCAGGACACACAAAAGAGGTTCTACAATGCAGTTATGGATATGATAGAATGGGTTGGATAGGATTACTTAAGGATAAGAGATTGGCTATGGACAGTTCTATGCTAAATACTCACAACCATGGTTTTGGAATAGGCCCGTCAGTATCTGGTCAAAGGGTTTTGACTGGAATCTGCTAGCCACCGGACAGGATTCAGGCGCTTGTTTCTGCACTCAGCAAGGCACTCTGGTCTCCGCACGGCATCTTGGACTGGATCTGACAGGTTGGTTCTGGGTTACAGCTCTGCTTTGCTGGTTTGGATCTCTGCGTTCTAGCAAGGGTTCTTGGCAAGAACCAGAAACAGCACAGCCCTTCTGTTCAATTTGTAATGTGCCCCTTGGAAGTATGGGGTTAGAATCAGGTTGCAAGATTTTAAAGCTAAGAAGGGTTCAGCTTAGAATTAGGCCTTCTGCTTTCAGAGTTCTGGAGTCTTGATCTGGATTCTCCTGCAGAGCGCTTCGCCAGTAAATCAGTTGATGGGTGAATGTCTGTGTGCCTCTAGGTCCTCAACAGTCCCTATTTATGTATTTCCCAAAGGGGTGGATAGGCTGATTGTGCTCCCTCTAGGAAACGGATTGGTCAAAGTCTTCCCTCTCTCCTGATTTGAGAAGGAAACCAGAGTGTGATGATGTGTCATGATGACACTGCGTTCATGGTCCAGGGAAAAACCTCCCCTTTGTTTCTACACAGAAAATATATTTTTCATATAAAGCATATTTCTAATATCACCAATTTACTAATAATACATATTTACATTACAGATTAAATAAGGCACGTATCTGTCCAAGTCCCATCTTCCTAAGAGTTTCGGTTCACAAATGACAGTTTTTCGTGCTTTTGGTTGGTTACCCAGTGTCAGATCTGTACAAATTGTTCCACATACATGCGCATAACATCTGGGCACAATCCTGTACATTTTCATATTCCTTTCATTTTATATTCCTAGCATTATCACAATTGCTACAATATCAACATGTTTAGTGGTTCAGTCTCTGAACATCGGACAAATTCCAGAGTAGTTTCTACTTGTGAGCAACATTTTCATTTTAGCAACCTATAAATTCCAGATTTCTACCAGTTTGGCACAGTTTTCAATAAGTCTTTTCTCAAACCTATATTTTCTTCAGTTCCAGATACACATTCCAGTCTAGCCCTGCCTTACAGGTTTGTCTGAGCCAAGAGCAACCTGAGCATCTTCCTGCCAGCAGCTGGTTTCTGTTGACGCCCAAATTTGCATTTCCTTTCAGTCAAGGGAGTCTTTTGTCTCCTGTCAGAGCAACAGGCCAAAGTCCTCCTCCCACCTCCTTTCACACCTCCCTGCCAGTTCCTCAGCAGAGAGCAGGGGGGAAGATTCCTTTGTTTGGGAGAAACTTTGGAATGCCTCTGAAGCCCAATGTGGCTAGCTTTAACTCACTTTTAAAACAATGTTTAAAATCGTCTTTTTCTAGAATACAATTTATATTTTTAACAAATATAGCCACACATCTCTTAATTCCAGCCTTTTCTTAAAATATAGAGATTGAATTGTACAACCTATATTGCTTTTGATAGGAAGTCTCTTCTTTTCCATACTTTGATTTTAATGTACAAGTTAAATGACAGGTTAAGTAAATGCCAGCTTCTGACACAGGCGAGCGGCGGCACTGCACCCATTTTTAACATATTTTTCCAAGCAAGCACCTTTGAATGTGGATTTTCTCATGATGAAATGTGTTTCTGCTGACATTGTGCTTGGTGGATTTTTTACATAAAGTGATGTTTAACACCCAACTAGGATGTTGGATCTTTTCTGCTGTTTGAGAAACATTATTTTGCACTTTCCACAGCCAAGGAAAAAAGGGATTTTAAAGCGGTTCTGTGTTTCCCTTGCAATGCAGCACTGCTTTTTCAAGTAGTTTCATTTTACTCTGTGGGCAGCCCAATGATAGGGTTTGGCAGTGGTCTCCTGTGTTACCACTGACATAGGCAAAAATGGATTGGCAGCCTATTTTTCAGGTTTCCCTGCGCAATTCTCAGTGATCTTTAGCGCATATGAGGCTTTTCAGTGGCCATTCTGGTGTTTTTGATGAGAACAGCGCACAATGATGTTGCAGGGCATAGACTAGTGGGTTAGGACATCCCACAACTGTATTGTACTGATCCCTTGTATGCATAAGTGAGTGATGTCACTGCGAGAATGTTGATGAGTGCCTGGAATGTTTACATCAGCTCAGGCAGTTGATCAAAGCTAGCATGGGTGGTGGGTGCAAGTGGGTTCCCTCTGGGGCTCTGCCCCTTAACTGAGCTATCTATTTGAAACATCATGAACAAAGTAACGTGAGTGTACACACCTGCTGCTTCCTGGAATCCTTCATAAGAATGCAAATCCAAAACACAGTGACCACTTTTTCAGAACTGAAACTACCAACAGAACAGCAAAATAACTCTTGCACTATCCTCTCCGTCCACTAACAAATCCCCCTTCTCTTTAATGTCAGATCTGCCAGAGCACATGGAGAGAATTAAAATGGCAGCCGTGCACTGTATAAATCACATTAACATAATATAACCTTTCTTTCATTGCATGGCAAGTGGTAAAAAATCATGACCACTTATCTAAGGGTCAATTTTCTACTGCAGGAATTAACACAACATCAATATCTGTGAAAGTATTGGGATCATCAATAATTTGTGCACACTGAACAGTTATTCATTTTGATATCCCCATGGTTGACAATAGGCAATACCCATTGTCCAGGATGATTAACTAAATAATTAGTAACCGGTCAACATTGATCTAAAGGATTCAATGCAAATCCATGAATGGAGACTGTTTGAGAATGGTCAAACTATGTGGGAGTGTCATTTAACTACTTGACATTTTCTGTGAGCATTTAAACAATCAGGCTTTTTATTACGTAAAGGTATTGCTGTATGACATTCTTTAAATTGTTCTCATATCACCCTCTTCATGTGCTTCCCTAATTCTCCCACCTCTGATCAATTTCTCCACAACACCAGCCCTTTACGTCTACCTCACCTTCTGCTCTCTCCCATTGAACTTTGACGGAAAGCCCCATCTTCAAATCCTGATCAAAGAGTCCCCCAGTAACTATGCTAAGATAATCAAAGATACAACATTAAACCATTGAATACCAAACAGAACATGTCTGAAAGGTTATTTTCACACTACCATATGCTCCAGATTTCACCATTGTAGTGTGTTTCCTTCATCATCAATATTCCCACAAAGCATTATGTCTACATAGAGCTATCATTCAATAAGGTTCAGTAATCAAAGAAGCTGCCATATTAGGAGAAGATTCAGATGAATGGTGTTCATTGGGACCTTTGTGAATAAGTAACTCCAAGACTCGCAGGTACCCGTAGTCTTAAAAAAGACATTAATAAAACCTTTAATATAGAAAACCACCCTAGATCCAGAAGTAATGAAGAACTATCGACCAGTGGCTAACTTAATGTGGCCAACGAAAATTCTGGAAAAAGTGGTGTGTACTCAGTTCCAGTCTTTCGTGGATAAAGAAAACTTATTGGACAATCTCCAATCAGGTTTCCGCCCGAAATATGGTACAGAGTTGGCCCTTCTTGCTGTGCATGATGATTTAATGGAGGTTGCTGACAGGGGGGGGTCCACAGTATTACTGATGTTAGATCTCTCCGCGGCCTTCGATAGTGTAAATCACCAGGTAATGGCAGAAAGGATCGAGCAGGTGGGGAAAGTCTCTGAACGAGTCGTGAAATGCTTTGAGTCATTCCTCAAATATAGAACCCAAAGGGTCATACTTGATGGCTTCACCTCGCAAATGGTGGAACTTGACTGTGGGGTGCCACAGGACTCCTCTCTGTCCCCACTCATTTTTAATCTCTATTTTTGTCCTGTTTTCAGGATATTCAGGAAATATGGTCTGTTATTTGAGAGAATTAATCAATGTATGAAAGAACATCATGAATGGATGAACAATAACCATTACAATTAAATGCAGCAAAAACAGAAATTATACTGTTCATCCCAAACAATAAAAAAACATCGGTAATGCAAAGTTCTCCCCCTCTGATCCTAGGGGAACAGCATCAGTATGCAAAAAAAGTAAAAAACCTTGGCTGTTGGTGGCAGGAGAATCTGAATAGTGAAACGCAAGTAGGAGCCAAAGTAAAAACAGTTCACTTTGCACTTCAGTCACTATGGAAAATACTACCCTATATTGCGATGGAAGATAGAGCAGTTGTGGTGGGGGCAATGACTAATCCTCACCTGGATTACTGCAATAGTTTGCTGGCAGGAATCCCCCAGAAACAAATGATGAGACTTCAAAAAGCCCAAAATGCAGCAGTGAGAGCAATTGGAAATCTGAAGAAAAGATGACCATGTGTCATCAATGCGGAGATCACTCAACTAGTTGATGGTGGAAGATAGGATTAAATTTAAGATGGCATGCCTAGTGTTCAAATGTATTAAAGGGCTTGCCCCCGCATATTTAGCTGACAAAATTGTATTATATCAGCCGAAAAGGCGTCTACGGTCAGAGGATAAACTATTACTCTGCATTCCACAAACAAAATGTATCTCAAGAGGAGATAGAAGCTTTGGTGTCTATGGCCCTAAAGTTTGGAATAAACTTCCACTTGAAATTATAACGTGTGAAAGTCTGGATCTTTTTAGAAAGAGACTTAAAACATTCTTGTTTAGATAAGTGTAAACAGTTAATTAAATCTGAATGTTACCTATTCCTTTCTTTTCTCTTAAGAAATCCTCTACTCCCTAGTTACCATCTGCACCCAAATATGGTTTACTCCATCTGGTGGGCGTAATAAATGATTCATAATCAAAAATTTTTTTTTTTAAAAATAATCGGTAAGGACATAATCATGATCTAAAGTAGGAGTGTGAAATATGCCATTTCACTTAAGAGGTCACCTATGAGAAACTCCATCTTCTAGACGTCCCTAGAAGTTCACCTGCAGTTCTTCCACACTTATTCACATGTATTCAAACTTATTTTATTGCAGAGGTCAGAGTCAAGTAGCTAAGCACTATGTGTAGGTAAAGTAACAACATTCTTGCATTTTATTCAATGTAAGGCCAGTGAAATTGTATAGGACGGGGTATTGAATAGAAAGCTGTATCTGCTAAGTGTGGACAGTATGAAGTTGGGGAGATTTACAGAGGCTGTTATCATGTCTAGACGCAAACAAAATATTGTCTGTCAGGACAACAAATGATCCCAAACATAAATTGATAACCCTGTGTGTTTGAGGTTATCGTTTCATAGTTAAGCATTACTATGCCACGGTCTGGCTGGGAACTGGACCAGCCACGAACTAGCAATACTTAACTTTAAAAATCACCATGCAGAAAAACTCGATCCCATAATAAAATAAAAAACAACTCTTCAAAATATATAATAGGTCATTCGATTCTGAAAGCACTAGTCGTGGTATTTAAGATATAATAAACTTGGAGTGGCAAGGTTATTTGGATTGTGGAGCTTTGCAACTAGTTCACACCTGTTAGATAATACAGTCTTCAATTTGGAGGTGAAATGTTGCCTAAAAGACCACTTAATTCTCTGAGTCTTATTCACATGTGGTTTGGGGAAAAAAATACTTTTTCACACATTATGCTTCTAAATAAAGATCTGATACTCACTTGGGGCTCTAACTACAACTCACTTTGTTGCTCATTAAGAAATTGATTGAGCACATGACATCTAGTAAATATGCAGATAATTTTTCATGAGTGAAGTTGTACCTCTCCATTCCTATAAAAAATGGAAATCGGGTCCATGTTATGAATGTTTCTATATTTTTATAAAAAGATGTGATATAGCACAGTTTAACTTAACATAGTCCTCAAAGTGCTGTACAGGAAAGGGAAAAGAAATATCAAAATTACACATGTATAAGTCAGGCGCAGAGTTTGGCAGCAGAGTTTGGCAGTCCACGGTAGCAGACCCTGACCAAGTATCCTGTTGAAGTCTCTCTTCCATATCTGTGCCTGTGCAAGGAGGAGCTAACCTATATAAACTGTCTGCAGCCGTGGAGCGGCCACAGAGTTTGGCAGCAGAGTTTGGCACACAACGGAGATGCGACGGTCCCCAGAAGAAGAGGGGAGGCGCTCAGCATCAACGAGGAGAAGCTAATAATGGTTTGAAGCATAGAAGCCCCCTGAAACCAATCCCTCCCCTCTCAATACGAGGTAAGACTGTAAATGACAAAACTATAAACATCTCCTCAATGAATATGCTGCTCCAGAGTATTTCCACACATTAATTCATGGAAATATCAGACCTCCCCTGTCTCGTAACAGTTTGTCCCCCCTTACGTCTTTTGTCAGCTCGATGCAAGGACTGAATTCGGGGGAGCGTCTGGGGAGCGAACCGGAATCACAGCGACACGTGTCCTTGTCCCATCCCTGCAGCGCCGATGAAGACGCGGGATCTTGCAGTAGGAGGGGAGGTCCAGGGGTTGGGGTCGACCTGCGGGTGTGCTCCCGGTCGGCATCCACTTTCACAGATGTCTTTGTCTGTGCTGGCGGCTGCTGTCGAGCCCCCGGTGAAGTCCCCCCTCCCTGCTCTGGAATCGGCCATCGGGCTACAGACATTGAGTGCTGTTGGGCGGTCTGTGGGTAACCACATAAAATGCCTGGCGGCTTTGTACGGATCCGGAGACGTGGTGTGCGTGGAGCAGTTTCCATAAAGCACACATAAAAACTTAGACTCTGAAGCTCCCGGGGTGTCCAATTTGCCACTGTACTCAGCCCCGGATCCCCAAGGCTGTAACAAAATGCACATAACAATTGATATTCATCCCATTCCAAAAAAGAAGGTACTTTGGGAGTTCATTGCCACAGCTACCGGAGGTCACTTTGCAATGTGCTGACCTAACTAACAACTCAGAATCCCTTAAAGAGATATCTGATATTTCAAATAACGTTTTTGAACATACCGAGCTGCTGGATGTAATCACAGACCCTGAAAAATATATATATTCGACGGACTTGGATACTCTGCAAAATAATCGAAAAGCAATAACATCAATAAAAAAACAGAAAACACTGGCTTTAAGGAGACAGTGGGCCTCATTACGACCCTGGCGGAAAGTTACCGCCAGGGCCGTGACTTTACCGCCATGGTGCTAACTACGTTAACACCATGGCGGTAAGGGGATTTACCGCCCCATTCCGACCTTGGCGGGGCGGTAAATCCCCAATCCCCATTTACCCTTCCCCATTCCCATTTTTGCCCCATAGGGCATAATGGGAGTGGGGAAGGCGTTAATTACGCCACCGTAAATTACGGTGGCGTAATTAACACCAAGTTCCCTTACCGCCATGGATTTTTACACCCGCTAGAAGCAGGTGTAAAATCCGCCATGGCGGAAAGGGAACTCGTGATTGGCGGTAAGGGGTCGGCGCAGCTAACGATGGCGCTAACCCCTTACCGCCAGGGTCGTAATGAGGCCCATTATCTAACACAAAAGGAAATTGTTAAATCAACAAACAAAAAAGGAAAAACATGTGGAATCCTTCCAGAAATTCTTTTAAAAAGGAGCCACTTCACAGAGCAGCGGATAACGAAGACAAATCACCAAGAATCGATAAAAAAATCAAATCCAAGTTAAAGAACGTACCCGAAGACTCTACCCTCCTGCAAGTATTTTTTTTAAAAGAAACATGAAGAACGTCATGCTTTTGGCGAACTATCAGATGTGGAAATATTACAAGGAGCAGAACTAAATCCAATCTGGAACCAGTCGGTGCCCCAAGTTTTCTCATGGGCCGGCACAGATACAGAAAGGAATTCCCACCAAGATCCTGTTCTATGGGCAACTGTGCTGTCCACAACGTCAGGGACTGACCAATGAACAGGAGTCCTGTTCGGAAAACAACAATTTTAAAACATTTCCGGACAACCCTCAAAATAAGGGTGCCACAGGCGCTGAGATGGTTTTGGAATTAACTGCTAAGGATGTCATTGTAGAAAATAAACAAAAGCAAGCATCCCCCTCTCCATCCCTAAGCGACAAAATTGTTAATTCGTCAATAAATCAAACCATTAAAGCGATCCCAATGGCTAACAAGATCGACGTGCAGGATCCACTGACTCCACCGGCAGTTATGGAGAAAGCTCCGCTGGTAGAGCCTCTATTGGACGCAATAACTGCTGGCTCTTTCCAAGAATCTACCCAACTCAATCCATCAGTGCCCAAAGGCACACTCCGGTCTTTGGCAATTGAGCCAACGACTCTTCACCAAGAATGATCAGAAGTTTAGATTCTGTAAACATATCGTCACATCTGTCTTCAAGAAGGAGACCATCGTCGAGACTGTGGGATCTTATAGAGAAGGATTCATCTAAAAAAAAAACGGATTTGATGACCTTGATGTCAACCTTTACCATCGCTTTGGCGCCACTTTCAAAACCTTATAAGTGAATTAATGACACACTTAAGGACCATTCCACATTGATTGCAATGACACATACGCAAATGACTTATCTGGAAGGATTTATCAGGGCGTGTGAAAAACATTAGGAACTTGTATGTAATAAAATGACATACACCAGAGACATTAGCAAAACTCAAACTAAGGATCAAAGTACTGAAACAGAAAATGTGATCCTATTATAAAGAACTACTCAAACGCCATTGACGAAAGAGATCGAATTGATTGAATCAGTAACATCTAATAACAATCATAGGGAAGAAGTGGTCTCTCCGTGTAAATGTAAAACGTCAAGTTCTAACAAAAATACAGTCCAACCACAATCAACCTGCCACAGCAGGGTAAAAAGAAAAACAGATGAAAAAGACCAAACACCAATGAAGCAAAACTCTAAAACAATACCGTCGAATGGATGCATCATATTGGAGCTGAAAGGGGTAATAAACACTAAAGGAACAGAAGAAGTGCCCCCCCCCAAACACAGAACAAGAATGCACTTAAAGACTTTATATATCCGGTATTCCTGACCCTAATGAACACTAAAGGATCAGTAGAACAGAGTGTAACTTTTGTGGAGAACTTGGTGCTCCTTACTCCTATTGTCGAACAGACCAACGAAAAGTGAAGATGATAGGGCCCTTTCAGTCCTAGCACAAACAAGAGATCTAAAGAAACTGACTGCTACCCCTATTTTAAAACCCCTCTCTGCTGACCTAAGTCCGACCCAGACACCGGTCCATCGGTGACTGAACAGGTGGGTAGAGACACCAAAGAACTCTTGGACTTATCAGTGCATTTAAAAGAAGATTCAGAGTCCGACCGCTATTGTCAGGGTGAGGAGAATAGACATATACAAAAGCCACCTAAAGAGTTTAAAAAGGACAAAAGGGGCTCCAATCCCCATCTTTCATGCCTTTGGCTGAAAGGAGGGAAAGGTGGGCCTGTCCCACCAAGGGTGGTCGACTTCTATAGTCCACAAGAAGAATTGATCTTTTTCGGAATCAAGAAAGTGTGACGACTCCAATATACTAATTATCGACCGTCATGAAGACCCTCAGCTGGAGAAGAATTATAGGTCATCACCCTCTAGGGCAGGAAGGAAACAGCCTGAGAACTACGACACAAAAAACAAATATGAAAATGAAAAAAACTAGAGGTTTTAGAGATCGTAGAAGGTCAAATTTAAGAGAGAGAACAAAAAAGGGGGAAAGGCTCACTCATAAGGAAAAAACAAGTGAAAGAAACTTCCTCCTTAAGGTAATAGAAAAATCAGATGCAGTGATCCTGAATCGAAGTAACATTATGGCTCTGTTCCAGTGTATTCCTTCATTAAGAGTAATCAGAACAGAGGACATAAAAATTGTGGAGTTTGGAACTAAGGGTAAACTGGACAACGTTTACTTACACGTTCCTTCCTTGGTGGTGCACCTCCTAATATTACAAGCGGTGGAAAGCCTCATTATCTTAGACTATGACCTAATTTAATGTGGTACAAATGCAAGGACATCGGATTTAAAGCTGTCTTCTAAAACCATCAGAGACAATTCGCAAAATCTGCTGTGCAAATATCGAACAACGACACGTTTAAGCACATTTAGCACAAGAAAAACACACTCTAACGAGGTTGCTCCTATGGATCAGGTGCAAACCAAGTGTAAGGATGATGGCGGCTCCGTAATAATCTTGGAAGGAGAATCCCTTCTCTCTGATAAGACTTCTAAAGGAACTCGCATAAATCCAGAATTAGACAGTATCAAACCATATTTGGACCCCTTGAACGTGGGTCGAATACCCAAAGATCCTTTGCTGAAACTGACAATAACTTTCGCACCGGAAGTAAAGAGTTCGGGAGTAATCACCAAGCAAAGCAGAGAGAAAGAACAAGGTGAAACAAAGGAAGGGGAGCAATGGACCTGGATCTCAAGAGCCCTACAGTCGGGAAACCAAAGTTAGCCATCCCAGGAAGAGCAAGCTACGGAAGATCATTTAGAGGCCCCTCATATAAAGGGAACCTCTCTGAAATTTGGTTCCTGGAACACAAGAGGTTTTGAACACTTATTGAGACCCTCTGACGTCCATTTGGGAGACTACGATATATTATGTCTCCAAGAGACCGGGTTAAGGGACCAACCATATATGGATGGATTTGAAACTTATTTGGCACCTGCAACAAAGGGTCTAAGAGAGGTCTAAGAGAGGAAATAAATGGGCAAAAATAATGAAGATACATGACATGTTTAATCTTCACTTTTTGAGTGTTAGTGAGGAGGATTGTATGCCAACTTGGGAAAAAGGCGACTCAACAGCTATACTAGATAATATTGTTGTCACCCGTGAAATTCTTTCTCATATCACCAAATTCCAAATTGTATCCATCAAAAATAGCGATCACAACTTGTTAGAATTTAGGTGGACATCATTGCAGGAGAAAAGAAGGCGGATGCAGTCTTCTATCAAAGAATCTAGTGGAAGAATAAAACTTAAAGTCAATGTAAGAGACGTGGGTCACTTGATCGGAAAATACATTAAGGTCGCAACAAATAAGACACAAACTGCTCCAGAATTCATACAGCATATAAATATGTATCGAAACATGGTTAAAAACTCAAGGTCAAACTCAATTGGCTTCAGCCACACATATGAAAAGGTTCTGGTCGAAGAGAGGAAGAAACTGAGGAAAGCACTTCGTCTGGCAAAGAAAACTAAGTTTATAAAGGACATACAGTCTGCAGCTTTAGCGAAGAAGGCTTATAAAAACTGTCTAAAAGTGCATAAAGCTTCAATGTATCAAGCAGATGATGAAACATTTCTACGGCTGTTAAAATGGACGTCATTCGAGAGATTTCTGGCAAATAATAAAATCATCAACAAATGGCACAGCAAATAGATAACACAATTATGTCAGTGAACAGAAATGGATGACCCACTTCACAGAACTCTTCAAAAGCACTAATTTAGAGAAACCAACATCCTCAGCCTAAATATGAAGTGGAGTGGACAATACCCATCGATGTAACATCTATCGCTATGAAAATTCAAAAACTGAAAAACTGCAGAGCAGCGGGGCCGGACGACTTAACAAATGCGCACTTGAAACAAACCCCGGAACAATGGGCAGTGTTTACTAGAGCAGTCTTTGACAGAATTACAAGAACAAAAACAATTCCCTCATCCTGGAAAAAAGCAACTATAGTACCAATTTACGAGGCTGAACCAAGAAATAACCCTAAGAACTACAGACCAATAGCTTTGCTCAATGTTATTGGCAAGCTTTACGGGTCTACACTATTGGACTTTTTTCAAAACTGGGCAGTCGACACAAATGTCACCAACCCATTCCAGGTGGGTTTTGTTAAAAATATCGGAACCTTGGCGAACATCCTTCTAATTAACAACCTAAAAGGGAAAACCAAGAAAGGAGGAGCCCCAATTTACGTGGCCTTGTTGACCTGGTCCAGGCTTTTGACCAGGTCAAAAGGGAGCTTCTTTGGAAAAAGTAAAAAAAAAAAAAACGAATGTCCAGATTACATCCTGGAACAAATTCAGGCCCTCCACACGGAAACATCAATATCTGTTAGACTGGATCAACATGGAACCATCTCCAAACCCATTTGAACATCGAGAAGTGTTAAAAGGGCTGCCCTTTGGTGCCTACCCTCTTTAGCGCATACTTATGGGACTTCAAAAATTCAGAGTCGCAGGTAAGATCCTTCCTGCCGAAGTTGGGAGGGACTAAAATCACGCGTCTTCTATACGCAGATGATCTAATTATCTTAGGTCAAACTCCAATTGGCCTCCAGAGGCAGCTCGACAAATTGGGTGCGTATATAAGAAATAACAACCTGGAAATCAATATGTCTAAAACATAGATAATAGCATTCCAAAAAGTAGTCAAGTCAAACACCACCTTTACTTGGTCCCTGGAGGGAGTAAAAATCTAGACGGTGGAAGAATTCAAGTATCTGGGTGTCACTCTAAGCAACAATCCCACAGACATGAACATGCAACAAAAACTGTGGGACAAGACAAAATGACTGACTGCCCAGGCAATGAAAATCGAAAGAAAATTCTGCAAATTTTCATTGCAACCGATCCTTCAATTCTACCGAACGAAAGTCGTTCCCTTCGGTTCTCTACGGAGCAGAGGCTTTCTTAAACCTTCCGGACGACCTATGCCAGTAACTTGAAAGCCTCTACTGAAGGAGCTTGCTTACATTACCACCATCAACTCCAATAGCACTGATTAGAAGGGAACTTTGCATCTCATCACTAAGTGCCATTTTAGACAGAAACCGACTAATGCTCTTCAAAAAAGTGATTATTCCTAAACGTCCAAAAATGTTCAATATCATCCATGATGAACTGTACAATTTGAATTCAAGTCTCTTGAAACCATGGGCACAGAAAGCTACAGATACTCTTATTGATATAGGATCAATGGAATTTGATCTTATAAACAATCCAACAAAAGTGACCAGAAAATTAGAAAGGTGGGGTTCGATAAGAACCCAAGACTCTGCCTCTGCGTATAAATCAGTAATGCACCTTCTACTAGTAAGCAGAAAACTGAATGACACAAGACCTTATCTGAGGAAATTTCCAAACCGTCAGTCCCGACAAACTTTTATGAGAGCTCGTCTGAACATTATCGCAACAAACGAAATCAGAGCTATTAGAGGGATTTCGGCCTCAAACTCATGCCGTTTTTGTGAGATGATGGACCAAAAGGAAATCATTAGACATCTCCTTTTAAATTGTAAAGGGCTGGAGAAAGAGAGATAGACCCATATGACACATTTGTTCAAGGATATAGCTTACTATGACGAGGAGACCTGGTGGAACCGCTTAATGGAAGCAGAGAGAACGCCTGAGACCATTGCATTGACTCAATTTCTCCAGAACATTGATCTTACGAGATCTTAGAAACAGCTCATTTTCATCTGCTTTCTTCTCTCTCCCTTCTTAGGAATTCTTTGAAACTTTCAGGATTTCTTTTTTCTTTAAATGAAGGATGTAAGAATTGTTGTAAAAAAATGTGTAAACATTTTAAATAAAAAAAAATAATAATAAGTCACGACTGCAAATTAAAAAAAAGAATACAATATAAATGCATGCAACTACCATTAGGACAACCATAAACGAGAAACAGATTCGGGAGATATAAAGTGAAGAAAAGAAATACAATGACATGAGGCAATGGATCAAGAGATTGGCCAAGTAGAGCAGAGCATTGGGATAAGGCAGCCTACACAAGTAGGATAGCAGATCAGAAGAGAGGTGTATTGTGGCAAGGAGTTTCATATGCATGTAAACACAATCTCGAAAGATGATACTTGGAAATGTTCAGACACAGGATATGAATACAAGTAGTATGCAACGTGAATTCTATCATTCAGGCGGGTAAAATTAAGTTGAATAAGGGCAGTTATGTTCCCATATTGAGAGACAGTGGCAAGTTGAGTCCCAGCTTGATGAGAAGCTTTTAAATGGGCAACTAAATAAGCAGGAAACCCCATTAGTATGGCATTACCAACACTTAGCCTGGACAAAACCAAGAAGAAAGACATGGGATGTAGTACATGGGGAACGTGAAGATAGAAATAGCAGAATTTCATGATTGCAGAAAATGAGAATGAAAGTTAAGAGATAAATTAGTCATTAAACCAAGATGGTCTAGCAGGTGAAACCAAAGGTGGGGGCAGCGCCAAGAAAGGAAGGCAATGTGAGCCAGTGCTGGGCTACAGAATCCTATTGCCATATGAATAGGTTTTTAAATGCGAAACTCTTTGCCAATCACAATATTGCATTGTAATGCTGAATTCCCTCACACTGCTAAATGCTCTAACAAGACGTGCTATTATTACGCAATCGGATGGGAGTCAGTTCATTGTCCTCGGCAGTATGAAGCATTGCTGCGATCGAAACTGCTTGCTGGATACATGTCTGCTTAACTCATTAACATATACAATCACAAAAGAAAACAACTTTTCCACTGTCTCCACATATTCTCTTGTGGCTCAACAGGACCATTGACCTCCATCTTCCTCATCATTGGAGTCTTGAGATTGGTCTGTTTTCTGGAGGTCAAGTGCCTGAAAGCCTGTGCAGAGTTTAAAACTCAGATTCAGCTGTCTCAGTAGAAGGACAGCAGAACAACTGCAGAAAGCTCTGAGTCATCCAAAGACACTGGCAGAAACACTAAGGGGGGATCGAGTTTTCACCAACTGCATTTGTGGTGGTGAAAGAACTGGACACGATTTTGCTATTTGATTGAACTGTAAGAAGAAACTGAACATATTACAAATATTACATATTACAAAGCCAATTCTGAGGTCATCAGTTCAAATCACTTTCATCTTTAGGTTGGTTCTGACCTATGGTCTTTTGAGGCTTAGTTAATAAACTCACTTCTCCACGAAAGGCTTGAAAAAGACACAGTGCTTTCAAGTGAGGCCAGTGTGAGTTTTCAGGGAAAAACATGGAAGGATAAATCCAACATCAGGGACGTGAAGCTTCCAAAACCTCTGTTACATAATGTCTTAGTCACAGAATGGCTCTATAGTTCCAACTATTGTTTACTTCCGATTTGACAGAATTGAAAGAGATTAAACCAATTTTTGGTGACTTTGGACAAAGTTGTGCATTACGCATTAGCATTAAGATTTGGCAGGGTGCAGTGCAATGGCTTGTTTGTGGTACTATCTAGAGGTCTGTGCTCCATTGTGAAATGGCTGCCCACTGTGAGATTGCAGACGCATGCTCCTTGAGTGTGTGCCTGCCCATTGCTCAGCAGCATGCACAGAGAGAGCGATCTGATGCCCACCCCGTTGTGTTGTGAGTCCGGAAGTTCCATTGGCTTCTACTGTGAATGACGTATGTGATCCTGCTCTCTGCAGCAAAGAAGAAAGACATCCCTGATGCATCCCCTTAGGCTATGGACAGAGTGAGTTTCTACACTTACATACATTGCTGCTCTAGCCTTTGCTGTGTGCATGTGACTTGGAGGCACTAGATTGCTCTTTCCCATCTCAGAGGTTCTTTATTTTCGTATTAACTCTTGGAGGTGCTTCAATGGGATACATTATAGTCATTGGCCCCACCCAAAATCCCACCTTCAGTGAATGAACATTGTAATCCAACCCAAGTCCGTTCTACAATGTGTGGTCCCAAAGGCATGGGTTCTTTAATAGAGCATATATGAGTGCACCTTACGAATTAGGGAGGTCTCCCTTTGAATGGGGAGCACAACTAATACGTCACTTGGTGGGACACTGTGCGGCAACCCATCGTATAATGAAAGCTAGCCTTCCTAACAATGATCACATGTTTAGTGCTCCCCCTGTACTGAGGCTTGTCTTCAGGTTGGCAAATTGCACCCCCTGCTGGGATATCGAAACTGGAGTCTGAGGAGGAAAGGGTGGGGGGAGGATAAAGTAGGAGAGCAAAGCGCGAGTATCTACAGACAAGATGAAGATGATTTACTAATGAGCCAAATAGATGGAAAAGGGCTTGTTTATGTTTGTATGTGTGATGACTCAGCTGCAGGTGACTGTTGCTTGGTGGCAGAATAGTGATATTCAAATGGTAGGTACCTCTAGAGGTTGGATAACAATGTGAGGGTTTAAGCATGGATACATGTTTGGTTATGGTGACCGAGACCCAGCCACCCCAAAAATAATCCCAGTAGATTAACCCTAGGCCTATAAGCGTTAAGGCTGTTAAAAGAGACAGGGCCTCATTACGACCCAGGCGGTAAGTTACCGCCTGGGCCGTGACTTTACCACCATGGCGTAAACTACGTTTACGCCATGGTGGTTGGCGGACTTACCGCCCCATTCCGACCTTGGCGGGGCGGTAAGTCCCCAATCCCCATTTACCCTTCCCCATTCCCATTTTTGCCCCATAGGGCATAATGGGAGTGGGGAAGGCGTTAAGTACGCCACCGTAAATTACGGTGGCGTAATTAACTCCATGGTCCCTTAGCGCCATGGATTTTAACACCCGCCAAAAGCGGGTGTTAAAACCTCCATGGCGCTAAGGGACCTCGTAATTGGCGGTAAGGGGTCGGCGCAGCTAACGCTGGCGTAAACCCCTTACCGCCAGGGTCGTAATGAGGCCCACAGTGTCCAGAGGTGACAGAATAGAAATGCAACTGTGAGAGTGGGAAAGAGGGAAAGAGTGAAGAAAATGGATGAGGAGGCGAATGATGGCCTGTGTGCATGCTCTTTTGCCAACTCATAAGGCATGGTAGCTACATTTCTGGGGTTCTAGATCAAGAATTAGGAAAGTGATGATGAGTCATAAAGGGAGAGACAAAACATTGACAATACACTGTTTGCTTTGCGTTGCCTGTGGTATTGTACTTGCTGTTTGTAAACTGCTAAAGTGCTATGGGTGTGACCATCCTCTAGCCAGAATCGTGAAAGGTTTTCAGGATACCCCTTATTAATATTCGTAAAATGAATCTGCATGCAAACATTCTAAATCTATTTATTTATTTATTTATTTGTATTGATTCATTATGAAGCATATGAGATATATAAAACATACATAAAACATATAATCACATTCTAAATGTATGACTTTTTTCATGAATATTCATGAGGGATATCCTGAAACCGGTCAGGATTCCGGGGGACAACCCTACATCTAGTCTATTCCTGCACCTGATTGGATTTCTCTGAAATATAGCACATATTGCATTCACAATGAAGAGTAATTACAACATAAAGAGACACCCCAAACACTCTTTGGTACTTTTAGCTACATCCAGAAGCTATGTCAGGGATTATAGTGTACTGCCCGAGTGAAGTAAAGGATCATAGCAATGTGTTCATATTTAAAACTGTACAAGAAGAGCAATCGGGCATACCTTCCCCATGTTTCTTCTTATCCATGACCACATGGGATACAATAAGTGACACACATGCTGTGAGGTGGTAACTGGACATGAAGTCCCACAATAAAAGTGTTCTTAATTTCTGCTTATCCCATGTTCGTCTGTCTCAAGGAGACCTAGGAAGTACAGCAAAAGGCTGTGTACTCCCAACTTCAGACTTGTTTCCTGTGCCCTTCTGCCAGCTCAGACTAACCGGTTCCTTTCTTTAACTGGATCTAAAACCAAGCGTGTGCCCACATAACAGAAGTTGCACTTTCCACGCCCCAGTTGCATTATATGAATCAATGCAACCACCAGCACATGTTGTCTTTGCCAATCATGTCATCAAAGGAGCCATGGGTATTTTTGACAAGGGTTATAAATAATTTATTTTGGAATATGGGATATTTTTCACTTGACTTGAATGATGGGTAACTGAATGTTGTGTGCTAGAGTCTGCTTGAGCGAGCGTGGCAAACTGCACACCACACGTGTGCGTTGGTGACTATGATAGATTTTATTGTGAAATAAAAGATCTTTGTGCCACTTCACATTCCAATTCTGTGACTGCATTTTGTTCGCATTCCAGAGGAATGTTGTAGAATTAGAGTCCAATGATATGTGTGCTTGCCTTTTTGGTTTGAGCAATATAGGGGATATGTGTAAGCGTACATGTGTTTACATAACCTTCAGAAAACCTCTAAAAACCTGGCTATTCAATTAACAGAGACAAGCATAAAAACGGGCAGCTCCCACAACTCATACTAAAGGCACCAATGCAATCATGTGACAGTACGGAAGCAGGAGCCAATAATAAAACAACCACACACCCTGAGCCGAAACCTAATTACATACTAACCAACCCCTGCTCCTTTACCGCATTCCTCTCACATACCAGACAAGCCCAACTGGATAAAAAGACGCACAAGCCACACATCTGCCACAAGAACAAACAGCCGCAAATAACAAACAACCTAGAGACTGGACGCTACTCCTGCAGGCACAACAAGCTCAGTGCACACAATCAAAACACACTCAGAAAGCAGACATGCGCAGACGCCAGTTCCTCCTGGTTCTGCTAGAGTCAACAGAAGAGCGCATCCTCTATACTATTCCTCCACCCTCACAAACTCATCCCACCCTCTTTTCTTAAAGAGCCACGTGAACACCTGGAGACCATGCAAATGGCAGCATTGTACGGTATACATCAACATAACATAACATAACCAGTTACGTCTAACTTTATATGGGCCTGATTCACTAAGCGTTTTTTCAATGGGAAACTCCCATTGAAAAACGTTTTGTTAATCAACCCAATGTAGTTATTTTCTGAAATCTGTTAGCAGGCAGTGCAAACAATGTGAATGCAAGCCCAAGAGAGAAAACACTTATTATATGTCGTTAATCACTTGTTTTCATAATTTCAAAATCGATCCTGCGTTAATGGATTTGAAACTGAAGCTTTGAATAATTAAATAGTTGGAAAGGGAAGACACTTGTGTTTATTATTTACTGATTAAATGGAATTATGATTTCTCAGCCCCTTTAATTAAGCTAGTGTGAGCAGATTGATCTGGTGTCCGCTTGTTTCATGCCTGCCAGTTATGTGATTGTACGTAGTCATGGATCAGCTCAACACAGTCTTTCTGTTAGTTTTAGGTTTTAGTGAATGTCAGTTTAAACTACAAATATACATTTTAAAGTTTTACTTGTGTGGTAACGTGAGTATGGCACGTATGGTTGCACTACTAAACAATATGTGCCACTCAAACTGCACATGGCGGTGGTCACATTGACGGCTGCATGGTTGCGTATTACACAACGGTCTACAATACACCATCTGTATCCTCTATGTAAAGTTTTTTTTTTCAATGGGGGATGGTGCTATTGTGTGCCAATAAGCCGTTCCCCTCATTTTTTTTTGTTGAAGCGAGGTAAAAAGGTGTTTGTTTTAATTCAAATTTCAAATGAACATCTTTCATCTAGCTTGCTTCGGTGCGGTCGTCAGGTCAGTGGTTGAGCTCCATGATATTGGTTTCCGCTGAGCCCAATTTCTTGATTATTGCAATACATGTTCATTTATATTTTTAAAGATAGGGGCGCAACAACTTTTTGAAAATGACAAAGTTAAAATACATATCGGCACAAATATGGTCTAGACCACCACATCACTACAGCACCATCATTACGATTTTCCCCAGGTCTGAGCGCATTAGGACCCTTGTCATGTGAGTTGAAATGGAGGAATGCTTTAATGGATGGTGTCACATCGAGGATAGACTTGAGAAATATCTCACCCCCATTACTCTGGATAATTCAAATTGAATGTAGAAGATGTCCTGCCTGCTTTAGTCCAGTACCATATGCAAAAGGCATGTGAAGGATCAAGCGAAGCAACAACTCTAGTGCCAATGTGCCAATCTACAAAGAGGACAGTGGGGGGGGGTATATACTAGCACAAAGCACTGATAGGCCCAGTGTTCATACAGTCTACAGAGGTAACATTTTTTGTGGACATGAATCAGAAGGGCATCCATTTCATTCCCCCATTTTAATTCTGGGATGTGTAGTTCCCCATCTTTCTAATTGTTGGGAAAACTACAAATTGGCTGATCTTTAACCCACTGATCAGAGAAAGAGTGGTCACAGCATCAAAGTTCCATTTACTAATGTTGCCTCACTTTACTTATGGTCTTGTCTGCCAAAGAAGGCCCCCTTGGCAGATGCCACATCCCACAGTGCAAGATCTAGAATTCACAGCACTTGCTTACTGCAGCCTTTTCAAATCAGATTGAAAAGTTCACTTAATAGCTGCAGGCCCTAAAATGGTATACCGTGAATGGTTATTATAGTTCAATTAAGCTGTTCGCGGTATCTATAATGGTATACCGATATACCATTACATTGCTGGTGTGCATATGCAAGGGGTTGTCTGTTAGTGTCAATGGATAAATACATGCACATGCAAATGTGCCTGTGTGTGCATAAGTGCAAGGTGCATGTTTATGTGTGCTGGTGTGTGCAAAGTGTGCATGTGTAATATGTGCCTGGGTGGGGAGAAGGAGAACTATTATGTGTAGGAAGGCAGGATGAAGATATGCTGCAGTAAAAAGTGATATTCCACATGGGCATGTCTTGGTGGGGTGATAAAGGTGCCGGCAGTAAAACCAACAATCCTGCATGGACAATCTTTTGGGGGGCAGAGTCATTAAACTGGTGTTAAGGTGGGTCGAGGCAGTGGCAAAAAAGCATGGGATCAAGCATTGTTGTCATTACTGCATTATGGGTAAAGCTAACATTGCTGAATATGTCCTTTTTTTGGAATACTGCCATATATTGTGTCAGCAAACATGGACATGCATTCTTAGACTTGCACTAGTGCATTATGTGCAAAGTGAATATGAGTGTGACCTTAGGTGGGAATGCTGGCATATATTGGCACAGCCAGCTCGGTCATGTTTTCTAACACTGGCATTTACACATTATGGGCCTGATTCATGGAATCGTGTGCACTGTGCAAAGTGTCTTTTCACTGGTGCAAATTGACTTTGCACTTCCAACAAAAACCCTGATTCATGGAACCATGCAAAGTGTCTTTTTGGCGTGCAAAATCACTTTGCAATGCAAAAATACACTTTGCGCCGCTCCACCCTGATTCATGGAACCGTACAAAGTGTCATTTTGTAGTGTAAAGTGACTTTGCATGGGAAAAGGACACTTTGCCCGGTTCCATGAATTAACGTATTTGTTGGCAGTGCAAAGTCAATTTGCACCAGTGAAAAGAAACTTTGCACCATGCAAAATATTCCATGAACCAGGCCCTTTGTCAACTTGACTGTGTTCTTAGTTGCCAGTATATATAGGCAGAGCCATCATGGACATATTTTCTTACAGTGGCTTTAGTGCATCATAGGTAAGACAAATGATTAGTGCATTCCTAGATTACAATACTGGTGCAGCCAATATGGTTCCTTTCATCGGTAACTTGCAGTTTCCGTCTTATTGTGCTCCATCATTTTTGTTTTTACTTGCTTAAATACAGCGGGCCCAATTGTTGGAATACTTTCCAGGTTCAAAGTGAATCTGCACTGCTGAAAAGTGACTTTGCACTGCCGACACAAACCTTGATTCAAGGAACCGTGCAAAGTTTATTTTTTCAGTGCAAAGTCCGGGCAAAGTCAGTGCATAGTCATTTTTGTGGTACAAAATTACTTTGCCCAGACTTTGCCTGGCTAAAAAATCCACTTTGCACGGTTCCATGAATCAGGAGTTGTATCAGCAGTGCAACAACACTTTTCAGCAGTGCAAAGTCATTTTATACCGGGCAAATATTGTATGAGTCGGGCCTGTTCCCAATGTGGGAGAGGTTGCTCCCTAACAAGGCGACCTCGATTTTCTTGCACAGCAATAACCTAATAAGGGCTGTCTCCAATATGTTTAATAAGAAATACACGGAATCCAGCACTTGCATCAAACTGAAGTGAGGTGCAGATCAAATTAAGAGGACACTGTTTGCACAAACTGCTGTTCTATAGGGGGGAGCCCCATTCATATCTTTCAATCGTTACGTAGTTGAAAGAAGCACAACCATGAGAAAAACCAGTTATTGGTCGAAACACATGTTACACCAGGGAATGTGTACTAATTGAAGGTATACAAGATCCATGACAAGTGGAATAAAATGAACAATTAAGAAACCTTAACAGAGACATACCCTTAGTAATAGGAATATCTAATCAACCGAACTTCTAGTTCTCATCATTCATGAACAGTTTAGTACACATGTGAACACAACTACTAGGGACATGTGCTTTCATATTGATAAAAAGCCACACTATCTGACATAGACCATAAGTAACGGCATAGAAACATAAACAAAGTAGTACAGAACTTACAAATAAGTGCAACCCCTCCCAATACGAATACAACACATCACCCATCTACACAGCTCAGCACAAATAAATGTGCATGCACTGGCCATGCATTTGTTAATTAGTCAATGTTGTTTACTAATGTAATGTTAGAAAATGCCTAAGAGATTAATAAATCAGAGCTAACACATATTGGATAACTGAGAATAGATACCCCAACACAGAATTTTGGATCGAGGCCCAAACATGCATTAGGAATTTGAACACATAGATCATGTACTGTGTAATAACGAGGTATTTGACAGAGATGCCATTGACCCTGGTGTAGGAACAGGAAGCATATTTACTGAAGTTCCAATCTCAGGTGCAAGGCACAGGCGTGAAATTAGGGAACATCATGTAAGTTACATGGGGATAACACCCACCGATATCCTCTCTCAGTCAACCCATCTTCCAGCTGACACAGAGCAATTCAGAAGATAACATTCTCACAAACAGCATTCCATGTCAGTCACTCCTAGCATTCCATGCATACATGGCAGGGTGCAGGGAAAGACAAGACATAACATGGTGCTTTTCCCCACACAGCTCACTTTTTAAGTATGGTCGGTGGTCTTATATAGCGCCCATCTGCCATAATGTTGGCCTGAAAGCAAATGGTTTTGTAGGAACACTGGATGGGGGCGTTTAGTTGGATTGCATGAAAGGCAGATGCAGAAAACGTGTGTTGATCGGTGCAAGTCTTAAGTGCCAATATGAAAATAATGTTCTCTTTGTTCTGTGTATGAATGGGTACAAGGGTTGCCAGAGGGTATCAACTGAGCGAGTGGTTCTTGATAGAAGAAGGGTTGAGGTAGGAGTCTGTTAGTTGTACTAGACCTGGTGGGGCATTTGAAGTGAGTGAGTGAAGTGTAAGGTTGCAAAAGAATGGGTTAGTCGAGGGATGGACTGGGAGGGCTTCTTGGCTCAGAGATGTAGCCTTCTTCAAGGGATTCTGCAGCTAGGCAATGACTCTGCAGGTGTTCCCATGAGTGGTAATGTAAAGTGGCAGTCAGAATTCTAAGAGCACAGCCTACTAACCATACCTACTTCTTGCCGCTGAATAATCAACTACTTCATCAGGGTAATTAATCAGACTGTGCATACCACTACTGCCCCATAACCACAGTACCTTTCATACTCAAAATCTTGGACCGAGTTGCCTACTCCCAAATCCAATCAATACACGAATAATCAACGCTTCTAGGTTGCAGACAGTCTGGCTTCAGGCCCAATCATAGCACCAAAACTGCTCTACTGGACCTTAAAATCCAACTAGACAATTTACGTGATGCTAACAAAATAGCCATTCTTCTCCTACTTGATCTCTCTGCAGCCTTTGACCTCATGGACCATGATATTATTTGCCAACAACTAATCGCCAACTTCCACTTTTACCCACAAGCTGCCACTTGGATTAACTCCTTCCTCAGCAATCGCTCCTCCAGAGTCTTCTTGTGCAAAGCCATGGCCGACCCCATCCCAGCCACATTAGGAGTATTGCAAGGATCCTGCATCTCCCCCACATTACACAATACTTACACAAAGCGCCTCTTCAACCATCCTGTCTCATTCAGTCTCCCCTATACTAACTTTGCAGATGACACTCAAAACCTCCTAAGCATCTCAGGCAACTACTCCCATGATGTTAACCTCATCAACTCTACATTTAGCATCATTTAAAACTGGATGGCCACACATAACCTAAGCCTCAATGACAAAAAGACAGAACTCCTCATTGTAGGCCCTATCGTCCCCTAAAAAACCTGGACCTGGCCTACACCATCATTCACATCGATGTCACTGCTATCAAGATTTCCAAACACATCAAAACTTGGGATTCGTCAATAACTCAAGCTCAACGTGACGAAACAGGTCAACGCCCTCTCTTACTCCATTGCCTACTCTGCCAAACCTATTTCACTGAGCTGTAAATTCCTCTCTCCTAACTGCCTCACATTGGTCCGAGCGATCATAGGCAGCAAACTTAACTATTGTAATGCCCTACTCTCAGGCACATCGGCTAAGAACCTGGCCAAACTGTAACTATTACAAACAATGCCCTCCCAGCTGCCAGAGGTCTGAAATCTTCAGACCATATCTCGTGCACAGGACAAAAAGTCCACTGGATCCCCATAAAAGCTACAAATGACTTCAAAACGTTCTGCAACACCTACAGATTCCTCTGCAAAGATGCCTTACAGTTTTTGAACAACATGATCTCCAACAAGACCTCAGGTCCTCTGCCAACCTACTCATCCAAACACGATGATTCAAGCACAAGCTCACATGAGTCTCCAGCTTCATTGTCATTGCTCTTAACTTGTGGAACTCCCTCCCAACCACATTAAGAACAAACCCACACACCCCGCCTTCAGAAAGCTCCTGAGTACCTGGCTCTTTGACAAATGCTACTAACATTGATAACTTCCACATTGACGCTGTGTTGTTACCACTGCTTTGTTCAACGGCCAAGATACTTCCTGGTCTGGGTGCTATATAAATGTAATAAATATATAAATAAAAAACATGTCCCTTCCCCAGCCAGACCCTGCTGCCAAAATGCAGCAGGACGAAGGTCATTTGCCCTGCATTCAGGTTCTGGACAAGCACCCTGCAGACAATGATAGCCGGTGCCCAGACATGCAACCAAGCGCCCCCTCGGTGGTCTTAGAGTCAGTGCTGACTCTGAAAGTCAACATCAGCACAGACCAGAGCACCACTGCACTCTGCAGTCTGCAGAGGCAACACCGGTGCAATAACGAGCTGCGGTCTCTGCAGGGAACAAAGATGACACATGCACAAGCACCACAATGTGGGAAATCAGACTCTGACGTGTGCATCGATCTCGGCTGGTAGGAAGCTTGCAGGGTTAAGCACCAATGAAAAGCTCTTTAGGTCTCAGGATCGAACAATCCTTTCTTTCCTCTGCTGTTGATCTTGATATCAATACGCCAGTGATCAATGGCACCCATTATTCAATCTTCCATAATTCAATGTTTGGCAAACATGTATTTTAAATTGCAAAAATATATATTTGTTTTAAAGTGACCATTTTCCTCACATGATTTGCGCCCGCTCTTGCCCACTGGGGCGTGTGTTGTTATAATCTTGACAGCGCGCGCGTTACGTACATGCCCCCAAGTCATGAAACATATCTTAGCATGCCGATCAAGCTAGTAATCGCATTACACGTGATTGTTATCCAGAATAAAGCCTGCACACGCGATTTTTATTCATACTATCGACTGTCAATTTACTGAGCTGGGCTAGCCATGAGAGGCCCATGATTGGAAAAGCTGAGGAGTTTCAGATGACCGCCGGGGATCCTCGGGGGCTGTACATGCCACTGGTTTCAGGGCGTGCAGGATCTGAGGAAAAGGCAATACGTTTCAAAACAATCAAATCTAATCTGATCGAAATAATCATATTAGCAATCCAAAGAGAAGGAATAATAAAACCTTTATACCTGGGATTTCAAAATCATTCTTAACAAGTATTTCGAATGTATATGGGTGTTCTGTTAAAAGAGAACAACGTACATCTCATTAGGTTTTCATGTGTGCATCATACAAATCGGTGAATTTTGAAAGAATCAGATATGGCAAGCATCTGCCCTTTCATTTTGTCAATTGCAGATAATCAGAAGTCATATCAAAGTATTTGCACTTAAATCTGCACGGGGTGAAGTTATGTATGCATCTATGTATGTATTGAGCGCAAACCATGGCCAGAAGGCATTTGGGTGCGAAAAGCCAAAGAGCAAGGAAAAACCACACATATCGCCCCCCTCCTCAGAAAAGAAGAGTCTTGAGAACCTTCCGGAAACCCGAAAGTGGTCCGGAATCTCCCACAGATGTGCAGGTAGTGAATTCCACAGTATCGGGACAAAGACCAAAAGGGAACGCCCCCCAAGCCCCTGCTCGAGTTTTGCTGATCACAGAGCGTGGGAAGGGGTGAAGCAGACAGGTTTTGACTGGAGAAAGGCAGGCGCAGTCAAAAAGGAAGCCTGATGCTCAATGACAGACACACGCATTACCTCTAACATTCCAAACACTGGATCTGGTGGGTTTGGTTAAATGCATTTCTAAGGACAGCTGCACAAGGATCTATTTTCATAGATGATCAATGCCACCCATCTCGGAAAGCTTCCAGTTTCTATTGTTTGCCAAATACAAATTTGAACAAACTAGAGAGCTAAGTACACACAGGGGGCCTCATTACGAGTCACCAGGTATGGAAATAACGGTGGCGGTAAACCCACCGCCACCGTTGTTTCCATATTGGGTGATCTTGAGTCCTGCAGGCGGAGGTGTCATTCCCGACAGTTCTGAGATGGTGCCGGTGTTTCCATGGTCCACATTCCCATTGAGTCCTATGGGGCTCAATGGGAATGGGGATTTACCGAATTCCGCCTCCGGAATTCCCAGGTCACCGGGGTTGTAAAGCCCCGGTAATTCGGGGAATCACGGAGGCGGAATGGTAATACGAGTCCGGCAGTAACCGAGCCGGACTCGTAATGAGGCCCACATTCTTTTCTGCACATCTTGCTACCAATACTGGATTTACATTAGAAACCTGTTGATATATGTGTAGTGGCGGGGTGTACGGTTTGTGCATTCTTTCAATAAAACTCAACCAAAAAATGCAAACTAGAAAAACGTCACCTAACACTCCATGAGGGCAATTGGCCTCCGATGGTTGGCATCTTCTTTTTTGTTGGGCTCTAGACACCCCTCAAGATGTAGGGAGCACATGTGAAAAGGTCATAAGCATGCTGAAATGTATAAGTTTACTGAAGACACCATTCACCTAACTTCGGTAGAGGGCGGGGGGGGTCTTGATCTCCTCACTCAGGGGGCAGCGGCCTTAGAGCACTCCTGCCCACCCCTCACAGGGGCCACAGGTGTTGAGGCCATGAATTGAAAACGTCTGGGTGACGTTCCACCTGGTGTCTGTTAGAAATAGAACACCTAGGGACTGAAAGGTTATTTAAAATATGTCTGATACTCTCAGGGGCTCTGGCCTCCCCTGCAGAACCATCATATCATTTTAGAAGTGACAAAAAGCATGTGTTCTAAGAGGTCTGCCGCGATTACACCATGCTTCATTTAAAATGGGGCTGGTTTGGTTGACTCAGTTTTATCGAGTCCACCAAATGCAATTGTACACATATGCATATAATGCAGTTGCCGAGCTATATTTAAGATAAAACCCGTCTGCATTGTTTTCTATGCACTCTAACTCCTTTTCCCATGTATAAAAAGTGTTGGCACTGAACATGCTTAGCATGAAAACTGCTGCTTGGATTTGCACCATGTAAAAAACAAGTTGGGCACAAGGTTTTGCAGGTGTGCCTTCTGTTGGTGTAGTGTGAGCAAGTATTTATCTCCATGTGTACACTGCAGCAGTAAGGCTTTTCAGAAAAGACACAGTGCCATTGGGGGTCAATACGACCCGGGCGCAAAGGGATACCGGGCACCGGTAATGACACCGGTGCCGGTAATCCCTTTGCGCCCTATTCCGAGGTCCCTTTGTGGGTCCTTCCCTTAACGCCTGGTTTTAGCAGGCGTTAAGGACGGGACCCGCAAAGGGATACCGGGGTCAATAACGGTACTGCAATTTGCGGTATCGTTATTGCCGCCTTCCCCCTTCCCATTGAGCCCTATTGGGGCTCGAATGGGAATGGGGAATGGCATTTCAAATGGGGACTTACTGGTCCAGCAAAGGGCGGAATGGAACCGTAAATCCCCATACCACCACGTCATTGGCAGTACCCCGGATTGGTGCTAGTCATGGAGCTTACAGTGCCATGACTAGCACCAACCTCGGAATGAGAGCCATTATCTTTGTATGCTGAATGTGAGCGATTCCTGTGATAATCCTGAGGGAGGCCGAAAAAGAACATTTCCCAAAAAAGGGATTTGGAGAAAAATATCATGCTAGAGGGGGAGGGGGGAAGTGGACCACATGTGTAGTGGGAGAGTTAGGGGTGGACTAGGGAACCTGTTGGATTTCTGTGGTAATGTCACAAGACGAGCTTGGAAAAGAAAAGGTGTCACACGTGACCGCGAGTGAAAGCGAGCCATGAGAGAGGATTAGGGAGGATTTACAAAAGGGTGCAAGTAGGGGAACCTGGAAAGGAGGAGGGGGACACACCGTGAATTGCTGTAAGGTTGGGGAAGACTGTTAAATGTTTCAGCGTTTCTCAAGTGTTTTCCTGTTACCGTGGAAATCGGCATACACTGCATTACTGCAGGACTGATTACAGGGAATGATACTATTGGAAGAGAAGACAGCATCAAATTGAATTCAAAGAAAGAGAAATAATACATTTAAAGGCAATCTCTTGGAAAGGTATTGAAGAAACAATTTAAAAAAAAAGCCAAAGCATGTGATTACCTCAATACACCAAATTGGTGGCTTTACAACTCGACATTGGGGAAACGTGTCCTTCATTATCCTACATTAAAATCTGATCAATTTTGGTTGCATTGCATAGGGGGGCAAGAAGTATCACTAATATCCACTTTCTTAAAAGTCTAGTTGAATATGGAATCTAAAAGAGGATGAATGTAATGTATTGATCCTTTTATGATATGTGAGGGAAATTAAATGAAATTTTAGATTTTGCATTGTTGTACATTGGATTAAGGAATTTTGTAACTTATGAAAATGACTGTATTTGGTATTGTTAATTCAAATTGTTAATACTTGTGGAAAGTGTATGCTTTAACCATAGCACACATTTCACCAAAATAAAGACAAAATATGAAAAAACATGACACCAAACAAATATGATTCAGGTTACATTCACGAAGTATTTTGTCAGGGAAGTGTTGTCCTAAATGCCCATAGGAATTAGGGAATGCCTACAAACAATAAGAAAGTTCCCAAAATAGTCAGTGTCTGCAATTGTCTAAGATAAAGTGAGTTGTTTTCAAATGTCCAACACCTCCCAAGACAAATGTGCAAATCATAGAGTTCTTAACCTATTCTTAGGGGTGTTTGTGCCTCCAGGGACAAGCGGTCCATGAAACAATTTCCAAAACAAGTGGTCAACAGAACGTTGGGACGTCTAATTTAATAAATTCTTAGACACGTGGCCCTGCTAATCTATGAAACACATGTTCAAAGGGTGGTCTATAAATATAAAATCCTACTCTCGAATATCTAACCTTAGTCTAACAAAACATAAATTGTCTCCTGGTAAGGCCCTATCAGAGTTTACTCTCAGCTGGGACCCTCTCTTCAAGCTCACTGCTTTCACAGGCCCCTCAAGACTTCACCCACGTTTCAGGAAGCTCATGTTCATCTTTCCATGTTTCTACGCAGTCTCTGGATTCTCAATCTATAAGACTGGTTGAAGTTCTGCCAAACCTCTGATACTTTGGATTTCCTCAGCGTTTCCTTTTGGGCTCTCCCAGAGCGTAGGTGTCTTCAGTGTTCACTTTAGTTCTATTCTAGTCTAGTCTTGGTCTTCTCGATATTCACTTTAGCAATGATGGGTCTTTACACCCACCTCACTCCCCATACAGAATCGTTTTCAGGCATGCATTATTATGTTTTACCCCTGACATTGGTTTCTCCTTTAATATGTCTTTTGGCACTCCTTTGACCTTAGTTCCCCTTCCTGTGCCACTGCTTGGCTCAGGGGCACTTTTGTAGGGCTGCTCCTTCTTTCAGCATATGCTCTCCTGGGCAGGTTCACTGGTGCAGGCTTTCTCCAAAGTAGCTGTTATAAAGATGTCTAGATGTGCACTCACACTTCCGAGGTACTGATTATCCAGTGTATCCAAGAACCCTCTGGAACCTTGTCGTGTTCCTTCTACACGTTCCTTTCTTCCACATGTTTCAGGTTAAGACTCTCTATTTTATAATCATTCCGAGGTCTTAGCAAATTTCTCAGCTGTCAGGATTCGCTAAGGCCTCTGCGGTTTTGTTAAGGGATTTTGGATTTGCTTCTGGTTTGCGTTTTCCACAACTGACTTTCAAGTGAGTCCTTCTAAATACGTCTCACCACAATGCAAATCCAGTGATGCCACTCACATGCTGGTCCCTCCATTTTAAATGAGGCTTGCAGCCATATTGGAATCCTTTTAGTGTGTGTTGGAGTATTCATAGTGTTCCGTGGCGACAGGGAAATTACTATTGGCATCTCACTGACTCTCTAACCAAATCTAGGGATCATAGCTACTTCTTTCCCTTGTTTGGTAAGTTCTGGAACTTCTTTTCTCCCATAGCCCAGACTCCATGCTCTGCTTTACAAATGTTATGCCAGTCTGGCAGGGCCGGCATTATGCATTGCCTGGCAAGGTTTATTTCTGGTCGGCTTGTTATACAATCTTCTCTGCATATACTCAGGATATTAGAAAGTCACCATTCCATAGCACTATGCCACAGGATTTCAAATACTCCTTTTTTCTGATTGGTTTTGAGGAAGTAATCTGCGTGTCCCCACATTTGTGTGATGGGGATTTACTCTCTTTGGATGATTTAATACTGTGCTTCTGTGGACGTGGTGAGCCTGTGGGGTTCCACTTCTTCCAGCCAGCGGGACGTGTATCGGTTAGTGGACAAACACACTCTTTTCCTAGCAGCTTGCCTACCTATCATTTTAAGATTACCGGTTAATTCAACTCACCACTCTCCCGTTCCCTTTCCACTTGGCTCTCCCTTGAATGGTCTTCAGGAAATCTACTCAGGTACTCCACTTTGGACTGATCTTTTCCATTGCAATGAATTACTTTGAAGAAGCATGGATGTAATTCCAAAAATCAGAGCTATAATCTGGCATTGCAATCTTTGTATTGTATTACTTTATTTCGGCAAAGCCATAACAGTATTTCCATGATACATACACAACAATACAAATGTACATACTTTGCATAGTAAAGCAAACACAAAACAGCTTTAGCAGCATAAATGTGCAAAACAGCAACTAAAAGTGCCACGCTAATATACCAATCGTAAAGTGAAGAGATATTTATCAATACATAGTACATGTTGATAAAGTTCATCTCCACTTGAGGACTTAATATAGTGCTAGATCTACACAGATACGCAACACGTATAGCAAAAGAAGCTGCCATTCTACTATTGTATAACTTATGCTAAAGCAACTTTGATGTGCAAGGTATAATAAAAACAACTATTCAACAAAGCTCATAATCAGATTTCATCTCAATTTAAAACCCACTTAAAATGGTCAGGTTGCGTAAATTCATTAACACAGGATTAGCTTCAGCCTTTGTTCTTATGGCCCATGCCCTACAGATATAAGATGATAGAGCAAACACTATCTCCCAATTAAATGTTGGTTTTCAAAAGGTCAAAGCATCCCTGAGATGATAAACTGCAGAATATTTTAGCAAAGGCTTAAGGAAACAAGACCTAAGCTTCTCATAAAAAGGGCACAGTAAAAGAAAATGGGCCTCATTACGAGTCACCCAGTCCGGAAATAACAGTGGCGGTAAATCCGCCGCCACCGTTGTTTCCAGACCGGGTGATCTCGACTTCTGCTGGTGGGAGGTGTCATTCCCGCCAGCTCTGACCTGACGTGTTTAACACCACCCGCCTGCAGGCAGACGTGGAAACACCGGCACCATCACGAGATGGTGCCGGTGTTTCCACTTTCCCATTCCCATTGAGTCCTGTAGGACTCAATGGGAATGGGGATTTACTGAATTCCGCCTCCAGAATTCCCGGGTCACCGGGGTTGTAATGCCCCGGTAATTCCGGGAATCACAGCGGCAGAATGGTAATACGAGTCCGGCGGTAACCTGCAGGAATTTCAGGCACGGTTACCGCCGGACTCGTATTGAAGCCCAATGTGCTAAGATTTCCTTTCGGGAAAAGCACAGAGGGCACAGATCCAAAGTGGTCCTCTGCCACACCCACTGCTGATCCAGTAGTGGCAAGATACCCAATTGGAATATATAAGAGTGCACATAAGTACCTAGGTGTTACAAATTCTAGGTAGTCTTCATTATAAAGGTCTGGCTCAAGGGACCAATACTCTGTAGCTAGAGTAGACCTTGAACATGCTTGTAGTGAGCTTTCTTTCCCTCTGTGCCTGATCAAAACACAAGGCCAGTAGACACTTGGAACTTGCTATTATACGCTGCAGATCATGGCAAAACTCAATGAGATCAAGATCCTATAACAGTGGACGCACATGATAGGACCATTGCAGAACCAGACTACCACAGAAAGACAAGACATCCAGCCATTGCCTTTCTATATTTACGAAGATGTGGATCGGACCATATGGACCATATACGTAACCAGTACCAAACTGAGGCGATAGCAATTGTGTCGGTAATGAAGACCTGAGTGAGTTCCAGGCACAAAGTCAAATTCGGGGTTGAGCTGGTCTTTGTCTTGTGCTACATGAACGCTGCGGCTGAACCGAAAGAGAACGCGCCACAAACATTACAAGGTTTGTGGGTAGGCTCGATGCGATCGTCGCAGCCTTGCTAGCTTTGAAGATGCCAACACTTTACCACGCGCTTGCAGCGCTACATTGGACAGAGAAGTGTGGCTTACACTGGGAAGCAAGCCACTCTTGAGGAATGCACAAATGACGAACACATTGAGAATGGTAATATGAATCAAAGCGTCGTTAAAGCAAGATGAATGCCAATGACCTTTTGAAGTAAAAAAGGAGCATTTTGCCCTAAGCCAAGAAAAGTGTTACCACATAACCCGCCTTGAAGATGGACAGTATGTAGGAAATACATAGGCTAGGCTCTCTGCTAGAATAAAAACACGTTCTTAATAAAACTGTTATTTGCATTAAAAAAATAGATGAAGAGTATTATTTGGATAAAATCCGACGGGTTTGATCAAGAACGAATGAAAACAAACATTCAGTAGTGTTTCCCTGTGCATTTTTCCCTTTGTCTGGTGCTAGCCACCCCAATGGGATATGATTCCACTTAATGGCAGGAGCCTCAAATTATATGGTAATGCCATTTTGTTCTTCAGGGAACAACGTGCAGATTGTGCATACAGTTTGATGTTCCTTACCTGCAAATTTCTGTAACAACACAGCTCCCAGGCCAAGTTTGATGACAACTGTTTGCAAGCAGAATGGATTTGAAAAATCTGGTTGAAGACGGCATATGCTGCCCTTCAATTGGTCAAAAGCTGCTTAATCTACCAAAACAAATGGTACCATAGTAGGATAGTTGTTTTTCAGTTTTTCAGTCAGAGGTGCCGCAATGATGGAATAACCTGGAATAAATTGGCGATACTACATGATTAGGCCTAGACGGCTTTTTTAAAAACATTTATTATGCTGTGCACCGAGGTGTCCCTGACTACATCTACTTTTACTTCCTAAGGTGCTTTAATTCCGTTTGCCTACAGAGAAACCAAGGTGTGTCATTGCGCTCTGCACCAGTTGACATCTTGCTGGATTGTCTGTTGCTGGCAGCTGTTAAGGAATGCCTAATCCCATAAAGATTGTACCTATGTTCAGCCTAGGTCAAACTGTACATAGTCATGTCATTGTGGTAGAGCCCTGAGTATAAATAGTATAATTTTTGGACTATGAAAAATGGAGGTAGTGCCATGTAACCTGAAAGGTAGTACAGTTATTTTATAGGTATTACGCACTTTTCCCGAATGACAGTTTCACTGTTTTATGGGGGTTAAGGTGTGGAGAAGGGGACTGAGGGGTTTCAGGGGTTCTTACCCCACTTTGTTGCAGAAAAACAGTGGTAAAATCAGCAAGACGAAATTGTCGAAATGTTATTCAACTAAATATTTTGGGAAACATTCATAGATCTATTTTAGATAATCCCTCGGATTTAGAAAATGTTATTTATTTTCTTGTCAGCCGGTGCCAACAGGATCTGCCAATAACCTTTGGTAAGGTCTAGTGTGGAGATGAATTTTCCTTCCCAGAGTTTATCTGTTAACTCATTTATTTGGGATATTGGGTAGGTGTAGCATTCACCTTCCGAAAACCAATACAGAAGTGCCATGTTATGATAGGTTTTCCAGTTAATACTACCATGATGCATAGTTTCAACATTGTCTGCACTTCTTCTCATATACAATCTTGTCTGGCTTCCAGGACTCTATAGCCTTGAAGCAGACTTGGTGTCCAGGAGGAGTATGCAAGTTATGAAAGAAGCTCTCAACTCATCCAGGTTTTACAGGAAAAACATCTGAAAGTTGATCAGGCAAATTATGGAGGCCTTGCTTCTCCTTTCACCTTAGATTATCTGGAATGGACCTGGTTGTGACTCCAGAACACATTAATGGGCAGTTGGATTGTAGAGGGATGTTAGGGTCCTTTACTCCTTAAGGACGTTAGTGTGATAAATCTGTTGTGTTTGCCTCATATCCAACTTCCTTACTCTGTAGTTGAGATTACCTACACCACAATGATCTTTTAAGACCCATGCAATTTGGTGAGGAGTTTGCCTTAAAGGTGGGCAATTGTACCAGAACACGGTCGCTGATGTTTAAAGGGGGCTGGCTTTTTGATTGTACAGGGCCTACTGTTCATCATGGGCTTTTGAGAGATAATCTTTTACAAGCACCGTAATAATAGTCATTCAGGAGTGGTGCCCTGTGTAAACTGGTGTATATTTTCTCCGAGATCTCCCAGCCCTCTTTGAGCATGTCCAATATATCATAGGACACATGCCTATAAAGTAATTCATAAGGCCAACACCCTGTGGGGAGCTAAAGTGTTTTTCTTACAGCAAATAATGCCCAGTGAATTAGTACACTTGCGTTCTGTCGATCTTCATTTCCAGGTTTTCACAATAGATATATTAAGCTACTATACCATCTGTTTTGGGGTCATACGCTGAGGTGCGCAAGGTCTTTATCCCCAAGTGTACGTTCAATTCACTCATAGATTTGGCCATAATGGTATTGTTCTGGTCTGTTAATATTACTTCAGTGAAGCCAACATGGGAAACAATGGAAGAAGTTGTTTCAGTCTCTCCTGAGTGGTGTTAGTTCTCAGGGGCCATGCCTCTAGGTAGCAGGTGGCATAGTCCAATATAACACGCATATACTTGTTCTCTTGAATGGAGGGCCCTAGGGGACCCACTATTTTCATGTCTTTATGACAAATTGGGACTTGAAAGAAAGGTACAGAAAGTAAGGGTTCCTCTTGGGCCATGTGAGGCCTTCTGGCAAATGGAACTGGATCCTTGACACTCTTCCCATGGGGTGGTGATCCCCTGACCAGTACAATCTAGATAGGCTGTGATCCTGTGTGTTTGCGATTCACTGGTGTTCTGAAGAGAAGTGTAAATGGGCCCGCTACATGACCTGACGCAGGGAAGAGCTTGGTACCAGCAGTTGGTAAAGTAGTTTGCCATTACCCCATTTGTTGCTCTGGGCATTATATTGTAAAAAAATGTTGTCCCTGAAATATGGCCTCTCGGTATAATTTCCTGCCCACTCTGGGATGCTGTGTCTAAAAGCATCCCTAATATGGTTTTATTAGGATACTCTCACTACACAAAGTGCGACCGTTAAGTCTTGTGATGTTGCAAATGTATGAAGATTGTATGATTTTTATTACAACACATAGTACAACAGATAGAAACTCAATCATCAGAAATGTGCTGGATTGGAATACTACAAAAAGAATGACATTACAACAGTGAATGCTTATATATATTTTGACCTCACCCTAAGATTATGGCCATCTAATAGTGGATTTGCTTTAAACTGATACACATTTAGTTTTAATTGAATTTTCAGGCTTGTAAAAGAGCCCTGGATGGCTCAAAACACGTGGTGGCTGTTAGAAGATAAGGTACTCCTAATACATCGGTGTTACTTTCAATTGAATTGGAGAAGTCGTTCATCTATATTGTTATCTAAATAATATTAAGGGCCATTTTCACTATTTAGTAACGCCTTATGGTATGATAAATGGAAAATATTTAGTCTTAAACTTTTCTGTTCACTTAGGGCTGGGCACTTTCCGTTGTAGTGGCTGCCTCCATTGAAATCCTGAGCAGTAGCAAGCAGCGAAAAGACTGCACACACATCATTGAGCGCTGTACCATTGGCCAGTGGGGCAAAGCAAAGAGACATTCTGTGAGACTTTACCATAGACTAACAAGTGTCTATGCAGATGCAGATACAGGGCTAAAAAGTAAAATTAGGTGCTTGAAATCAACCACATGGACTGCTAGGCCAGCATTATTTGTCGAGCAAAGGCTCTACTTGTTTGACCATTAAGGAAGAAGTCTAGGATGCCTCCCACCAAAATCACTATGGTTTGTTCTAAATATGAAACATGTACTGCGTTTTTCAGGGGCCAACAGTGACTCAGAAAATAAATATCTCAGTGACTCCCAGGGACTAATTCATGGAACGTTTAACGTGGAGCAAAGTCACTGTGCACTGCAAAAGTACTCTCTGCACTATGCTAAATGGGCCTAATTCACACAAAAAAGCACTAAGTTTGTGCTACTTTTTTATGAATTAGGGCAATTTAGCATGGTGCAAAGAGTACTTTTGCAGTGCAAAGTGACTTTGCTCTACAAAATTACACTTTGCACCGCTTTGTGAATTAGGACCGGTTCAACGTGTTTGCTGGCAGTGCAAGGTCACTTTGTACTGCTCTAAACGTTCCAGGAATTAAGGCCCCGGTGTGATGTCGAGAGGCTCCTTAATCATGCTAGGAGTAATTCTGATAGCGCACGGTGCTCTGCTCCTAATTTCTGTTATTGCACACCTTTTCCCTTCAAACCACTTGGCTTATAATGCACTCAATACTCTATTTTGCTTTCCCACTGCCTGCAATTCCTTTAATTGTTCCTAACTCCAGGGACAGATTATGAAAGATTTGCCCTCGTGCAAAACAACAGGGCAGACAATTTTAGCACCGATTTTGCTGCTTAGATAATACAGAATGGAGCAAACCAGCTCAGCCCCACTCAGTAGTATCTAAACACATTTCCCTACTGGAAAATTGAAGCTGATTGTTTTACGTACTTTATTTGCTGCATAACATGAAAACAGATTGAGTTTAGTTTTACGTTACGCAGAAGACATCGAACAAAAAGCAATCAGATTCACTTTGTCCCTAGTGCAAACGTGTTTAGATAATATGGATTGTGACAACACCTGTTTGCTCCATTTTGTATTGTCAAAGGGTTTGCTCATTTTTTAGCACTGGTGCAAATGTTAGATAATCTGGCTACAATATGCTTCATAAATCATGCAGACCCGATGCATTGCCACAAGAGTGGGCAGGATCCTTTCACAGGCTCCCATGCGCAACCCTCCGTTCCTCAGTGACCAACCTTACAATGCTCGGTCTCCGGAGTGGATGGCTTTTCCAAGTTCAGAAGGAGCTGCAGATCAATCTCTGCGGGATGGAGGCAGCATCATTTTACCCCACGAGAACCTCACACTGATCTGCATTTCAAGAGCTTCCGTGGGTAGTACGTCTGCAACAAGTCTCGGCGGATCAGTTCCATTGGCACCTGGCAGTCATGAACCCTCACACCCCAACCGACCCTGCAGGAAAGCCACAATTCACAGAGGGATCATTTTCTGCTGTGGCTGCCACCTGCCTGGTAGGCTGCAGCCATGCACATGTTTCACAGCTGATCATCCAAACCATTATCCTTTTGAAAGTCCACATCTCTGAGGACCTTTGCAGGTCTGCACATCCAAGGACGCAAACCTCCCGCAGACCTTCCAGGATCCGCAGGCATACATTTCACTTGGATTTGCATTACACTGTGGCTGCCTTTGAAAACCCAGGCTTTTAAAAGCAAAGGTGTCATGAGTTGGGATATGGGAATTGTAGGTGTGACATGTGGTTGGCACCGCCTGCAAAACAGACATTGTTCCCCTGAGACTTGCAAGTAAACAGAAGCCACACGCCAGGGATATTGGAGGATAGCTCAGGGGCAACGTGCTCGCCATGGAAGCAAGATGACACGGAGGAACACAAGTTCGATCCCCAGGTCCGTGCTTGGAAACCTCTGGGTATTAAGCACGTTATAGATAACCTATCATATCTCTCCAAAGTTTAGAATGGTCTGAACCTGCAGACACCCACCTGGTCATGCTTTGTAACAGCATGAACACCCCCAAAGCACTAAAACGTGCACATATATTTTGCGAGTAGCGGAGGTCAGTCCCTGCTATTTTTTATTTTGTTTTATTTTTCAATTTTTTAAATATGTGCCGTGTCACTGACTGTCCATATTGACACCGCCCTGCGGCTGGTGCAAACTGAGCCCCTGCAAATGCATCTGTCTCTGAATGATAACATGTTAGATCCACGGGAACTCTTTACAAACTTGAAACTTAAGGTTCCATGTGTTAATATCCCCGCAAAAATATTGCCATACAAAAATATTGCCATATTTTTTGTGGTGATATTAAGGCATAGAACATGCGGGCGACACCCCAACAATCCCCATATTATTTTAAAGGGAGTGGGGGACACCCCCGCAACCCCCAGTCCCAATAACCCCAAATATTATCCCCCCTAAAAATATCACCTATGGCCGTTCCGGCCGACCATATATAGGGCGATATTTTTGGTGGGGCTAATATTACCTGATACCAAACTTAAGCCCTTAGGATAGTGCATTTATTCAATTAAGGGAAGTGTCATAAGGGTCCAAGGGCCACTCATGCATATGTGTTTGAGAAATTAAATAATAATTCGTTGTAGGTAGGAAGATTGGATTTTGACGCTGGCAGAAGCGCCACACTTTCCCCTTTAAGAAAAGGCCCCTCAATGTTCCCAGTTCCACATCTTGATATTTCTATTTCATTCTGAATGCATGTCTTACTTTCCCTGCTTTCCACCTCACGTCTTTTGATTCTCTCTGCCGCCGCGTCTATTTATTTCATTTAGAAATGCGGCAAAGTGCTTCCATGTGGGCAAGGGCAGATCGCCTGCTCCACTTTGGAAGTTCTTCAATAATAAACACAGACCCGAATAGACACAGGAACACCATTGCCTTTCTGATTCTTGATGTATCTAAAATGTTTGGTTTTTTAAATGTCCTCTAAATGTGCTCCAAGCAAAGCTGGTTATTTTCACAAGAGCAGCAAACGCTCTGCAGAGCAAGCTTTTAGCTTTGTGGGCAGGAGCCTTTAAAAAACAGACTGCTTTGAGCACCTAAAACGTTCCGAATAATTCACACTTGCCTTTTCCCTAATCTCTGAGAATTGAAAGTACACCATTGACTCTAAGCGAGCCTTGTTACAGTAGATCAGCCTGTGCAGTGCCGGTTCTATGGCTCATATAGTAACATTCCATTGCCATATTTCTCAAATGAATGGGCATCTCAATGGAGCCACAAGCTGTTAATGGGTTTAACATGACGTAATTGGTACAGGCGGCACTGGCTATTCGGCTGACAATTATTGGGTTGTTAGCCTATTTGATTGTCATTTCCAGCTTCTCTATTGTTGCTTTGTGTCTTAGCGGGAGGCACAGGGGAAGTTTTCTCTCTCCAACCGCAAGATCAAACATAGGGCCATATGCCACAAGTTGGGCACCAGTGCATTCCTCTTTCACACGGGCAAGTCCCCCGCTGGCAATATATATTGCAGCCTTGCATTTCGACTTGCAGGGCAGAATGGTTGTATTGAACATAAACATGCCGGGGAGGATAGCTCAGGCGCAACGCCTTTGTCCTGGAAGCAAGCCAACGCACAGCAAGACAGGTCTCAATCCCTGTCCCACGCTTAGTGGCAAGATTCATTATCGATGTCTCGTGTCGTCCTATTGCTCGTGTTGTAATACGCGGTGCCGCGGCTGAACACATAACTAAGGAGCATTTGGTAAACAGAGAAACAAGGCTGTTTGGCAAATGTATTTGCACTATTTCCAAAAGATTTCCCTGCTTGTTGGGAAAATGATGAATTGAGCCTGAACCAGAGAATTGAAGCACAGCACGTGCACGGGATGAAGTTTGGAAGATGTGACTTTGCTAGAAGTGTTCTCAGTTCTGCTTCCCCTGTGCCCCCCATCCCTGCACTAGGTGTACACATTCACAGGCCGGACACAGACACTAGGCAGACAGGGGGCTTTCAGGTCACAGGCATTGTGAAACCAGGCAAGGGCAGACTCAGAATGGGGTCATGGCGGCAATTGCGGCCGGCTGGGCTGTTGCTTCCTCGCCCGAACTTCAAAATTTACAAAAATAATGGAAAAAGGTGAAATCTTTCAGAATCTAGCCTGCATTCACGCTGCTCATCTTCTGTTTAAAAAGGGTGAAATATGTCCTGATTTCAGCAGTGTTGCAGATGTGCCAGGGTGGTCTTCACACATGACCTCCATATTGGGTAAGTGAGAATAGACTAGTCACAGGGGTATGTTCATTTGGCCCAGTGGCAATGCACACATTTGCCGGTCAAGTGGCACAGCGAGTAGAGCACTCGCTTTGACATCCCTGAGCCTTTTGAATCCCGGCGGGGCCAAACTCAGCCTTTCATCCTTCCGAAATAAACAGCGCTCAGATACCTGAGGGTTCGTAGCGCTATATAAATGCCTAATTATTATTATTTAAATGACAGGATTATATGACCCTGGATAGTAATGTAGGCGCCAGTATGGGCTATAAACTATTGGTATGTTACATTCATAGGCAGCTTATCACGACTCCTACTTGCCAAGGAAGCAAGGGTCCGGAACTCAGAGTTTGTCCCCAGTTGTATTCTGTAAGAATGCTTCACCTCTCCTGTTGTGACTTTCTTGACCCCTGGTTGGCTCATTACAAAAGGATTGTTATGGCACCCTGAATAGCCCTGATGGATATAACTATATGGGACATATATAAATGGCTGTTGTATTATCTGTGGTATTCACTATTGGGCACAGTTAAAAAAACACATACAGAAAGATGTACTATTGAAGTAGTAATTATTAATAGACGAAAAACTAAAGGGGACTCTCTGAGGTGGGTAGATTGTTTTCATGAAATACCGTTGGATAAAGCCTACACCAGTGGTATACGTGAAAATCCATCTAATTCAGAGTTTACCACCAGCAGAGATGGTATTTTTGGAATACCTCGAGAGGTGTTTAAACAAACCACTGCTGCAGACAGTAAGATAAAAGGTGTGTTTTTAAGAGGAAAAATGTAAGCCATTTCCAACTTCAAATTGAAAGTGCAAATGGATTATGTATATTAGTGCTTTATACCACTACTGTACATTTTTGATGATGCACAAAAGAGTCCATTCTGACTCTTTAATGGAAAATGTTGGTTGAAGGGCATCAGAGATGCTCACCTGTTCAACTCCTTACCATGGCTATTTGTTAAAACATGTGTCACTGATTTGAAAGAAAGCGCCTGCACTCCCATATGTGCAGGGAACATATTTTTCCAAAAATTGAGCCCCGTTTGGTATTTTTGACTCCACCTCTAAGGTGGAGCAAAGAATTGGCAGATTTTCAGCAGAAAGTCTGTCTAAAATATTGTCATCGGTATTCCCAATAAATACATCCAGAAGTTTTGATCAAACCATCAATTGGGCGAACAGTAAATTCAGCTGTGTTTGCCGAACACTGCTGAATTTACCATCAATACCCAACTCTGAATGACTCCACAGTGTTTTCTTTTTTTTGTCTTACCTAGAACATTCTTATCTGACAAACAAAAGACACACATCAAAATCAACATTTCCATATGTATACACATAGTCACATGAACACAGATGCATTCTTCAAAACGTACTATACCGAACTGCAAAAACACTCAACCACATCACCACATTCACACAAACCAATCATAAACACACACAAACATCTTACATCTTCTTTGAAAACACACATACTCCATCACCAATCCCAGAGGACTCACCTAAGTGTTCCCTCTGGTTCTGACATATGCATCCAACTTTCCAAAAATTGGATCTTGGGAGCACAATAAAAGCCAAGCCCACTCTGTGTCTTTTGCTCTGCATATCCGTTAAGAGGTCATGAATTATCTTGACTCTGGTACATCAAAGAGGACTGATTTATTTTTTTCTCTCCATTTTAACCTCTTCCATTTGAATTTATAACGACGTTTGGGTTAAAGAAACTTCCTGTTTAAATTGTGAATTGAACATACTTCATAGACATCAGATTTAGGCTATGTGCATCTTTCTGTCAAGAACGGCCAATTTATAGCCGATGATGCTTACTCTTTTCAAGCAACATGTATGATTATGTCTACTCTTTTTTCTTTTTCTTTTTCTTATGAATGACTTTATTATTTTCTTGAATCACAAAAATGTTTCTTTTTGTTCAATGTATATATTTGCACTTATATGCTTTTGTATATGTCCAAGTGCCCCCGTGAGTTCGGGTTGATATTTGTTGCACATATTTGTTTTGTTTGATGTTCACATTGTTTGACTTGTTGTATTTCATTGTGTTCAAAAATAAGATATTATATAGTTTCTACACCTCAATGGCTGACGTTGTGTTGTTCTTCATATGAGGGGATATGAATTCAATTTGATTGGGTTGCACTAGGAGAGTTGATTTGAATGATTTGACCTAGTGACCGACCTTTCTATGTAACAGTCCCCCCTTTTTGTGACACTGCATTGTCCAAGGGCAAACCACATAGCCACATTTACCATTAAGAGCCTGACCACATCTTCTCATTATGTCTGGCAGCGGACGAATAGCAAAGCAAGGTTGTCTATTGTCTACCTGTGATCCAGGGCAACGGAAGGGGGTGCATGACAAGGAATTGGTGACTAAGCATTGTAGGCAAGTAAAGGGGGTGTGAGGGAAAGGGATTTAGTTGAAGGTTGAGGGATGCTGCAAAAAGAAAGGAAGTCTGAAAGATAATTATATGAAGGACAATGAAGGAGCATCAAGGATGTGGTGCAAAGGAAGGAAACCAGAGGCTGATGGGCAAGGAAAAAAGGCTAAATGAGAGACAGGTAAACATCTGGAAAGGTAGGTCAGCCGTTTGAATGCCTGTTCCTTAGATCTGTGCCTAACCTTCATGACAGTGTGCCGAATGTGGGGCAGGCGCAACTCCTTTCTTTTTTCTTCCAACGTGATGCAAACTTCCCTTATGAACATATGTTTCAATTAAGATTTCTGGTATATTTGTTCATGTTGCTTTGCCATTTGACTTGGTGCTTGGAAAACCAGATTTATTGAACAGTGTATTTGTTTAGCCCTTGAACAACAGCTTTGCAGAAAGCCTTTTGTTGGTTCTATTGTTGAAGCTGGAACTGCAGAGGATAAAGTCTCCTCTGCTGCCTAAGTTTAAAACTGTGGGACCAGGAAGCTAGAGCTTCAATCCCCGCCTAACACAATTGACACATTATGTTACCCTGTTATTACTTTTCATCACTGTTCCTTGCATACATGTTAGCCATCTATATATGGATCTTTTAACATGCCAGCACCTTCCCAAAGGAGATTCAGCCGCTGCCCATTTGCAAACTGACAAACGATAAACCTGGGCTCAAGTCCCAGGCTTCTCGTTTCAACAAATGATATTATCTGGGTGATCTCATTTTACTAGGTTTGGTATGTGGGGGAGGTTTCCGGGGGCCTGGGTCTCTAAGAAAACCCAAACATCACTGAAAGATATGTTGCATACAAGGAGAGTATGTCAATGAGTACGTGGGGGGAAGACATTGCTATTAGGTTTAGTTGCTCGCGAAGTCAGGGATGCTGCATTGTGGGCCAAAAGATGTCAGTCCTCCCCTGCATCCACGTGGATTGAGACTGATCACATCCTTCCACCTCCATGGATGCCGAGTAACATTGCCAAATGTCAGCCCATGTCGACACTAAAATATACATAAGAGAGAAGTTGAACTGAGGTTCATGTACGTTCCATTTCACCCATTACAGGCAGAGCTCATTCCGAATTTGGGGGATCTTTGTGTGGCTCTCGTGAGTCACAGAATGCATTACATATTTATCTTTTCATAGTGTGCTTCTCACATAGAATTGTTTATTATATGACTCTGGTGTCCTTGAAAGGGATTTCTACAAGGCTTGGTCTGCCCTACAGCATAACAAGGTAAAACTTGAAGTGCAGGCCAACAAGTAAGTGTGGGCCAGTATTTCCTGTCAAAGTGGGACAGTTTAATGGGTTACTCCACTGTGCAGCTAGTAGCTATGCCTGTTGGTACTGAACAAATACTCTTTAAAATGTACAATTTGCAACACATTTTACACACAACAAACCTGTCCCCTTGAGTACTACTCATTCTGTCACAAAAGGAACAAATATCCATTTGTGACTGTGGGACACAATTTCATTGGTGCAGAGCAAAGTGTATGCCCCATTCCAACCCTGATTCCAACACTGTAACTTTCGTATTTTTAATGTGGGTTTCTGACTCCTGGGTTTCAATGACACTATGACCAATAGAGTATAAGAGTTCATAAGTGCACACCTAATATAAATCACACAGCAACATCTCTGTAAGGGTGTGCACAGGTCTGAACCAAGTGGGACAAAAGCCACCGTCAAATAGAAGAAACACCAACAGTAAAAAAGCTCTAAGCTAAGGTAACTAGTGGCAAAGTCCCCAATTATTGGGCACTTTTTTGCTTCACCTGGCCATATGATAACTTAAAGACACGGAAAAGAATTGAAAAAACCGGGCTTCATCACGAGTTGGGCGCTAACCACCAGGGCTATTAGCCCTACCGCCAAACCCCCCGGTGATATTAGCGCCGGATCACGGGTTTGGCCGAACGGTAAGTTCCCATTCCCCATTGGACCCATCCGAGAATCCCCATTCCCCATTGGGCCCAATGGGGAATTTTCACGCTATTACTGCCTATGGTTTTCCCAGCAAAATTGCAGCAGATTTTCCCCCAGCTCAGGGCTGGGGGGAAATCCGCCAAGGCCGTGATTTGACAGACCCTTAAATGCGGCGGTAATAGCCTTACTGCCGCATTTAAGGGTTACCACCAAACTCGTGATGAGGCCTAAGTAGAAATGATGTAATCTCTTGGAGTGAATATTTTATTCAACATTAGAACACATTGCATGCCAACCACTAACATAAAACCATCCCTAATGAAACAACCTTCAAAGAAGCTTCTTAAGCGTGGTTGAAAAATGTTTTGAAGATGACTGTCTGCACTGTGTCTGCAGGCAATTTGAAAAGCCAGCATGTGATGGGGCCTGCGCAATTAAAGGCCCAGAAGCAATCAACCAAAAAGCACCTAAAAGTTACATGAAACTAAGATAATTGCCTTTACAAAATAGAAGGGACTGAATCAACCATTTCCACATTTCTTTATTTCAGTATTTTACAACCGACATAAAGGTCTTCTCAATATACAGTTTAACAGTGTGCAAGAATATTTACACTGCTTGACCCCGTGCATTTCGAAGGGATAATAGAAAATGTGTAAAGCATATTAAGGAGAGCAACACAACAAAGTGAAAGATGCACTCAGGACACAGGGAGCCAAGCATGCATTAAGCCCGCCTCTTGCAAATTTGCCACAAGGCACCACGCTACACATCGTGATTTGTCAAACAATGAGTGGCAATACATTTAGGTATAGTGAAATAATGACACAAAATAAAGATGGCAACTGTACAGTATTGCGCAACAAATTAAACATAAACAATAAGAATATGTTATTGACACCTTTTTTTAGTAACTGGCCACCCTCTTTTGAGCAAGTGATATTGTATTACCCTCAGTCCATTCTTGCTCTTCCTCCACTGATCCCACTCTCCCACTCCCAATCCCTCTGCTTTCTCTTGAAGACCCTGATCTACCAAGGGATCTTGCACGCGGCAGAGATTCCGCTATAGAGAAAGCAATGCCATAACACGCAAAAACATGCTGTTCCTTGTTCAGTGTTCATTGACCAACAATCCATTGAACAGCCTAGTTTGTGTGTTCCTAAAAACAGCATAGACAGCTGATAAGTGACCCCAGTCTGTCTGGTGATGAGGCATGAGCAACAGCTAAAGGCACACACATATCATGAAGTGAAAAGGGCGCACTGATGAAAAAGGGAAGCGGAGGCGCACCAGACCAGTCAATGATATTGTTCTCGTGTCATTCGTCTTCTTCGCTGTTCCAGTTTTTATGCATGCTGTGCACTAACAAGACCCCTTGTTGCAGCCCTTGTCTACCTCTAATTAAATGCCCCCATGGCATTGGTCTAATTGCGGGCCATAACAAAGCACAGGATTCGGGACATGAAGCCGCGTATTGATTTGCGATGAGGATGCACTGATTGGTGACTAGGGATTCAATCCTGTAGGAAACAAAGTAGTGTGAGATAATGATCCGCTGTACGACATCCAGTGTTGTCAGGTGAATATAATGAGACACGAAGCCTATTTATTAAGCAGGGTTTTTTTTCGCCACGTGCAGTCTTGGTATTATCCATAATATCTCTGGGATTCATTGGCTTATGATACGTACAAAAACGTGTTATTGCATTTAAGTTGGTTGGGTAATAAAAGAGATCAAAGGTTGCAATGAACACGTCATTCCGTAATAGGTTGCAGTGCAGTTATTCTTCTGCAGTCCAGAACTCTGGGAAAACGATGCTGAACAGTGTGCTGTGCTGTGTTTCTTTAAACAGCACAGATGGCCTAAACACTGGAACCTTATCAATGATGTTGAATTAACTCGTTTTGTAAAACTCTTTTTTTCCATTTTGAGGCTGGAATGGAATGATGGCTGTAACGAGGGTAGTGTTAGGATGTGTATGTGCAAAACACGTTTGTCACCTTTTTGATCCACTTTTTAAAACATCAGAAAAGTCTTGAGTTTTTGACACCGGCATGCCATTGTTTGGCATGCGTTTTGCTAGTCTTCAATTTTCGTTGATTCAAACTCCTCAGAACAAAAAAAAAAGGTTGACCAAAATGAGTTTACCAAATTGCACACTACTAAAATATAATCTATCAAATGCACAATTGCAAACATGTACAGTCCAACAACTGTCTACCTAAGACACATGTGAATTATTAATTAGTGTGAACTGTTGAGTTGGTCAAGGAGCAGCTCCAGAACGTGTGTAGGGGTTTGCCACCGGTACTTGTATGCTGCTGATAGCAGTTCTGTGTCACCATTAGAGATGATGACATGGTAGGGTAGTGCTCCTGTATTACCGTAGCATGTGCAACAGCACTATACTTTCCATAGGAGGGGCTCATTTGTATTGGGAAGACTCATGAACACATTTTACTCACTTCGCATTCATCACTTCTGTGACTGGTGGAGATCTTGCATCCAGATGACAGTCTTAAATCATGATGGCAGTGTAGGTGGCAGGCTGCTGGGCAGACCTTTCAGATGTAAGCTGCTGCCGGATTGGTTTACATGTAGCAGACAGGTATTATCATTGCAGCTTACTGTTCTAACCAATCAACAACTACAACAGGGGCGGAGAGCCATAGCACTCTAACATTACAATTGAATGACACCTTGTCTGGCAGTTGCATAGTATTCAGGAGACAGGGGATATACCAGACTGATGAAAGGACTCCAACATTCGCCAGTTTAATGAACTCGGAAGAAACAAGCAGATTATCCATCACTACACAATGCATAGAAAGACACAGTTGCGTTCAGTGGTGCTATCTACAGTCACAGGTGGAGTTGATATAGTTCCCTATGGAGGCAATAGGATGAATGCAGACATTGTAAATGAGAGCACGTGTTGTGCTAGTGGTGAATAATTAGGCTACTGATAGCATTACAGCAGACAGTGCGACAAGATAGGGCGGCCTTCTCTGCCATATCCTATACACATTTCATATTGAAACTGTGGCAATCACAAACAAAAGTCCTAAACATAGGTTCAAGTAAATCGTAAAAGGGAGGCAACCAAAAGTAACTCAATATGGATTTGACACAATAACATGCTACAAAAGATCCTGACGATACACTTCAGCAGACTGGGAATATGGTTCTTAAAGTATGGCAGATTTCAAGTTACATATTAATTCATAGTAGGGTCACAATCCTCATATTACTTACTCGTCTGTACAAACAGCAAATATCCATAACAAATGTAAACTGCTTAGTGATAAACATCTCTTTTGATTTAGAACATGTTGTGACTATCAACTTTTAGATACAACTCTGACAGAGATAACAATACATGTAAATTGTGTCTGACCTACAACTAGACTAAAAGGACACATTAATGTGATTACAATCTTAATAGCACAAACATATGTTTTTGTGTTTGTTTTTACTTATCCCTTTACAAATACACCGACCTGTTTTGATACGTTGAATGTGATAACTACAAAAACAAATTTGGAAAGGTTTAGACACAAGAGTAACATGTTACGATACCGGCACCAACCATGGTGCTAATAGCGCCATGGTTTAGCGCCTGTATCGTAATGAGGGCCAATTATTTGTATGTTCTTCCTTCAATGTCGGCCAAAATATAGTCACTTGTATCCAATCAACCATTGTGAAAGACAACAATTGTTCTGATCCAATGACAGCATGTGGGGTGTTTTACAGTTTCTGTAACCCGCCCAAGCCCGATTATAGAAGATTAGACCAAATGTTATAAATACCTTCAGGCAAGGTGGGAACTACAAAGGCTAACAATCGTACCAGCTGCAAATAAATATATTCTATTTTCTGAGAATTTTCATCATCTAACCCAATTTACCCATCTTAAATGTTGCGAAAAAGTGACAGAAAAAGTCTTCATGATGTGTGGGCAACCAAATGATCAGAAATACGTATATATAATAAAACAGAAGAACAGAACAAGCCCTCAATCAGGTGATAAATACATTAGAACATGACAAAAGTGAACTGATCGAATTGGTGAAGATGGCCTATTTTCACTTTTGACTGAGGACAAAACAAACACAATATTGTCAAGGGAGCAAGTTACAGGAGGAAGGAGACAGGAGTCCAATGTGTGAGAGGGTGGATAGCTAAGGGTGCCGAAATGTGAGAGAATGGTATTTCAGTTGTAGCTAGTTTGAAGGTATGGATTTTGGAGGTGTTTTGGACTGCAGGGTTAGAGAGTTTCAAAGAAGTTGAGTGAACAGAGAGAAGGAGCAGAATCAGGAGGGCCATGGGAACATAGAGTATGAGATTAGTTTTAGGACTATGGGTACAAAAAGGAGAGTAGCAAGACAAATTGGCAGCCAGGAGGGTAAGACATGATCAGGTTTGAGTACTAAGAATAGAGGGCTTGGTCAGACATAGAGATCCATCCAGCATGGAAGAGGTGGAAGGAGAGCAGTGAGGTTCGTCTAGGGTTGCAGAGTGTGTGAGTTGCAACATTTAGGACTTTGTCAAGTGAAGTAGACCTTAGAGGATTTTCACAGTCAAGCTGGGAGAGTACAAAGTTGAAGGTAAGGGATGTTGTGGCGTGGTAGTCATGGAGGGGATTTAATAATTTGCAGCAGTAGCATTGGAAGTTATTGACAGTGGATCTTAACATGTGTGACCCTAAGAGCACGCGACTGAGACATCAGGTGAGTAGGTAAGTGAAAAATGGTATGGGAGAAGGGAGGTGAGATTGTGTATTTAGGGAAATGAACAAGCTGAATATGGTCTAAGCAGAATACCTTTTAAGACACAGAAGAGTCATCATGTGTCAGTTTTCCAATAGAAAGTCTATGGGCCTCATTATGAGGTGGGCGGTAAAGGATAATCCCTTAACGCCCTACTACGAGTTCCCTTTGCAGGTCCTCCCTTAATGCCTGGTTTTACCAGGTGTTAAGGATGGGACCCGTAAAGGGACATTGGAGCTAAAAACAGTACCGCAATTTGCGGTACCGTTATTAGCGCCTTCCCCATTCCCATTGAGCCCAATAGGGGCTCAAATGGGAATGGGGAAGGGCCCTAGTGAATGGGGAATTACCGCCACCGCCAACCTTGGAATGGGGCGGTAATAGCTCCATTCACCAGGGCGGAGTCGGTAAGGATTTGGAGGCAGCTATGGCGCTAATAGTGCCATGGTTACCTCCAACCTTTCTATGACCCCCTATGATTTTGGCAAAGTTCAGGGATAAAGATGGGGAGGGAGTACAGGGTGTTTACAAAAACATCACACTCCAAAATATCAACATTTTAAGTGGCTACATGCCAATAGGACTAATTGTGTTTATTGGTATGCAAATATTGATCTATTGATGAGGGCGCAATTTCAAAGATGAGCTCCAGGAGGTACAGATAAAAGCGTGTCAAACCCCCAATTTTACAGAAACTAAGATTTGATACTAAAAAATAGGATCTCCGTTTTGGACAAAAGTAGGAAGATGAGCTGAAACTGGTGGTCACCAAAGAAGAATGAGACACTCGTTTGAATGATACACACTTGGCTTTTCAATCAATTTCTGAACCAGATGAGCAGATCTAAACAGAATATTGGTTGCACTATACATCATAGAAGAATTCAAGAGTTGGTCTGGAAGATGATTAAAACTGCTCAAGATGTTTGTTAAGTGAGAGCTCTCTCTCCTATATGTAAGCAATGTTGCCCCATGTATTAAATGTTCTGTGTGCCAGTTTAAACATGAATTGCAGCAATATTTCATAGGCTCAGTCATTTCACAACTCTGATTGTAGATTTATGTGTTAAAACTGAAATTTTGACCTCAACGTAATTTGAAAGCCAGTACATATGTTTATTTATCATTGTAGCTAGAGCTATTGTTATACAACTCTGTGGATCCCAGAGAATGATGGAGACATTTATATTAATGGCCTGATTCATGGAATTATCTGCACAGAAAATAGGGATTTTGCGTGCCAAACTGAGTGCAAAATCCCATTTGTCGATTCATGGAATCGAATGCGCAGCACTTTTTTGTATTTTGCAGGGGATTCGCGCAGGCCTAGTGCTTTGCGCGAGACACTGCAAGTGTGGGCGTGGCTTGTACAGAGGGCCAGGTAGGGAACAGAACATGGAAAATGAGGACAAACAAGGCAAAAAGTGGGCATTACGAGGGACGGCCCGCAGGCAGTCCATCACATGCCACTAATGCGTGGAACAACACGTATTCATGGACTCGGTGGGGAAATGGCCATGAAAAGCCCTCATACTATCTGCCACATGAAGGCACGCATACAGACACTTGAGCATAGGATTCACTGTGCAGAGGTAAGATCGGGTGTCGGATTTAGGGGTGCTTTTGCACAGCCGTAGTTGCGATCTGACTTAGGGGTGCATGAAGGCAGGGTCGCAGTGTGCAGGTAACAGTTACAGGGACCCCGTGCAGGGTCCCTGAGGTACAGGACTGCTTGCAGGGGACCCAATGCACTGTTTGAAGGGTGCATCTATTTGCACCCAAGTGAGCTTGCACAGGTAGCTGTTTTGGTTGTTTTTGGTTTGCGTGGGGGCGTGTCCGGTGCTTTCTGGCCGCAACCTGCATATACGCTTACTTTGCACAAACAATTCCATGAATACGTGGAACACACATTTTTTACACTGCGCATAGGCTCGCTCAGTGTTGTTCTAGGCACGCGGCCCTTGCAGGATGAATGTGCACCTTTCCATGAATCGCAACATAAGTGTTGTAAAGTTTGAAAATGAGGAAGGAGGTGAAGATTAATAATGCAAAAGGCTAATGAAAATCCTATGTGTCACACAAACCACATTTACAAGGGGTGTTTATTTTTGTTTTTTCTTCTTCCATCAACTTTTGGGGCACATTTCTCTTTTGATCATTTAACTGTGAATTAAGTGATGATAACTTATGAAATAATTAAGAAATGAAACCATTCTCTAATACAAATTATAGGTAGAATGTTAAGTACTCATGGATTATCCATCATTGATGAAGTAAAATGACAAAAATACCTTCTCTACCTATTTTCTATATTACAAATTAAATATACTTAATACATTTTATAATCAAACGATTACATGAAAAATCAAGTATTCTATGATTGAGAAGTATCAATTTAAAGAGGCGCAGTGACAAAAGTTATGTCTGGAAGAATAATTTTCTTTGTTGTGTGCTTCGTTCTTGGTTTGTACTTAGGGGAGTCAAAAACAACACAAAAATATATCAATGTATGGTCTTGTGATAACTATTCTAGTTTTCCTATGTATTTTGACTCGGAATGGAAAATAAACATTTGGGTTTTTTGATTTTGGATTGATTACAGTTGTGTCCATTACTAAGAACAAGTTAAACTGTGGGAACATCTCCTCTTTGCAACTCTGGCATGGACTGGAAAATGGAACAGCAAAGGATACTATTCCTACTTCACCCAATCAATGATCCATTAGCGGGAAAGGTGAATTTACCATGTGGCCATGGCAAACCCATGTTTTTTTTTTTACAAAGTAACGGGGGACTCTCTCCCTCTGCTACGCAAGATGGCAACACTCCTGCTTCTGAAATGATTGGTGCTAGTACTGAAGAGGGAAAATGGGATGCTCCCTTCCCCTGATTCTCTGCCAGACCATGGCCTAGATCGTTACGGCCCAAGCACCCACCGCGAGAGGAATTAGACCCACTCACAGATGCCCCATACGTCTACATCTATCGTGGCCATGCCCCACACAGCCAGTGAAACTGCCCGTCAGTCAAGCCACATGCTCGGACCTCTGGCGAAGCTGACATAGACCATATGGATAAACTCGACTAACACAGCAGTGCTCAAAGCCACCATCGTTAGAGATGCCATGATGACATAGTCGACGAATGGTAACACACGTGCCACCATGCACGACTGGTCAGACCCACACAAATCTCACACGAAGAACATACTCACTGCCATGACGTAATGGACCATTTACACACATCGATACATCGTTGTTATTTTTCACATAGGCTAAACCACCGCAACGCAGAAACACAAGACGCAAGTAGAGCTTGTGTACATGCTTGCAAATGCTTCATTGCCACTATAACTACTATGACAACCTAAGGCACTCATGTATAAGGACCCCTGCCGCTCACCGCGACCCCTGTAATGTGAACCATATGCTGCCTGTCATGGATCAGGCCACAGTAGGCCTCAGCACCAGAGTAGGCAACAACTCAGAAGTCGCAGGCCCAGAGCCTCTCGGACGGAGATGTAAGGTGCTGATCATGCAGAACGAACCCTGACGAGAGCCCCACAGCCAAGGCCAGGACGTTACAAATTACACGCTGCACGCTTGGAACCAAGGTTACACCTGCTGCGGCTAACTGCCTCTCAGAGCCGAAATACAAATCAAATGCTCATAATTCTGCCCCAGCCATGGTCTCACCACACGTGACCAAGCTGACCTGAGGCGGTGCCAAGTACCACGGACCAGGGAAGCTCTGGGATCTCACGCTTTGGACACAGACTGCAACAATGAAGTGACAAACTAGACACTGGCAGCGGTGAGAAAGTTGCGCTCCTGCAGCAAATGTCAGACCTGCCCATTGTCCTCCACTGACACATAGTCACACATTGTTTCTAACACCAAGTACACTGTGAGCTGGGAGCGACGATGGTCCCAGGCTTGGGGGCTTGCGGATGAACCAATCAGTGCACGGGGGGCTAACTACTGACGGCATCATGACCTAGCCAATCACTAACCTTTCTCATGTATCATTTTTGGTGTAACCATTTCTAAGGACGACCCAAGCGTACCACCTGACCTCTTCTCCACCAACCACTAACTCACCTATATGTTCCTATACTAACCCTATTATTTGGGGAGCCAACCCGAGGTGGCGTTAGGTTTTGGGGTTAATTTCCCAGGTGACGCACAATGAGGCGTCACACATGATGAAAAAGGGCCTGCGAGCCCACTCTTGTGAGATGTGTTCCCGGATGAGCTATGATCCCAGAACCTGTCCCTGCCGTTTTCTACTAAACAGCAGTAACGCCTTGCTCTTGTGTGTGTCTCATACTCATTGGGGACTGCGAGGGGAGTTGGGGCATCCCTACCCCCAGAGGTCCTTGGACGGCTCTGCCGACCCCTGGGATATCACCCCGGCAGTACCATAGGAAGATGAATGAGCTGCTGCAGAGGGACACTAGGCAGCCTGATCTACCATTAGCAACATAAGATGAACCCCTCTGGTAACTTTTGTAAACCAGTTCCTTCCTCAGAAAAAGCACACATCATTTTATTAACAGAAATGTCCTACTATTCAAGAAATAACTGTGGGTTAATGTGTCAAATATTTTGCATTGTATCCCATTCATCCAGCATATCCTCCCCAAATACGTGTGCGGCTGGCACCTAAATTAGAAAGTTGAATCTTAAATACGTTCATCTATCCAGTGGTGGCTTTCCTTGAGATCCATTACCTAATGGGAGAGGGATATGCCAGGTCTAAACAACCTAACCAACCAGTACTCATATATTGTATGTGGTAATGGGCAGTGAAATGACGGGTCCAGCTCAGTTTGGCATGGGGTTTTGCTGGAGAAAAAAAAAATGTGTATGATATTATTAGTGCTACATATGTCTCAGGAGGATAGCTCAGGGGCAGTGCTCGCCTTGGAAGCAAGACGTCACGGAACAACACAGATTCAATACCTGGGTCTGCGCTTAGAAACCTCTGGGTATTAAGCGCGTTATAAATAACCTATCATATCATATGCATGGACAGTCATATATGATGGGGTGCATTGTGGTTTCTTTGTTAGATTAGTAAGACAACGTAATGCATAATTCACAAAGTTCTCCTTACTTATTTGATGTAACTGCTCATGTACACATGGAACAGGAAGGCATTTTGCATGCGGGGCCATTCAGAAAAGCAAATCAAGGCAAGTTAAGTAATGACGTATTTAGATTTGAAATATCATAATGGTAACTAATGCGAAACTTGCTCTCCGAAGGAGGACATACTTCAGAATTGCTTATTTACAGAATTTAATGCAGCATTTCATTATCTGAAAACGAATAGAAAAATACAATTCTATTACTAATGTATTTAAAAAAAACATTAGTAAAACAAGCAGTGGCAAATGATACAGTCCTGAGGTGCTCCACAAAGAAAGTATGTTTTTTTCATCCTGCCCCCACAGGACAAAGAAAATCTGTCTACATATGCAAAACTAGATATCTCGGGCCTGATTCACAGAGTGTTTTCCTATGGGATTGCACCATTATAACATGTTCTGCGAATCAGGCTCATTGGGCCTCATTACGAATGTGGCGGAAAGGCAACAATGGTGCTGGTAGTGCTTCCGGTGCCATTGTTACCACTCCGCCACATTACGAGTTCTGCTTGCCGGTGCCGGACTGCACGCGTGTTCTGACCAGACGTGCAGACCCGTACTCGCGAGCAGAACTTGTGATTTCACCGGCACCGTTATGAACGGTGCCGGTGCAACCATTCTCCCGACCCCCATTCTGCCCCGTAGGAGGCCGGCCATACCGGCACCCGCGAATGGGCAATTACTGGCCCATTCATCTCATGATGGGGGGGGTAATGGCCCATTCGTGGGTGCCGGGGCCGGTAGCGAGTTTGGCGGTAGCCTTGCCCGAAATAAGGGCACAGCTATCGTCAAACTCGTGATGAGACCAATTGTCTTTGCCAATTCAACTGTTTGTAGAGGATTTTCCATTGAAGATAATTCCCAATGCTTACACTGTATAATGTTAACCAAATTGCCAAGCTCCCTGTTTGCACTGCAGTCTTAAACTTGTTTTAATTTCTCTGACGAGCCCCTATAGTGCTTACAAATCGGCCTAAATTGTAGTCCAATGAGTAATTGTTTCTTTCTTCCTGGCAAGACATATTGCATGTTGTTGCAATACATGTGATGCAAAAACGGGTCCTTTCCTATATTCCAGCAACTTTGTAAAATGTCACGGAAACAATGAGGCTATTTTACAAAAACCCTAATATGTAAGAACGGAAGTTCTCCTATAGTAATGCAGAGATCACTCCCTGTAATATAAAGCTAAATGACATGCCACAGCCTAACGTTTTCACCCTCAAGAAAATAATCAGGTTGGCATGCATGTTCTGCCATTCCAAGTAGCTGCATGTACACATATTCGTTGTCTATGATGTAATATGTCAATGAAAGTAACGCTTGGCAATGTCAAGCAATTGATTTGTATGAAATGCGAGCCTCATTAGTATATTATTTAATCACACACAAATTGGCAGCCGTGTAAGTATACAGGTTTTAATAACAAACCATAACAACTAATCAATGAACCAAGAGAACACACACACTATTGACAATAATGCAATGCAACACAAAAGTGGAAAACAACATAAACACGTCAAATTCCATTGAAACATACACAGCTCTGAAACACAATGGCTCTCATTACGACCCTGGCGATAAGGGATTACCGGTACGGGTAAGGGTACCGGTACTGGTAATCCCTTAACACCTGATTACTAGGTCCCTTTGCGGGTCCCAACCTTAACGGCTGGTCTGTACCAGCTGTTATGGTAAGGACCCGCAAAGGGAACTTGAAGGTGATTACGGTACCGCATTTTGCGGTACCGTAAATACCGCCCTCCCCATTCCCATTGAGCCCAATGGGGCAAAAATGGGAATGGGGAAGGGCCAATGGTAAATGGGGAATTGCCGCCCTGCCAACCTTGGAATGGGGCGGTAATTCCCCATGTCACCATGGCGGATCCGGTAAATTACCGGCGTTAACCATGGCACTAATAGCGCCATTGGTTAACGCCAGGGTCGTAATGAGGCCCAATGTGGTAACTCCCTCCTTAGTCTAGACAGTTACACTAGTACACTAGTTTCTTCAGCAATGGCAGGCACCATAACATAGTGTTCCTCATGATACCTTTTCTCATCATGATTTCTTTATTCTCTTTGAAAAGTTAAACTCAGTATTTTTTCGTTCCTCCCCTACTTTTTCAGTCACCTCCTCAAATGATCAATCCTTCTTCATGAAGGAGCAGTAGATAGCCGGGTCCCCGCTGCTACATGCTGCTCTCAGAGCTTCCAATGAGAGATAAGGTTCTCAATATCCAGGCCAACACAGCAGAGGGGTTATGGGTGCTAGAGCCTGGAATTAAACAGGGTACTATGTGTGGGAGGACAGAAACTGCTCGAAGGTACAAGACTGATTGAGGGGTGCTTAATATATGGGTGGTAGGAACTATTTAGGGACTATAAAAAGGAATGCGTAGATATGTAAACACATTAAATGTGTGAGGTTTGGTGCTGCTGTTGAAATATAGAAGTAGAAAGAGGAAAACATTAAATTATCTGTTCTTATGTAAATGGATAGCAAGGATGAGAGCTGGTGCAACTGAGGATGGGGACCTTGAATGGAAAAAAGGGACACTATGTAGATAAGAGGTGATAGGGTATAGATGATGAGAAGATGATGATGAGAAGGGCAAACTATGAGAAAATAGCAGTTGCACACATATTGAGGAGAGACATTTGGAATAAAAACATAATGACCTTAATGGGGTAGATATTGGGACAGACATGGAACACTGCAGTTGATAGAGTACTAAAATTAAGTAAAAGCTGTTAATGAAAGCAAGCACTTGACACATTAAAATAATTTGAGGAGGTGCCTAAAGAAGTAGTGGAGGACCAAAAAAATACTATGATGAACTATTCCAAGAGAAGAAGTAGAATATAATGAGAACATGTACCATTGGCAATGCAGAGGGTCGGAAAGGGTGGGTGATTACAGCATGCGTTTTTAACATTTGATTGGGACAGAAAGGGAGAAATTATGAGATCTGGAACTGTTAAATATAGAGTCAAATAAAGTAGCAATAAGAGCATGAGTTGTTGGTGGATTGCAGAAAGTGGTTAATAAGTGCAGAACATGTTGATGATATAGGGTTGAATGGCGATAGCAGGGACCCAAGATGATAGAGAGGCAGAAATGGGGTAGCGTGAATAGGAGGTTATTATGATAGAGAGGGTGAGGCATGTGGAATGGTGGATGAAGGGGCTGTTGATGACATAGAGTGGTGTAGAAGTGATGGAAATAGAGCAATGTGTGAGAATAGAGGGGGGCTGGTGAGAGCACGATCTGTTGATGATAGGATGCAGAATAGGAAAATGAGAGTGGTGCCTGCTAAGCAGAAAAGGGGAGGTGGACATTGAGGACAGCGTCACTGCTGTTTCATGATGAGAGGAATGACATGTGAATTTCCGTCTTCGGATGAGAACTTTCAGCATAATGCACCCATTCTTTATCACAGAGCAGCTGATTGACATCCAAATGCCTCTACCATGTGTCTTCAACAGCTAAGCATCTGTCCATCCAGACCCTAAAAAGGATTTCAGAGCAAGCAACATCAAGTTGGTTTTCACATTTATAAGCTTAGATCAATGTACCTCGCTGTTCCAAACAATCAACATACATGCCAAAATGCCTTATTTCATTCTAAACATTTTCATCCAATACATCTTTCCTTGCGTTCTGGGAATTGTTGTCTCTAATTTATTATGTTTAAAGTAAAACAACCAGTCCCAATATGGAAAGAAAAGAACAGGACCACAGAACTTTTCAGAAATGAAAGCTGGCCCTCTGGCCATGTGTTTATGGGCCAAAGGAGGATGTTGCTTTGCACTCATTGTGTAGGAGCAACCTACAAATAGCATAATGACATGTATGGATCACGCAGGATGATATGGTAAATGTGTAGAGGATTCAAACATAATTGCATACATTCTGCACTGAAAAAATACTGGATTCCTTGATTTCAAAGACAATTCAATACATTGAGCAGTTGAGATAGCTCAGTGGATTAGGTAATTGCCACGACTGTATCTGTGAAACCTGCAGTCATAAGTCAGAACTACAAGAGGGATGACTCAGCCTTTCAATAATTGCAAGATCAATAAATGAAGCACCATTAAGCTGGATTAAAATAAACCTACTGTCACAACCATCAAACAATTCAGTTTGTGGTATGTACTTTATTTAGAATATATTATTAAAATAAAGAGACACACTCAATAAACTGAGCGCCTCGAAGTGCAAGAGAAACCACAGCTTTTTCCCCAATACAACCAGCTGCTTGGAGAGCGTACCCAGGACAATCTCAAAATGGTGTTAGGAGCAATACGTTTTAAACAAAGAAATCATCAAAGCTCACATCATAGTTATTATAATCATAAAAAAGTCTACTCTCTTACTTGATTTGTGGGTAGAGTGTGGGGCATATAGTTATCTAGTAGTACAACTCTTACTATTGGTCTGTTACAACTAATAACTCCTCCAAAGTTCAACCTCCTACAAGTGAGACATTTCTATCTACCATGCTGTCGGTTGGCATTTCACTACACTAGTCGATAAGAGGTATGTGCTCATCTAGCCTCTTCACTTTTATGTGGTGCCACGTTACATGGTGAGGAAGGAGGGATGGGTGAACTGCTATGATCCAGTTTAAAGAAGTTGCTCCTTTCCCGTTCCCAGGCCTGCGGTCTTATCTGTCAGTCTGTTTGTGCCCTTGATGTCTCATCTGTATGTCTGGATATACTAAGAAAATGGCAGTTGCGTTATCAAATTGTACATGGAATAAATGCCCTTTGTACAGATCACGTAGTAGAGGACAACTGTTCATAGCACAATTTCATCTATTTATTGGATTATCCACTATCCTAAAAAGTGTGTTTTTGTGTGTGCTTACCTTCGGCAGCCACTCGGGGCACTGTGTATTCATTCATTACATGTGTGTGATTAATTGTGCCATGGCTAAGACCGCAGGCCATTTTCCTAGGAATCTTTAACTTTGTTTTGTGTACTTCTTGAAAGCCTTTGATCTGGTCTCTCATCCTCTCTTATGGGCTAAACGGACTAATTGCAGAACTGATTCCTGTCTGCTGTATTTACTTAAGGCACTTTACTCTGATACATCAGTGGTGGTAAGCCTAAATAGTGAGGGGTTGGTCGTCAAATCAGTGGCAATCAATGTGGGGATAAAGCATGGGTGCTTATTAGCACCACTTGTGTTTAACCTTTACATAACAGATCTGAATGTAGCTATCAGTGCCTCTCACAACTTTCCTCCCTCAATTGGGTAGTGAACCAATAACATGGTTGGCCTTTGCGGACAACACCATATTGTTGGATTATACGCCCAATGGCCTACAGCATCCAATAGATGAGCTGACAGCCTATACTAAACACAATTGCCTCTGAATTAATATCTCACGGATGAATAGTTTGATCATGGGAGGTAAGCCCAGAACTAAATCATGATACCATACACCGCCCAATGTAGTTGAAACTTATATGTATCTTGGTGTCCCAATTAAATTGCATCCTGAAAGTGATTCTTTGGGGCAATGACGTTGTTCCCAGAGTTCTAAGAACATGGCTGGTTATGAAAATATTCATTGGTAAGAAAGGTGGACACAATGTTGAAGGACTCGATAACATTTGTAAGATGAGTGTTGTGGTCCCTGAACTAAAAATGAGGTGCACTGATAGATTAGTGGGCAGACTCCTTCACTCCATACTAGGAGTTCCTTCTTCAGTCCCAGTTAAAACATTAAGATTGGAGGCATCACCTGTGATGGTAGAGCTGTCCACACATCTGCAGCTTTAAAACACGATCACCCATTTAATCCCACTGAAGGCGTGGGTATTGTAAACAAGCATGCACTAGACCAGTTAAGACAGCAAGAAAGTTTATGTTAATGGAATCTTTCTAAGACGGATCCGGGCCTGTTCCGTGTATCTCAAGACAGCAACCAATTCAGTACCATGAAGATGTAATCAGGTTGAAAGTGAAGAAATATACTTTATGGCCCCATTGTATATGTATTGCAGTTGTGGCATGTGGTATTTGGATACACCCAAGTAGATGAAGTTACAATGCTGAAAAATGTATGCAAGGATGTAATGGGGATTGAGAGGCAGGAAGCAGGCTCCAATGAGGGAGTGTATTCTAAAGACAAGAGCACTTGAACGTACGATTGATGACTTAAAGTTGGTGGAGGCATTGCTGACGAATACAGAGAAACAGGACCAACCTCGGAAATAGGAACTGTGTGAAAAATTAATTAGGAAACAGAACTGTGGTATAAATACTGTATGGAAAGATTGTGAGAAGAACTTATGTTATGCTAAAAGTGTATGTTAAAGGTTGAAAGATAATGAACCAATAAAACATTGTTAAAATATGCTGAAAAATGTATGCATTACTATATTTTTTTGCCGTGGCAAAGAAATGTCATCACTCTTAAAGTAGGGCATAATGACTGGTATGACCTGTTTTAAATCAAGAAGAATACATTAAGTTAAGTTGAAATAATACACAGAATCTTCTAAACACAAGCAAATTCAGAACAATAAATGTAATACACATTTCATAGAGATTTTTTGGGCAGTACAGGGCAGTGTTTATGAACATGATATGGCCTCCCCTCAGTTTGTATTGCCTGCTTTCCACAGAACAATGCTTCAAAGAGTTTAAAATCCGCTCAACCTTGACCTTTCTGACGTGGCTCAGCAATAAAATTCCATCCGTACATGTTTAACAGATTGCCTGGATGATTCCAAGCGACATAAGCCAACCGTGCTCAAGTTACTCATTTGCTGCACTTAGACCTCCAAGTACTAAATAAACAGAAAAAAAATGCATGTAGGTTTCCAAAGTACACATCTTGGCAACACTTTGGCTGTTTGAAAAAGTGAAGACAGTTTTAGAATCAGGGAAGCAATTCCCACAGTATATGTCTAAACACAATACATTGAAACATATCAGTTATACATTTTTTAACATATGTGTATAACATTGTCATCTTTTAGACTGCAGAATCATGTTGTATGTCTCCTAATGCGGGTTTGAATTGTAATCCCCACAAAATGTGCCTCAATAGTGGGATAAGTCCTGAACAAAACCTATAGAGGGCAAATATATTTGGGTCCAAATGTGATCAAAACATCCCCTTGTCACATGTATGAATATTGTGTACCCATCCAAATAAGGAGGTGCTTCGTTTGGAGTGTCCTCTGAAGCAAATCAATGAGAAGACTGAACCAATGAAAACACAGTATGTCAAATGCACTGCATGAGAAAATGTAGCTGCTTTATAAGCCTAAACACAGATAAAGAAGATATGAGGTACTGGAAAATGTTCAGATGGGATAACTGTGCCTGTGCCTGAGAGGAGAGGTGCAGGTGCAGGATAGCTGAAGAAGACCCATGAGAAGGCCTTGACAGAAGAAACCTAAAGACGAACTTTGCCTAAAAAGGACCAGATACTCTGAGAAGGATGAAAAAACATACACAATTAGAGATATGCCCTCAGGAATCTTTTTAAGGTTAGGTCACTGAAAAGATGGCATAGTAAGGGAAGATACTAGGTGAAGTGAAAAGCACTGTACATTCTGACAATAGCCAAAGAAACTGGGGAAGTATTTTACAATAGAAAGTCTTCAGGAAAGGATAGGCAATAGCTCTCACAGTTCAGCCCTTTCAGGAATAGCAAAGTCTATACATGTGGCGGGGGTGTGGGAGGAGAGAGCAGTTCAATATCATCTTTACTGTTCAGGTAGCTACAAAAATCAGACCATACATTTTTGGGATGAGAGGTCGTTGGGACAGTACTGATGTAGTCCTCTTCAAATATTTGAGTCCAGGTGAGGGCCTTCAGCCACATCTCGAATGAGGGGGGGAGCAGCGTTTCCAGCACTGTAATATGCATTTTTTGGCCACCATAGTTGCGATGTTCAGGAACTTGGACACCTCCTTACATCGGGCCCATCCCATAGTCTGAACAGGGCGGCCAGTGGGTCAGGAGAAATATGGATCGTGATTATTTCAGAGAGGGCTTCTATGACGGCTTTCCAGAACGGGCCCAGTGCTTCGCAAGACCAAAACATATGAATGTGGTCTGCCTCTATGGATCTACATCTCGGGCAGTTATGAGCCTGGCAGTGTGCAAACCTCGCCACCCTGCGTTTATTATAGGTGGTTCAGGAGCTTATATTGCATACATCTAAATCTGGCATTAAGGGAGTCCTTGCTGGTATGTATGCACATCCTACCCCACATAGCATCGGTGAGAGTCAAGCCCAGTTTGTCACTTGATGTGTCCCGTGGTGTCTGAGGTGCGTCATCCAGTTTTTCCAGTAGCATTTTGTACAGAGAGGATGTTATGCCCCTATCCCCGGCTGAATTGGTTATGAAGTGGATTTCAGGCGAGTCTGGGGGTTTGTCCGGATAGGTGGGCAACATGGCGCAGACTGCTGTCCTCAGCCTAAATTATTGCAGTAGTTCCAGCACTGAGCCAGAGTGCCAGGGCCGCCACGTCTGTGGGGTGATGAATTTCCCTTTGGGATATAGGTCGGACTGTGCCCAGTAGCCCAGATCGTGGCAGTGTTGCATGAGGAGTTTATCATAAGTGGGGCTGAGGCCCGGGAACTGCCAGATGGGCAGCCACTTGTAATATGAATGATGGTCTGGGTGGGGCTGCAATAGTCATCTCCACGCCATAGTCGTGGCTGCAACTGTGTCTGCCGGGGCATTGGCGTGGAATGTGTAGTGAAGAATAAAAGACAGAATGTTGACCTCTTCACTTGCTAGTTTCTCAAGTTTCACATGTGGGTGAGGGTCTGTGTGTGTATACCAGTGTGTAGCATGTTGGGCCTGTGCGGTAATCCAGTATCTAGCAAGGTCAGGGGCCGTGAAGCCCCCTTTCTCATATGGAAGAGCCATGTATTGCCACTTCTTGCAAACCGCGCCGGAGTGCCATAGAAATTGGGTGCATGCAGTGTGTAGGTTCCTGAAGTATTGTTTCCCAGGCCAGATCGGGACATTTACGAAGATGTAGAGCAGCTTAGGGGCAATTATCATTTTAATTAGGGACAGCCTGCCCGATAAGGAAAGCGGGAGGT